>NC_051849.1:200533083-201163966 GCF_905115235.1 Hermetia illucens
GCGAACACACTCAATGCGCTTATTTTATGATTCCCCGAGAGATGCGATTTTAATACCAGCTTAACACGTCGTGGGAATTCGAACAGTATGAGCATGGGTTCCTTGCAGAATTCCTAGGTATTTGCAGAAGTCTGTCTCGGTTATTGCTTCGACGTGGAGGTCATCAATGCTATGTTCGGCATGCGGTTAGTATGGACTTTTGCGGATGGCTTGGATTCGACACTTGTCTTATCCGAATATCGCGGCTAAACAGGTCCACTATTCGCAACAAACTTCTAAGGTGGTCGTCAGTACCAGCATATAATTTGATGACGTCTGAGTACATCAAATGTGTCAGTTCGCATTTAGCACGTAGGCCATATTTTATTGCAAAACCATACCCTCTAGCATCATTTAGTAGCCATGAAAGGGGACTCAACACCATGTAAAACCAAAGGGAAATCAACGAATCCCCCTGGAAGATGCCTCTCCGTATACGGATGCTCTCTGAGGTATTAGCCCCTCCAGACGAACGAAGATATTCTTTAGGCCTCTAGTTGCTAGTCCGACAACTACCGAGTCAATAATAAGTTGCTCCTTGCAACCCCTTGATCCAACTCAGCAATCCTGCTGCTTCTCGGAAAGAATGTTGTTGGTCTCGAAGTGCGCATTAACCCTTCCACTACTAATGGACGTTATGAATTTGTAGAGGATTGGTAAGCAAGTTATCGGTCTTGTGCCTGGGTGCTCCTGCACCGTGTCTTTTTTGGGGACAGGTAGGTAATTCCCGCAGTGAGGAAGGGTGGAAATTCCTCCGGCCGACTAACGACCTGATTTATGCTGTGTGCCAACTGACTGTGTATACTGGTAAATTTCTTATACCAGAAATCTTGCACCTGATCCATCATTCGAGTTGTTTATGGCTCGTTGAACTTTGTCTTCGGTAACATCCGCAACATTGATCCTAGGCGTAGCAGCATGGCAGGTGTCTTCGGCGGTGATCCATTTAGCATGCTGGACGGGTAACCACCAAAGTCCAGCCCAGTATTCTTTCGCTTCCGTCACCGAAAACTGTACTGTCTGAACGCTCTGTTAGGATTTGTTGGGAGATCTGATAAAACTGCACTGGTTCCTTGCGTATGTTACATTCTGGACACGTCTGGAATGACTTTCGCCATACCGTCGTAACCGACTGCATATGACAGAAAGTTTCTACTTTAGTGTGTCCAGAATTTCAACTACGGATGTTTCACTGGGGAAGGCATAGTTCCCGTAAACCCTTTGCACTTTATTTCTCACATGTCTGTTGGCATTGCCAGTGAGTCTGGCAATGTTCTGCCTAAGTGAGTCCCGCCGACGTTCCAGACGAATTTTCCATGGTGGATCTCTTCGGTCACTCAGAACAATAACATGAAAGCGAATCTCCTGACCGTGCAATCTGACAGCCGTAACTGCACCACAATGCACAAGTGATTGTAGTTACAGGAGCGACATATCAGCACACAGTCGAGATGCAATCTCATCATCGATTTGAGATAGAATTCTCGGCGTTGCTGGAGACGCATAGAATAGCTGGTTTATGCAAAGGATCCATTTCAGAGAATTCAATACACGCTCTTTGGAATTCGTCCCGAACCTCGGCGGGAACCTTAGCTGGACGGTGAAGAAGAGTGCTTCGGCGAGTACTGAAACTGTTGTCTACAGTGCGGCGTGGTGTTGTTGATAATGCTGCCTCTGCCCCCATCGACTCTCGGTCCCCATTTTCCGCGATGACCTGAAGTCGAACACTGATACTGATGTGCGAATTGCGGGAAATGCTCGATGAATCTCTAGTGCAACAAGGGACGATAAGATGTTTTACCTGCCCCTGCCGTTATTTCGTAGTAGGACTGGATGATAAAGAGGTTCATCTCTTCAGTCCACTTCATCTCTGCCTACGCGAACCTGCTGACGTGATCGCCACAGATTGTGGCGAAACAGCTGCAGGATGCGGAGCAATGCTCGTGATCGTCGTGGTGCCAAGATGTCGAACCACCCCACAACTAGCGATTTCGACGCCGTGCTGTCCGTTACAGAACCCCGACCCAGTCACCAAGTCAGACGACTCTCGCCGTTTATTCGTACCGGATCTCTTCTTTTTCTCATAGATGGATTTGCATTTTATACCTAAGTTCCAGGTGTGGCGATAACTTCCTCAGTGAGGAATCTGCAGGATTGCAAAGTTCCTGCACTTTCCTCACCTACCCTCTGAGACGCTGCGTTGGCATATAGTAATTCAGACAGAAGCTGTCCATCCCTCCTCCTTTCACAACCGAGATTGGGACTGGCTACGGTGGAGTTATTATTCAAATAATTTCTCAAACTGTAATAAAACAAAGTGTTATCAATAAAAAACACAGTGAAATATTTCGAATGGATGTGTTCTTCCCTGCTTTATCCAGCCAAGGAATTCAAGTACACTTGAAGCGATGGTGAAGTTTCGACTAAAACCAAAGCGTGGGTGCAGCCGATAAGGAACCGGTATGTCTATCTACTTATCAACGATAATGACCAGTTTCTTTTTATCTACAATGAACTTTGAGAGTTTAATTTTTTTGCCGGCTAGATACTAGCCCTATGTGAGACATGTACGAGGTCTGATCAAAAAGTTCCAGGATTTTTCAAATTGCACGCCTTCACGTTAACGTTGGCAGCTGGTTCGGCGTTTTTAGCTCGAACCTTCCTGAGTTATCTACATTTTCTTTTATTGCTCTAATATTCTCCAAACCTATTGTTCAGCTGTTATAGCGAAGTCTGTTTTCCCTGTTCCGCGTTTTTTGTTATGGGCGTGAAGGAGGAGCAACGTGTTTGTGTGAAATTTTGCGTTAAATGGAGCAAATTGTTCACGAAAACTTTTCAAATGCTGTAGAAAGCCTTTAGTGATGAAATGATGAGTGGTTAATGGTGTCACAAGTGGTTTAAATGGTTCAAGGAAGG
Organism: Hermetia illucens; assembly: GCF_905115235.1. Taxonomy (NCBI): domain Eukaryota; kingdom Metazoa; phylum Arthropoda; class Insecta; order Diptera; family Stratiomyidae; genus Hermetia; species Hermetia illucens. The sequence continues at coordinate 200,536,039 of NC_051849.1, forward strand.
TAAAACAGCAACGGAAGATGACCCTCGTTCAGGAAGTCCTACAGCCATAACTGATGACTTTCATCTGGCCAAAGTGAATGCCCTTTTGCGTTCCAATCGTCGTTTGATGATTCAAGAGATGGCAGAGGAATGCGACATCTTATTTGGGTCATATCAGGATATTTTGACTCAAAACTTGGAGATGAGAAGGATTGCAGCTAAGTTCATTCCACGGGTAATGAGAGAGGATCAACTAGCGCATCGCCTGGAAGTTCATCTGAAGCTCTTGGAAATGACCAATGCTAATGGAAACTTCTTGAAATCCATCATTACATGTGACGAGTCTTGGGTTTATGGCTACATTGTGGAAATCAAGGTGCAATCATCGCAGTGGAAGCCGAAAAATTCACCAAGAGCAAAAAAAAGCTTGCCAGGTGAGATCAACCGTTAAAGTGATGTCCACTGTCTTTTTCGATTCGAAGGGTGTCCTTCATTATGAATTTCTTCCATAATCGTTATCGATACCTCCAAACCCTGAGAACTTTACGGCGAAAGATTCGTCGGACCAGAGACCAGAGTTGAGGGCAACAGGCGAGTGGTTTTCCCACCGCGACAACGAGCGTTGTCACACCGCGCTCCACATTCGCGGTTTTTTTGCCAACAACTTGATGACAACCCTTCCCCATCCCCTCTATTCTTCTGACCAGGCTCCGTATGACTTCTGGCTGTTCCCAAAACTCTAGTACTCAATGAAAGGACAGCGATTTCAGACGATAGAGGAGGTCCAGGAAAAAAACACTGGAACAGCTGAACAGCTCTCAAGGGGAGTATTTTAAAGGGGATAAATTAGAAGAATTGTATAACAACAATTTAATATCAAATAAATACACTTTCAGTTTACAGTTTCTCCTGAAGTAAATAGGACTATTCCATTAATCTGACATTATCAATTGGATAGGACGACATACTATAGATAGGATGAGAAGCCCATATGAACATACACCTCAACTGTACATATAATAGATGTATCCTTGTCCTCTTCTCGATATATGTTTCTTAAGGATTTACACATTTCTTATATTGATCCCTGAAAGAAAGTAAAAAGAGAAAATATGGAGGAAAGTTCTTCCCATCCAACTTTCATCTTGAAAAAGTAAGAGCACTTCAGCATTTTTCCACGATAGAGAAGAAGCGTTCGTCGATTTCAGCCATATATAATGTCAAGGACTTTAGCTTCCTATGCTTTTCAGAGTCTGGCCAAGCTTCCTACCCACCTATGTACATTCATGTAACTAAACATTAGTACTTGAAGGTTCTCGTGGATTGTTTTCAACTTAGGTTATATGTTGGAAGGGCATTGTTTGTAAATGAGCCATGAAATTTCTGGAAAAAAACAATGTGCAGAACTTTCCATCTATAATGCGATATTTTCCTGGAAACTGAAAAGTTGGTTTTTGCCCGAAAACATTTGATATTGAAGGATAATCAGATTGTGTTTTGAAAATATCAATGTTTGCCAAAAAGGAAGGAATAAATTAATAGGATCAGTAGGTCAAATACTCCGAAAGAGACAAAGAGAATATTTCTGTTTTGCCTTTGTTAAATTGTTAAATTAAATGACCGAATCCACTTAGCCTTCGATTTGGAAGGAACACTTGCCAACAAACATAATTTATATTCTCAGACGGTAGTACGACGTGATCCATTCTCACAACGAATAATTGCTTGATAATCTTCTTTACTTGTTACAATAAAAATAGCCCAGAAATGTACCATCACGCAGCTCCGTCTTGTGAATTGGTCTGCTAGAAGGAAAGTAAGGACATGCTGTGTGGAAGTGTACGTCTCCTGGCTTGCATGACTTTCTCGTATTCTGTCTACGCAGAAAATATTCTTGAGTATGTGCTAAATTTAATCATAGAATAATGGAAATTCGAGGAAGGTTTCGTTCGGTGCAATTTAATAAGAAGAAGGGAGAGAAAGCTCATTGTTGTTTTTTCTATTCTGGGAAATTGTGTGGTGTATATTTATTCTAGTCGCATTCACCAGGCGAAATTGACAAATTAAGGGTTTTTTTTTCAAAATAGAGAAGATATCATTTGGAATTCCTTGTGGCTTCATTCATTCATCGTCGTCGTTTCGTGACCATTTCTATTTGTCATGAGTCTGGTTCATTTAGATCACCATATATCCCGATATAGCACTTTTGTAAACGAAAACTATCGAAATCCTATCGCGTCGCGTTGAAAACTGCTTAGATAAAATCATTGCCACCTTGGGTGCAACCTTGATGGTCTGCGAGCATAAAAGGATAATGTAAACACAATCCCCGGGCGTGAACTTTTAGCTGAAATTAGCCGAAATAGCCTAGGTACAAGTTATATGGATTTTAGGGGTAATGAGCGGGGTATTCACACTTTCTTCTCTATAAAAAAAAGAAGATAGTATCCTATGACAATGCCATATCAGGTTTGAACTGTGAAAAATCTTTTTGTTAGTCCTTCCTGGAGGTTGGGACATCCGCAGACTCTTCACACAGCTTCAGTTGAGGTAAACAAGTAACAAATCAGATTTTGTCTATGCCGCAAGCGATGGAAACATTTCGAGGTTGCCTTGACCGCATAGTCAGGGGTAAACTTTTCACGGTCATGAGAGAATTCGGTACCCCGACGAAATTGATAACACTGTATTAAACCGACCCTGACCAATGTACGAGGCCAGATAAAAAGAGCAGAATTACTGTCGTGACCATTTAACATTCAAAATGCTCAAAGAGAAGGGGATGGCCTACCACGCATTCGTTTTAATCTGGCTCTGGAAAAAAGTGATACAATGATACTGATGTAGGCGAAAGAGACATCATTCTCTTCAAGTGCATCCAACCACTGGGCTATGCTGACGGCATCGACATTACGGAAGAACAACCCGAGATGTGCAAAGTCAATTTCGAGCAAATTGTCCAAAAGAAGAATGATCGCTTCATGCAATGCGGTCTTAAACTGAATCTCAATGACACATTTTTGACGACCGCCCCAATGAAACAGGCACTATCACTGTCAATGACTTGTTTAGAACTGACTGATTCCAATATTTGGGATCAACGCTATCAGCAAATGGTGAACTGCGCTATGAAATTGCTTTAAGTATCAGTGCAACTTGGAGGATCGACGTATCAATGGAAGTCTCAATTTCAAAATTTACCGCAGTGCCGTTCGCTCCGTCAGCCGCTATGGTTTTGAGTGTTGGCGGACTATAAAAGACAATGGAAACAAATATGTTGGACCAGTGCTGTAGCTCGCCATGACCACGTCATAAATAAGGACATCGGCGGTCGGTATGGGGTTGCCCCGATTGTGAAAAATTTGCGAGAGAGGCGTCTGCGATGGTGACGTCTCTATGTGTTTCCATGAGTACTAATCTCGTAGATTTTACCTCACAGTTTCTTAACATACGGAGTGATTTTGTGATCACAATCAGAGCCCGCTGAGACAAACCCAATGGTTCAGTTTATTCATACTGGTGAATGCAAGATTTACCACAATTTCTACCGCACTTCGGAGTACGGCAACCGTGTTGGAATACAACACCACGTTTGAGGTCCGAAGATCTCTATTCGGTTAAACGTAACCACAATCCGCATGAAACTCCCGCTAGGAGGCAACCGAAACAATCGAGCTAAACGCATATGAGACAGGAATTATCCTGAAACATGTGAACTCAGGGGCTATCCTGGTTTCCATGGTGCCAGTATACCTCTGGTAAAGCTTCGTGACCAAATGCTACTACAGATGAGTCTTCGCGCATTACCCTAACGGGCCTTTGGAAAATACAGCGTTTTCCGATGCCACCTCGACAACGGCCACTTGGTTTTAGTTTGGCCGACAGGATTGTTGCCCCGTTTTCCTCACCGCCACCACAGAGCACTTGTTTTGATGAGTTGACCCCGCTTTTGAACCGGACAAAGGCTAAACAAGATGAAACGGAAGAGTAGAATTTTTAACAAACTTAGTATTATCGTACTTTATTTCATAGCCTATGCAGAATTTTATGATTCTAGAGTTAATTTAAGAGTGGTTTTCGGCTGTTTCCTATAAAATTTGGTGATATGGTATTATTAATCTTATTTGTGCAGGTATCGTTATGACGGTTATGCCGAAGTCTAGGCACCATATAGAGGCAGCTTTGTGATGTTTTCTTCTAAGAATGGATCCATGGAAGGAATGATCACTTTCTAGCTCCGTTACTCTCCTCATTAAATGTCAGAACTAAGACCAGCTGTGGAAAGTACTAATTGGGACCTTTCACTAGATACCCCACTGGCTTTATTCGATGAAAAAAATGTACATCCCCTTAAACTCAACGTAGGAATTCCGCACCAATATGTGTAGTCATTTCTGCGTGTGACAGAGAGATAGTAAACTGATTTTAATAAGTTTTTTATATAAAAGTTGAGAGACAACAATATCAAATAGGATTGACCAACTGAAAAGAAGATAGAAGAATACAACTTTTGGACAGGTCACAGCCGATAGTAACTATGATGATCAAATTTATGCTCGGTCTTCATAAAAGAAATACACAAAACCTTTCATACCTGAAGCGTTCAGCTTCCAGTTTCCGACTTGTTGAAGGTATGTCTTTGACCATTGCTGAAGCTCGTAGTTACGCCAAAAGAGTTGGGAGAACTTCTATTTGCAGACCTTCAGACTGCTGTTGGTCTTTATTACTTTACCAATAATGAATGGAGAACTTTTGCTGATTACAGACGTCTAAATCCCTAGACCATTTCTGACCGCCTTCACCGCAGTATGCCATATTTTCTCGACCTAGAACTTGGTTAACGTATATCACCAATCCCTTGTAGCCACGAAGACATTCCGAAAACGGCGATATGCGTACCTTTCGGACTTTCGAGTTTACTAGACTAACTTCTCGGCAGTGCGATGCGGCGCGAATTCTTCAGAAATTCATCATTTATTTGGATGAGTTTCTGGTCGCAATTTCTTCTGAGTTCGATTATTTAGAGCACCTTGAATTCATTGTTCAGCTTTTCCTTGAGGCTGGTTTAATATTCGATGTTGAGAAATGTAAATTACTGCCACCATAGGGCAGGTTCCTCGGCCACCTGATTGCTCTTGAAGGCATCGAACTGGACCCACATTGGACGCGAAAACAGTTAAGGATCTGAGAAGGTTTTTAGGTATGCTACATTTATACCCAGCACCAATCGATCGATACACGCTTACCGGTCTGGGCCTGAAAGCTTAGTCCAAAGAGGCTGTGCGAGCATTTGACATTCCGTGAGCAAAACACATCTCGAGTCGCATCCCTCCATACTTCAGACATTGCTGTAGATGCTTTCTTTCGCTAAAAAGTGAATGAAATCTGGCAACTGTTGAACTTCTTTTCAAAGTAGTTGAACCCTCTTACCGCGTACCTCCTAACAAAATATCGTAGTTGCCGACGCTTTGTCATATGTTGCACAGGTCAAGTTCTCCACCAATCGCGGTAGCGCAGAAGGACGACGCAGCCCAAAATATTCATTTAGGGAGTTTCCTATCATCGACTCAACATCCCGTGCATTCTATTCGATCAAGAGGAGAAAGCAATCCCGAAAGCCACCGAAGTATTCCGTCGACATTCACTTGCTTGCTTCTACGTTAGCCACACTTGTGAATATGACGTGTTATTCCACAAAACTCCACATGCCCTTAACCGATATGTGGGTCCGCAATGGAACCTGAAAAATGAATAAACATGGGAATTCGGACGTACATATCTACCGAAAGATAAGCATGCGAGTTAAATTTGGAAATTAAAAACAAACAAGTCGGGAAACCGGAAGCTGGACGCTTCAGGTACGAAAGGTTTTGTGTATCGGCTTCGAAAAGTACTAATCGAGACCTTTAATTTGATACCCGACAAGACTGTATTTGATGAAAAAAAATTTACACCCCCCTTTTGCATGTATGGGGATCCCCCCTTAAATTCGACGTAAAAGGATGTAATTCACTGTATGCGTGAGCGTTCACAGTTCCCACCTTTCTACCAAATTTGGTGTCAATCGCTATAACCGTCTCCGAGAAAAATGCGTGTGACGGACAGACAGACAGACAGGCAGACAGACGGACAGACAGACAGACAGACAGACAGACAGTAAACGGATTTTAAAAAGGTTTTGTGTTTACACAAAACCTTAAAAATGACGGCTCGATCACGCTCGTGGGGCCATAAAACTCCAGACCCGAGTGCCGCAGTAGAGGGGAGATCCACGGGGCATTGCTTCTCTTGCCTCAGATATGCAATAAGGTGCGGTCTTTGGGATTCTCTTCCAGCCCTGGTATTTTAAGGCCATTTGTTTACCTTTATTTAATTATAATTTAGTTTTTTTCATATCCAGAAACCATTAGAAATTCTGAAGAAACCTACATATATGTTGAAAGCGTTAAACGAAAGTTGAAATGCTAATCTGCGGTCAAGTTCACGCCGCCTTACATAGTTTCAACAGAGACGAATTCTACTTCAAGGTTTCTTAACTATCGACACGTTGACACCGTTGAAAATTTGTTTTCAGCTTCAGAACGATTTTAACTGCTAGCCTCGCTTTGAATTCGCTCATCATCAACTCAACTGAAATATTTGTATTAATCCGTTCTACTTATTTCTCCTTATGAACACGAAAGTCTTCTATACGCAGTTGCTGCTGATTCTATTTCGCCACCAAATACACTATATCTTGAGCTTCACGGTAAACCACGTCCTTGAAAAGTTTATCCGAACGAAAATGAGCCGTTTTCACACAGAAAAAACGTTCGAAACCTCGTCGTGGTTTTTTTGCAGCTATTTTTATCACTTCACTAGGGTAAAGCCAATCTCCAATGAACTTCCCGTCATCAACCTTGTCAGCCTTTAGAAGGCCACAGCCAAAATGATCCCTCGCCCAATCACGAAATTCAGCTGTTGACTTCAACTGGGTTTTCAATCGGACATGAAGCAGCTTGATTTACATATATTCTTTACACCTTACCCAGAAACAAGTGTTGGGATTGCATTTAATAATATGCAGCAAGAGCAAACCTATGTTGAAGCAAAAGGTCAATGTTAGAAAGTTGTCCAACGTTCGAGAATTGCTCCATTAAATTTTGTAATGTTTAATTGGAAATGGATTTTATTCTTTTCAGGATAGATACAAGGAGGTGGGATTCTATAAACAAAATCACGAAAAAAAATTAAAATTGATTATTTTGGCAATTAAATTTTTAATATAAGTGAATGTCGGGATGGGAAGTAGGAAATTCGAAGGAGTGTATTGGAGAAGCTAAGGGGTGCTAGGACGAGAGAAAAAGAAAAAATGTTACACATTAGCAAATCCATTCTATCGTCGTCTATAAGATATTCTCCTCTATCTTGCTAGGCCGGATAGCCCCATACGCCCAGAACATCATTGGCCCATACCAAAGAGGCTTCACTCCAGGCAAATCAGCAACAGATCAGATTTTCTCTGTGCGGCAAGCGATGGACAAACTGTTGGAATACGGACAACAGTTGCACCATCTATTCATCGACTTTAAAGCCGCTTATGATAGCATAGCCAGGGTAAAAATGTACACGGCCATGAGAGAATTCGGTATCCCGACGAAATTGATAAGACTGACTAGGCTGACCCTGACCAATGGGCGAGGCCAGATAAAAGCAGCAGGATCACTCTCAATACCATTCGACATCAACAACGGTCTACGACAAGGGGATGCCCTATCATGCGTCCTCTTTAACCTGGCCCTCGGGAAAGTGAGGTAAATGCAAGAGGTTCGATCCTCTTTAGATCCACCCAATTTTTGGCCTATGCTGACAATATCGACATCATGGGAAGAACCACCCGAGACGTACAAACTGCCTTCATCCAGATCGAGCAGGCGGCGATTGGGACGAGATCTTGGGCTGCACATTAATGAAGACTAGACAAAATACATGGTGCTATCGTCAGCACCGAAAACCAACTATCCAAAAACATCAATCCACACTGGTCAAATGGGACGAATAAAGATAGGAGAATACAACCTTGAGACCGTTGATAATTTCTCCTATCTAGGGTCGAAAATCACAACCGATAATAGCTACTACGATGAAATCCGCGCGCTGTTGTTGGTAGCCAACAGAGCCTATTTCAGCTTACAAAACCTGTTCCGCTCGAAATGTCTCACTATAGGGTCAAAGGTCTTACTGTACAAGACAATGATCTTGCCAGTCCTCATGTATTCCTCGGAAACTTGGGTTCTTAGCAAGAAGAATTGCGAATTCTTGGCCGCGTTCGAGAGAAGAATCCTCCGAAGAATTTTTGACTTCCTACATAAGGATGCATGATCCCGTAGCCTACATAATGACGAAATCTATGAGCGATACCACGCCCGTTTGTTGTGGATAAAATGCGGCTCAATAGGTTACAGTGGGTGGGTCACTTAATCCGTATAAGGATGGTGCAGCCCGGAAAGTCTATAAGGGCAATATCTATGGTAGAAAAAGAAGACGAGGCAGACCCTGTCTGAGACGGAGCCATGGCGTAGGTCAGGACGACAGACAGCTTTTAGGGATATCGAATTGGAGGACCTCCGCGCATAGCCGGGATGTCTGGAGTTCCTTATTAAGGCATACCTAGACCGGATACCGGTTGCTTCGCCGTTGATGATAATGATGATCAGGTTGGTAGGTTTTTATTAACAAAATTACGAAAAGAAAAATGAAATTGATCGTTCTATAAAATAAAAGTTTGGTATAAGTGAGTGTCGTGATGCGAAGTTGGAAATTGGCAGGAGTGTATTGGAGAAGCAAAGGGTTGTTAAGATGTGAGAAAAAGGAGAAATGCTACATATTATCAAATGCATGCTTTCGTTAGTTTGTCACTGAACGAGACCAACGAATTGTTACACACGCTACAAAGCCGCGGATAGCGCAAGTGAGGAAAGAGGATGGCGTTTTCCTTCGGTCTACCGAGCACTTCCAAACAATCCACCTCGATTTAATTGAATTGTAGTGAGACTCGCACTGTTTCAGGTATTGCCACATAATCATCGATAGGGTTACAGGGAGGATTGAGGCGATACCTCTGACAGACGTTTCTGCAGAACATTGTGCCGGGGCTCACAGTCAAGAGTAGATTCGATGTGTTGGCATTTATAATTACCGCCCATGGAATGGTTCGAGTCCGTTTTTTATCGGCTTCAAACGTCACCAGACGACCGCGTACTACCCGTAGACTAATAGGACGCTTGGAAGATGGCACAAAACACTGAAAGCTGCTATAATCGCAAGATGGCCCTTCTTAGTCGTAAATCACTCCTTCTACGTGGCTTCAGTTAGCCAATCGCCATGAATTTGCTACAGTGAGCAACCCCCCTGCCCCTTTTGGTCTTCGACGTTGGAGGCACGCTCAACAGGGTTGAAAGAATGCGCAGTCAGCAAGAACCGCTCGCGATGTGTTCGTTTTCAGCTTTTGGTATCCGAGCTGAGGTAGCCAGCGTCTAGTTTTTATCCTGCCTATGGCGGAGCGAGGAATTTGTGTAGTGAACGCACTCAGTTGTAAACGTTCTGTAAAGAGTTGTTTGGTCATGACTTCATACTATAGAATGACTGTGACAGTTGATGTCTGGAGAAGCGAGGGAAGAGATTCTTCCAAAACCTTTGTATGGCTCAGTACTTTATTTTATTGTTCATAGAAAATAAACAAATTCAATTAATAAATAAATTAAATATTTTTAATTAGATAAAATTTATTTATAACGAGTTCACATCGTATCCTACCCATTATAAACCTTTGAAAAGACCTTATTGATTTTTACTCCTTATTCCTTCGAAATGAACATAATTCCACGTTACTGAATCTTATCTGAACGAGATATCAGATACACATTTTCTCCGGAGAACATAAAATAGCTCCATATCATGTTACTTTTATTTGAGGGTAGGAGGTTGCTAAAGGACATTTTTGTCTTTAGTTTTCTATCCTTAAGAGACGTTGGAGTTATTCCTCCTGGGTGGAAACTTGAACCTTTCATTTATCTTTACTTTAAGATAATTATAAGGCCTTAAAGTCATATTGAAGGAGAAAATTGCGATGTCTATCATTACGATAGTTGTAGAAAGTGTCCTTCTAAGACGCCTCAAAACTGAAAGTCTTGAGTTATTGGTTTATTCAATAACATGATTTTCATTGGTTCAACAATTCTGAAAGCAAGTTTTCGTTTCAATAACAACCAAATTAATTTCACAGCATATTAATTCAACATCCTCCTCCATATCAAATAAAAACCTCTTATCTGAAAAGGATAATGTCGCCTATAAAACTCGACACTTTCAGCGTCAATTAAGTCCAATTTCTGAATCTCATTCAATAATAAAACATTTGCTACCATTATTCGTAGCATTTTAATGGTTTATTTATTGTAATATGCCGCACAAGTCAGGATATCCAGACCCCGCCGGCCGCGCAATCTATCTTTTATCAGATGTTGAAATCCGTACATTTGTTGAGAATAAAACGCAGCAAAAGTGTATTCAACAAATTTGTGGTGAAGAAATGGCCGTTTTAGCACATTTTTACTACAAGACCATGAATTTATGACGGAGAAAGGAACAGAAAACTTCTCCTATAATATTTGCACATTACATAGGTTTGCACGCAAGACAGGGGTGAATAGATAGCATCGAACATCATAAATTTTATAGCTTTTAACCACCGGAATTATTATGATTTGAATTGATGCGATGAAATCATAAATTGGAATAAATAAAATAAAGTTTTCCCATTTAAGTTTACATTATGGGGTTTTAAATAAATTAGGTGATATGCGGTACTATCAAAAAGTGGCGGTTACTTCTTTGGTTTTAGATTGTTAACGGAGGAATTCCTTTCTGTTCGCTTCTTCTTTCTTCTTTCAATTTGATTTATTAGTGAGAAAATCGGAGAAAGTAATTATTCCGCTCCTTGAGAATACCAATTAATTAAACCTGTTCTACACCCCAATGTTACCCCTTGAACCTGATTTTTTACGAATTGAATATTTAATCAAAGAATCTTATGCCGAAGTCAGCTCAAGCGTCTCGTTTTCTTGCTATGTACTTCCTGCCTGCAAGGCAAGCAATCAGGTCAAGATAGCTCTGTTGAGATAAAATGGTGCCAGGAAGGTATCGATTGGAAGGAAAAATTAAGATGGATTTGTTTTCCACTACCCCGTAATTCCCTACAGTAATTTGAACATTAGTTGGGATACTTTTTTCTGTTCCATTCACCAATTCCACTGGGGAAAAGTGTAAGGAATCTATTATCCAATCTCACTTATCATCTGTTGATCATTTCCTGTTTTTCTGGAAAAGCTTGTGATGGAACACGGGATACATTTGCAAAGTGAAACCTCCTCAATAGTCCGCAAAATTTAAACGATTTATCCGTGTCGGGGGAAATAACTGAATGTGTACCATCATCGCATTGGAACTCATCATCAACGACGCAACAACCGGTAGCCGGTCTAGGCCTGCCTTAATAAGGAACTCCAGACATCCCGGTCTCGGGCAGAGGTCCACCAATTTGATATCCCTAAAAGCTGTCTGGTGTCCTGACCTACGCCATCGCTCCATCTTAGGCATCTTACCATAGATATTGCCCTTATAGACTTTCCGGGCTGGATCATCCTCATCCATACGGATTAAGTGACCCGCCCACCGTAACCTATTGAGCCGGATTTTATCCACAACCGGACGGTCATGGTATCGCTCGTAGATTTCGTCATTGTGTCGGCTACGGAATCGTCCATCCTTATGTAGGGGGCCCAACATTTTTCGGAGGATTCTTCTCTCAAACGTGGCCAAGAGTTCGCAATTTTTCTTGCTAAGAACCCAAGTTTCCGAGGAATACATGAGGACTGGCAAGATCATAGTCTACAGTACAGTAAGAGCTTTGACCCTATAGTGAGACGTTTCGAGCGGAACAGTCTTTTTAAGCTGAAATAGGCTCTGTTGGCTGACAACAACCGTGCGCGGATTTCATCATCGTAGTTGTTATCGGTTGTGATTTTCGACCCTAGATAGGAAAAATTGTCAACAGTCTCAAAGTTGTATTCTCCTATCCTTATTCTTCTTCGTGTTTGACCAGTGCGGTTTGGTGTTGTTGGTTGATTCGTCTTCGGTGCTGCCGTTGCCACCATATATTTTGTCTTGCCTTCATTGATGTGTAGCCCAAGATCTCACACCGCCTGCTCGATCTGGATGAAGGCAGTTTGTACGTCTCGGGTGCTTCTTCCCATGATGTCGATATCGTTAGCATAGGCCAGTAGTTGGGTGGACTTGAAGAGGATCGTACCTCTTGCATTTACCTCAGCATCACGGATCACTTTCTCTAGGGCCAGGTTAAAGAGGACGCATGATAGGGTGTCGTAGACCGTTGTTGATGTCGAACGGTCTTGTGAGTGATCCTGCTGCTTTTATCTGGCCTCGCACATTGGTCTGGGTCAGCCTAGCCAGTCTTATCAATTTCGTCGGGATACTGAATTCTCTCATGGCCGTGTACAGTTTTACCCTGGCTATGCTACCATAGGTGGCTTTAAAGTCGATGAATAGATGGTGCAACTGTTGTCCATATTCAAACAGTTTTTCCATCGCTTGCCGCAGAGAGAAAATCTGATCTGCTGCTGATTTGCCTGGAGTGAAGCATCTTTGGTATGGGCGAATGATGTTCTGGGCGTATGGGGCTATCCGGCCTAGCAAGATAAAGGAGAATATCTTATAGATGTTACTCAGCAACGTGATACCTCTATAATTGCTGCACTGTGTGATATCTCCCTTTTTATGTATGAGACAGATAATGCCTCGTTGCCAATCGTCAGGCATTGATTCGCTGTCCCATACTTTGAGCACAAGTTGATGAACCACTTGGTGTAACTGGTCGCCTCCATATTTAACCAATTCGGCTGTAATTCCATCGGCTCCTGGCGACTTATGATTTTTTAGCCGATGAATTGCACGGACTGTTTCTCCTAAACTTGGTGGTGGCAGTATTTGTCCGTCGTCTTCAGGTGGCGGGACCTCCAACTCGCCGATGTTCTTGTTGTTCAGTAGCTCATCAAAGTATTCAACCCATCGCTTCAATATACCCATTCTGTCGGAAATCAGATTTCCCTCTTTGTCTCGGCAGGATGAGCATCGAGGTGTATAAGGCTTTATCCTGCTGACTTGTTGGTAAAACGTCCGCCCACTGTGCCTGGTGCGGTTGCTCTCGGTAATTTTCTAGTTCACAGACTTGTTGTTTCTCCCAGGCTTCCTTTTTCCGTCTGTGAAGTCGCTTCTCCGCTCGACGGAGTTCGTGATAAGTCTCTGCGCGTGCCCGCGTTCTTTGAGAATGCAAAATTACTCGGTATGCGGCATTCTTCCGTTCCATTGCTAGCTTACATTCATCGTCAAACCAGCCGTTCCGACTCCTTTTGCGGCTGGGGCCAAGTATGTTTGTGGCCGTATCAATGATAACGTTCTTCAGGTGGTTGTGAAGATCATTTGTTGATGCTTCATCTCCAGGTCCTCTCTTGACTGCCGTTATTGCGGCATCCATTTCCCTGTTATAGGTGTCGCGGAGGACTGTGTTGTGGATGGCTTCAGTGTTCCCTCTCACCTGATTGTCAGAGGGGATTCTAGGTGGTATTGTTATTCGAGCTCGGAGCACCATACCAACGGGATAGTGGTCCGAGTCTATATTGGCCCCCCTATATATTCTGACATTCATCAAGGCTGAGAGGTGGCGGCGTTCGATCAACACGAAGTCAATTTGGTTGAAAGTGGTCCCGTCTGGAGAGACCCACGTATGTTTGTGGACCGCTTTCCGCGCAAACCAGGTACTTAAAAACAACCATTTCGTGTGACCCTGCTAATTGAATAATCCGCAGTCCGTTATCATTTGTTTTTTCGTGTAAGCTATGGGAGCCAACGTATCGTCTGAATACGGGCTCCTTCCCTATTTGGCTGTTAGAATCCCCAAGTACGATTTTAATATCATATCTGGGACAGGCTTCGAGGGTTCGTTCTACTGCCTCGTAGAAGGCATCCTTCTCCGACTCTGCAGTCTCCTCTGTAGGGGCGTGAACGTTAATGAAGCTTATGTTTCTAAACTTGCCTCGCAAGCGCAGAGTGCATAGCCGTTCGCTTATGTTTTCAAAGCCGATAACAGCAGGTTTCATTTTTTGACTGACTAAGAAACCTACTCCGAGCACATAATATATGGTGTGGTAATTAATATATGGTGTAGTGGCTCTTCTCCAGGAAACCGGTCCCTGTCCATCGCATCTCTTGTAACGCTGTTATATCAGCCCTATATCTCTGTACAGGGAGCACACGTTCCATGAGAAAATGCGCAAATCGTTAATCCGTTGTCGTTGTAAGATCCATCCTGTCCGAGGCTCCTTTCGTGGCTTCGTAACATCGGTTTTCCGTGTAGGGTTGTCAGCCCTACCCAACCCCCAACCTGGAGGACCAGATGGGTTTTTAGGCGCGGAAGACTCGCCTTCATCCTTCTCCGTCTGCAGCTTTTCGTTAAAAAAGAGCTCCCAGCTGTCACCATGTGGAGGTGAAGATAGGGTTTGCTAGTAGAGCTGTTGGTGTTGTTCAGCAGGCATTTCCCAGGTTTTATGCACCATCGTGGGTACCAATCCACGTTTCACCCTGAGACTTGTACTACCCTTTGACCAAGCGTCTCGTTTTCTTGCTATGTATTTCCTGCCTGCAAGGCAAGCAATCAGGTCAAGATAGCTCTGTTGAGATAAAATGAATCGATTGGAAGGAAAAATTATGATGGATTTGTTTTGCACTACATCGTAATTCCCTGCAGTAATTTGAACATTAGTGGGAATATTTTTTTTATTTTCTATTCACCAATTCCACTGGGAAAACGTGTAAGTAATCTTTTTCTTGTTGGTGATGCTGGGAGTCCTGAGTTCGAACTTACTTGGTGACGGATTGGACCACTTGGGAAGCAACTTGCTTCCTCTTTTGTAGTCCATGGACTCCTCCTTTTTGGGTTAAACACCCAAGTTTTCAAAACAGAACGAAAAAGTTTACTGACGGTTTCGTCCTGGGGAGAGGCAATTCATCAGACGCTACCTCACCTCTGCCCTGGGAGCAGCGTGACTGAAAGTAACGACAGATTGTAATCGCTCCACTTAAATATAAAGATCTAAACCAGACCGAAGTAAATTTTTTGTTGAGGATGCTGGGAGACCTGAGTCCGCACCCACTTGGTGACGGACCGGACCACCACCACCAAGGAATCTATTATCCAATCTCAATCATTATGTGTTGATCATTTCCTGTTTTGCTGGAAAAGCTTGTGATTGAACACAAGATACACTTGCAAAATGAAACCTCCTCAATAGTCCGCAAAATTTAAACGATTTATCCGTGTCGGGGGAAATAACTGAATGTGTACTATCATCGCATGGAAACTGTGAAAATTTAAAAATGGACTCCAATAAATCAGAAATCCACGTGTTAATCCATGCCGAAACGAGCGTTTTCGTTTGCCTGGATAATCGAAACTTTCCTTTTTGTAACATTTCTCTAAGATGGATGGAAGTAAATGCTTTACTACAACTAAGCTTTCACCTGAGAATCCACCTACTCGTCCTTTCGCATGTAGGTCGGCCATACTATTAACTTTGGGAATTTTTCCACCCTCCTATGCATACAACTACATACTATATGAGTACGTGTGTTTGACACAACCATATGTCTGTATCCTTACATATGTACATTTGCTTCTCAACAAGGTGGAACGTTGTCCTGAATTAATAAGCAGCCAAGCGGGGCTTTATGGAAGTTTTCGCCTGCCAGCTCTGTTCTCCTCTATTCTGGTGCCTATTAGGGAAAAGGACACACACTTGCTCAGGATGTTTTACGTTGTCGGGGGAGATGCTTAAAATTTTCTCAATTCCAGCTTGTTGCATAGAGTCAGTGGCAGTCATTGATGTTTGTAAGTGAAGTGTCTCCGGTATTTTCGCATAATTAACGTCGCGTAAAGCCTTCTGTATAAAGGACTACAGAATACTTTAACCGAGTATTTTGGGAATTATACGAAATGGAATTCATTAAAAATAAGAATGAGAACAAGGAGATTGACACGAATATTCCAGAAAATACGTTATTTGTGTTGGTGGAAACAGAGCATGATTAATTTTAACTTGCACATATAGTACGTAGTAAAGCCCGTTACAGGATATTTTTTTGCGCCTAGAAATGGAGTTTTCTGTTACGAATTACAGGTATGCACGGTGCACTTTTTTCATTTTGTACCTGGAACAATAATTCGTGAACTCCATTCATCTCCGTACAATTCTTAACGAAAGTTTTCAACAGAAATTTCGACCAGTTAGTGCCAAGTGCTGGCAGTTCCAAGCGGGTGGTTTCCTTTGTTTGTCTTCAGCTCACTAATTGGATTTCTTGTTTATGATCTGAGGAACTTTACCTAGTTCGTTGGTTCCTTGACTTCTTTTCGATTTAGACGAGTATGAAAGGCACCTTGTCTCCTTTGATAATTTCTAATAAGTCCTTTAACTTTAGTCTTAGCATTAATTTTGGGGTTATTAAGGGTAGCGACTATGAAAACGGGAGTTGTAAATTTTGGAATAAAACTTTCATGAGCGAGTTTTATCGGCTTAGCGCACATTGAATCGTCGGTGCTAGGTGCTATCATCCATTATGTCTAAACCACTCTTTTGCTCCTGTCTACGATGCATCCTTTCTTCTTTAGTCGGTTTTTCAGCTCGCGGCTCCGCTCGGCTTATCGCGCCCATTCACGGGCGATTGGTCCACTACAGATTTTCATGATTTGCATAAAGTTTAGTAATGCAAAGAACCTTCATTAAAGACACAGACTGCCAAATAAGCTGCAATCTTAACAACGACAGAGGTTTCACCCAAGTGCTTTGGTCAGATTTTCCAAATAAGCTGATTCGAACTCTCATTGTCGTTCTGCGTAAAACCTCGGATATATCGCTCCAGGAGGGTATTTTTGCTCAGATCTTCATAGATAGCATTCACCCCTTGGTGGGGTACTGCACGTCAATCATTCCTACCCGCCATCGTTCGCGGTTACCTGTAATGTCATGTTTTAACGCCCACCACCACTTCCTGAGAAGCTCGCATTCCTCCTCTACTGTTTTGCCCTTGGGGCAACCCACTCGTTGGCCATCTTTGGAGAAAGGATTCCACTGCAATTGTCGCCCCTCCTTAATGTGTGACCTATCCACTATCACTTCTGTCTTCCGATGAAGTTCTTCGTTTTGAAATAATGTCAAGACACGGTACTCCGATGACTGGTATTGACGAAAGTTCGAGCTTTTGATTAGCAACATAGGAGTGGCACTAACATGAAACAGTCTCAACTTGATCCTGGTGTTGAAATAACTGCATTTTCAGATTTTAGACACGGCAGTGAAACTGGATTTAGCCCTATTAATGCGTCGGGCAACATCCAGTTTGCTGTCACAGTCCTTAAAAACCACTCTTCCTAGATATAAAAACTGATCGACGTTTTCGATGCACTGCCCATTAATGCAGATAAGGAGAGTGGGATTACCCGTCACACTGAGAACCTTGGTTTTATTGGCGTTTATCTTCAGTCCAACTCTACTTGCCTCTCTTTCCAAACTGAGAGTCATTTGGCCAAGGTCCATGACCCATCAATATGGGTGAGAGAGCAAACAAATGTCATCAGCGTAGTCGAGGTGTTTGAGGAAAGATGTCATCGATCATTGAATTCCTCCACGTCGCCTGGACAAGGCATCATGAAGAACGTCACCGATAACAAGAAGAAATAATATCGGTAACAGGATACAACCCTGGCGGACTCCGCTTTGGACTTCAAAATTCTCTGAGATTTTACCTCGGTGCAGCACGTGACATTTTACCGCATCATATGCCGTTCCGATAATAGATATTAGTTCCTCCGTAATGCCCCTTCTGCGTAGAGTACTCCAACTATCGAAAGTTTTCTCGAAATCGGTGAAGAGAAGATGTAGCGAAGATCTAAACCCTACGCACTGTTCCAAAATGATTCGTTGGGTGTTTATGTAGTGAAGGCGAAGGATCGGGAGCAGAAACCAGCCTGCTCTCTGCTGATTAAGCTTCCGAGATGTTCTTTGATGCGTTCCAGGATTATTTTAGTTATTATCTCTGTGACGGCAGGTAGACCGCAGATACCTCTCCAATTATCACACTCAAAACGGGCCCCCATCTTTGGCATCTTGACGACCATACTCTTCCTCCACTCTGTAGGAAAGTCTGGCTTTCCCAAGACTTCCGTTCGAGTGGAAGCAGCAGATCTGCAGTAACTGCAGGTGCAGCGATTAATTACTCTGTAGTGAGAGCGTTAAGCCCAGCTGCTTTACTCTGTTTGAGTGCATTGATGGTTGAAATGGTTTATCTTCTGCTTGGAGGCATTTTTGTTGGCAGATATTCTTAGGTGGATTACTCAGTATATTTGCCTTTCGATCAGGGAGATAACTCCCCCATTGTGAAGCGGCAGCTGGATCAAATAAGCGGCTGATGTTGAACTTAGGGGGTAGCAGCTGCACAACCCTGCGAGAAATGGCGGACGCAACGTGCAAGTGAACGTAAGCGCAAGCTGATCCCTTTCCATTCGGATATCATCGCAAGACAACTCCTAATTCTATTACTGATCGCATGGTGGTCGATCTGATTGTTTGTAAGGTGTCGGTCAGTTGAAACCCAACTGATCTTATTGGCAGGCTTTGCACTGTATGCTACCATCGGGGCGGTTGAGTTGCAGAAATCCACGAACCTCCCAACATTATCGTTGCGGTCGCTAAGACCGTGTTTCCCCATCTCAAGTCCGAGCTAGGTGTTCTCAAATCCCACCTTGCCATTCAGATCACCCATCACGATCACAATGTTACCTTTAGGAAACTTTAATTGCTCCTAGAAAGCAGCCTTCTCCACTATATCGGAAGTCTCCGTTGGTGCGTAGCTTTGTGCAATTGTGATGTTCCTTAACCTGAATCGAAATCTTGCAGTTAGAAGTTTGCCAAAAATTGGCTCCCAGGCTAAGAGAGCGCGCCTTGCGGCAGCCGTCAGAAGCAAGCCGACACCAGATTCGTATCTACTACCACTAGGCTTTCCAGAGTACAAAAGCACATTGCCGCTTTGTTTAGGCCCATAATGTCCAGTTTATATTGCTGGAATTGTCGCTCAAGTTGGAAAAAGCGAACATTTTGAGTACTCTCGCTGCCATTATCGAGGAGTAAGTGAACATTCCAAAAACGAATCATAGTGCGTTTATGATAGCCAATTAATGATTGATGTGAGTCCCTATCCGAGTCGTTGTTGGCGGTACCTTCATTTTATTGCAATTGCTGAAATAAAGCCAACAAATTGAAAGCGGAAGCCCTCGAATTTTGGCGCAAAAACGCAAGCTGGATCTAGGCGATCTTGATAGCACACGCTTTATCAAGATGCGGATGCATGGTTAACTGTGGATCTCCCTGCTGGAAAGCCGAACTGTCTTGGCGATAAGTCTTGGGTAGCATGGATCGCTTCAGCGAGTCTACTTCTGATGAGTTTTTCTTTTCTACAGAGTGGTCGGTGTGAAGATGCCAGCTTAGGATCGCCTTTCCGTTTGATGATCAGCGCTGGCCAAGCCACATACCAACGAGAAGGGAAAATGCCCTATTTCAGCCAAGCTTTGAATGCATCAAACAGAATAACTGCCCGCTATTGGAGCACCAGTTTGTACACTCCTACTGGGATACCATCGGGTTTGACTCTTCCAACGCTTTTAGAGAAGAAAGGGGGCAGTCCTTGGCGCTCTTTGTGCTGCTGTCATCATCCCGCACGAGATGCGCAGGCAATAGTGTCCATACAGTGCGGTCCATCTGCTCGACCTTAAGTGAACGTCGTTTCTGTAAAGACCCGATTTTTCGGGTTATCAGATTTTATCCTAGTTCCCATGGGTTCCCATTCACCTTGTTCACTAGGTCCTGCCAGCAGTGGACTGTTTATTGTGCTGTGGAGTTTCCTTTCGGTTGATCTGTACTCTATCATTATGATACATGCCTTCTCCTGCTCGTTGAATCAAGCGGCGAACATTTTTACCCTCTTTCTCCTGTGCAATTTCCGTCGTTCATCAATCCATAGAAGGCTTGGCAATTCTCGATGCCCTTCTGGGCATGGAAGCTCCGCAGGCCGTCGTTATCAGGTTCATAACTGAATTTACGACAGGGTCAGCTGCAGCGAGACCACTCCGGAAGTGCCTTCCAGCGCGGCCCTACCTGCTCCGAGAGTTCCGGTGTTTGCCTTCGCGGCGTTCCATGCACAGAAAGAGCGCACACCCAGAGTTTGTGTCAACCACTTCGAAAGGAATGTATTGATGGTCGCTTGTCGAGAAGTCTTCCATTACTATTATTCTGTTAAGGGAAAGTCGCACCTCTTCCTTGAGTAACTATTGTGCTCCTTTTACTGGTTATAGTGTACCTGTTGATCATAGTATCTCATGCAGGCCTGTAACCGTTAGGAACTTTAGTATGTTCCCCACTTCCAGAAGTTCCAGCTTTGCATCTGGTATTAAGTGTTCTCCCAGATGTATCGACCTACTTTGCACAAGTGCCGGACACTGTCCCAGGACATGCATAGAGGTTTCGTTCTCCTCCTCACAGAACCTGCAGGCAGTGTCCGTAGATATCCCTAGCTTCCCTAGGTGATAGTTCAGCCGACAATGACCAGTGAGAATTCCCACTATGATTCGGATGTTCTTTTTGGTGAGGTTTAAGCAATCCTTTGTACGCATGGGTTCGTATCCCCCAATAAGCACCCTGGACTGCTCCATCCCTGGTAGACTCGCCCAATATAGTTCCCTCAACCGTTTCTCTTCGTTCCTTAGATTCATAGCCATGAAACCGTTTCCGATTCCACAGAAGGATTCTGGCCCATGTAAAGGCATCCCTGCTCCCTTCTTGGCTAGTTCATCCGCTGCCTCGTTGCCTTCCAACCCAGCATGGCCTGGAACCCAAAGTATCCAGACCTTGTTGGACGAGCCGAGTGTATTCAGTCTCTCAAGGCATTCCCATACCAGTTTAGAGTTCACCTGGTTGGACCTAAGTGCCTTGATCGCTGCTTGGCTATCGGTGAGAATAGCTATGTTCTGCCCCCTGTAGTTCCTTTGCAGATTAAAGGAGGCACATTTGTCTATGGCGTAAATTTCCGGCTGGAATATGCTAGTGTACCTGCTCATTGACTCAAAGTACATTTTCCTTGGACCAATGACACCGGCACCCGTTCCCTCTGCTGTGAGGGATCCGTCAGTGTACCAAGTAATCAGTTGCTGGTTTAGGCCGTATGTCGCAGCCACGCTCTCCCAGTTTGCCTTGTTACTCCAACGTGTTTCAAACTTCTTATCGAAGTGAAACCTCGTTGTCATGTTGTCCCTCGATATCAGTAATTCGGGATACCGCCTAGAATGGATATCAATCTTCCTTCGATTTAGGCAGCTCCCCGCCTCAGTCATATTCCCGGCCATCCTGAATATTGATCTCAAGTCTTCCATTACTCGCCACTCGTTCACCAGCGACATCAGTGATTCCGACGCTAAGTGGGGGATGCTTCCTTCGCTGCCTTGGCGCTGGAACGTTAGAGTGGATCTGGGAAAAAGTTCATCCTTCAAGGTCAAAATTTAGCACCAGTATAAAGCATAGTATGGGGCGCCATAAACGTTTTGTAGTTAGGACTCTTCCTCACCAACACGAAAGTGCCGGAAGGGGGTGGAGCGTGAAGGGACAAGATGGTTACCTTATCAATGAGTCTTATCAATAAGCTTAAAGTGGCCCCTTTTTCGGGATACCATAACATTTCAACTGCCGATGTCTGCCGCAATTCTTCACCGGCGTTAGAAATTGAGAAGCTTCTTCTTCCACCTGGATAAAGCTCCCTTACCGATGGTGTGGCTGAGAAATCAAACTTTTCCATTATGATATCTTTTTCAAGCGCCATATCTTTTTAATGGGGAGTGACTGCTACGACTTTTCAACGCAGTCTTCCCTCCTCAACGGGGTAGGGTTGAAAATTCAAATTTTACCATGATGATATAAAAAACCCTACTGCCATAACTTTTTAAGGGGGGCGGAGCGTCATGAGTTTTTTTTTGGGTTTTAAGGGGGCCTTGCTTTTCCTCTTCTACAAACTCTTCACCCGTCCGGGTGTGGGGTTGAAAATTCAACTTTTACTAAATTAACTTTTCGTTTATTGGAACAGAGCCTTTGGCTATTTGAGATGCCCCTTAATCAAAATTCAAATTCTTCTTGAATTTTATTCGCACTTTGTAGGTTCCATGCTATGACGACAACTCTCCATACGTAGAATATACATATTTATATAAAAACTCCGTCAAATCTTCTCGTGCATGACCACAAATTAAATTTTCTACAACTAATTACGTCAGTTGGGATCGTTCAACGCACACAGATCGTAGCTATTAATTGATTTATCTCCAAGTCGCTTCCATCAACCAGCCTTCTTCCTGTAGATAGATGTGTACACTCAAGAATCAAATAGATCCGAGCGATATCCATATGCCTTTAGTATTATTGACTACGGACATAGCTTTTGTGCAGCAGCTCCAAACTACCCTTCCCCTGCTCCGTAGCTCAAGTAGCCCGGCAAGGACAGAAATTCCGAAGCGAAAAATAAATTTTCACGTCTGCTTAACATCAAAAGTTTTCCCGGGGAGGAGGGGGAGGGTCAAAATATTTTCACCATCGTTCTCACGTTTTCATACTATACATCGATCCCAAGCACATCACAGAACAATCCAGATATTCTGATATGGGAGTTTATCTTTTACAACAGCTTGTCCGGATGGCGGATATCTGGAATTTATATATGAAGTTGTGAGAATGTGGATCGTGTGCGAAAACATAGAACATATCTTGAAGCAAATGCTAGTGGGACTATGATATTGCAGGCGGACGAAAGTGGGGGTGGTGTTTGTGTAATGCCAACGGCAAGGATCCTCATCTATTGACAGAGGTAGTGATTAATTCTGACTTAATTGCATATCAAAATAATCAATGGCTGGGAGAGTGCCTTTGGGTGAAAGGAACATAAACATATTTCGGAACGGAAAAGTTTTTTTTTTTCGCCATGAGGGAAAAATGTTTGGTATTCAGTTGGTTATGAACTTTTACACTGCAATGAAGAGTGGGACTACGTAAATAAGAAGAGTCGATTGGGAGCGTGATAATATTTACTTTGTCGGTGAAAGTGTGATATTTTCCTGTTGAAAAGAGTTTTCCATTTTGTTGTGTGTATGTTTTTTATTAATAATGGAAGAAAATTCATTGTTCCGCGGCTCGTGCTGCCTTTAGTTCTTCGTATTTGTAGTAGTTTAATTGAGTAACTCTTGTTTAGGAAAATATTTTTCTCCATTTCAGCCCCTAAATTTTCCTCAATTTAATAAGAACCCTTGAGACTACTTCATAAACCTATAAGAATTAATTTTGATGATATTACGAAAGCTGCTTACTCAGAAGTCGAAATTCTAATCGGAAAAGGTCCTATTATTACAAATGTACATATATGCAGCCTACACATGATGTCTGCGCCATTTCTTTTCACATTCAAGGATAAAGATATGGGAGAACATAACTCCATCCAATCGTTCATATGAAATATACGTACGGTAGCAGAAAAGGCCTAAATGCCTTTCATTTTTCACTTCAGAATGAAATTATATTTTGCGCACAGCATGGATGACTATGGAAGTCGAAAAATGAGTGTCTCATATGTATACGTATAACATCTACGTATAGAAAAGGTTAAAAAAAATTTGAAGAAAGTCTTTTAGTTAAGAAATACGAGCGTTCTTTGAAAGCAGTGAAAAGTTTATGCCATGTAATAATCTCTGTATATGGCTACCAATATGTATCTGCATGTACATAGACGGGCTTTGCAATATCAAAAATGCTTAAATTCAGCAAATAAAATATTGATTTAGAAGGGTGATAAAAAGAAGGATGGGGCCATACCATGGGTTTTTAAATTATAACGCGCCTGGCCAAAAATGGGAGGATTGCCTTCAGATTTACATACTTCTCACAATGGTTAGTTCGTTAGTCTTGCTAGCTACCAAGGTAACTTTTTATTCCAAAACATAATAGAAAAGCGTCGGAGAAAGGAGAAATCCTGGAAGAGAGTAAGTAGTGGCTTCTGTCATTTGTTCCGAGAAAAAATATTTTTTTAGGCCCAGAAGAGTGAAAATTTCAGGGGAATCAAGACTCCTTTTGGCAGTTCAGTTTAATGCCTTACCATTTCAACATTGATGTACATATGTAGGTATAAACTCGGCGATTACCTACCTTGTCGTGGTGGGAGGGTTCAGCAAGGAGGATCCTCCGGGAAACCAGAGCTTACACCTGAAGCTAAGCGGTAATCAAAACACGAAGCCAAGGTATGACTACAGTACCGAGGGCTGAATGGTCGCAGGCGTCAAGACGTAGCCGTGAACGGTGAACTCTGGGTACCAGGCAGCCTTCAGTTTCAATTAGCCTTGTCTCGACAAAAAGAGGCTCTGCCGAGATCGACTTATCTTCCCCGGTAAAACAAAAGCTTGGCAGCCAACTATGAAGAAACTAAAAACTTAAAAAACAAAAGAATTCAAAAGCACTTTAATCATGACGATCCAACCTTGAGCGAAGGGGCAACCCTGAGCTTTTCGATGGAGAACCTGAGACTGAGACTCAGATTCGCCACTTATTCAAGTGGAAACCAACGCTATTGGGACCCAGGCTTTAACGGACGAGCCAAAGCAGTCCTCTACGGCCAGCATTCCTGACCCAATCGTCGCCACTTGCTGGGACTACAGTCTTGCTCACAGGTCTATCTTTGGGCAGTAAATAGCCTCCCATAAACAGGCTTCGGGCAAAACAATGTCAAAAAACAAAACAATGGCAAAAACCTCTGAGGAAACCACCTCTGGGGAAACCGCCTGCAGGCAAAACATAATCCCCGGGTTGTGCCAATGATGAAGGGAAAGAATCGTCTGGCACATCTTTTTTTTTTCACCGATGGAAGCTTCAAAAGCTGCCGCAGGCTCCTGCCACACGGTTATGTGGGACTCTTACCCACAAAAACCACCTCCTTCTCCTTCCACTCTCCCCACAGGACTCCCATTTGGTATTACTTCGCGGGGCTGGATCAGAATTTATTCTGCATTCATATTAACATTCGTATTTCTCTCGCGTTCATTCTTTCGAATGACTTCTTCCTGCCTAAGCTTCGTTCCGATGGCTGCAATCACTTTTTCGACTTTCGT
The DNA here is from genome assembly GCF_905115235.1 of Hermetia illucens. NCBI lineage: Eukaryota > Metazoa > Arthropoda > Insecta > Diptera > Stratiomyidae > Hermetia > Hermetia illucens. Next base: position 200,561,366 of record NC_051849.1, read on the forward strand.
CCATTTTGCTTTCACCATAAGTTTCATTATATTTTTGGGTGTAAAGTGCTCCCCGGTTATAGTTTCTAATGTAACCCTTTGCGCTTCGAATCTGGGGCAATGAAAACCATGGGAACTTCGGCGGTGTCTATCTCGACAGTGGGGCCTCGTCTAGGGCATCTGTGTCTAAAGGCAAACCAAAGCGGCAGCGGTCTTTTAATGACTCCAAATCTTCGGCTCAAATGGCTGCAAAGAAGATTCGGCGGACAACGACAAAGTCGAATGAGTTGAAAGCCGATGAATGGGTCTTGTATGACGACACCAATCCTTCCGATTACGATACAGAGCAGTATGAGCAGCTTAAAAGCAAACTTCTCCTTGCAAGGAATTACACTACGCTTTAAGACAGTAGGTGAATACCGTAAAATGTTACAGATAAACTTTGCCGACGAATGCACGAACGAGTGGCTTAGATAGTACTGCTCCCCCTTTAACGATGTGTGGGAGGTTGCGCAACTGGCAATGAGGAGTGTTTCCGAGCTACCATCGTTTAGAAAGTGCTTTCTTTGGCTTCCAGAAGAAGACCGTAATAGTGCTGAGGTCCTGGAGCAACTTGGAGTGCAAAATAACCTCAACACCTCCACCTGGATGCTTTTAGGTAGCAAGGCAGGGGGGAGGGCCGATAGGCCGGGAACTTTCCTCACTATAGGCGTTCCTGAACCGGGTATTAAAAAGGCTCGCAACTAAACGGGCTACCGGCTTTACTACTGGCTTGGTACCGTCATCACGAGTGTCGACTCCTAAAATCATCTAGGGGACGTGCAGCCCACGTAGAAACGTAGATCTGGTGCTAGACCCCGCTCCTGTATGGTGATTTTAAAAGACCTCCAAGCTATCTTGGTTAACGACTTGTGTGATGGCGACACCACAACGATCGAATTTACCATAAAAGCCCACAGGGATATAAGCAGATCCAATGTGCTCTGCTTATTTCCCTTATGAAGTAGACGAAGTTTCCAGTGGAACATTCATCAGAGCTAACCAATATGCCAAAATTAAAGGCATGGGAATAATAGAAGGATGTGATGTTAACGCCCACCATACATGCTGGGGAAGTTCCAACATAAACGCGAGAGGATCGAGACTACTGGAGTATCTGGTAGGAGCCGAGTTGGAGATTCTCAATTTGAGTAATAAACCTACTTTCTTCAACGTGGTCAGTCAAGAGCTCATCGACATCACGGTGGCATCTCTTGACATCGCGGCTTTGGTCCAAGAGTGGAGAATATCAAACGATATCACGTTCTCGGATCACAGGCGCATTGATTTTATAATGGGTATGGATTCGCCTACCCCATTTCGGAATCCAGGTACGACAGATTGGGTGACGTACAAAACAGAACCGAGTGCCCGAGTTACGATCCCTCGGAGACGTATCAAATTTATTCCTGGAATTGAGAAAACAACCCAGATGATTACTACTGGCATGAGAGAAGCTTTCAAAGAGAACTGCCCACTAAAACACCATGGTGGAAGTCAGATTTGACGAAACAGAGAAGAACGACACCGAGCTCTACAGTCTGAGTCAGCCGCTTGCTGGACTCGGTGTAAAGAGGCTCAGAAAGCTCTAAAGAAGAGCTTAAGGTCGGCCAAACGATGACCATGGAGACGCTTTTGTGACGCGATCAACTCTCTTGAAGCAACTTCAAAGGTAAAGTTGATCCTTGTAAAAGTTGGGTTATCTGCGTTAATACAGCGGGAGGTATACAGAAAGCGATGAGGAAACAATATCAAAAATACTGCGGATTGCTCTGGTGCTGTAGGAGTGCGGCAGGTAACCTTTCACCAAAACGGATTCATTGAATGTATACATTGGCCATATGCAGCCAGTGCGAAGAGGTAAGGTAATGTTCTCAGATTCGCGAAAGCCTGCGAACGGGTGGGCGAGAGGTCTATGAGGGGGCAAACTCAGGGGATAAAACAATGGGGCAAGCAAAGGCCTGAGTCCTTGAAGCTGCGGCTTCCCCACTAAATTAAACTAACTAAACTATGTATAAACTCGTTGTCATGTCATGTTTCTCCTCCATGGTGTCTGTAATCTTTTTGTGTAATAAGTTGAGTCTTTCCAGGATGTATCTCAGTGCAGTTTTAATCACCACAGGGAAGACATCATCCGTATAACCTATTCAACCTCTCTTGGAAGATAGTTTCATATGCCTATAGGATAAACGGAACGGCTTCTTTCATGAAACTGGGAGAGGATCTAAGGGAAGTTGAAATACCATTGAAGAAAAGGGCCAGTCAGTACTAGGATATAATCCCTCAGATTGCTTCGTTTACTGCAATAGTCGACTTCGCTGTAGCGTCGGTGTGTTACTACATATTAATGCCCACAAGAGATTACGAATCCATGTTCAATACAATAGTCTTTTGTCAAATCACGGCGCAACACCTTTCAAGACCAAGTTTAATGACGATATGTACAACACATTTGGAAATGCCTGATTTGAATGACGCCTTAATTATTTCATTCCATCTTGCAGAATTGTCGCCTGAAAAACAGTCCCCTGGGTAAACCGCCATAGTCTTGTATGCATTTGCACGCGTCTGGCACAACAGCTCTCGCGATCGTATTTTATTACAGGCGGGCAAAATGCTCCTTGACTTCGCGCAAGTGGTGAGTCTTCACCATCAGACGTCCGGGGCTGCTAAGTAGTGCGAGTAGATTCCACCCTTGACCTTCGCCGAAGGACTACCAAGAGCAGAGCCCTGTTTGGGCAGCCCACCAATCCGCTCATTCCCCGCTATGTTCCTATTACCGAGAACCCAGAGGAGGGTGACATTGAGGGTGCCGCCTAGACTGTTCAGCGTGTTTTTCCATTGCCTCATCAGCCTAGAGGATGTCGTCGTTGATTACAAGGCCCCATTGGCCGCTTGGATGTCGGTCAGAATTGCTATATTAGGCTTGGGGCTCCGAGCAGGCTTCCAGTATCGCCAGTACTTCCGCTTGGAGTACGTTGGCGAAACTTGGGAGACCGCATGACCCGGGTACACTGCCTCCATTCGATAAAGCTTCTGCACCGACACTACAGACCATCTTTGATCTGTCGGTGCAGCATACTGTGTCATAACCTTGCAACACGCGCCGGTTTTCCATTCTGCCCTGTTTGGGAAGTCCACATCAAAGGTTTTTGTAAAGTTTTAGCTTGAATGTAGCTTAGTTTGGATTATGGGCACACGTCAGCAACTTGCCGGGGACCTGACAGAAGGGCAACATGCAATAAAGCGAACACTTGCAATGAAAAAGAAAGCTGCGTCCTATGCAGGGACCGTGGCGCGTCTGATGAGAACGTTGCGCACACTGCGGGGTCTGGGCCTTCAGAGCAGAATTGGAAAGAGCTAGGACGCGGTCAACATGATTCGCGTCCTACAAATCAATATGCACTGAAGTGCAACTGCTCACGGATTGCTAGCGCACTTCGCTGCGGAGATCAAAGCTGATTCAGTACTCATCAGTGAGCAGTACGAAAACAGGGACCCAGTTTCATGGCACCCTGATATATCAGATACCGCTGCCATCTGGGTTCGGGACGCCACCCTCTTTAGGGTTCTTACCCAAGGCCGAGGGAATAGCTTTTTCTGGATTCCGTGTTCAGGGATAACTTTTTCAGTGTTTATCTTATGTTGAATTAGAGCGATACCGGACTTTCGATACAGGCTTGATGCTTTGGAGGACGCTATCCTAGGCACAGATGGGCGGATCCTGGTCGGGGGTGACTTCAATGCTTGGGCACTTGAATGGGGCATGCCTTACACAGCCTCCAGAGGGAAACGAATTCTGGAGAGCAGAACTGGTAGTTCTAAACCCCGGATCCACCCTAACGTTCCGGCGCCCATACTTGGGGGAAGTATTCCAGACGGAACCTTCGTGTCAGAATCACTGGTGTCGCTGGTGGACGGGTGGCGAGTTCTGAAAGACTTCTCAGCAAACGACCATGAATATATTGCCTTTGAAGTGGTGAACAAAAATTCTTGGTGTGCGCCACCCCGTCGCCCTTTCTGTGTATGGAACGTTACGAAAGTGAACACCGGGAGCTTTACCGAAACTCTTGGAACAGGTGGCGCCACGCTGGCGGGTTCTCCTGAGGGCGGTAGCACTGTCGTAAATTCAGATATGAACCTGATAACGACGGTCTGCGGAGCCTCCATGCCCAGGAGGACATCGAGACGTGGTTGCTTGTGAAGAACGGCAACACACCCTAGACGAGTGGTAACCCTCTTGCGCAAGATTGGAAAAACATGATCTCCGGATTGTGTGTTTTGCAATGGAGTTGTGCACGACGTCCATCACCCTTTTTTTCTTGTGGAAGGTGAGATGGGATTCGTCAGCACCTCTATTTAAACATAGGTGATCTCTCTTCAGACAACATTGTCGAGGAGATTATGAGGAGTGCTGACAGGTGGAGCACTGTTGTCCATTACGTTCAGGCCCTTCTCTTTGGTAAGAAAATATAACTCAGGAGATAGAGCAGGAGGTTCCTCGAACTGAAAGTTCCTCTCCTCCTCTCCCCTCCCGTTGGTGAAAGGAATTCCCTGATTTGAAGGCTTCGCAAGGAGTTCGGGGTTAGCCAGAAGTAATGTGAAAGCTTTTCACTTGCTAAGATTGGTTTGAATATCGAAGTCGATAGTAAGCGATGCTCGTTGTTCAGACCAGTCTTGGTAAGTGAAAACTTAAAAACTCCTGGATATAACTCCGCAGTTCATATGAGTTCACTTTATGTGATGATAAATCCAAGTGAAATACAAAACTTTAACCTCATATAGCTTTGTTAATAATAGTTGGATTTCCTTCAAACTTTCCAAAATTTTGTATTACATTATTATTTATAAAGTTACCGAATTTTTTACCTCTAGGATGAATTTAAGGGGGGTTTGGGGTAAATTTCGAAATTATGGTAATATACTATTGTTAACTTTATTTGAGCAGATTTGGGTAGGGAGAGAATTTGGACGGCTAGATACCATTATGGGTGTGGTCCGATACTTTTTTTTTTAAAATTCATGAGCCAAGTGATCACTTTTTAGCTCCCAGTGGTTAAATTTTTCAAATTCCTTCAGACAATGAGAAATGCCGCTCATTATTGAACACAACTGTAAAGATATTGTTGAGAGAAAGTAAATTTATTCACGAAATGTTTACTGACGTGAATTAAGTTTCGTCCTGCATATGACACTGTGATAAATACCAGATATGAGCTTGTTGGAATTGGAATAACTCATTTTGTGTTGAATATTCTGAATGCAATCTTTATAAATACTGTCAAAACTGTTCCGAAACGTAATGAAGAGCAGGTGGAGCGAAAATCTTAATTCATTGCACTATTTCACTTAAGATGTTAAAATAACAAATACTGGAAGGAATCGGTTTTATCTACCTCCATCTAGTTTTAGAAATGGTCTTTCATTTGATGTAAGGACTTTTGCATGCCACCATGATTGTTGCATTCAAAGCGATTGCCTTTTTGCTGATGGGTGGATCACCCATGAAGGGCATGGAAATCTGAGTCCTTTTCAAGCAAAAGAAAAAAATCTTTTTGGATACGTTTCAAATTTTCATATTTTTTTGGTGAGCAGTTGTGTTAGTTCCTTAGATACTGTAGCAGCTCGACAAAACAATTGTGCCAAGTAATCGTCTCCACAGAATGGACCACTTCTGTTGGTTAGCGTGAGCCAATCAAAAAAGCAACCCTAATCTAAAGTTGAGCAGCTCCGGGCCTTATTCATACTTTAGCGTCACTAATTGCAGTCCACATTTACTGCCCAGCCAATATCTATTAATTGGTCAAATGGATACCTGAAAATTCATGCTTTTAGTTTGAGAACATGCACTATTCTAATGGAAAATCACATGCAGGTCGTACTTAAGTGGATCGAAATCTGGCGATATTCTGTCGCCACTAGTCCAATCCAGTTCATCAAAAATTCAATAATTCTCACTGGAAAATCCAGCAAGAAAGAAGAATGCGCTCTTAATTTTCCTCTCGAATCCACCATACGTACTTGGAATAGTCATTTATCATTTCGAAGAAGATTTTTCGCACAATTTATGATGATGGCCGTTTCTATTTTCAAATGGCAATGTGTTGTTTTGTTGCAGGAAAAAATGTTGAATTTGAAATTCTGAAATTGATTTATACAGAATAAGTTAGAATCTATAAATAGGGGACAGTGGAGTATTCAGAATATTACATATACCCGCATCACGTGGGGAGGATCAAGTACGCATGATTGAAATGAACTTCTCCTATGGAACGGATTTTGAACCAGTTGGAATTGTACCAGAATTAGGGACATTTTTGAATATATTTGTTAGGCCATGTTTGATATGAACCATTCATCTCGGTTACAGTCCATTTGAGACTATCAACAACACGCAGCTTAATTGCCTCACATCCCCCATTCCTCGAGGCCCGCTCTGATGTGTGTTCGCAAAACATATTGACCAAACGTCGATATTTCGATAATAATCGTACACACTAGCAATAAATATTATCGCATTTGCCATATCATGTAGTTCAAATATCGACTATCGACTCTGTCCCTACGTTCATGTGCCGTACATACGCTATGGTCATGCTTATGTATACAATAATGTTCATTTAATATCGTCTATCCTCGAGGGTCTACTATCGATTTCCAGTGCAACAGCCCAACTCCCCACTCCCGAGCGCCAGCTTGCCAAACTATCACAATGTCGCACGGAACGAAGGACTTCATCGTGTGTATTTTTACACCCAGAACGTTTAAATCTATTTGGTCTCGTCGCAACGAGGAATATTTCATCCTTTCGAAGCTAATGGGAGGGAGTAGTGGCGGATATTCCAGGGGAATGGTGACGCAATTCAATACGAAGACACTGTTGCGCTTCCTATAACTCCGATAGTTATGACTTAGCCAAAATTCAGGTCGTTATTATTTAAATAATCGGGGAGTCTTCATTTGTATTAAACTGATGTACAGGATGACATTGGATAGCAGAAGTAAGCTTCCAGAGGAACATTCGGGTATTAGGGATAGTGTCTGAAAATAAGGATGTCTTTCATATGCGAATATTCATATGTACGATTTGTTTCAACGGTATAAGGGACGACCTATTTACATATGTCATGCTACTATGTGTAGTTATCTACATGGGAAAGAAAAATTATTCATTTCCCAATGGTTTCACTTCTGGAGTGGAATATATTCAACTGAATATTGTTATGCAGTAGATCAGATGAAAAGTGTATCTCAGCCATTTAAAGGTTTTGTTAAAATTAAAATCGGTTTACTCTCTATTTATCTGTCTGTCCAACCGTCTGTCTTTTCTTTTTGAGGAGGTGGAAATCTTCAAAAGACACTGGGCCTGGACACGCCTGTGTACCCACTAAAACCACCAACTCAAGAGATAACACATCGTTCAATAAGTCCCGGGACTAGCGTAGAAATGGCGCTAATAATGCCATTTATATACCAAGGTTCAGAAGTACCAACCTTCAGATAAGATGTGTCAAAATTTGATGTAATTCGAAACATAACCAAGAAAGCTATAGCGCTTAAACTGACGCTACCTTTGCAATCGTGAAAAAATGGACCAAAACGAGTTTCGTGTGTTGATAAAACATTGTTTTCTAATGGGGAAAAAACACTGTTCAAGCTTAGCAATGGCTTGAAAAACGTTATCCAGACTCTACTCCGTCGAAAACAACCATTTGTCGGTGGTTTTCGACGTGAAACGCGGTCGTGCTGATACAAATGATGCGGAACGTTCGGGTCGGCCAAAAGAGGGAGTAACTCCCGAAAACACCAAGCAAGTATTGAAAATCGTGATGGGTGACCGCAAAATGAAAGTACGCGAGATAGCTAAGATGGTGAACATATCAACTGGTAGTGCATTTACTATTTTGCACCAAAAATTGGCTATGAAAAAGGTTTTTCCCAAATGGCTGCCGCGTTTGCTCACAATGGAACAAAAGCAACAACGTATCAATGATTCGGAGAGCTGTTTGGCACTGTTTACTCGGATTTTCTGCGTCGATATGGGACACGAGACACGAAACATGGATTCACCATTTCACTCCGGAGTCAAGTCGGCAGTAAGCTGAATGGCGTACGACCGGTAAAAGCCGCCCGAAGCGTCCAAAAACACAACAGTCGGCCGGCAAAGTCATGGCGTCCGTATTCTGGGATGCGAATAGTATAATTTTCATTGACTACCTCGAAAAAGGAAAAATTATCAATAGCGACTACTACATGGTGTTATTGGATCGTTTGAAGGCCGAAATAGCGAAAAAACGCCCACACATGAAGAAGAAAAAAGTCATCTTTCATCAAGACAACGCACCGTGCCACAAGTCAATCAAAATGATGACCAAATTCAACGAATTAGGCTTCCAACTGCTTCCTCATCCTCCGTACTCGCCGGATCTGGCCCCAGCGACTGCTGGCTCTTTACGGATCTCAAAAAGATGCTCCAGGGAAAAAGATTTGGCTCAAATGAGGAGGTGATCGCTGCTACTGAGGCTCATTTTGAGTCAAAAGACAAATCGGTCTACAAACATGGCACTGAAAAGTTAAAGAAGCGTTGGAATGATTGTATAACCCTTGAAGGAGATTATGTTGATGAATAATAAAGAATTTTGTCGATAAAATGTTGTTTTCATAGTTAGTCCCGGGACTTATTGAACGATGTGTTAGGTTCAAATAGTTGAGATAACATTGCAGATATGAACAACATCCTCAAGGACCAAGAAAAGTATAGTACGGCTGTGAAGAAAAGGAACCCATTACAACTTTCAAGACTTTTCCCCAGGTGGAGCAAATACCAACAAAAACAAACAAGGGTCCAGTGTTTGAACATTCTGCCTACTTTTTTATATCTGGATATCAAAAATTATTGCATAAAATGATGCTGGTTTGGGGTACAGGTTACCCCCAATCTTATATACGGTAAATAAAATAATATTTGAAACTTCCGTGGTTACTATTATTCGCATTTTATTTATTTATGTTAGGATTGCACATATTCACACTTTATTTCACGATTATCTAGTTTCTGTCAATTCAGTTGTTACTTTACTGTTTTTATGTCTTTTACTGGTCGGCGGACAGGACTCGAGCGTTTTCATAAGAATGTTGACAGATGTCTGTTTTTGACATTTCTTACCTCAGTCTCAAGTCAGTCCGTTAGCTGTTACTGCGGCCATTGAATGGAACGACGGAGGCGAATTAATATTAGTGACTAGCTTCGCGCCTCCGATGTGCTGGTACTGGTATTTAAAAAAACTTTATGAGAGCCACGAGCACCTAGGCATTCCAGACGAGATACAGTACATCAGAGCAATGACAGAAAAAATGAACAACTCTTGCGACGTGCTATTCATGGAAAACCCCGATGATAAGGATCTTGCAGCATAACGGGCAAAGCATAGTTAACTGTAAGGATGGGGCTACCAGATTTTACAACTTGAACAACATCCGCATAGTGTCCCTACAAGAAACTTTTGTTATTCACTTTTCCCCGGTTTGCAAGGTTATAACAGGATAGTGTTTTAGTATTCAGATTGAGAGGTGATGGATATGGCGGAGTGGCGCTCGTTTTTCGCAACGAAATAAGCTTTAGAAAATTCAATTGTGACACTGAACATGAAATATTGATTGCAGAAACACTAAATCTTAAACCCAGTATCATTGTAACGTCGGCTTATTTCTCCCTCAAGTATCCAGTGCCGACTTCAGAAAAGAGATTGCAAAACGTCCTTATCATGGGAGACTTCAATGCCAGAGCTATTGCGTTTGGACATTCGGTTAATTTGGGGAAAGGTAACATCTTTGTAAATAGCATCTGCAATAACGACTTCAGACCGCAGAATAATGGGAAGATCATCTTCTAACATACGCCGGGGCGTGAAAGTCTTCAGTGCCGGATCTATCACTAACAAATGCAGTAGCCACGTCCTGGAACTAGAAAACCACGAAGCCCAAGGAGCTAGAATCCCATCTAAGGGAAAAATGCTCCCCCTCGGACACCACCTTGTCGTGGTGGGGGAGCTTGTGGTAGTTTACTACTACAATAAGAGTGTCCAAAAACACATGAAGATGGAAACAAAGGATTGTAACTCTCCACCCGCGACTCTGAGAAATCAGGTCTATGGAAGACAGGCTCTCCAGTGGAAAATCTACACCCGGTGTCTACGGCGCGGTCAGCCAAAAAGGATAGTACAGCAACTCCCTTAATGAGAAGAACTGGAAATCTGACTAAGGCCGCTCGGTCGATAACACTGTTACCTAACTCTTCTAAAATACGGGGGAGGAAGGCTCGGCAGAAGGAAACTCAAGCCGCAAAGGAGAAGGAACTACAGGACCTCCTCCTCTGTCTATACCCGGAAAAACGGAAGAAAGGCAAGCTGGTAATATGGACGCAACTGGTCTAACGCCGGTATGTGAAAATAGATCCATGCAGCCTGGACTCCGTGAACCTGGGAGGGCTTCTAACCGACCACAACAGAGGGAACTGCGAAAGAAGGCGAAGTTTCTTGGGAATAAGGACATGTACGTTGCTACACCACCAAGTGCGGCGATATCCAGAGAAGTCGGACGCAAGAAAGCGGAACTTTCGGCGGAAGGTGAGGACAAGCTGGTAACCCCGATTAGATCCACACTGAACGCAGCAGACTTTTCAGTTAGCGGCGGTTTTCATATTAGACATGGCTACAAACATAAGAGTGAGTCAAATCAACCTGCTGCATGCAAAGCTTCTTCCTATCTACTGGCGACAAAGCTGATAAAGTTGCAAGACTGTCCTTATGTGTTTCTGGTTCATGAGCCATGAGTTCATTTTAACAGAATCTATGGCATTGGATTAGCCAAGGGGACCAGGGTCTTCCTCGATGAAAGATCCTCGAGACCGAGGGCCTGCGTTCTGATGTTAAAATTGTTAGAGGCAACCATACTGAGACAATTCTGTTCACAGGACCGTGTTGCGGTCAACTTACAATACCAGGTTAATGGAAAGAGGGGAAACGTCATAGTTGCCTCTGCTTGCTTATCCTATGATTCTTTGTGCCCTCCACCGACGCAAGAACTAAGGAATCTGGTAGTTTATGCAGAATCAAGTAGCCTTGATTCGAACGCTCAGCATATTTGTTGGACAGTAACAAATGCAATCCTAGAGGAGAGAAGCTGTTTGATTTTATCACTTCAGCTGGTTTGATGACTGCCATCGTAGGGTGCGCTCCTACGTTCGTGGGGTCAAGAAGAAGTGAAGTAATTGACCTAACAATTTGCACTTCAAAGTTGTTAGAGTGGATTAGAAACCACCGTATGCTAGATGAGGTCTCATTCTCAGGTCATCGTTGCTTAAAATTTAGTCTAACTATTACAGACGAACAGTCTGTAATATAAAGACGGAATTCTAGGAAAGCGGATTGGATGAAGTTCAATGAACTTCTTGGCGACAAAGTTGAGCTTAGGCGACTAAGGACTTGTTTGGCGATAGAAGATCAATTGAAAACTTCTAGAGTGCTTTGAAGAGGCTTGTCCTATTTCGCGAGGCCAACGTGGTAAAACGGTTCCGTGGTGGAACTGAGAACTGCAGTAATTCAGGAAATCAACCAATCGTGCTTGCAACAGCAATAATGATGAAAAATGGCTAAACTTCCGGAACTCACAGCGTGAATATAAGAGGCTCGTAAAACGTTCGAAGCAAGACTCTTTTGGAGCACACTGTGACGAACTGGACGAGGTGAAAGGGATACTTCCAGGTTATGCAGAATCTTTAATAAGGATGAGTCTGCCAAGTTGGACTTTCTTAGAAAACCGGATGGTACTTTCATGAACTCAGAGTTGAGTCTATACAGACTCTCTTGTAAGTACACCTGGGAGAACAGGTTTCAGAAATGGGAAGAAGAGAATTGGCGGTTTTTGCAAACCCTTCAACACGAAGGTGTTGCAAGGGGAATTGGGACACTGCGAGAGCGGTTGTTACCAACGAAAAAGCGAGAGCTGTTATACTATCATTTGAACACTTCAAAAGCACCTGGTATGGATGGTATCCATCCAGCGATGCTAAAGGAGGGTGTAGAGCACTTAGTGAAACTTCTAAGAAATATTTTTCGAGGATGTTTTGCTCTGGGCTACTTGTCTTTCTCTCGGCAGAAGGTGAAGGTAGTCTTCATACCAAAGCCTGGGAAAGATGACTACAAAGAGCGTCACATTCGCGAGAAGGCGCTGAAGTCGCAACTCTTTGAAACGCAGCTTCGCAGCTTCTTTGGAACAAACATGTAGTGGAAAGGACCTCTCACAGCTTATGGGCTGGGTAGACGGACCCTTGCCTCGACATGGGACTCAGGTAGTAATGCGGATATAAGTTGCTATCATTAGACCGTTAGATTAAGGTGAAACAAAAGAGTTTTCGCTGTACACTAGCCACATTGCAAAGAACTGTGTGTCTGCGTATCACCGGTGCCATAAGTACGACATTCGGAGCAGCTCTAAATGCATTACTCAATTTGCAGCCTTTGGATTTGTTACTGGGAGTACTAAATTGAGTTCTTACAATGCCTTCCGATTCTCGTGTTACCATACATCTTTTTGGTGGAAGGTATGATGTTACCCTGAAGCGTAGAGAGAACTGGAAAGTCCTCGGCGGGATATATGGATACACCGATGGCTCAAAAACAGAACAGGGTTCTGGACCCGTAGTCTACCTCTCCAATAAAAATGAGAAATGGGCTTTTCCTTTGGGACAATATTCAACGTTTTTTCAAACCGAAGTTTATGCGATCTTAAGGGCGGCAAACTGGGTGATTGACGAGCGGTTGAAGTGCAGGTGCATCGCAATCTGCAGTGATAGCCAACCTGCATCGAGGGCGTTGAGCAGTCCTTCGATTACATCAAAAATCATTCAGGAATGTAGAAATCGATTGAACTCCGTTTCTAGATTCAATACGGTGAACCGAGAAACTTTCTCAAGGCAATCATACAGGAAGCAGGTATAATGCCAGCTAAAGGGTCGGAACTGCTTGCTCGACCTCAGATGCGCCACATGGTGTTTGCAGAGGAATCGGTGGAGGCACGCAATGACGTGGTTCGTCCATACACTAAATCAGGATGCCTAGCGTTCAGGGCCCTCCAATTATACAGATTGATGGCGGATGAATGAATTTTTTGTAGGTCGCTGGTGTCGAGGAACTGATGGATGCTACGAAGACCGTGGAAGATGGGATTTGGAAGGAAATGAGGGTAATTTCAATAGAGAAGTTTTAAGGACAAAAATATCTCGGATAGGAGCATGGTCATGCCAGCGTAATTGTTGCGGCTTTGGGGGTTGAGATGAGGTCGGTCTGCACGAAAGACGTCGGAGAAACTGGGGTCTTATCTACAGATCAACCTGCATTCACAGTGGAGAAAAATGTTATGGCTTATGTTCACCTAGGAATAGCTTGAGCTCGGCGGAAATGAAACTTCCATTGCTGGATGTGCGGATCGTGTTAGATATCAGGAAGATTTTTTTGGTATATTCTGCCAAACTTGAGGAAATCAGCATTGAAGACTATCGAAGGGGTTACCGGACGGGCGCGAAAAGTGGGTGCAGAGCTGGTTAACACAGCATCTTTGCAGGACGAGGTTGATCGTGCGAACGCCGGGGAAGTAGTCGGGCAGCTAGTGGATTAGGGTATTTGAGTGGAAGCGGAATGAGAGGCTGGCGGAAATTTCTTTAGTTGGCTGAATGGCTGTTTCCAACAGTTTACGTACTTCAGTGGTTTTTCTGGGGTCTACGGGCTCTCGCTCCCACCATGTAATTAGTCATACTTGACACAGCAGTAGTTTAGGTAGTAGTTTATTATCCCGGGGCCCACTCTCTGGCAGTTTTTGCAGCCCCTATTTGCCACTAATTCGTTCGATGCTCGATTTTATGCAGCAAGTCGACAATCTTTGGAGGGGCAGGACGTTAAGTGAAGACTTCGAAAGATGCGTCTTGTAGTTTTTTAAGAGTGAAGGGTGTTGGCTCTACTTGTTGAACTTGTTTTGATTCTACACTAGAAGTTCTTTGACAATCTAATAGTGTTCTTACGGATGTGGTCAGAATTTGGTGTGCTTTACCTGATGTTTTCATCAGGTATCTGTTAGTTGTTGTTTTGTCTTTTCTTCGGCAACGAATGGAGCAACTTTTTGACTCTGTTTGCTTACCTGAAACTTTGGGTGCAGGTTGGTGCGGTGTCTTTTTGGTTTCGGTATGCGCGAGGCCATACTTCCGTATTGTTGGGAACCCAAGTGTGGTAGAGATGGTGGTTACAGCCTGGGGGCAGTTTCGCTGGTTTCCTCTTCGTTCTATGTTGCTCTAATGGACTGAAATAACAGAAATAATCTTCTTTGGTTGAAAAGGTATATCTTCAGTTAATTATTTGGATGTGGCGTTTAGAGTACACCGGTTAAGGAAGGAAGGCTTTAAAGTTCTAGTATGGACGCTAACGCTAAGTAGTTCTAGCGTAACTGGCCAACATAATTACAAAAGGACGTGAAAATTAATAAACTGGCTTGCTAAATTATGTACCACATTTCATTTCATTTTAGTTCCGTGCGTATACATGTAAGAGTTCCATTCCTAAAGCAATGCCCAACCTCCAGTTTCCAACTTGCTATATTCTAATTGGTTAGCTATAAACAAATAAACATAACCGGGTCCATGGTCATTTAAATGGATTGAGAGGACAACACTCCATCCACTAAGTGACCACATCGTTGAAATACTTTCCAATTCACCTGAATCGAAACAATTTTAATAATGAAATGGAATTTTATTCGCGTTACCTATTGTAATACCGACAGACACAATGCCTGTGTTTAACCTTTCATTGATTCTACATCCAAACATACATTGGGTTCTGCATAAAATGCTCAACCCTTACAAAAACAAAGCTCCCGTCCCGAACAACATTTCTGGCTCCTCGGGGCACAGACATATCATTTCAAGTTGTGTATCGTCCTGTGTATCGAATAGCAGGACATGGCTTTCAGCAACGGAGCGCTCGATTACAAAGTGGTTTCATTGAAATTGACAAGAAGGAAATTATGTTTGTAAACTCGCTTTTTCCCTCAATGAAATCCATGAAACACAAGGACGAAAAACTATTGAGAGGGAAAATAGGTTAGCGAGAGATGCTGATGAAGCTGCTCTGAGGTTTCAGAGTCAATCGTATGCGAATCGAGGGTACTCATACCAAGAGAATGGTTCGATTCAAAACACTTGTAGATAATAACTTGTAGGCTGGTATCATTGTGTCGCCAGGAGGCAAGAAGAACAGGGTGATGCGTGGCATATATTCACAGGAGACCGTTCAGCATCCTTGCTGTGTGCGAGTCAGAATTTCACGTTTCAGTTTTGATAGTGTTATGTGGTACATATATATTTCCACTTAAAAAGGATCTACCACTGACGGAAATGGGACAACCAGCTAGAATCGCTATGTATCAGGTGATGTGTGACAATTGTTACAACACCCGGTATCCACTAGAAAACACAAAAGGTAAAATGCTCCTTTTATGTCATCTCAAGAAGCCATTCGTCTCCTCATCTTCAGGTTGAAAGAAACGTAAGAAACAAAGCCTGAAGCGAACCTCCCCAGCAGCCCTTTGACTGGTTCCAGTGTGTGTGTGAAAGGATCTAAGAGCATGTAAAACGAGCGGTTGATAGGAACGGTAGTACGAACTTTCATGATACGATTTAACATCTTCGAATCCTTGGAGAAAAATACTTTCAGGGTACATACTTCATATTTCTTGGGAATCAGATTCAAATACCGCTTAGACATCATTTTGGCTTCTGTGTGCTTCCTGCCTATTACTACGTAGATTTGTCCTTCTTCATGCATAAAGTAGCAGGCGCTTCACATTGTGTGACGAATGTAGAACGTGCTCAAAATGTGATTGTGGTGACGAGATACGAAAAGAAAACGAAGATGGTTTTTCTTTGCCGGGAAGACGGATATGATGCAGAGGGATGAGCATGAAGGTGGTGAAAAGGCCTGGGTCAAGGAATTGCGCAATTGAAAAGTATTACATGAAAATTTCGTTGAACATTGTCTTTATGATCCTATTTTCACATACTACATATGTATGGAGGTGCATGTACGGGAGAAATCCGGTGTTTGGAAATAACTCGTGGGTGTCGTATGTGGTTTTCTCCACTTTTATTCATTCTTTTGGTTCTATAATGCATCGGTAAGTGGAGCAAGTGAACGGGAACTTTATCGATTATGGAGATTACAGCGCTAGGTACAGCTTTATGGAAAATCAGATTAAACGCTTTCTATTCTTTATGATTCGAAGGAATTGACTATTTGGAATAAATGATCTGGGAAGCCATCATCTGAATGTGAAAATTCAATAATATTCTCTCAGCGTAGTAATATCAGTATTTTCTCAAATTCTGTATATAAATAATGCATAAGAAGTAGAGGAATGGATCTAAATTTAAGGAAATCCTTTTTATTGATTCCCGAATGCGGCAGTTGGAGCGGGGGGCGGGTCGTTTTTAGACGGTCCACTTTCTGACATTTTTGACTTATGTACTACCATTTTACCTTAACGTCGGCATAAAATTAATGTCCTAGAGGAAGGTTTCGATATCCACTCCCCAGATAGTGAGACAGTAGAGTTCACTAAGAGTTAGCCCTTTCATTTGTATCCAGACTGCAAATCCCAGTTGCGTCATGGGCATTTGTCATACCTCGTCGTCCTTCAGATCTACATTTCGAAGAAGAAGTTAGTGACCATTGATGTAGCCTGGATAAACAGTAGCAAAAAACACGAATGAGAAATAAATGCCGAAGTACGTTGCGTCAGCTATCACTTGGTCAAAGGGCAATTTCGTCCTAGGTGAAACGTGGATTGGTACGCACGATGAAGCATAAAACCTGGGAAATGCCTGCTGATCCAACACCAACAGCTCCATTACCAAACCCTATCTCCACCTCCACATAGTGACTGCTAAGAGCTCTTCCTTCACGAAAAGCTGCAGATGATGAAGGATGGAGGCGAGGATAAATTGGTCATCCAGGTTGGGGGTTGAGTAGGGCTGATAACCCCACACGGAAAACAACTTGTTACGAAGCTACAAAATAAGCTGGACTGGATCGACAACACCACGACGAATCCGGCAGCGAAAACAGAATAAAGGTTTGCGCATTTTCTCATGCAACCTGCCCTCCCTGTACCGAGAAGGAGCTGCCAAGCAGCTAGCCGGTACACTGCCCCAATAGAGGGCTGACGTAACAGCGTCGTAGGAGATGCGTTGGACATACACCGGTTTTCTGGAGAAGCGTCACTACACGACATAATATAGTGGCCATTCAGTAAATCATGTGCTCGGAGTAGGTTTCTTAATTAGCCAAAGCGAACGGCTATGCACTCTGCCCGGGCGAACTGATTTTAAAAATATAAGCATCATTAACGTTCATGACCCTAAAGAAGAGAGGAGAGTCAGAGAAGGATACCTTCTATGAGGCAGTTGAGCGGACCCTCGAAGCCTCTCCGAAGTATGATATTAAAATCATACTTGCAGTTTTTAACAGTCGACGATACGTAGGATTCCATAGTTTACACAAGGATACCAATGGTAGCAGACTGCGGATTAGTTAATTAGCCAGTGTCATACGAAGTGGTTGCTGGAAGCATCTGGTTTGCGCGGAAAGCAGTCTATAAACATAGACTGAGCTCTCCAGATGGGACCACTTTCAACCAAATTGAACAAATGTTGATCGAACGCCGCCACTTCTCAGCCTTGATGAATGTCAGAATATATAGGGGGGCCCATATGGACTTGGATCACTATCTCATCGGCATGGTAATCCGGCCTTAGAATCCGCTCTAACAATCAGGTGAAAGTTAACACTGAAGTCATCCACAGCACAGTCTTCCGCGGCACCTGATAACAGGGAAATGGATATCGCAATAAATGTAGTCAACCGCTTGAAGAACGTTACCATTGATACGGCCACAAACACACTTGGCCCCAGACGCAAGAAAAGTCGGAAATGCTGGTTCGATGATAAATGTAAACTAGCAAAGCAACGGAACCGAGTAATCTTGCATTCTCAAAGAACGCGGACACACGCGGAGACTTATCAGGAACTCCGGCGAGCGGACAAGCGACTTCACAGACAGAAAAAGAAAGCTTTGGAAGACCAACAGAACTGTGAACTCAGAAAGTACAACGAGCAACCGCACCAGGCGCGAAAGTTTTACCAGATAAAAGCAACAGGATCACTCTCAAGACCATTCGACATCAACAACGGTCTAACATAAGGGGGTGCCTTATCATTTCTCTTTAACCTGGCCCTGGAAAAGGACCCGTGATGCTGAGGTATATACGAGAGGCGCCATCCTCTTTAAGTCCCCCCCAACTACTGGCCTATGCTGACGATATCGACATAGTGGGAAGACCGGCCCGTGATGTACAAACTGCCTTCATTCAGATTGAGCAGGCGGCGCTGGTTCTTTCGCTGCATATCAGTGAAGGCAAGACGGAATGAATGGTGGCAACGTGAAGACTGAAAACCAACCAACCAACAACATTGAATTGCACTGGCCCAACAGGAATAATAAAGGAAGGAGACTGCAACTCTGAGACCATTGAGAACTTCTCCAATCTAGGGTCGAAAATCCCAAACGATGACAGCTATGGCGATGAAATCCGCACACAGTTGTTGGTAGCCAACGGAGCCTATTTCAGCTTACAAAAACTGTTTCGGTCGAAACGTCTCACCATAGGGTCAAAGCTGTTACTGTACAAGACAATGATCCTGCCAGTCTTCATATATTCCACGGAGACTTGGGTTTTCATGAAGAAAAATTGCGAACTCTTGGCTAAAAGTAGGGCCGTCCAAAGAATTTTTGGCCCCCTACATGTCGATGGACGATTCCTTAGCCTACATAACAACGAAATCTATGAGCGATACCATGACCGTCAGGTTCTGCATAAAATACGGCTCAATAGGTTATGGTGGGCGGTGGGTCACTTAATCCGTATGGATGATTAGAATATACACTGGTAACATCACCGCAATAACGCATGCTGTCTCAGAAGATGTTGTTCGGTAGGCGCAACATGTTCAGGGAGCACATAACCGATATGCAGCTTGAAGCTGTCTGTGATTTTCTCCTATTTTTATCGCTGAAGCCCACACTGGTGCGGAGTATAAAAGGACAGAGCTGACGACTCGTGAATCGTTTCATTCTTTTCGGGCCACCTATATTTGGAGGCATCCTTGCCAGTGTTCAGCCGATAGTCGCCGCTTTCTGCCCAGTAAGCTTTAAGTGGGATTTAAAGCCCAGTCTAGAGCCGAATGTTACTCCTAGGTACTCCCAGGTATTTCAGCGATGGCTGAGAGCTAACAACATGCGCTCCAATGTAAATTTCAACGGTTTTGTAAGGAGCACCAACTCCGTCTGTCTATCTATCTGTTCGTTTTTTTCATAGAGGTGGAAAGCATCGGAAGCCATGGTGTGGGACTTTAACTCACTAAAACCACCTCTCCTCACCCGCTATGCTCCAGGGAACTATGTAGAGATATTACATCGTAGGACGGGTTATAGCCCTACCAGATTATTCCTATGATGAAAATTGATCCCTTCCTTTCCCGCTTTTTCGAAAGCGCTCTAACCTTCGAAGCGCTCCTGAATAAAGCTTCTGGTGCCACTAACTGGATTCTGCACTTTGCGACCCTCGCATGGTTTCAAGTATTGCTTTACGATGATATTATTGTTCGATTTATGCGGGGGCCTGAGACGATATCTCTGAAATACATTACAGCACACTCATGCTCCTTCCGTCGAGAGTGGATTCCGCGCTTTGGTGTTTCCGTCGTAATCAGCTCTGACCAGGGAATAGAGTTCGAATCTACTGTCTTTTCATAGCTCGGAACTCTGGATTCAAACTGCAACAACCGCATACTATCCGCAGTCCAACGGGATGCTAGAATGTTGGCATCAGACGCTTGTGAACACCTTAAAGTTCTTTTGCGATGCGATAGCGAAATCTTCAGCTTCTGTTTCCCCCACTACCGCGTCAAGGCGTACGTTAGCTTTCACTTTTTGGGCATTATGGGCTGAGTCGCATCACGTTCGCCCCACTAGCAGCAGCAACAGGAACTTTCAATCCCCACGCTCCTCTATTCGTCTCTATGTCCTAGCCATCAGTCAAACTGTATGGCGCCCTTCAGGACGTGGCCTCCTCATTTGCACCGGAGAGAGGAGTACTTTTAATAGCGGTTCAGAGCTCATTAATATTTTCCAGTGAGTTGCTCAAGATATTTGCTGTCCGTCCTGTAGGTACACTTTTCTGGTCGAAGCTCCACTCGTCTGAGAGATGATACACAATACGCAAGTGGGGACAAACGATCATCGAAAGAATGATGTACAATTTGAAAGTTGCATCTTTAGATACTAGCGCCCAACGGGAACTAAAACCAATTTTCATGAATGACGCTACTGAACTCTGATTAGAGGTTCGCTCGCTCTTCAAGTCGAAAACTGCGCATCCAGTTGTTAACAATAATAGCAATAGCAGCAGGTAGTAAGGACTCTTAGAGGATGTTCATAAGGGATCATTTTTTCCAAGGAATTCATATGCAAATTATTAAATATATATTAATGCAGTTTTGCTCGATATGTAGATGTAGATTTAAATGTTCCCAGTACTGTATGATCATTGAACATGAACTGCGCCTAGTGAGTATTCGTATGTGCTGCATCCACGCCTTTTCTGTATCTCGACTGATATTTTCTTCGATATCCGCACAGAAATATATCTCACGTCAAAATATAACATTATTAGGTGTCTATATTCATCATAATAAATGGAAAACACTTTCCTTGAAAGCTCCACACATAAAAATCCAATACAAAATACTTCACTCTATACATATAATTTTCACCCACGATTATCCTTTTTCATAAATCACATAACACTTATATTCAACACGTAGACCTTCTCTATGTAACCCTTCAATTACTTGGAATCATCTCGATAAGATGCAAGGGACAAACATAAATTGGGGGACAAAACCAGGAGGAACCCAACTAACTCAATAAATCAGTATCCGGTTGGGTAGCTCATTCAATCGCTGGGCAACTGGTAACAAGGCGAACGAATGTGCGGTCTCATCCAATCGGTAGCATTTTCGATCACAGTCTATCTCTCCTGGAGTATTATGTGATTGCGGGGGTGTACGAGCGAGTGTATGTGTATTCAAGGATATGATTTGGATTTCGCATCACCATATTTCAGATTTGGTCCAACAACATCATCTATCAGAGTGATTGTGCTGAACATCGTCCAGACGAGGGCGGATTTGTGCAGGGGCTCGAAATGACAATGCATATAAATCAGTGTAATGCAATAATGACTAGGAGCTACAGGGTACAATTATGATGCGGTGGTTGCGCTTGCAACGGGGGGCGGGAAAATCTGCAATAAATTTGTGCAACACATGGCATGTTGGCAATCATGTTTGTGGTAATTACTGGAGTTCAAGTGTTGATGAAGTTGTTTGAACGAATTGTTTTTCAACCAAAAAACGGGAAATCAGTACTATAATTAGTGATGTTTTCCAGCCACAGATTATTGGTTCTTAGATTTGCTTCGGGTTGAATTTTGAACAGCTTTCTTGCACTACTCCTGTTTCCTTAAGTTTGTAGATAAACGATTTTTCAGCTCCTAAGTTTTCTGACGATGAGGATAGAGTTTTTTGACAATATAAGAACCCTGTCAAGTTAGTATCCTGTAACACTGATCTAGATGTGACGTCTCTCCCCTCCCCCTGTTCTCTCCCCCACATTGAACGCCATATCCATAATCTGGCAGATACAAACTTTATTAGAATTTAGAACTAAATGTCTGTCAGACTTAGACCATACCTAATAATCATACCAGACGGTACTTTTGGAATTACCAATGGTGTACCTAAATATTCTGTGACTGTCAACAGCGTCTTTTTACTGTTCCACTCAGATTAAATACGCTGTAGCGTGCAGTGCAAAGGAAAAGCCTACAACCATAGTAGCATTCTAGACGAAATAGCACGGCAACTTTGGGGATTTCTAGCGCACCACCCCCCACGCAAGCGGAGTTTCAAAAGGATTTTTGCTGCGGGCCTCCCAAACCGGGGATTTCCTTTGTTTTCGTTATGAACAATTACTGGCTCGAGGCGGTGTCCAGTCTTCAGAACAGAACTGGACATGATCCGCATCCTATAGCTAAATATACTGGCGCAGTTTGCTGCGGAGACCAGAGTTGATCTAGTACTCATCAGTGAGCAGTATCGAAAAAGGACCCAGCTTCATGGGACCTTGACATATCAAATACTGCTTCCCTTTAGGTCCGGGACGGCACCCACCTTGCCCAGGGTCGGGGGGACCGTTTTGTCTGCATTTGGTGATTTGCGGTAAAGTTTTTCAGTGTCTATTTAACGCCGAACGAGATAATGCCGGATTTTCGACGCAGACTTGATGCTCTGGAGGACGCTGGGCACAGAGGGGTGGATCTTGGTCGGAGGTGACTTCAACGCGTGGGCATTTGAATAGAGTATGACTCACTCAGACTACATAGGGAAACGAATTCTCGAAATGTCGGCGAGAACAGGACTTATAGTTTTAAACACTGGATACACCTCAACGTTCCGGCGCCCAGGGTGCGAGGGAAGCATTGTCGACGTGTTCGAATTACTGGTATCGCTGGCTCGAGCAAGTAAAAGCAATAGCGGACAAGGCTGCAGCTGGAGTACACGCCTTAAGTTGGCTAATGGCAAACATTGGGGGTGCTACGTCTGGCAGACGACGTCTCCTGACAATTACAACGTAGTCTATTCTGCTCTACGGCGTAGAGGTATGGGCTGGCGCTCTTGGCAAGGTGGTGATTCATTTTGTCCTCACAGACCAAGACGTAATAATTTTAAAGATGCTGCCTCAGCTCTTTTTGAACTAACGAATATCCACACTTGTGCCTAAGATTCAATAAAGTTGTCTCCCATTTGTAGGATCATTTCGTTTCAACATAAAAAAGTTCCCGAGGAAAATAGTAGATTCTTTTGCTGCCGCGGATAAGATGTAAACACAATTTTAAAATAATTACCTTGGTTCCTTTTCGGCATTTCATTTGCTCTAAGAATTATCCTTGAAAGGCTTTGAAAATGTTTACTCAATTTTTATTACACTATCCAAAATAAACAGAAGGTTTTACAATATACTTGTACGTGTCCTAACCGAAAGTCAGACTGATTTCATGAAATGAAAGTTATTTAGAATGAAATTTACCTTTCTCAATTCGGAGAAAAAGTAATTGCCAGAAGAATTTCTCCCTTTTTAGTGGATTCAAATGGACACGAAAATTCGAAAATGAAAATTCCAATTGACTATTGCTCAACACTAGCGGCAGGTTCTTCAGTGTAACTAAAACGGAGAACCTGTCAACACCCGTTTCTCTCCCTCCGTGTGAGCCAATCTAGGAGGAGGCGTCGATCTATCGTTCGTCAGTACTAAAGGTCACATGTCTTAAGTCCAGAGGATCGATTCACCCAAAAGTATTCCCTCCTTATCGTATAAGGGGGATTAAGAGGGATACGGATTTATAGGCTAACAACCTGTAAATTTCGAATTTTCTTTATGGTTAGGAAAAGCTACCATATCTTGGAGATGGACTAATTCTTCGGCTATGGCCTTTTGTTTTCTTCAATGATATATGACTGGATTCTGGAATGTGGGGAGTTTACTCTAGTATTGAAGCTCTTTCGAATGCTTGTTTGCTCCACCCTCAGGAGTATAGGCTACACTTTCTAGGATTATCGAGGTGGGGTGATAGGAATCTAGGAAGTGTCTCCGTTTTATAACCGGTACGGTGTGATTGTTCTGACAAGTCTGCTGGAAGGTAAATTGAATCTGGTATCAGTTTAGTGCTTAATGCGTCGTACAGGTCTCGGCACCGGGATCAGACAGAATTCTTCGTGATAAATTCGGGTCCCAGGAATAGTAAAGTGGTAGCTATCAAAATAGATGATCGGTATAGACAAGGACACTTTCTACGAACAATCCAAACCGTTACAGAAGCGACTTTCTAAAGGACATTTGAATGCCAAGATGGGACCCGATAATACCTTGCCTTCATATGCTATACTCCTTGTCATTATCGGTAAACTTCTCGAGCACAGAACCTGCCATTACGTCAGCTGTGTTTCAGTCGACCAGAAACGTATATTAAAATTAGATTTGATTACATCCGCTGTAGATTCAGAAGTTGTCTTTCGGATATGCGCATCGTCATCATCATCACTTGATAGTTACTTGTCTTTATTTGCATATTGCTTTCACATCTACTCCCAGGAATGGGTAGCCCTGATCACTTAAACTCAACACAATCCTCCTTCGTGATCCTGTTTCGGTCATTCTGCAAAGGGGAAATCATATTTTGAACAGCTCATTGGAAAATATTGATGCCGCTATCAAAAGTACTCTCTTCTTCCTCACAAATTAATAGCCATTATCATTTATGTTGGCGCGAAATGTTATGTGGTTCGAAATTTGGAATGATTTTGGACTCCTCCTCATCTTTACTGGCGGCTTTCATCTTTCCTCAGGAGCTCCTTCATGTCCCTTTTTCATGCAGCCTCAATCAAAGGGCTACCATATTATCTTTCCCCAAGTACCCCGACCACGCTGATGATATCCGCTTGCTCTCACATGGAACCATGGTCTTTGGTCAAATTGCTTTAGATTTGGAGATGCAGACAAGGAAAATCACACTGAAAACAAATGGTAACGAAAACCCAGACGATAGACTGACAGGTGGGTCCGCACCGGAACCTGAAAAAAAAACAAACAAACATAGAACATCGCGTGTACCTGTCGAAATATAACAGCGAGCTAATGTTGGAAATTAAAACAAACAAAAAAATAAAGGTTTTCCTGCGGGTGGATATTGGAAGAAGCTTCCCTTTATTTATGTGAGCCTTTTTGGTAATAGATGGAGTCCTTAGATCAAAAAGCCTAATTCATCTTCATTTGTCTATTATCTAACAATTCAATGCGAATTGTTTTTTTTTTCAACAACTAAATTCGGCGGTACTGTTAAACCCTTGCCTCTTCATGCGCAATATTTCACTTTAGGTAGAAACAAGCGTTAGTAGTGCATTTCCTAATATGCAACATTATGAAATGGATGTGCAAACAACAACAAAAATGTTAATTATCGTTTTCGAAATGTTACAAACTTTCTATAATAACCTAGAAATATTAAAGTGAATTTTTGGGTTTTTCCGGAAAATAAAAGGTGAGAAAGTTTTGTAAATAGAATTGAAAATAAAAATTACCATTTTGAAATTAATATTTTGAAAAAAAAGTTATTAGGATAGGAAATAAAAAATTTAAAGGAGGTAATGGGGATGTTAAAGCGAGTTAATTGGGAGAAAATAAAATATGCTGCATTCCAGGAAATTAATCTCTCACATCCAGTCATCAAAGAACAAAGATAACGGATTGATGCGGATGCTGAGAAGTCTTCAAGACTACAATGGTAGATTCACAATGCTGTGGCATTTCAATATTGTTGTGACCCTGCTGCGTTTCTTTTTATAGTTGTATTTCTCTGTTGTTTTCTAAAAGGTCCCATTCTGGGTCCCCCACTATTTCAGTTCTTCACTCTCTTCTCATGGCCTCTTGCTTTCGGAGATGATCTTAAGATTTTCATCAGTTCATGTCTCTTCTTTTTCTTTATCTTCTTCTATAGACAACCCCTCTTTAGAGAACCTTTTTTTAAGAGGAATTTCCCACGGCAGCAAATATATCCAAAGTGAAAATTTAACTTGGACCTTGAATTCCATATTTCAAAGGAAAGAAGTTTATGTTTAATAAGGCATAAATTGCTCCAATAGCTGATCTGATGACTCATATTTTATCTAAATATTTCCACATCTGGAAAAAAGATACGATAATTATGTTTTTCCTTTTCTATATTTGAATCGTTGATGAAACGTTCCATCATTCAGCAACGCTCTTCTGTTCATACTTCAGATAGTTCAGGAAAGCATTAGCTCCCTTGGTGGTATAGCAATCAACGATAAACCAGGGGGCGAATATGTACTTATGTACATGTGGATGTTCGTTATTCTGATACTTATTGTTTTAATTAAAAATTAGTTCAAAGCATCAGATGGCTCTATTTTATGCTCCTACAACATCACAATTCAGACACCAATCATGACGGACCATAATGAAAATGAAAAGGAAATTTTCAGTATGCGGAAAAATGTAAAAATGAAAAACAGACAATTTAATTGGAAGCCGATAAACAATCAATTTGTAAATGTGGTGACGTAATATCTATTATATTTTTGGCATGTCTAAATTTTTGCGTGGATTCAGTAAACAAATGAAATTTATCTCTGCCTTGCTCTACATGATGTACTTGCGATATTTCAGACACAAAGGATTTGGAAGTCATAGGATAGGAAGTGAATTTTTATTTGCGTTGCCATTGTTCTGAATATCATTTCGATCTTGATAGCGACTATAGGATGAGACTGCATTATTTGGATGGATAACAATATATGGAAGTTTAGTTGGGAAATGCAAAAGATTCCGACCGGGTTGGAGGCTATACCCTACCTAACTTTTAAGGAAGAACAGCAATATTTCGATTAAGGGCCATTAAAGTAATAACTTGCTTCGCAGAGAATTAGAGGATATTGAAGGACATTCTAAAAGTGAGAGAAGAGCTTGGAATTGGAAAGGGTAGTTTGATAATTTTCATAGTCATGTGGAGTATCAAATGAAAGATCCCGATAAGTACTTTCCGAAGCCGGTGTTAGTTTTGAAATTTGTTGGAAAGGTGGCGGTGCGGGGTCGATAGTGATCATTTTTTCACGGACCCATTCTCAGAAACTACTCAACCAAAAAATCTGAAAAAATCAAGAGGATGGGATTATATGGCGCCTAGGCTCCGAAATACATTCCATACCGATATCTATTCAAATAAAGTTAATAATAGCATGTCACTATAATTTTTAATAATTGACTGCAAAACCCCCCTTAAGTTAATCTTAGAATCACGAAAGCAGCAATACAGGCTATAATATAGAGTATGATCTTACCGAGTTTAGTGGAAATCACACTATTACTAACAAAGTTATAATAGGTCAAAGTTGTCCCTTCTCTCTGATGCGGGAAAAGGTGTGAAGGAGATACATTATAGAGATGCTGTTGGGTGGCCACAATCCTAGTGATGCGACTTTAGAAAATGTAGATCAAGTGATGAGACGCAAACACAAGCAATCAGTGAACGTCTACACCTTACCTGCGGTAACTGAGGAGGAACTTGCGCAAATTAGCGGAAAAATTGGTAATAACAAAGCTTCTGGTCTGGATGCTGTTCCGAATAGAGCTCTTAAGTTCGCCGTTAAGACCAGACTCGACTGGTTTATCAACGTAATTGAAACATGCATGCTAGAAGGAGTTTGCTTATCTGTTGATGTGTAAATATGTGTTCATGCACTTTCTTTTCTGGCTGTGTATGGACTACTGTTTGATCAGCCCAGAAAATAAAACCACCATGGAATACGAGAGGAGGAGGAAACTTCAGCTGCAGGTACTCGGAACCCCAGTACTAGAGGCTCTTAGGAGTGAGCACGCAGGTTCCCGGTCCTCGATATCCCTTCACGGCAGTGCCTCGGTGGTGGATGACTTGGCCGCCTTGGCATATAATGCTACAAGTGATTTGGATCTGGAGAAGGAGATGTTCAAGCGAAGTAATAAGACCAAACAAAGACGAACTGAAAGCAGATCGTTGGATGACTCAAACTGTGATAACATTCATCGCATATGCGCAAGATGAGTGACAGCAGAAGGTATTTCAGGGCTAAGAAAGGGATCTATTCAAAAGAAGCTCGTCAACAATGAGATCTCCACAAATGACAAAGACGGTAAAGGATAAGGTACAGGCAAGTTCAATAAACGCCCTTCATCCAGCTCGGGGCAAAAAACGTGGAGCTGTACGAGTTCATCAAGGACAAGCACAACGTGCACCAAGCTATAAAGAATATGGTGAGGGTTATTAGAGTCCTTTATAATAGATTACAGATAGAGGAGAAGAATACTAAGGATACGCCGAACCCTGCTGTGCCAACAGTGTCACAAGCGCCCCACTGACGCCTAACCGCACTTTCATCGAGTCACGGCGAAATAAACGAGTACGCCAAAAAGAGGGGGATCTTCTAAATAATCAGCAGGCGCCTTAGAGAAAAAAAGGCCGACAGGCAATTCTGAAGACGAGCGCGAATCATTTAGAAGGAGGAAAGCATACACGCATGTAGGAAAGTCGGCCAGCGTTGCGAAGCCCAAGTCGAACGAAAACGATGGATGGGCTAAAGTTGCCGGCCAAACAAGCGGAAGGAAAAGTAAAAATGCGAACTCTAGCACTAGCAGAGAATCAAATGCCAGGGGGCGCAGTTTATTAGAAGCTTTTGTGCAGCTGGATATAGTTTTGTGCTGAAAACATTTTTCAGAAAGGAAAGTCAGGTTCGGTTGTAGACCTGACCTTTGTCAGCTCTATGCTGCCGCGTGGTATGTCCTGGTACGTCAGCGAACACTACACCCACAGCGATCACCAGGCAAACGGACAAATATGTCAGACTGGTCTGCAAAAGCTTCGGATAAGCAGACCTTCATAGAGGTGTGACTAGATCAACGTGAAAAAAAATCCCAATTCCAATGTCCATGTGGCCCAATGCATCGCCAATGCATGTGACGCGTCCATGCCTAGGAGGTACTCGTTTTCCAGTAGAAGACCAAACTACTAATGGAATGGTGAACTGGCCAGCCTTCGATCAGCTTCCCACCGAGCCAGAAAGGCAGTTCAGAGGGCGGTTGAGGGGCAAAACAATGCGCCTAGAAAGTACACCGGAAAACCATCAAGTTCGCCATCCAGCGAAGCAAGAGGATGGAGCTTTGCTGGGCAGCGGACGCAAACCCGTGGGGCAGTCCTTAGAGAATCGTGATAGGACGGTTCAGAGGCTGTTCACCTCTGCAGATCACGTGTTCTACCTTCTTGCTGAAAATCATCCAGGGGTTATTTCCCAAGCAAGAAAGAGGGCGTCGACATATTCCAACGGTCTCTGAATGTGACGGCAATTTCGCCAGTCATCACAGACGAGCTGCTGGAGATCTGCGGTAGAATAGGAGGCAATAAAGGGCCAGGCCTGGACGAAGTACCGAATAAGGTCCTTAAGCTTGCGGTGAAATCCAGACCGGACATGTTTGTTGAGTGGTTCGAAGCGTGCTTGTCCGAGGGAATATTTTCAGCGGCATTGAGGCGGCAGAAGTTGATACTTCCGCCTAAGCATGATAAACCTCCTGGTACAGACCCATATGTGTTTTGGAAACTGTGGGGAAATTGCTAGAGAGAGTAATCTATAATAGATTACTAGTTTCAGATCGACAGCATGGGTTCCGTAAAGCCAGATAATCCATTGATGCCATCAAATTGGTCACTTGTTTGCCCGAAGATGCAATTCACGGAAAGGGTAGTACCAGAAAATATTGCGTGGTTGTAACCCTGGACGTGAAAAATGCATTTAATTTGGCCAATTGGAATCTAATACGCGAAGGTTGGTATTCCCGCGTATCTCGCTGCTATCGTTCATGTATTTAATCTTCCCCTCCCAACCCCTCCAAACCATGGTAGTGGGTGGTTACACTGACGACATAGCATTGGTGGTTGTCGCAAAGCGTCTTGAAGACACTGAGTTATACTCAGGTGAGACAATTAATGCAGTTAAAAGTTGGCTAGAGAATTCTGGTCTGACACTTGCGGAGGAAAAAACAAAAGCGGTCCTCATCTGTAAGCGCCCTCAGGGAAAGCCCTGAGGGTATGCTCTGCCTTTAGGACTGTTTCAGATGATACAGAATTCGTCATTTCTGGAATGATGCCGATTGGCATCTTGGCAGATGAGATGGCGAACATATACAATGCGAAGCCAATCTCTTCCTTATCGCAAGCGAAGAACGCTGGGAGGGAGAGATCCATAAATATGGCAAAAGTGGTGAAAACGCTCTGGGAAGGGTCGGTGGACTCACAGGCTCATTCCTGCCATCAAGGAGTGGTTAGGGAGACGAAACGGTGAGATTAATT
Organism: Hermetia illucens; assembly: GCF_905115235.1. Classification (NCBI taxonomy): domain Eukaryota; kingdom Metazoa; phylum Arthropoda; class Insecta; order Diptera; family Stratiomyidae; genus Hermetia; species Hermetia illucens. The sequence goes on from NC_051849.1 coordinate 200,591,559, forward strand.
ATAATCTTACCCAGTTTCTCACGGGGCACGGAGGATATTCCCAATACTTGCATAGGTTTCAATTGAAGGCCTCACCCGACTGTCCAAATTGCAATGGAGTCCCAGAGGACTCTAGGAGAAGTGCAAGTACCAGAAAATCTGGTGCCGAAAATGGTAGCAACTCCAGGGAATTAGGATGCAGTCAACTCCATGATCGCCCGGGGGAGGGAGTATGCGATCACAATTTATCTAGAAAAATGATAGGCAAAATCACCTTTAAATGTCCGCAAGTCATACTGATAGAAGTATGGAAAGTATCTAATAAGAGAAGAAATAAGAGTTTTCAAAAATCTAAACAAAATGGAATCGCTCAGTGAGCGTTTCCTAACTTCGAAGTGAGAGAAAGGTTTCATTAAATTTGCTAAAAGGGTCTGATTCCGGGCAAATTTACAGACAAAATATGTACATAAGAGACCATATAAATTGCTTTAAATATAACTATCTTTTTTTTCATTTCAGGTGAGAATTCATCAGTTTATCTAATTGGTAGATTATAGTAAGTATGAATTATTGGTTCCTTTTTTGCAGTTTTCATTCGTTGAAGTCATACCTTTCCCTTAAACAAACACATACTCAATGAAAGTATACCTTGAATTGATTAACTATAAAAATAATTCAGATATTTTAAAGGACTCTGCCTGTTTATCGAATTCTGTAGTAAATATTATTCAGAATATCAAGGGAATTATTATTGTGGATATGTCATCTTATCTTTTTTTCGAATACGAGTATGTATACTATAAATTGCATTACCAAATGAGCTGAATATCTAGTGTCGCGTTGAATTTATCTTCCTTTGGTTCATATACATATGGAATATTTGAAGATATACGTATATTTACTGAGTCTCGAAAAACAATTTCCCATTATCCTCGCCGCCTGCCCAATTATCTTCGCTAGCACATAATATATATTAAAAGATAATCCGATAAACCATCATTATCCAGACCATAATTCCTCACCAATGCATGTCATCATACTTGTTCCCTGCTTCTTGTAAATCAATCAGCATAATTGCCTATTCTGTATATTTTATAGCAAAAGATATTTCCAACACGAGTCAATTAGCTGAAATTACAAGAGTTATCTTTGCATGAAACCACGACGCACTCACCATACAATTCCGATTGTCCTTAATTTGGAGTGATGATGTTTTTGTGTTATTCATCATTATTATTGCCATGATCCTGTTGGTTCTTTATTCACAACGAATCTCCTACATGATTTCCATATATGTTATGTATGTATATGGACAAAGTTTTGGTGAATAGTACACTATGCTTTCAAATGATAGCGGATTACCACGTGACTGATAACGTATACAAGTTTTCGAGCCCTGTTACTTTGGGATTTTCTTTTTGGGGACTGATAAGCGATGATTCATTGCAACATTTTCAATATCTCCCAAACTGATTATGGTTACTTATGCAGCACATTAAAAACTACTTTTCCTCCTGAAAATAAGCGCATGGAAAAGTTACATTAGAAATCAGCAGTAATTCCCAATAAACCAAAATATCTTTATCAATTTCTTATCGTAACGGAAAGAGCTATTGGTCCATTGATTTTCTCTTCACAGATTTCTTTTTCAATGCGTTTGACCCCTTCGTGGCTTAAATGCAGAACATGCCTCCACATACCAAAATGGGGTCATGATTTCCGCTTTCCATGAAAATAAAGCTTTTTTCTGTGTGTCCCATTTTTCCAACCGAGTTTTTCATGACTCACGCATATAATGTTTTGATATATGCGGGATTACTACTTATTAAGGTTCACCATTTCACCATGAAAACTTTCACTTGCCCAGAATAATTACAAATTATTCAAATTTTAGTAGAGTTCAGATTCGGTATCGTAACTCGAGTTAACGTAGCTCCAATTTTCAGCCGATAAAAATGTCCTGAAAAATGAAATATAAGGAATTTAGTAAAAAAAATTGGGCGGAGCTATTTATTTAATTTATAATAATCACTGGTTCAGCAAGTGAGATAGTAGTACACTAGCAAGTCAACACTGCAATCGGTGGATTCTCTTACATGAAGGTCATTCAATATGTAATGACCCAAATCAATGTAGCGTAGCTCCATGAATCAATGCAAAATATTAGTAGTTCACATTGCCCTCCTTGAGGTGGGCTTCCATCAAACGAACAATTTAAAAGAATTGGTCATAGCAGGTTTTGTAAATTCCATTTTTTTCCTGTTCCGTTAATGGGTCCTTTTCGCTTCTAATTGCCTTTTAGGTGTTGCGTCTCTGCTGGATCCGTAAGAGGAAAAAAGTGGAACCTAGCCAGATGGTTGAAAGCGCCGCATGCTTAGGAGGTAAAAGAGAATGTCTTTGAGGGAGCTAACGGAGACATACAGTGAAGCAAACGCGAATGATTTCGGCACCTGTATGCAAGGAGAAATATAGCAGCCATCTTATTTTTATCTGGTCACCATTTACCCTTTCGTGTGGTATAGCAAGTCAACCACATCTACGCGCTATCGTTTGCGGTTACTGAAATGCCGTTCAACCCCCCTCCCCCCTCCTCGACTTCCGTGACACTTCTTCTTCTCCGCCGAGTTCTGTTGGGCCTACCCAGTCGTCCTTCATCTGGGGAGAGAGGATTCCACTGCAAGGCGTCGCCAGCAATGCAGTTGTCGCCCTGCTTGATGTGTGACCTATCTGCCACTTCAGATCACATCGTGTACGGGTGCCAGACGGAAACTAGATAGACATCGATGAGTGCGATGACCTGCCAGACTGACAACCTTTGTTTAGTTGGTATACTTGCCTCTCTTTTCAAATCCAAAGTCTCTTGGCTAAGGTCCATGACCTATTGAGAGAGTGAACAAACGTCATCAGCGTAGTCGAGGTCTTTGAGGGAAGACTTCATAGTCTATTGAATTTCTCTACGACCATTGGACCATTGGCCGATATCAGCGCGCGCCGGGCAATAGAGCGCGCCTTGCGGTAGCTGTCAGTAGCAACCTAACACCGGATTCGCATCTGCAACCATTAGGCTTTCCAGAGTACAAAAGCACATTTCCGCAAGAAGGAGAGGACTCCTCTCCAGAGTCCTACCATTTTACTTCGCCTGTAATGTCCAGCTTATATCGTTGGAATTCCCATTAGAGTTGAATAAAGCGAGCATTCTGAAACCTTTGCTACCCTTGTTCTGGAGCGGGCGCATATTCCGGAAACCAATCATGGTCCGTTTTCGATATCCAAAGATCTTCGGAGTGAAGCGAGTCCCTATCGGAAGTGTTGTTGATATTTCAATAGTAGTAAGATTTCCAAATTTACGGTTTTTAGCCCACGATTTTTTACTCCTTTCAATCACCTGTTACGAAAATCAGGGAACATTTTCAGTGCTTCCTTAAGCCCCAAATCACAGGGCAGCTTTTGAGGAGCAATTTTGACGGTTTCGTCAGAAAGGCAGAAAAAACTCCTCAGATGTTGCTTCACCTCACCAGATCTTCAAATAAAAAATACTTAACTGGTTCAAGGTTATGTTGGCTTCACTCATTATAATTTAGACTTACGTCTTATTTATATAAATGGAACAAACACCGTATATAACAGTTTTCTCCTCAGTTTTCAACTCAGGAGGTTTGGTCAACTTGTCAACTCCAGGAGGATGGACAGGAAGAAGAAACCCTCCAACGCTTATAATGGTAATGTCGGCACGACAGACGAACTATAGACAAAGATCGGCACTCTTGAAAGGGCATTCAAAACTTCATCATAATGTGCTGCAAAAATACGTTACTATTGAAGCTAACTCGTTAGTAGTTCAAGATCTGCTACATGTACAAGCATTTGCAGAAGGATTGCCTAAAGTTTTGCAAGGCGGCCATCAAGGCTGTCAGGAAATGATCCTAACTTTGTAAAATTCTGGCCAAGGAACATAGGTGCCCATCCTTTCTTAAGTCGAAACTTTTCGTAAGACCATGAAGCTGTTAGCTCCCTCTAGTAAGAGAGAAATTATGAAGGGTCAGTTGGGAGTGGTGTACGTGCAGGCTACAAAAGGAGGGCCTCACGCAACTCCAACCAAAACGTAGGTGATACTATTTACCACTAAGACAAAAGGACGTAAGTTCGCCTGCCCGCAGGTAAATCGGCAAAGATTGGTTCTTTCCTACAATATAAAGCATCTGATAGTGATCTTGGATCCCAAGTTTCATTGGAGACTTAAAAAAAATTGGGAGTTAAGAAGTCTTCTACGCCTGAAAGACGACCTTTGTAAGCAAATATGGTCTTCGGCTTAATACGGCTGTTTGAATGTAATCAGCCGTGATTTGTTCCATCCTAACCTACGATTCTACTGTATGTTCCTCGAGGCTGAGCAAAAAATACAATCGAACTAGGCTTAACAAAATTCAAAGGCCCCCCCCCCCTTCTTGGCCTGTTCAACGGCTTACGCCACACATAAGCGAGCTTCAAGAAGAATTTGGATGTGGGCTTTCCAACCAGGGTGGAGTGGCGATGTTACGACACAGTATTCTTCACCGATAGATCAAAGATGGTCTGTGTAGTTGGTAGGGGACCGAGCCATAGGATCTTTCGGCATCTTTCGTCCTATCACAAGATCCATTGTTTGCAGATTGTTTGCATGGGACTATAGGAGACTATGCCGCCAGAATTAACATTCTCGACAAATCGCATTGGTGAAATTGCGGAAAGGAGAAAACAACCTTTTGGCACTTCCTTTGCGATTGTTTAACTCTAACTAGAGTGAAGCTGCTGGGACTAGACAACCAATTGTTTTGAGACTTCAAAGGAATTTCGATTTTTCGTAAGCGCTTTAGGTTGGCCATGAAAATCTGTACCTTCTAAATTTAATTTCCTTTGTCCTACTCAGAGCTAAGCTCGGGAAAGGTGGGAGGAGCAATCCTTTTCGACACTTCAGTGTCTATCTCTGTCGTGTACATGGCGCGAGAGAATTTCACAGAATCTGACTTACATCATTGAAAAATACTTCTCCACATTCCTCATTTCCCTCTATGTCAACCTCTTTCCGAATTTCAAAAGTTCTCCTCGAAAAGTCCAAATTAATTGATAATCCGAATACGGGCGTTTTAATCGAGGTTGTAATTAAATTGTCGATATTTTCGTCCTCTTCCATACGATTGCATTGCCTGAGACTTTAATTCCATCGACTTTTAGATGACTTAAAATGCCTTCGATTATATTAGTTACTTAAAAAATATAACTAGGCTATACACGTATTTAGTATGGCAACTATTTTTAATTCATAACTTAAAATAACAACGGAGCAAGCAAACAAAACGAAATCTTAAACTCAAATCCTATGAAAACACGACGAATTTCACACTCGTCCTATTCAACTTTACTATCAAACTCTATCTTCAGCTGCCAAGTGATCGATGGGTCACCCGAAAATTGACTATTCTATTTTGAATATCCGGTCACCGACCTAAGTTTTTCATCCAAAAATCTAGCTCGCCCTCGATATATCCATAAATCCATAAATTGAAAGTAATGCTCATACGACGGCACGGTGGCTGAGGGGGTAGAATGTCGGCGTCTCAATTTCGCCACTCTAAGTTCGAATTCCAATTGTCATGGATGTCTGTGTTTATCTTATGTTTGTCTCGCGGCTGTGAGCTTATCATTTGCACAGTGTCAAGTGTGATGATAGTGATACTGAAGTACAGTCTGATTGACGGATGTGGATGCCCTATAACTGCACTAAGGATTGAACAGGAAACACTAAATGCTCATATTCCGGTGTAGTGGCTTGAGTCGGCCTGGTTTAGATAAAATGCATCCAATTGCCCACAAGTAGGAGAATGCACATAGCAATGACAATTGGAAACAAATCTAAAATTGTATTTTTGAAAGAAAATTAAGTAAAGGACGTTAATTTTAATATTGGGAATTAAGGAAGGAAATTGGAATGACAATGTTATGCGATAGGGAAAAGAAAAGAAAAGCACAGGACATAAAAATGAATATGATTCTTATGCCGTGAGATCAGCGTACACTAGAAATTTGTTAACAATGACGGTAATTAGATGACTTTTTCTTGGCAGGTTGAAATTTTTCGCTCCCTAGATTAATTGAAATTGACTGATCATTTTTTTCCGATCCCTTTTCAGGGATTTTTTGATAACTTTTATACACTCGATGGTTTTTAAATAATTATTTTTCTCTATTGCTGATTATATGAATGGTTATTGTTCCTTTTTGGGGATACTACTTTCTTAATGTGATGTGGCTCTATGACTTCTAATTTGTGCTCCTCCCTAGTCTTAAAGGCTTTTAATTTATCTATATTTATTTTCACCACTTTCACAAGCCAAGTGATAGATACTAAGATAATACCCATGGGGAAATTATTCTGAACATTTAAATTGCAATATTCCCCGGAGCTATCTTTTTGCGCTTCAATGTTTACTTTCATTTCCGCAAAAGTCAACATTAGCACACAAATCGTATCCTTTTGTTCTGAATAACATTTTGAATAGTGCTGAATGCTCATCTACAATAACACTAAAAGAAGACAATCCCCAATATTGCTCTCCACATGTATAGATAGACAAAAGCTGTAAAAAAGCAACACTGAACGGAATGGGCTCCCATCAAAGTCAAACAATGGAAATGCACTCGTCTGCAATAGTGCCTAATTATAAAGCAGAAAGGATTTAAGTACAAATACAAGGGTGCCGGATTTTTTGCTCAATGGTTGTAAATTCTCGTTTGTAAAGATAAGTGACAGGAAAAAGAGCAAATCAGCTAGGATTTAAGTGCTAAGGACCATAAATTTTTTATAAACATTGTCAAAGCAAAGGAAAGTGGGAAAAGTAATTTAAATAAAATGAATGAAGTATCTTCAGTACTAATTTGAAATCAGCTTTGGGAAAGATAGAGACCAATTTTTCGGAGAAGTAATTCAAATTGATAGTAGCTCCTTTTTGTTCTCTTAATTCATATTTCAGAGAGGGAAGATTTTGTGATACTCAAAATCTATTATCGGTGTTGCAGGAAATTTACCATTAAAACAAAGTTTTAATCTGATTTGTTAATTACATATGGATTTGCACCAAATTTATCGTATCGTGGCCTATATTATGACTTGACTTGCATTGCTGAAATATTGTGAGCCCCTTTAGAGAACTTAGGGTAGAATTTTCAGTAAACTTTGAAATATATCAAGGACCTTATTTGACTAGGAAATAATTTTTTTTTTTAATTTTTTGCTTTGGGAGTTTCTGATAATCAGCTCTGTTTCATTTTGAGTCTGTGCCATTTAAATTCAACCGATGAAAAATCTATCACATAAAGTACTAATCGAGACCTTTTATTTGATACCCAACGGGGCTAGAATTTCATATGGCTACGGTTGGAGCATTTGGTACGCTTTCGACAGAATCACAATGATTTGAAATAGCGCGTATCATCCCATTTATTCAAGAAGCGACTAACTTTAATCAAATTTGGTTTTCATTATCATCATCATTGGTGTGACAACCGGTGTCCGATCTGCCCAGTTATCCAGTTCTTCACTAACAACATATTTTTGGTGGCTTAATGAGCAATCCGATCGCATCTTCCAATGCCACATTACAAAGCATTCAAGATAGTCACTCTCTCTACTGCAGTCCGTTAGAGATCTGATCGTAACCCAAAGGTTTTCCATCGGCTACGACCAGGACAATATGTTGTTGTTTTTTCGAAGATGAAGCCTCATTAATATAATGCACTGATATTCTGGGCTCATCGAGCAACGTAATATCTCCTGAATTTCCCAAATCAGTTGTCTCTTGTTTTTTGTACACTGGGCAATTAATGTCTATGCGCTAGCCGTCTGACACTGATTCGTATCAGTATGATAAGTCGCTTGATGAAGTTTATCACCTCCGTAATTTATTAACTGAACAATCATACGAACGCTTTCGTCGGTGGTTTGTCTTTTATTAGTGGGATTTCCAACTCAAGACCCTGACTGACAGGCAATTCAACAAAGTATATTACTCTTGGCTGGGATAAGGATAGGAGATTGGATTCTCCTAGACCAGATATCTTATCTGAGTGTTATGGGCCTTCTGCTTCCCCTCATTATTGCATCAGGAGGCCCATCGTGATTTAAGTTGCCACATCCTCTTTACGTTTTTGTAGACCTCCTGCGTCTGGCACATTCGTTTCTGTATTCATCTTTTTCACAGGACCTCCGGTGCTTGGCACGTTCGCTACTGTGTTTATCAATTCCACAGATCAAACGAATTTCCCAAAATTTTTTAAGGTTTCCGTGAAAATAAAACCTTATTAAAATTGGTTTACTGACTGTCTGTTTTTTTGCCTGGGCAGATGGAAATTTTCAAAAGACGCTGGCCTGGACACGCCAGCGTGTGGAATTTTCAGCCAGTAAAACCATCACTGACTACCCCCCTACCCCGTGTAACCGCTATAAGGTATTATATTACGTGGTGGACTCAACTCGCTCTTGCTTGGTTACCTTTCGTCCCTACGCTTTTCTTGTCTCCTCCGCCTTTCGAAGGTTGCTCTCGACGAATTCTTCGCACCAGCTTTTCTGGCACTGGCAGCTGGGACTTGATCTTGTATATTTATTCTCGAGTTGACAACACCGCATCTGTCTCAGATGATTTCATGAAGCAGAGGGCGATCCTTTGGTAGATTGCTATGTGACCTGCAATACGTTTCCCAAAACTAGAGCTGCATATAGCAGGATCGTACTCATTATCCTAGCTATAAGCAATCTAATCCGCGCACGGTTGTTGGCTGCCCACAGAGCCTATTTCAGCTTACAAAAACTGTCGCGAGCTATTGGACGCGTTTGAGAGAAGAATCCTTAGAAGAATTTTTGGCCCCCTATATGGTGGACGATTCCGTAGTCTACATAAAGATGAAATCTATCTGCGATACCATGACCCTCAGGTTGTGGGTAAAATCCGGCTTAATAGGTTACGGTAGGCGAGTCTCTTGGTTTGGTTGAGGATGATGCAGCCCAGAAAGTCTGCAAGGGCAATATCTATGGTAGAAAAGGAAGATGAGGCAGATCCTGCCAGAGATGGAGCGATGGCACTGGTCAGGACGCCAGACAGCTCTTAGGTATATCGACTTGGTGGACCCCTTTGCAAATCCGGGATGTCTGGAGTTTCTTATTAAGGCAGGCCTAGACCGGATACCGGTTGTTGCGCCGTTGATGATGATGATAAGCAATCTGCAAGCATACCGTAGCTAAATGATAGACTTGGAAGTGATATGATTCCCAATTCAAATATGAGCATAATTTCTTTTACTGCGCTTGCGTTAATACAGAATTCTCAAGCTATCTCTTAACAACACTGATTGCTTCACATGAGCATAGCCCAGGACCTTCAAGATGATTTGCGGCTACAACCAACGCAATACTGTCGGTGAAACCCTCCCCCGTGGCTTACTCCGGAACCGGAAAATTAAGAACATCGTTGTACATGATGTTTTGCAGCAGTGGGGGCAGTACGGACCCTTGTATGATACCTGCCAAGACAACGTATTTCTTCTGTCCTTCATTGACGTCTCTGTTCTTGTAAAAATAAAATAGCTTCTGACATACATCTTGTAGAGTAAGAGCTTTGACCCTATGGTGAAACGTTTCGAGCGGAATAGTTTTTGTAAGCTGAAATAGGCTCTGTTGGCTGACAACAACGTGCCCGGATTTCATCATCGCAGCTGTTATTGGTTGTGAGTTTTGACCCTAGATAGGAGAAATTACCAACAGTGTCAAAGTTGTAGTCTCCCATCTTTATTTTTCCCGTTTTACCAGTGTGGTTGGTTGGTTTTTGGTGCTGACGTTGCCAGCATATATTTTGTCTTGCCTTCATTGATGTGCAGCCCGAGATCTCCCGCCTCCTGTTAGATCTGGATGAAGGCAGTTTGTATGTCTCGGGTGGTTCTTCCCATGATGTCCATATCGTCAGCATAGGCCAGTAGTTGGGTGGACTTGAAGAGGATCGTACCTCTTGCATTCACCTCAGCATCACGGATCACTTTCTCGAGGGCCAGGTTAAAGAGGACGCATAATAGCGCATCCCCTTGTCGTAGACCGTTGTTGATGTCGAATGGTCTTGAGAGTGATCCTGCTGCTTTTATCTGGCCTCGCACATTGGTCATGGTCAGCCTAGTCAGTCTTATTAATTTCGTCGGGATACCGAATTCTCTCATGGCCGTGTACAGTTTTACCCTGGCTATGCTATCATAGGCGGCTTTAAAGTCGATGAACAGATGGTGCAACTGTTGTCCATATTCTAACAGTTTTTCCATCGCCTGCCGCAGAGAGAAAATCTGATCTGTTGCCGATTTGCCTGGAGTAAAGCCTCTTTGGTATGGGCCAATGATGTTCTGAGCGTATGGGACTATCCGGCCTAACAAGATAGCGGAGAATATTTTATAGATGGTACTCAGCAACGTGATACCTCTATAATTGCTGCACTGTGTGATATCTCCCTTTTTATGTATGAGACAGATAATGCCTCTTTGCCAATCGTCAGGCATTGATTCGCTGTCCCATACCTTGAGCACAAGTGGATGCACCACTTGGTGTAATCGGTCGCCATATTTAACCAGTTCGGCTGTAATTCCATCGGTTCCTGGCGACACACGATTTTTAAGCCGATGAATTGCACGGAATGTTTCTTCTATAATTGGTGGTGGCAGTATTTGTTCGTCGTTTTCAGTTGGCGGGATCTCCAAATGGTTGTTCAGTACTTCATCAAAGCACTTAACCCATCGTTCCAATATGTCCATTCTTTCGGAAATCAGATTTCCTTCTTTGTCTCGACAGGGTGAACATCAAGGTATGTAAAACTTCACCCTGCTGACTTGTTGGTAAAACTTGCGCGCCTGGTGCGATTGCTCCGTGTACTTTTCGAGTTCAGAGACCTATGGGTTCTCCCAGGCTTCCTTTTTCCGTCTGTGAAGTCGAAGTTCGTGATAAGTCTCCGCGCGTGCCCGCGTCTTTTCAGAATGCAACATTACTCGGTATGCAGCATTCTTCCGTTCCGTTCCTAGCTAAGATCCAAAAGAAATTGGCAAAGTGACCGTGAAGGTCTGCCCGCAAATACTTAAGCTCCACCAAAACTCTTCCCTCTAGGTCGTATCTGGCCACTCAAGATGGTTGTTGGCCACCCTAATTTAGGACAGTTCATTACATTGTATCTAAAAATTCTGAGGTATACCTCGAACTCCGCGAAACGTACCAATATCCCAACACGTTACTGTAGGCACGTGAATCCCTTTTTTTAATTCATTTTTTAAACAGGATCAATGAACTCTTCAATTTATCTTTTCCACCTACCATCATTTGCAATGTAAGTTGATTAATACGATAATTTTTTCCATACAATTTCGCCGCCCTAGAAACATTCTACTCTCAAAAATATCTACTTACCTACGTAGCTCTCCCATCCACGGTTCTAAGTAAATGCAAATGAGATGCCACAACTAAATTTGTATGGGTTTTCCTCCCTTACATCCCGAGAATAAAAAAAAATTCTTGAAATTAGAAGAAACATTTGTAAGGTTCCTCTCAAGCTTTTAAAAACCGTAACACTTGTGGCTTCCTTATGGTCACGGTTGGTGGTGTTTTATTCCTCTATACAACCACCGCCGCCGCCGCCGCTGCCGCTTCTCTCATCCATTCATCCGTCATCTACTTAGTATTTCATCCCTAATAAATGGCAGACGCTTTCTCCGTTCCTTCAATTCACGACTTATTCCTATATTCCAAGAAGAGGCTGGAACTCGCTACCGAGACTACACAAATGAAGGACGTTGATGAAATCGGTCTTCGGCAAGCAAAGCAATTCAAACCGCATCACTCTGGTGTAGATAAATATATAGCAAGGACGACGTTATTTTATATGTGCAAGTGAAGCTGGGGCACATAAAAGTCTACAAAATAGCATATTCGAATATTTTACACAGAATAAAATGAAAACAAAATTATATCCTCCCTTTTACAACACACAGCGCTAAGATGGAAATGTGGAAAGAAGGGGTGAGTCCTTATTCTTTATTCGATCGGGCGTTTTCTTTACGTCTTTCCTTTTAAATTCAAGGTCATTGCTGTCTCCCGCGGAAGTAGATTATTCTCTTATTCTGGCTAAAGAGGAGAAAGAGGACTTTTCCTTGTGTGCCATGGTAAGTTGAATCTCATTAGCTTAAGTGATGGAAGGTCAAAAATTTGCATATTGAAGTTAAGCCACTTAACCTTTTACTTCCGAGAATATTCCCGGTTGTTATCTTCCTCCTATGCGTTCCATAATTTGAAAAAGCAGGCATTTACGTTTTATTCTTTTTTGGTAGGTACAGCTCCTGGAAAAAATACAAAAACGTACAGTAGTACTAAAAAATTGAGGACAATAAGCAGTCTAAATGATCCCTTACGGTGTGAAACTAATTATGACCTTCATTTATTTAGTATCTCCATTACAGTGAACATGATTACTTCGGTATTGCGTGTGGGAGTTGTATTGCTCGCTTATGGTTTTCTCGAACAATCTGCAACTTACACTCTTTCAAGGCCAAATAACGTTCATCAAGGGAGATGTGGCGGCAGATCGATAATTATGAAGGAGATAAAGGCTCGAAACCCCCTTGCAAATTGGTCGAGCGTAATATGTTCGAATTCCAATATCAAGCCAAATACCGGGGACTACAGCACCACATGAGGCACAATAAAAGGAAATTCATCATCGCCCTTCTGAATGAAGAAAATTTCCCAAATACGGGATATATTTCGTGTGCGTAAACCATATCTCGAAATTTCTGGGTCATAAGTCTTTTGAAATTATGCTTAAGGATGTTAACCACAGATTTCTCATCAACCATGATGAGGTGCTTAAAATGTGAAAGGAACTCTTCAATGTCATTCCCATTATATCAAGCGAAATTTCATTTCACACTAGTGTAAGGGCTGTTGACCATGGCGCATGGATAGGGAGTAATTCTCTTTGAAAAAGTTTGAAAAAGTTTGAAAAAGTTCATGCAGCCCTCGCCACTTTTGCAGATATTCTTATCTGGCCCAATTTGAAATCCTTGGAAGCTGAGGGTCCCATCTAGGAAGTAGAGGAAAAAATTATTTTTAGGGTCTCGAAACACACAGATGGGACGCACGTTTTCCTCTTGGACAGAGGCAATTCATCGGAAGCTGCCCAAATTTTACCAAGGAAGCAGCGCAATTGAAGAAAACAAACAAGAAGCAAAAATATCTTTTCTTCAACCAGCCTTCACCTTCGTTACATTCCTCAATCTCCTTCTCCCCACCATGAATTTTTAATAAGAGTACAATGGGGACAGTCGGAAGACTGAACCAACCAAATGCAATGGGAATGCTTCTCATAATGATCTGATCCCATGTCAGGCGGTTATTCTCTTCTCCGTGCTTTCGCTTGACTCATCTTCAAAAGCAGAAACAGGACTTTTTCAAAATTGTCCTATCGTTCCTGCCAACTACTGCGTGTTCCTTTCTAGTATAGGGTCTACAAATAAGTTCTGTCGGTTTTCACAATAGATGGCGTAGCTTGTTTTTTATTCCATTGATCCACATTTCCAAACATTCATCGGAAAGCTACTGTCAATAGGCACAAACGTCAGTATAAATTATTTAATTGAAGTGTAAACAACAATACTTTTTTCATCAACGAAAATGGCCAGTTCTGTACCAAATAATGTGTTTTTGCGGGGAGTTCCACTTCATTATTTCAATATGAAGAAAAAAACAACCGAAAGTCATCGCATTTTAGTGGAAGTTTATGGTGACCATGCTCTATCTGAGTGAACGTGTCAGAGGTGGTTTGGACGGTTTAAAAGTGGCAATTTTGACTTGGAAGACGAAGAGCGCGCCGGACGGCCAACAATTTTTGAAGATGAAGAATTAGAGGCATTGCTCGCCCAAGATCCATCGCAAACGCAAGAAGAACTTGGAAAAACACTTGGAGTCACTCAGCAAGCCATTTCCCATCGTTTAAAAGCAAAGGGAATGATCCGAAAGGTCGGAAATTGGGTTCCGTATGAACTGAAGCCAAGAGACGTCGAACGCCGTTTTTTCACGTGCGAACAACTGCTCCAACGACAAGAAAGGAAGGGTTTTCTGCATCGAATAGTTACTGGCGATGAAAAGTGGATCCATTATGATAATCCCAAGCGTCGGGCAACGTGGGGATACCCCGCCCATGCCTCATCATCGACGGCCAAAGCGAATATTCAAGGTGAGAAGATCATGCTGAGTATGTGGTGGGACCAGATGGGTGTGGTATACTATGAGCTGCTAAAACCGAACGAAACGGTAACGGGCAAACTCTACCGACGTCAAATGATGCGTTTGAGCCGCGAACTCAAGAGAAAACGGCCGCAATACCAGCAAAGGCATGATAAAGTTATTTTGCAGCATGACAATGCTCGTCCACATGTTGCACAGCCCGTTAAAACATATCTAGAAACGTTGAAATGGGAAGTCCTATCCCACCCGCTGTACTCTCCAGACATTGCTCCTTCTGATTACTATTTGTTCCGGTCGATGCAGCATGGCCTGGCTGACCAGCACTTCTCCAATTACGACGAACTCAAAAAATGGCTCGATGAGTCGATAGCGGTCAAGCCGGCCAATTTTTGGCCCGATGGCATCTATGAATTGCCTGAAAGATGGAAGAAAGTTGTGGCTAACGATGGGCAATACTTTGAACAATGAATGTATAACCAATTTTTCACAATAAAGCTTCAAATTTAACAAAAAAACCGACAGAACTTATTTGTAGGCCCTATAGCATTTCGGAAGTTCGGAGTCATATCACCATCAATTTTCCCTCTTCTTTTGTAAAGATACTGTCCTTTACTCGCTAAAAAATCTGTAGAAAACATTCCCGCACTGACGCAAACTGTCTCACCCATAATTAGACAGTAAATGATGATAAACTCACTACTCTCTGGAATACAGCATTGACCAACGTTCTCGTTAGAATGGAAGCCATATACAGCACGAAGGACGCGCCGCTGGCAACAGCATTCTGGTCCTTGATATTAGGTATCACCTTTACCAAACATACGGGAGCTCCTGTTACCTTATTTTGTGTTCAAATATCCTTTGAAACTCAGCCCGGCATTGAAACCCTTGTGGCCATCAGCCTTGGTAATGTTAATAGAGTTGGACCTGCAGTTGGTGATTAAAATTGCTGATGTAAATTCTTCTGCCGAATCCACTTTGACCATTCGTCGTTCGTTGAAACCCATATTGCCGTTTTTAAAGGCCTTGGGATTCCTCAATAAACGCATGCAACTTATTTTCTATTTTTCCCTCCAACATCTACTGTGATATAGTACAGGGAGCGTCTCTTCATGTATACAACTATATGAAGAGGGTGCGTCTATCGATTTTGTGGTGACGATAGTAAAATCTACTTCTTTATTTTTTACTGAGCTGGAAAAACGCCTACCATCATATCCAAGTAAAAGGTGAACCAAACCTCTGTTCGGAACTCTACCTAATCCTTGAGCTTTGTTGTACTCATTACATTCACAAATTACCCTTATTTCTTCCTGGTAATTCGAAGTGTCGAAATGACTTTAGTCCTGAGGTTGTTTTATTTGACGCAAAAGAGGTAGATAAGTCTATTAGTCTTTCTTCATAACTTCTTCGTTTTTCTTCATGCGGGCAGCGTTCCTTAGAATTGAACTCTCTTCAAGCCACAGTCTGCTGGTTTTTCTCTGGCTCCTAGTGATCCGACCTCCCCTTGCTCTTTGACAAAATCTTTTTGCTCAAAGGCAGGATGGTTGTTCAGTTTCAGTGATATGAAAGAAAGGTAACCACCTCAAAGCTTCAAGGGACCAACCAAGCGACCTGACTGCCTTGTTGTAGGAACGTCTACCCTTGTAAATTGCTCCCTTTTTAATGTTGCCTCTAGATATAGTCCTACCCGCAAGGTAATCCTCCTCGTCAAAAAAGCACTAGGATACATTAAATCGAAAAGCGAGGCGCACGCTTTTCTTTAATAAGTAGTCAAGGTTGATCTGGACCGTGTCTAGCATCCAACATCTCTTCGTGTTACATTGTCGCTACATTAAGTGCAGCGAAGCGGCTATAGATACTATTAATCCTTATCTCTACGAAATCGGCATCCGGAAACGCAACGGTTTCTTCAAAGACGACGATATCCAACCAAGTACTTATGCCATAATTACGTTATTTGCAAATTACGGCTCCATATTTTCGACCTGTCTTAATTAAAGTTGTATGTTAGTCAATCTCACCATGCTTTGGACACCTACGTTGCCAATGAGCTGCTCAGTCCATCTGCCTGATGCCTCATTTTGCCAAGAAAACTACCACTCATTTAGTGTTCATTGCCGCTCTTCTCCCTTCTTCTCCCTTTCAAATGGCAAATGGGTTCATGTTGCTTAGAATCTTTCTAAGGACAACGGAGTCGCTCCTATGATCACCATCGCGGCCGGTACAAAGATCTTGCGATAAACAGACGCCATCCACACAGTTCCAGCTACACTTGGCATTATCTCCATCTTTCACCGACCCTCTAGATAATCCCTTAATATCCGTTAGAGATAGCTCGGCACATGGAATGAATTGTCTAGTGTGCTTTGAAAATCTTTTAATTTTTCGAAATTAAAGGCATTTCTGACATCAAACGTTACGAGGAGCACCTCGGCAAGCTCCGTGGCTGTCCCCTTTCCCTTTATTAATCAACTTAAACTTCGTCACCTTTAAAAGGAAAGGAAAAATTCCCTCTTTCGCGCAGAGAATGGTGCCCGGTTTTGCAGAATTCCGAATTTTCGAATTACTAGTTTATAACTAAGCCCCCACTGATCCCCATTCTAGTTGTCGATTAGGTCCTGCTAGCAGCGAGCTTCGCTTCTGACTATCACCCTTCGGAGTCTCTTTTTGGCTGGTCTATACTCTGCCTTTGTGCTACACGTTTTCTCTCAGTCATTGCCCAGTGTTTTAGATGACAGAGTTTATGACATTTCTTGTGGCGATCGGCAATTTTCGCCGTCCACCAATATATAGAAGGATTGCCACGTCTGATACCTTTCTGCACAAGGAAGCTCCACGGGCGGCCGTTATCAGATTCATAACCGAATTTATGACAGTATCAGTTGCAGCGCCACCACCACTAGAAGTGCCCTCGAGCACGGTTTCACCTTATCCAAAAGCTTCGACAAAGCCCCCCGATGTTCATCTACGTAACGTTCTACAGAAAGAGCACCGGACTGGTACTCATCGAGAGGTGGCATCGACAATGTTGATGGTTGCTTCCGGAGAAGACTTCCAGAACTCGCCACCCGTTCACCAGCGACACTAGTGATTTCCACGCCACGCAGGAACGTTGGCGTGGATTTGGTGCTTAAAATTACGAACCCTGTCCTCGTCGCCATTTCGAGAATCCATTTTTCTTTCTCCCCCAAAACAGGGTACACCCCTCCGTTCCCAAGACAGTGTCCTCCCTCGACTCATTCGGTGTTAAATAAATTCTGAAAAACATTATTCCTTAACATCGGTCTTAGGCGATGTCATGCCGAACCCCAATGGCAGCAGTCTTTGAGAGGTTGAGGTGCCATGAAGCTGGGCATCTGTTCCGGCATTGTTCATCCGCCCTTAACTCCGCAGGGGACTACGCCAGCAAGTTCTTAGCGGGTGCACTCCGGCATATATTGATCTGTAGAATGCGGGTCATATTTACCGCATCCTAGCTCTTCCCAATTCTGCTCTGAAGACTGGACACCGCCTCGAGCCCGCAGTATGCGCATCGTCCTCATAAGATGATCCACGATCTTTTCGTTGCAGACATTCACTTTGCGACTTACCCGGCCACATCTATGGGATGCTACCCCATGTCAGGTCTCAGGCAAATTTCAGACGCGTGCCCATAATGTAAGGATCTGAAGCACTTGGTGGAACGGCCCGAAATTGCCACAGCTAATTTTTGGCCTCGAGAATTCGCAGGCGTGCATTGGTTACGTCCGGCCCTTACCGGCCTCCTTTACTTGCCATTTGGCTGTAAAATGCTTCCAGCATTTTAATATTACATCATTTAATATCTCTATTAAGGGTTGAAAATGTTGGTGGATATTTCTTCTACCCTTTTATTCCCTTACTTATTTAATTGATTTTCAGTGCTTTCGACCTTGCGCTATTGCCACTGAGCACGTTGTATCGATGTGGGGACTACCCAGGTCTCTCTTTGGATTGCGCTACCAGCCCTCGCTGTCAAAAAACACAAATCTTGAGATAATAAGCATGAATTTGGTGTACACTTGAGCTTCACTACCCCTTGATTACCAGTAACTATAAATGACATCTTTCACCCTACCGAAGCACAACTGGTAAAACCAACAGCGATGTATATGTAGGTAAGAGGATGAAACTAACTAAAATAGCAATTGTTATCTGAGTGTAATTACGCAGTATTTCAAGGGATTAAATTATTTGAAATAATAAAAAGCTTATTTTTCCTATTTTCTAGTATTATTTATTGGTCTAGCAGATATCGATATTTCGGGAACCACTTGTTCCCTTTATTAGTGCTAATAAGACTTGTTGGCAAAATTAATAAATTAATGGGAAAAACAAGTTTTTATTAATTCAAGCAACTGTTTGATTAAGACTTTCGGTCGTTTATCACTGATATGAGCGTTCAAACCAATCTCTGATTGCCACTGACACTGCTAAAATTACGACGATTATTAGATCGAAAGCGAAGAAGGGCGATCGCAACTCAATTCTCGGTTCACCTTTCCATTACTACCCAATGTCACCCCAATTTTTTTTGCGATCTCGATCTTGAAATCAAAATTCAACGTCGAATGTATGACTCGAAATCGGCCCCTCATTACAACAACAATTCGCATTCACTTGCCTTTCGCTTAAACCAGAAACAAGCGTTAAGAGTGCTTATAATAATATGCAACATGAACAGTTCAAGGTAGAAGCAATAACAACAAGCATAACAATAAGATATTAGATTTCGATCTGATGCTTGTAGTCCAGCCTTTAATTAATAGACAAAGAGTAACTTTACCTAAACCACAATTTTTTGTTTCGAGGTATATGTATATTTCGGGAGGGACAAACCCCCTTCCTCAGTAGGAAAGCTACATTTAGTTGTTAATTATAAGCATATTAATATTTTTAGAAATATTTAAATAAATTTTATATAAGTTTTGGATTCGAAGGAGTGTATTGAACAAGCTAAGGTATTTTAAACAAGAAGAAGAAATGCTGCATGTTAGCAAATGCACTTTTCGTTAGTTTGGCGTCGTACAAAGCGAACGAAATATTGCTCATGCTCGTTAAGGCGCAGACACAACACAGCGCTCGTATTGGGTGTTTATTTTGAAGAGGTACTATCCATTTCTAAGCAAATAGAGGTGAATTGTCATTTGCATCGTAATATTTCTATGATCATTTTTGAGAAATTGAGATCAATTGGGATGCAATCAACATCTGCTTACGTATCTGCGTAATAAACATAAAATTGGTGTTCTCTTGCAATTCTCCCAAGAAAAAAAGTTCAATTTTGTTAATAATTTTCATCAAACCAACTTTCATATCATTTATAATAAAGTCGTTTCTTATTCCAAAAAAACTAGATAAATAACACTTGATGGAAACTTCAATGAAAGCAGAGGATAACTTTTGATTACGAAAAACTCTGAAAGTTTCCTTCAAATTCATACACCTGTTGTCAAAAATTATTTCCACCTCAAACTTTGCAGTGGTGCAGTGTGAACTGTTTGAAGTCCAACATATTTCCAAGTTGTTTCTCTAACAAACTTTTTGTTGCATTCTCGACACCTACAGGGATCCTAATACATTATTAATTTTCATCCTTGCAGTAGATCTTTCAGAATGGAAAATTCGATGAAAGCAGAACGTGAGAAAATTCCATAAGGAGCAAAATATACTTTTGCTTTGCGAATCCTAGGAATGTATGAGGACTTCCATTCGGTATTGCTGTATATTATGCATTTGATTTGCATAATTTTGTAG
The DNA here is from genome assembly GCF_905115235.1 of Hermetia illucens. Taxonomy (NCBI): domain Eukaryota; kingdom Metazoa; phylum Arthropoda; class Insecta; order Diptera; family Stratiomyidae; genus Hermetia; species Hermetia illucens. Next base: position 200,611,606 of record NC_051849.1, read on the forward strand.
TATTAGCATATCGAATTCAATATATAAATAACAGAAATTTTATTAGAAAAGCGTTATTATATTTAACGGTAATATTATATATTAAATAGTAATATTATAGTAAATAATTGCTCGGTTTCCTTAGGCATTGTTTTACTTCCCATAATGAGGTAGATACAAAAATCCACCCAACAAGCTCTGCAAATTTCCGCCGAGTTATTGAGTTTTATGGTCAGGCGTTATCCGGAATCTCTTCAGACATTTACCGAAAACTCACCCACAAACAGGGAAAAATTCCAAGTATATCACTCCATAACCGTCAGTACCAAATGGCAACATAAGCCACAACGATCCACTGATTACTCCCAACACCCACCTCACCGAGAAATTATGCTAAGAAAAAATGATATTTAATGGCTACAGCTGCCAAATAAAAGTACAAGAAAAACGCAGGTTAATTAGGGTAAAGTAGTTCTAGAATTAAGATAACATCAAAGTTAAATTTCCAACAATTTGGAACAGACTTCTTTTCTACCTGTTGACAACAAATCCAAATTTTTCTAGCCAAATTAATTTTGGTGAATTAATGCGAGAAAATTGCTGCGGGGAGCCGTTGATCTCACTTAAGATCACTCTTTTTATCGTTGCCACCAACGTTAAGTAATTTGGCTTGCAATATCGAAACTGTACATCCAGTTGATCTCAATGATAAGTCAAGGCGGAAAACGTTTGCATAGTATTGTCGATGTGAGTAAGTTATTTGCAACAATAAAGAAAAGCAATAAGATGCAGCCTAGTTGGATACATTGGCCCTTGTACTTGATAATAAGATCCACACTTTTATTTAGGTAATACGCGCTTCCTTGCCTCTTTCCAAGTCAGTTTGGAAAGAAGGTTAGGGATTCTGCTATTTTCTTTACTTGCTAAACATTTTCTTTTTCTTCAGCCTTTGACCTGTTCACTAGTGGGGTCGACTTTACTTGCTAAACATCACATGTTTTAAATCCAAAGCTTCTTAACTTCCACAGAAGCAGGTTTGAAAATTCTGTCAGACACCAATATCTCAAGAAATTTAGTAAGGATCGAATAAAATATGTCAAATTGGTTGAGCGTGTTGAATCCAGCAATTTGTTGACTGGGATGCTACTATCAAGGAAGGGAAAATCAGCGACGAATTGCATTCTCATTAATACCTTTTCCTGCTTCCGCTGTGATTGAATCGAGTCACTCGATGGGGTCCCCATTTTGTCTTAACATATTATAGCTTAGCGAAATCGCTCCTTTCTAATAGAAACTGAGTTCTTAGGGGAGTAAAAAAATATAGGATAATGTCCACATTTTGTGGTAAATAGTGTATGAAGTATTAGGTTTGAAGGTCACTTCAAAGTAGGGGGGAGGGATGAGGCACCTCGCCCCTCCCCCCCTCGACAAGGTGTGTGCGTCATTATATTATCCATCACTTAATGGCCCTGAGACAAATTGTTAACTGCCAGTCATATCAGAGGTCTTGAAAACAGTTCAAAACCACATGTTCGATATGGTACTCTTCTGAGATTGTTATTGACAAATCGCGTTCTTGGTAAGCAGAGAATCCGCCCCTTAATAGTCTTTCAAACTAGAAATCTGCCACCGCGTGCAGTCTATATAGTAGTGAATTACCTGAAATACGACTATAAGGATAATCCAATTTTCAATTATTTATTTTTTCTCTAATTTACAAGCATATTGTAGCTCAAAAAGGCTTCCCCTAGCATCAATCTTTGCTAAACCTCGATTCAAGCCTTTTGTGGAACTGTCTGCAAAAGATTTAACTCAAATATATACAGAAAACTAGATAATTTTATTTAGACTATCCTGGTAGAACTGAGGGGTTGGAAACCGCAGAGAATGAAAAACTTTGAGCGTGAGATGGAGTAGATTTCACATGGTTGCTATAAGATTTCTAGAAGAAAAATCCCAAGGAATAGTTCAAGAAATTAGGATAACTTTTTACGCCAGGGTATAGGGGTAACTTTCGAACTATTTAGTTGTTGAATGCTTTAAGCTATTTGCAGAAAAGTTTGTTGAAGTTGTTTGGTATTGAGTTGAATAAAGTGAAAATTGCTAATGATTTAAGATAGTTGAGGATTGTAGATTGCTACTTAAGCCGGCTAACTGGGGAAACTTTTATTTGGATGGGATTTAAAAGGAGGCATGGGATAATATTTTTTTTTAGTGCACGGAGATGGAAAATCTTAGCAGACACGTCCGTTACAGCTCCGCCACACAAACGGCGGGACTAGAGCGGCCACATGTGGGATTCACACCCACTAAAACCAGCCCCGGTCTTCCCAGCCACACGGAACCACCATTTAGGTATTTTTTTATTCACGGGATGGGTTTACCTTCAGGCACTCGCGATTCTTGTTCTTTGAGCTTTTATCCTCCTTTCTTCATTTTAAAATAAATAGTCAGTTTGACGTCAATTATCACCCCTAGGTACTTGATAGCCGGCTTAGAAACGACCATATACCCACCGACTTCCACTTTCACGGTGTTTTTTTTCTTGTGGTTCGTTATTAAGCCCGCTTCTGTTTTCTCATCCGGCATGGTCAATCCAATCTTTGCCAGCCAGGTCTTTACAGCTCTCACCGTCTCCGTTGCGTAAACCTCCATATCCTCTAGGTGCTTTGCTGAAACAACTGCATCCAGGTCATTGGCAAAGCCTACAACTGTAGCCTTCCCTGGGACAGGAAGCGCAAGCATCCCATTATACATGGCATTCCACAGCAAGGGACCCAGTACCGAGCCCTGTGGTCCCCCGTTGTGACGATGTACTCTTTGAGACCCTCATCCGCCCCATACCAGAGAGTTCTCTCTGAGAGGTAATTCTCCACCAAACACGCCAAATATCCAGGAATAACTATGGTAGCCAATGCGCTTTTAATTCGGCCCCAGTTGGCGGAATTGAATGCGTTTTTTGACATCCAGCGCCACTGCGGCACAGCAGCAACCAGCATTCAGTACGTCTTTTCCCAGATTCACCACCATGCTTATTACATTTACCGTAGAGTGGGCGAAACCGGTACTGGCGCTCCGACAGGCCATTACCGCTTTCGATGATGGGTGGGAGTCTGTTATATGTGACTCTCACCATCATGCTTCCAATTGTATCCAGGTGGCTTGTTAGGTTTGGGAAACAACACAAATTTTTTCTTGTTCCATTGGACAAAGAATACTGCTTCAAAGCTCGGTTGAGAATGCCATCCAGTATCAGTCACACGTTCACCTGGGGCACCGTTTGTCTTCCGCTGGCTTGGTGGTGAGGAAACAGACTGGTAAAAATCTGTTTTAGGAGGGATAGGTCACCTGGGGTGATCTCCGCCGGAGGGGTGATCTTCGTAGGCCTCGCCCCAAGGGTTTATCACAGCATCTTCGCATAACTGTTTGAAGTAGTATTTTTTTGCTTTTCCAAATCGCCTCCTGTAGACGGACCGGCAGTTGCTTATGCGTCTCCCCTCAATCTTCGCTACCGTGTTTTCCTCTGAGACTCTGGTAGAGGCCCCTTTCCCGGAAACATGTGGATCGCAAACTTGCTATTTCGTTTTTCCACCATTAGTTAGACTTCCTTCTGAGGAGCAGTCACCTTCTGGGCATCGTGCATCACATTCTATCGTCACCCGTTGGTTGATCTGGGTGGTTTTTCCAATGGTGGTACCAATCAGAGATATATCAGACTCAAGTGCCGCAGAGAACGTGCCTTCCTCGAAAGTTTTCGACGTCCAACTCCAACCCACCTGGAAATCTGCGAGATCTCTGTTCTTTCGAACTAGATTCGCCCTTGATATTCATGTAGATTACCTAGTGGTTACTGTGAGTGTAGTCCTCACTAACTTGCCAAGTGACTCTTCTGACTAAAGTAGCGCTCACAAATGTCACTATAGACCCCAAGCCCCTTCCCCTGAAAGTGTATGAAGTCCCGACATTCATTATAACCACGTCTAGCTCTGCGAATGCTTTGATCAGAATATGTTTATCCACATTCGTTGTCCGGCTGCCCTATTCAAGAGCCCATGCATTGAAATGGTCGGCCAATGTCCTTTGGCTTCTTGAACTAAAGCGGTCAGCATTTGCTTATGCTCATCCAGTGTAGCGCTGGGTTGACTATAGCAATTGTATATGTGAACTCCTTTCACCTTCGCTCTGATGAAGCTTTCCTCTGGGTGTTCCATTATTTCCTGGAAGGCTTGTTCCAAGGAAGTTGGCCCATTTGATCCGTTTGACACAAAAGCCAGGACCGTGATTTCGATAATTCACTAATTATGGCCACATGGATATTTTTCTCGCGGATGATTTGCGAGAGTAGATCCTGCTCCGGCTCACAGTGGTTGAGGTTGATTTGTGTCAACCTCATCTATGTCTTATGTTAAGGGCTGCTTGAAATGTGCCAATGGTCCACCTCCTTTTATCTTTGTACAGTAGGCAATTTGGGTCTGCTCGACAGTCCTTGCTGATGTGGCCCTCCGCTCTGCATCTCCGGCATAGCTTCGACCTGTCATCGGCAGCAACAGTCTGAGTACTGCCTCCACTGGTTTACTGATGATGGCGGTTTGTGTGCAATGGTAGGCTTTTCGTACCGCCTTTACCGCTGACATTTTACTAAAGCCTCACGAACCTCCTCCCTCGTTTTGACCTCATCTATATCCTTGCAGACTGTAGAGATCTCCGCTCTGCAAGCCCTGATTTCGGCTTTCTGTCCCAACGACTTTTCATTTTGACTCTGCAGTTATATCCTTTGACTTATGGAGCTCCAGCATAAGGTCTCCTTGGTGAGACCGTCAAATGCAGCTAAAGTTATCTCCAAAATTGGTAATTTCGGGGTCTACCTTCGCTCTCTTGAGAATGTCAGCGCATGACCCTGCGTCACGCTTGAAGATAATGATAACCTCCGCTCGTATTCGCCTCCTATATCTCTTTTTCCGTGGAGCCACTTATCTCCAAACTTCCACTTCCTCCTTGGAGGATTCACACCGTCTTTTCAGAATTTCGGTTACATGAGATTCACCAGCGGTTTGAGTAGTCAGCCTTACTTGCTCCACTTCTTTCGCAGTTGACGCCTTTTTTCCCTGAGGGGTATGCTGACCAGTTGACTCGTTCAACCGTTCGCGAAGTCTCTTCCCCGGTTTCTCCTCCTCTCCCGAGTTTTTATCTGTCGTCCTTTGTGTTACCTGGCTCACTTGTTCGCCCAAGGCCTTCACTGCTCTTTCATCTTGGGCCTCGCCGTATGCCAACCTAATGCTTCGAATCATGACCCTTATATTTTGATGGATATTCCGGCATTCCTTGATGTGTCCACAAAGCTCTAAGATTTTATTGCCTAGTGCGATGAAGGCAGTTTTCGATTTGTCGCTGCACCTTATGTCCCCCAAGTAGTTATCCGATAATGTTTTCTACCTTCCGTACCCCGCTACACTCAGCCTTTTGGGGGTGGCATTATCATTCGCGGCCGTGTGTGCCTGTAAGAGTTGGGATCTACGAAGTATCAATCTTCTTCTGAACGGGTTCCTCAATGGAACTAATTCTACTCCATCCTTCGCACTTGTGGCATTTGATACCATAGTAGTTGGGTTGCCTACAGTAGCCAAGGTTCCCACTACTGCGGCACTGCGGTCATTGTAAATCAACGGCCAGGAGTCTACTTGCCCGCTCTCAAAAACCGCCGGTACTGGATTTTCCCTATGTGTCGTTTTATTTTTGGGAATCCTTCCCGTAGCCAATTTTTATCGATGGGTGGGCGTTTTTATTCTACCTGCCTGGTCTGCGAATAAGTATGCCCACGCACGCACATCTCCGGATGCGTTCCTGTGCATGCCCATGACAGATTCGCACGAAGGGACGCGCTTGATGGGAGATTTGGCAATCCCTACATGGAATGCTCTAATATTCGAATAAGGTAGATTGGTATTATAGCTAAGTGTGACAAGTGTGAACAAAGGATTACATTTATTCAGATAGAAAGGCAGAAATAAAATTAGTCGGAAACCTAACTTTATTATCAAATTAAAGTCCCTCATTTCTAGTCCTAAAAGGACATTTTCTTGGAAGCTTTCAAACCATGCCAAAATCTCCCAATCTCCAGTCTTCATAAAATTCTTTACTCTCTTGCCTCAACCCTAACCCCCAGTTACCTCTCTACCATTCATCTCATGAAAATGTTTCAAATATTATGCACCACTTTCCTGCTGTTCCTTTTCAAAAAAAAAATTGATAGTTCGCAATTCCAACACAGTTTATTCAGCAAACTGCCTGCATTATGAAGAAATGGCATGAATTTAAATTAGTTTAATGCTTGAAATGATTGAAATTCCAACTGAATTTTTCAATATGACTCTTGGAGCGTTGGATTTGCTCCTGGATAAGTGTGCCATGAAACGGTTTTGATTAGCTAGTTCCTCTGGAAATATTGTTTGATGAGGACATTGAGGACTTGAAAATTGTTCATAACGACTTTTCTGAAAGAGCTATGTAATATGTATATATATGCGTGCATGAAAAGTAACTAGAAATTTTGCAATTGCGCTGATATACATATACTAGTAGTAATCTCGATAAAATATGATTTGTTACATTGCGTTTATACATTTAAGGACCGCACCCAAGCTTGCTTCCTAAAATGCAGACATTTGCTACATATGTAGATTTGTACTAGTATCTGAGTCCTGTATCCCAAAACGGAAGCATAACCTTGACTGTTCCCCTTACTTAGCGCTGGGTTATTATGCCCAGGAATCTAATTTATGTAAATTACCGTCACATTAAGCTAATCGTCGCTTTCTGCGATAAGTATTTATTACCTTAATAAAGTATATAACGTTTGACTGGAATGACTTATTCATGCTACCATTTTACCCATAAATATGCATACATACATATATGTACAAAGATATATTTGGATTAAAGTAAATTCAAATCAAGCCCAGAAGCCACTTTTCCGAGATGATTGGATCGAAAGTCTGGCTTTTATTAGGGACGCTCGGGTTTTAATTGTCCGTACTTTAAGTTGAATACTCTTGGGTTCCCGTCACTTACCAAGTGGGAAAACGAATGTCCTGTTTCGATAAATTCAACATATATTGTACTCGAAGTTGAAGCTTTAATTTTTTGTTAAATCATTGACAAAGGTTGCCTTTTTAGTGCTGAAAAAAAATGATAAACCCACACTAGGATTCGTACCTAAATCAAATTGTGGAGTCGTCAAATATTCACGGTTTTGATCTGCTGGAAAAGTAACAGGCTACACACGCTTCTATCTCACTTTGCTCGGTAGAGTTTTCAACCCTCTATACTTGGTGTCATTGCACCTAATGTTATTTTACGTCCTTCACAAGGCATTCGTCGCACTTGAGAGACAGGACACTCCTATTTTGCTTAACATCCATCACTAGAGCAATTAACGCCGCACAAAGAAAGGAATGTTGTATACCCCAATCACTTGGGGGGATCATATTTGTTTTTAGGGACGCGTAAAATGTAAAACGTATGCGGAATCTCCACAATGGTTCCTCCGTAATGGGCTCGTAGAGACTGACGCAAAGTAACCCTCTGCAATGGCGATGCTTACCGAATGTGACCTACGGCGTCATCCCTTCACCATGGGTTACAATCCTAACACCGTGTTCCACCTGCTTGTCTGCAATAGCAACTAACAGTCCAGCAGAAATGAGTACCTCAAACCAAACTGAATAAAAGTCAATTTGTTCACAAAATCGGCCACGAACAATGTTTATGTTTACGATCTGACGAACTACCTGTCAGGATGGATTTTTGAGAGGACATTGTCTTCACTTCTGGAATAGATTGATGAATTGTGTTTGGCTTTAGGATGAATTAAAAATTCTGAATAGAAAGAAGAAAGGATTTTCAGAGACACTATTTTGCTTGGGAGAAAAAGTTATTTCATTCCAAAAAAGTGGTCAAGCTTTGGAACCAAGGAAAATTAATCGAAAAAGACCTGATTATGGAAAGACCACAGGAGAAGTAACAACATGTTTCAGCCTCCAAAATGGCGGGCTTAAGACATACATCACAGTATCGCTTCCCCACCCCGCCCTGTTGTTCATCGTGTGTATAATTTCATCTCAGTGTCAGTAATTCGAAATACCGCCTAGAAAGAACAACAATTCTTCTGACCAGAACATTCTGAAGAATGGCCTGGTCAGCTGCGTTTGTATATAGAAATAAGGAGAACCTCTAAGGAAAAATGTGAGCTAGGGTTTAAGAATACACTGAAAGTGTTTCCTGCTTGTCGTAAGACGGGACTAAAGGGACTATCAATTTATGGGCTAACAATCTGCAAATTTTGAAACTCTATTGCTAGCCCGCGTTGGACAGGGACTGACCTCACGTCGAAGACCTTTGCCTATCGAAAACAGACTATGATTGGTTTTTGTAGTGAGGGGCGTCAAAATGCCCGTTTTCTCCAATTTGAGCAGGAATTACAACGATATAAGCTGGACATTCTTAGCATACGCGAAGAATGGTTGGTCTCTTAAGAGTGCTCCTCTCCTTCTTGCGACAATGCGCTTTCATACTCTGCAAAACCAAGTTGAAGCAGACCCGAATCCAGTGCCAGGTTGTTTCTTATGGCTACCATATCGCCTGGGAGCCGATTTCTCAAAACTGAGATTGATGAATTGGCAAAGAAGCCGAACAATGAACAATCTCCAGCGAACACAGTTCGTCGGTCCAAATTTGTAAGGACTAAGGCGTTCGTGTGGCATCCGAACAGTGGCATTGTAATGAAAGGAAAACGGCTAACTCACGATTCTCAGGAACTTTATTCAATAAAAGGAGACCTAGAAAGGTTCGAGCGATTTAGAAAGGAATTAACGAAAATTATGCAGAATCAAGGAACTGGAGTTTTGTCGAAACCAATATTAGGATCGGTTTTGCGGGGAACAGTGAAGAAAACTAGGAAAACTAGATAATTGGTTTAAGCAAGCCAAATGTGATATCATAAAAAATATTCTAAACATGAATTAAAGTAAATATATTATATAAGCTACTTAAACTGCATTCTTGTTTATTATATAGAAGAGTAGTCATCATGCTGCTTTACATTCTCTACTACTTTGTACTTTGACAACAATCTTTCCCTTGAGTTCCACTTATTCTGTGCCGAGCACGTTAAGTAATTTTCCTCTGTATTTTTCCATATCAGATTAAATCTCTCTACAATCAAATTCTAGACGGCCAGGGCTCCTGAGCCAGCGCTATTCGAATGTTCTCTTTGCAACTTTCTCTTGCAATTACCGCAGATGCTTTCGCATGGTGGAGGTTTACCTGGGCTATCTTAGTGCTGGCCATTGGCTCCGTTATTGTTTAGAGCTTTTCTCCAATGTCTCTATTGTCGCGGCTTCTGGAAGAAAAACTGTCACCATGTATATTCCTGGTATATCTTCCCCAACATATGGCAATTTAGGAATTAGGGTTCTAAGCCCCTCCATTGCGCAGTCCATCATAATTAAAGTTCCTGCTTTCTTTTCATGATTATTCATCTCGTTCGTTCTCTTCTGCCTCTGATGTTCAACAAGGTTATATACTTGACCCCCTACTCTTCCTGCGGACAACCCCTTTCACTACTGCCCTCCTTCCAAGAACTGGATGCAATATTCGTTTCAATTCTCACTTCGTTGACATCATCAATAGAGCTTCCAAAAAGATCCTTCCACGGGTTGACTGTCCGTCACGGCTCCGCACCCTCAATCTCCCTTCCCTGCAGCAACGACGTATCCTCATACGTCTACTCTCAAACTCTGCAATTGCCTAATGGACTGCTCTTCCAACTCGGATATTACATTGCGCACCGCCTCTCATAAAACACGTAATGCGGACATTTATGAAGTACTCGAGCTGGAAGAAATGCTCTCCTCGCTCGAGAACATGGTACGGGCCTTCGTATGAAGGCTGCAGCGGCTTCCGGGCGGCATCCGTCCTGCACGAGTCCAGCTCCTTGGGAGCACAGGCAGTGGCGGAGGAGTGTCGAATGTGAGTTGTGGCTTTAATGCGGTGAATATTGTCCCTCAGCCTTGTCGAAGACCGGATCACTAGGGAGCCTTGGGTTCTCCCCGTATAACAGCACTAGTGACACATTGTTTCAGTAGAAAAAGAATACGAGCAGACCCTGCCTGAAATGGGGCGGTGGCGTAGGTTAGGACGCCAGACAGCTTTTAGGGATATTAAATTGGTGGTCCTCGGTGCAAAACCGGGTTGCGGCGGTGATGATGATGATCTGGATGTCGCTAGAAGCAGCCTGTGTTGTGAAGACTGTGTTGTGGACGACCTCAGTATTCATCTCGTTGTCAGTGTACTGTTGTTGAAGCCCAGGAGCACCATGCCTACGAGATAGAGAATGGAGGTAATTCGAGTCTCTATATTGGTCCCCTTATATATTCTGAGATTCATCAAGGCAAAGATGTGGTTTCATCTAAGAAGACCCATGTTTGCTTGAACATCTCTTTGTGCGCAAACCAGGTATTCCTGCTGCTTAGTGTTTGTTAAATGGTCCGTAGTCTATTGATGTCGATCCCTACTTGGCCAAGTATTTTTATGATATATGTAATACCTAGGGCAAACTTAGAGAGTTTGTTCCACTGCCTGTCCAAAGCTTCGCGAAGCGCTTATAAATGGCTTTATCAGATGTCAAAACTGTATGGAATGGAGTTCTATTCTGCATCGAAGTCGTCTCCTCTCTTTTCATAAATTGATAGACATTATTGAGATATTGTGGAAATACTGGGAGGATGCATTACCATTCATTAGAGCACGTTACTGCCTGGGGCAAAGTAAGTCTATTTTTTCTGCGACTGCTCACGTCGACAGCTCTCATGACTTTTACGTTGAATACGCGGCACTTTGTTTTGGGAATACCCGGGGGACTGCTCTTTCTCAATGCTCTGTTGTACCGATTGGTCGTTGAATACAGCAATATCTATAGCTCGATTGTATACAGGGTATTTGTACGACGGGCTGGATCACGAACGATATCACTAACCAAGCCAAGTGTTGGGAGCTTCTAGTGGAGGTTCAGGCGATCGTCGATGTCCTTTGCGGAAAGCAAAAGCTTCATAAATTATCTATTTGGTTGATCGAATGTACCGTTGTTAAGTTCGTCCTTGGATTCAAACATTCACTATTAACACTTTGTAGAAACTTTACCCTGATAGTTTCAAGGTTTGTAGACTTGCCAAACAACCAAATCGTTCTACCTTTTCCTTCGTCGGGTCCGATGTGGGTTGTCAGTCCAGCCCGAGGCTCCTTCTATAGCTTTGTAACAGGAGATTTTTTGTTTAGTGTTTTTAGTTCTACCCAGCCTTCATTCTCCACCGTATGAAGCTTTTCTTTAAGGAAAAGCTGGCAACGATCACCACTTCGAAGTGGAGATAAGGTTGGTAAGTGTTGGTGTTCAAAGGGTAGTATAGGTCCCAGGGCGAAACGTGGATTGATACCCACGATGGAGTATAAAACCAGGGAAATGCCTCCTGAACCGACACCAACAGCTCTACTACCAAACCCTACCTCCACTTCCACGTGGTGACCGCTGGGAGCTCTTTCTTAACGCATTTGCGCATTTTCTCATGGAACGTGCGCTCCCTGTTCAGAGATGAAGCTGATAAGCAGCTAGCCGATACCCTGTCCCAATATATGGTTGATGTAACAGCGTTACAGGAGATACGTTGGACAGGGACCGGTTTCCTGGAAAAAAGCCGCTACACCATATATTATAGCGGCCATCCAGTAAACCATGTGCTCGGAGTAGGTTTCTTAGTCAGCCAAAAAATGAAACCTGCTGTTATCGGCTTTGAAAACATAAGCGAACGGCTATGCACTCTGCGTTTGCGAGGCAAGTTTAGAAATATAACCCTCATTAACGTTCACGCCCCTACAGAGGAGACTGCAGAGTCGGAGAAGGATACTTTCTACGAGGCAGTAGAACGAACCCTCGAAGCCTGACCCAGATATGATATCAAAATCATGCTTGGGGATTTTAATAGCCAAGTAGGGAAGGAACCCGTATTCAGGCGATACGTTGGCTCCCATAGCTTACACGAAAACACAAATGATAACGGACTGCGGATTATTTAATTAGCAGGGTCATACGAAATGGTGGTTGGAAGTACCTCGTTTGCGCGGAAAGCGGTCCACAAACATACATGGGCCTCTCCAGACGGGACCACTTTCAACCAAATTGACCAAGTGTTGATCGAACGCCGCCATCTCTCAGCCTTGATGAATGTCAGAACATATAGGGGGGCCTAATATAGACTCGGATCACTATCTCGTTGGCATGGTGCTCCAAGCTCGAATAGCAATACCACCTAGAATCCCTTCTGACAATCAGGTGAGAGTTAACAATGAAGCCATACACAACACAGACCTCCGCGACACCTATAAGAGGGAAATGGATGCCGCAATAACCGCAGTCAACAGAGGACCTGGAGATGAAGCATCTACAAATGATCTTCAAAACCACCTGAAGAACGTTATCATGGATACGGCCACAAACATACTTGGCCCCACCCGCAAAAGGAGTCGGAAGGGCTGGTTTGACGATGAATGTAAGGTAGCAACGGAACGGAAGAATGCTACATACCGAGTAAAGTTGCATTCTCAAAGAACGCGTGCACGCGCAAAGATTTATCACGAACTCCGTTGAGCGGAGAAGCGACTTCACAGACGGAAAAAGGAAGCCTGGGAGAACCAACAAGTCTGTGAACTCGAAAAGTACAGGGAGCAACCGCACCAGGCGCGCAAGTTTTACCAACAAGTCAGCAGGATGAAGCCTTAGACACCTTGATGCTCATCCTGCCGAGACAAAGAGGGAAATCTGATTTCCGACAGAATGGACATATTGGAGCGATGTGTTGAGTACTTTGATGAGCTACTGAACAACCAGAACATCGGCGAGTTGGAGCTCACGCCAACTGAAGACAACGGACAAATACTGCCACCACCAAGTTTAGGAGAAACAGTCCGTGCAATTCATCGGCTAAAAAACTAAAAGTCGCCAGGAGCCAATGGAATTACAGCCGAATTGATTAAATATGGAGGCAACCAATTACACCAAGTGGTTCATCAACTTGTGCTCAAGGTATGGGACAGCGAATCAATGCCTGACGATTGGCAAAGAGGCGTTATCTGTCTCATACATAAAAAGGGAGATATCACACAGTGCAGCAATTATAGAAGTATCACGTTGCTGAGTGCCATCTATAGGATATTCTCCACTATCTTGCTAGGCCGATAGCTCCATACGCCCAGAACATCATGGGCCCATACCAAAGATGCTTCACTCCAGGCAAATCAGCAATAGATCAGATTTTCCCTGTGCGGCAAGCGATGAAAAAGCTGTTGGAATATGGACAATAGTTACACCATATATTCATCGACTTTAAAGCCGCCTATTATAGCATAGCCAGGGTGAAACTGTACACGGCCATGAGAGAATTCGGTATCCAGACGAAACTAATAAAACTGACTAGGCTGACCATGACCAATGTGCGAGGCCAGATAAAAGCAGCAGGATCACTCTCAAGACCATTTGACATCAACAACGGTCTACGACAAGGGGATGCCCTATAATGCGTCCTCTTTAACCTGCCCCTCGAGAAAGTGATCCGTGATACTGATGTAAATGCAAGGGGTACGATCCTCTTTAAGTCCACCCAACTACTGGCCTATGCTGACGATACCGATATCATGGGAAGAACCACCCGAGACGTACAAACTGCCTTCATCTAGATCGAGCGGGCGGCGCGAGATCTTCGGCTGCACATCAATGAAGGCAAGACAAAATATATGGTGGCAACGTCAGCACCGAAGACGAACCAACCAACAACATCAAACCGGACTGGTCAAATAAGAAGAATAAGGATAGGAGAATACAACTTTGAGACCGTTGATAATTTCTCCTATCTGGGGTCGAAAATGACAACCGATAACTGCTACGACTATGAAATGCGCGCACGGTTGTTGTCAGCCAACAGTGCCTATTGCAACTTACAAAAACTGTTCCGCTCGAAACGTCTCACCATAGGGTCAAGGTTCTTACTGTGCAAGACAATGATCTTGCAAGTCCTCATGTATTCCTCGGAGACTTGGGTTCTTAGCAAGAAGAATTGCGAACTCTTGGCCGCATTCTAGAGAAGAATCCTCAGAAGAATTTTTGGCCCCCTACATGAGGATGGACGACTCCGTAGCCTACACAATGACGAAATCTATGAGCGATACCATGACTGTCCGGTTGTGGATAAAATCCGGCTCAATAGGTTACGGTGGGCGGGTCACTTAATCCGTATTGATGTTAATGATCCCACCCGGAAAGTCTATAAAGGCAATATCTATGGTAGAAAAAGAAGACGAGACAGACCCTGCCTAAGATGGAGTGATGGCGTAGGCCAGGTCGCCAGACAGCTTTTTTGGATATCGAATTGGTGGACCTCGGCGCAGAACCGGGATGTCTGGAATTCCTTATTAAGTCAGGCCTAGACCGGATACTGGTTGTTACGCCGTTGATGATGATGATGAAGTGTTGGTGTTAGTTAAGCAGACATTTCGCAGGTCTTACGTTCCATCGTGGGTACTAATCCACACTTCAGCACTGGGACCTATACTACTTTTTTTACCGTCGCCGCCGTCCTATCATTTTATTATTATTTATTCATGGATACGGAAAGTCTCCGGGCCCGAGGAGCAGTGGAATCATCCCTTGTCCATTTGTCAGGGCCAGCTAAGAAATTTGTTTTAGTTTCTTTCATAGGTCTGCATTTTATTTGAGGACCTATTTTGTCCCTTCACTATTACGAATTTGCATACTGAATTTATTCTGCGATGTTGATTTATTTTGTTTTCGGTTAAAAAGCTATACCGAATCCATATTTGTTTGTAGCATATTTGCATTAAATTTTCTATTCAATTTCAACTGCCATACCTGTGGGCTTAATTCCATTAAATTGCGGTTCACAATCGCATAATTATTAGTTCGCTTTCTGCACAACAGGTCAGTCAAAATAACCAATTCATTGATTTATTTACTACTTGTCCATTACCATCATATCAACTGCATTCACCAAACATGAAGTATAAATTGAAGCAACCACAAAGTGCTTTTATCATGACCCGAGTACCAATTGTTAACCATCATTATTTTTAAACAAGGTCAACGTCTGACTGGCTCCTCTCCATGAACCATCATCACTCAAACAGTCTCGGTAAATTGTTCCAAATTTATTTACAGCCCTAGCAGGCATCCGTAGTAAAGCTGCAACCAACATACACCAATGGTTAGTAAAAACAGATGGAAGTTTGCATTCGGATTATGGAACTGAACTTCACATGAGATGGAGATTCCACTTTTTCATGTCCTTTTAGATACACGTTCCTATCCGTGCCAGCCGTACGAGTTTATCTGGACGTTCAATATGTGCATGAGGCAGGGGAGTGAATCCTGTCAATGCTGCTGAAAAATGTTGATGCAGTTCACGCTGAAATTCTGGTAGCTAATTCAACTTTGAGTGTCAAGAGTTCATGCACTACTAGTGGTATGTATGCAGTTGTAATACTTGAAGGAGTACCTTAAAAAATTAGTAGTAATCCAGGCTAACTCTTCATTGTCAACAGAACACATCAGGATTTTATGGGAATAGATGCGGAGTGTTAGGAATACATTTTGAAACTTTTAATGAAACAAGTTGAAAGGCAATAATGACACCAGTGTCTGGTTTAGGAATGGCTATTAAGCTTGCGTTTCATTATTAAAAGTTGTTTTCGAAATAAAGTTCATCTCACTGCATAGTAACAACATCGTCCTTTATATATAACATATTGCAAAATCCTGTTGTGCATTCAATTGAGCATAAACAGCGGAAAGTTTGTTTGTTCATTCCCACGAAAAGTGGACAGCAAGCCTTGCATGGTGTGGAATTTTTCATTGTTTGTGGATTTTGATGCAAGGATTATAGCCTGGATTTGCCAACATATATGTACCCGGAAATACACAAATAGATAATGATGCAATTAAATTAACTGCAAATTAAATGAATATGTTTTAGAAGGGAAAGCTACAACGACCAAATTTATAAATGAATTAATTCCGCAGCCTGAATAGATTAGCCATTCCATTATCAATTATGAATAGAAAGCAACATATAAAATAATAATAGGTGTTGAAGTAGCAGATGAAGGTCCTAGTGGTTTAATGTAAGTATCTGCCATATAGGCATAGTGCCTTGGTCCTCTTGGGGTGCGGAATGAACGCCGGTATGCCAGCCCAGTATTCGCAAAGTGGATGTAAGGCTCATCTAATACCTCTGCCACAACTAAGGGGTACGGCGGCCGCTCTCCCTTAGTGAGCCTTCAAGGGGAATGTTAGGAGTTGTTAGTTCAAGAAACGCCTTGCTATCCAATCCCTTCACTGGTTGAGCTCAATCTTCTTCGCAACAAAATGAGCCCGAACGTAATGCCAGAACCCTATCTGCCAGCGCATCTCAGCATCTTTCTGATGGCGTCGTCTGGGGTGGGTCCCCTGTGTGAGCATAAAATCGCTGATGAAACCCATCCCACCTTTCACCTTTGTTTTTGATGTCGTCCACCACTCCATTACAGAACACAACCAGAAGATCTTGCCTTCCCAACCTTGTGCAGGTAGGACTAAAAACCTCCATACCTGAGACGTTAGGAAGGAGGTAAACATTCTCACTACGCTTTCGCTTGTGACAAGTAGGCGCCACTCGCAAAGCTCGCCGTCTCTGCACTTGGCTAAGGCGCTCACGAAACGCCTTCTTTGCCAAGGCAATCAACCCATATCTCTGCGCCATAGAGCAGAACGTACTACATTGCTCCCAGTAAACGTCTCTTGGTAGGCATAGTGCCCAAAACTGTCGCCATTAGCCAACTTAAGGTGTTTTGATTTGCTCGAAAAAGCTCATCTTCGTGTCGATCATTAAATCAGGGTATTTATTTATTTATTTATTTATTTTCGACTCTATAACACTAGCCGTTCAATATGGGATACAGGCTTGGGATTCTCTTTCTGATCAGAATGAAAACTTCGGTTTTTCCAGCTGAAACCGTGGGCAGTCATCCATCCGGTTATCCGGTGCATCAATATGCCAAATCTATTTCGAGCGTGTTTAACAGTGGATCCGGGAATGTCATCTGCATGGCCGACTCGGAGCGACTCTTCTGGCATGTCGACAGGCTCGGCCCTAGGGTAAATCCTTGTGCTACTCGCGATGTGATCTCTTGTCTCCTCTAGCCCTCTATCGTCTCAGAGAGCAGCGAGTGGTCTCTCAGATAATCTCTATAGCAAGAGATAGGTCGGTACGTGAAATGAGTTTTCTAGCATAAGTGCATATCGTATCCCGTACCCTTGCAGATAAGTCCCCGCAGAAAGGATTGCTTCAGCGAGCTTTGCTTTTATTTACCCCTCTGCGGGGTCTCCTTTCTCTGCCTTTGTAGCGTATGGCTCCTGCCGGACGTGACAACATTGGGCCAAATGGCGGAGCTTATGACACTCTTTCCGTCCTATAACACTTGGTGGGAATTATCCGCATTCGTACCCTGAACACTACCCATCCAATTTAACTTTCCCGCTGTAAAGCAGTTTCCTCGCAATGACTTCCACCACAGCGGATTTTTGACATCGGGTATTCACAAAAATTATACCTATTCGAGCATTGGTTACCTCTGAGCATTCACGCTTTATGGCCTCCCCTACTTCGAACTTTCCTGTGAGGAGACACCTCAGATTTCTAGAAAGTACATAGGTTCTAGACTCCTTGACCGATTCGCAGAATGTACTCTTGCTAATCGTCTTCGAGCCTAAATCAGCAAATACTCCGCCGTCTTTCGTTTTCCGTCTGGAAAACACTTCTGCTTCACTGTCTTCAGGGTTCATCTTGTAGTAGATTTCACAGAGAACTTCCGCAAATGTCTTGCCTTCCGTCGACTTAATGACCAGAGTCGACGGTCTAGTCCTTCATTCCCTCGTCTTTTCTGTTAGTGATTTTCTATTGATAGCTTAATTGTCTTTAGATAGATGGGTCGATGACGGCGTAGCATGTCGTTCCCTTTTGTTTTTCTTTTCAGTCTTTCTTTGGGCCCTAAAAACAACTCGGACTCAGTTTCTCCCAAGTTCGCTTATGCAGTGTCCTCAGCAGTGAAGTGCGGATGTTTCCGCTTTTCACGAATCTTCTGCCGTTGTCCACGTTCCGCTCTAGAAGGAAATGCAGTTCAGTAGTTTTTCCAGTTCCATAAGCCAGTTGTTGAAGCCTTTGTTGACGTTATTCTGGAGGAACGTTGCCGACCACATACGCTTCACCATTGTCGCGCATTACTTGATGAGCCTTTCCTCTTCGGCTTTAGCTAGAAGGGTCTACGGTCGGCTTTTTCCGGAACAGGAGCACTTCTAGAAATTGTCATCCTCGCACCCACAGCCGCGCATCGGTGAGACGTTATGGCAAGAACCACTTCAAATGCAAACTGGGATCTAATCACCCTCTACAAATACGTGAGGACGGTACTTTTCAACGGCTGGGCTGCAGTCAGCTCGGCCACATGTTGCTCTGCGCACTGCACAACACATAAGGCATAACAAGACAACGTTAACACCAAACACACGTAAGTGATGCTGTCTACCACGGCCCCTATGACCATTCACATATCGTACTGCAGATGCTCCCTCCGTCATCAGAAGGTACCACACACGTATGAATTATCGCATCCAAAGCACTGGCTCGTATTAAAGGTACCGATTACAACATGAACGCGCATGTCATCTTTATTGCAGATATCACATTACGCTGGACAAATACAGAGGAATCTATCCCACAGAGAACACATCTCTGATGGAGACAACATTCCGCGGAAAGAGAAATTCATTCAAGCTACCATACACCGTCAGGAGGAAGCGCATCTTGTGCTCAAAGTCCACGGGAGAGCCTTCTGTGACAGACATACATTCGTCGTACTTATATATGACCCAATCTTGATCCCATCTACGTTTTCAATATTTTGAACAAAATCACTCGTTGGCAAGTGTACAACAGTTTTTTTGCTCTGCACCGTCACCGCAAACTCACACAACAGAGGAGTCTCGTACATAGAAAAGGTAAGAAAGAGCCCTACTCTCCTGCTTGGACCCCGTCCACATCTCATTGCGCGAGTTATGTCCCCATAACAACCATTAAAATCCTACATTCACATACAATCTATATTTTCACCTTAAG
Organism: Hermetia illucens; assembly: GCF_905115235.1. Lineage (NCBI taxonomy): Eukaryota > Metazoa > Arthropoda > Insecta > Diptera > Stratiomyidae > Hermetia > Hermetia illucens. Next base: position 200,630,850 of record NC_051849.1, read on the forward strand.
TAAACATAAATTTATTCCAAATTGCACTTTTCACAAATTTGTAATAAAATACATTTTCCGGCAAGTTCATTGTATCAGATATCTTTCTAGCACATGCCGGATGTGCATTTTCGAAGTAAGCATATCATATTAAGCAAATCAAATGTATAAAAGTGAGAAATAGAAATTAACAAAAGGGTTGTAATCGGGATTTTGGCAGGAACGCTGCCCGAATAAATAATTAAAACTTAAAACTTTCGTTTTTTTTAAGAAGGGTTAGTGTATAACCCATAACTGGCGCAGTCGATTCTAACGGCGGGGCGGAAAGTGTGATTCGTTCGTTCGTTCGTGACAAAATTATTTTAGTTTGAAAAACTTTAATTCCGACGGTTTATCGGGATTCGCGAGTGAATATCGCAATTTTTGGACTAAATAGTTCGGTGTTTGTGTGCAGCCTACCTGCAGCTACGTGAGGACAACGTAGTAAAGTGCAACACCTGTCCAGCACAACGAATAGAAGAGCACCAGAGAGGAGAGATGTATGCAAAGCTGTACATCTTAACGTAAGTCGACAATTTTGGATATATCCTTTAATGTCACCTCCCAAAAACAAAATCCCCAGCCGTAAACCTTACCCTACAACCCCTCGTAGATTTTTAGATAGCGTTAGAAATAGATTAAGAAGTGAAAATAGAAATTTAAACCGGTCAAGTGATAGTATTAGAACGGAAAATATAAGTGAAAGTGCCGATAATATTAATATAATTTGTGATTTTTTCAACGAAAATAATTCAGATAACACTAATCTTGTAAATTTTATACCGCGTAATAATCCTAATTCTAATATTATGTCGCACGAAGAAAATACGGTCACAACAGTTGACATCTTCAACTCCCTTAGAGTACCAGACGCCATAAAGGATCTTCCAAAATTCGATGGAAATCCGCGTCTTCTTTTCGATTTCCTCGACAATGTCGAAGAAATCTTGTCGTTAATAGCACCCACTAGCGGAACGCCATACGGGCAATTGCTTTTAAGAGCGATTCGTAATAAAATTGTGGGGCCCGCTAATGAGGTCTTAAATATGTACGGTACTCCACTGATTTGGGACTCAATAAAAGAAAACCTTACTCTGCATTACGCAGATAAAAGGAATGAAACCTCCCTCATAAGAGACCTACATGAGACCCGACAAAACAACAATTCAGTGGAAAAGTTCTATGGAGAAATTGTAGAATTACTCTCCAGTATGAACAACCACATAAACATACACGAAATTGACAATAATGTACGCAGTGCGAAAAAATCATTATATGCAGAAATGTGCCTTAAAACCTTCCTTTCCGGCTTGAGAGAACCACTTGGTTCTACGGTTCGTGCCATGAAACCCGAATCTCTAGCAGCAGCATACGCCTGTTGTGTAAAAGAACAAAACATCTTTTACTCTAAATCCAGTGCCGGAAGACTACAATTCAAAACTAGTGAGCCTCCGAAACAATTGTCGCAGTTTCCTAGTGTCCAAAACACGTTCAAATTTCCTCAACATGTATCCCACCTTAGAAACCCAATACCCGTGCAAAATCCTCCTTATAGGCCAATGCAACCACTAAGGTTTCCTCAAACAAACCCTTTCCAATCAAGACCCCAATTTCAACCTTTCGCAGGGATAAATAATAATCCCAATTTCATAAGACCCGTCCAATTCCAAAATCATTCCACAAGACCTATCCAATCACAAAACTACTTTCCAAATCCTCAACAAAGACCAACGCATTTCAACAACCAGTTTAATAGACCGGCTCCAAGACCTGAGCCAATGGAAATTGGTTCTGGTAATGTGCACAGAGGTCAACCACAGAACATACAACCGCAAAACAGTTATTTCCGATCAAGTGGACCACCGAAATTCACGAGTAAGGAACTGTTTAATGTTGTTGAAAACTTTCCAACAGATTCGACTGAGGATGGAAACATTACCAATAACGATCAGAGTAGCTACCCCTTTGAAGTCAATGAATATTACCCAAGTCAGGATAATGTTTACTGTTATGACCCTGTTCTTGATCATGAAAATAATAACCCAATAGAGGAAGTAATTGACGATGAAAATTTTCCGTACAGTGCCTCGAAAAACCAATTGGGTACTTAGATGTAAATAAACATGGCCATCTCCTACCATATATTCAAATTTCCTCACCATTTGGACGCTCATTAAAATTCCTTATAGACACCGGCTCATCCTCATCTTTCATTAACCCAGAATACGTTCACCCTGAAGACGTTCGAAAAATACCACCAGTTTCTATAACAACTGTTCTCTCGGAACATGAACTGAATAAGGAGATAACACTTCCAAATTTTGCAGAATTCAAACAAGAGGGTTCTACTCGCTTCCTCATTTTCCGATTCCACGGATACTTTGATGGATTATTGGGAATAGATGCTCTCAGTAATCTATGTGCCAAGGTTGACATTGCCAACAAAACCCTTATAACCCAAAACACTACCCTTCCAATCTATTTTAAACCCTGTTTCATGTCAAAAAAATATACAATACCTCCAGAGTCGAAAAGAGTTGTTCAATTACCCGTCGATATAGAAAACGGAGATATTTACATTAGGACTATTGAAGTAACCCCAGACCTTATGATTTCAGAAGGGATTTATACCGCTCATAATTGGTATGCTCTAATCGAAGTAACGAATTCGGCAAGAGATGAAAAAACTCTTTTCCTTGAGCACCCACTGAAAGCCGAAAATATTTCTAGCAACTATATCCAAATTAACAACTTCAATATCAGTTATGATGAATCCCATCCACATGGTGAACATTTACCATACGGTGAGAACCAAACTCTTCGAACCTCACATCTTAATGACGAGGAAAGAAAAGAATTGTTCAAAATCTATCACGAATTCAGTGATATTTTCTTCAAAGAAGGCCAAGATTTGAGCTTTACTAATCAAATAAAGCATCAGATTAAAACCACTGATAATCTACCTATATATACCAAGTCCTACAGATACCCTTTTGTGCACAAAGAGGAAGTCCGAAAACAAATCACTGATATGTTAAAGCAAGGAGTGATTCGTCCTAGCTACTCTCCTTGGAGTGCTCCTGTGTGGATTGTCCCGAAAAAGTTGGACGCCAGCGGGAAAAGGAAATGGAGGTTGGTGATTGATTATAGAAAGCTTAATGAGAAGACAATCACGGACAGATATCCAATACCGAACATTAACGACATTCTAGACAAACTTGGGAAATCAATGTACTTTTCAACCCTAGATTTGGCTAGTGGTTTCCATCAAATTGAAATGGATCCCCGGGATGTACAAAAAACGGCATTCACTGTAGAAGGCGGTCATTATGAGTACTTGCGAATGCCTTTCGGACTTAAGAACGCCCCTTCGACCTTCCAGAGGGTCATGGACAACGTACTTAAGGACCTGCAAGGAACGATCTGCCTAGTCTATTTGGATGATATTATCATCTACTCAACTTCCCTACAGGAACATATAGAGAATCTGAAGAAGGTATTCCAGAGGTTGCGCGAGGCCAATCTAAAGGTGCAACCAGATAAATCGGAATTTCTCAAGAAAAAAATTGCTTTCCTTGGACACATAATAACAACTGAAGGGATAAAACCTAATCCAGATAAGGTCCAAGCAATTAAAGAATTCCCTTTACCGAAAACTTCTAAAGAGATAAAATCTTTCCTGGGTCTCCTTGGTTATTATCGGAAGTTTATAAAAGGGTTCGCTAATCTTACCAAACCATTGACTGAATGCCTTAAGAAAGGACGAACCATCGAATTCAACGACCGTTATATTAAATCTTTCAACACATGTAAAGACATACTCATAAACGAGCCAATCCTCCAACACCCGGACTTTGAAAAACCGTTTGTTCTAACAACGGATGCGAGTAATTTCGCAATTGGTGCGATTCTATCACAAGGTCCTATAGGTAACGATTTGCCTGTCTGCTACGCAAGCAGAACACTCTCCGATTCGGAAGTTAATTACTCCACTATTGAAAAGGAGCTTTTGGCCATCGTATGGGCCACCAAATACTTCCGTCCTTATTTGTTCGGGCGACGATTCAAAATCGTCACAGACCACAAACCTCTAACTTGGATGCTAAGTCTTAAAGATCCCAACTCCAGACTTGTTCGTTGGAGACTAAAATTAGAGGAATTCGACTACGAAGTGGTATATAAAAAAGGCAGTCAAAACAGTAACGCCGACGCCTTGAGTAGAATTAAAATCGGTGACAATAGGAGTAAGAAAACTAAGATCAGAGCCGATGTTAATGTCAGCGAAAATAGTCCAATAGACCCAAACCCTTCTACACACACTACAAGAGGTTCAACAGTACATTCAGCCGATGAGGATATGAATACAGGCATTCCCATTTCTGAACGACCTTTGAATGAATTTTCCCTCCAAATTATCTTAGAGAAATCTGCAAATAGACCACAAACATCCCTTGAAATGCCTTTTAAGAACAAGCAAAGACGAATTATCAAAATGCAAGATTATTCAGAAGCGAACTTAATAGAAATCTTTAAAAAATTTGTTCCTCCTAACCGTCTTACAGCTGTCTTCACTACAGACGATATATTCAAAATTTTACAGGAAGTGTATACAAAACACTTCTCCCAATCGGGCACCTTCAAGTTGATTAGATGTACAGAAATCTTAAAGGAAATTAAAGAGTCGGATGAACAAGATGCTTTGATCAATAAGTACCACATAAACAATAACCATCGGGGCATAAACGAGACTGTGGCACACCTCAAAAGAGATTACTATTTCCCATTTCTAAAAACTAAAATTACCCAAATTATTAATAATTGTGAAACATGCCAAACACTAAAGTACGACCGAAACCCCCAGAAACCAAAGTTTCAGACTCCTATAATACCAGATAAACCTCTCGACGTCATACACATAGATATATACACAATAAATAAACAGTACGTACTTTCGATCATTGACAAATTCTCTAAATTTGCTGCAGCGTACCGTCTCATGGCTCGAAATAGTTTATCAATAATAAAGGCATTAAAACACTTCATTAGCCTTCACGGCATTCCAAAAAATATAGTAACAGTAGTTACCGATCAGGGTACTGAGTTTACATCTACCCTATTCAAGGATTTCTGCAGGCAATACGACATCCACCACCATATAACTTCATACCAACAAACGAGCAGCAACGCTCCAGTTGAAAGGCTCAATTCTACAATCACAGAAACCTACCGGATAATATATAATAAAAATAAAGAGAAAGACCCAGAAGACATCCTGAACGAAATTATCATAACCTATAACAACTCAATACATTCGGCTACCAAACTCACACCGTTTGAACTCTTCTAAGGAAGGACATATAAGTTTAATAACACTATCGAGCACACAAATAACCACGAATATTTAGAAAAACTGAAAGATTTCCAATCCAAATTATACCCAGAGATAAAAGCACTACTCGAAAGAAATTCAAACAAAAGAATAGAAAAGCTAAACCAAAATAGAGAAAATCCAGAAACATATAATGAAAATTCGACAGTATATAGAAAAGAGTGTAGGAGAAATAAGTTAAATCGTAGATTTAGTAAACATAAAGTAAAACAAAATAACCTAGTAACAATAATTACAGATAAAAACCAAAAAATTCATAAAGCTAAACTAAAAAAGAAACGTAAATTCCAGACAAATAATACTAATATACGGGCAGAGAATGAACGTTCAGGACCTCTCGAATAAGAACGGGTTATTACCTATACGACTTGGAGACGCTAGACTTATAACATCTTATAACGAATTGGTACATATCGTGCAACTTGACAAATACGCTGACAATATCCAGAAAATACAAAAGACACTTGACACACTCGGGACGAATGAAGAAATTAGTAGTACTTTGGAAATAACGAAAACCAAACTTAAAGAAACAAACAATAAACTAATATCGTTAATGCCTAAGACTAGAAATAGGAGAGGGCTTATAAACGGATTAGGCACCATAATAAAAACAATAACCGGAAACTTAGATGCAAATGATGCAATTAGAATTAATTCCAAAATTAATCAAATACTAAATAACGAAAACGTAATAAACAAACAAATAAATCAACAAACACAACTAAATCAACAAATGATAAAACGGTTTGAAAATATCACAAATCATATTAATCATCAACAGACAACCATTACCAGCTACCTTAAATACATTCAAGAAACGGCACAAAACAAAATTAAACAAGACAATACCAATTGGAAATATAGCCAATTTCTAAACCAAATTAACTTCAATATTGACCTTCTTAACGATCATTTGACCGGAATATCGGAAGCAATTATTTTGGCTAAACTGAACATAATATCTAAAATGATATTAGATCCTAACGAGCTATCCGAAATACAACTAATGTTCGAAACCCAATCCCTAAATATAACATCTAATGAGCAAATGTACGAATTATTGAAGCTCCAGGCTTATGCAAATGGAACAAATATAATCTTTAATATCCAAATCCCGGTCCTTCATAATGAGTCCTTCACAATCTTCCACATTATCCCTTTACCGCTTGAAAACAGTAAGATCATCTCCGCCAAACCCTACCTCCTATTGAACCCCAAACATATCCAAAACGTCGACAGCGGATGCGAAAACATCGAGGGTACATACTATTGTCCCCAAACAGCTGATCTCCAGGACTCGACCGATTCGAGATGCATCGGAAACCTGTTGAACAACAAACCAGCCCATTGCGAATTCTATAATTGGGAGAACGAAATGGAAATTTTCCAGCCAGAACCAAACCACATAGTTCTGATTAACACCCCAGCAACAACGATTAACACCACTTGTGGACCTGATAGCATGGTGCTAAATGGAACTTTACTCATCCAATTCAAGGATTGCGAAATCACAATCAACAATGTGATCTACAGCTCCAAGAAATTATTTCATTGGAACGAAATAAATATATATCCCACAACTCTAAATAAAATAAATATAACTTCACTCAAAGGACCCGATATTAAATTCAAAGAGCTTCAAAAATACCAGTTCGTGAAGAGACAACCCAACGAAACCCTGCCAATACCGATAGAACAAAAGGACATCTACACACTACTTACCATCATCTCCATCCTTATCATCGTTAACATCATATTTTATACATCAACACTTCGGAGATTCAGCGCAAAGCTTATCAATCGACGAGATGTTAAACCCATAGCTCCTGCCAGCTCAACCACTAGGACGCGGTTTATCTGGCCATCGCTAGAATCCAAGGGGGGAGAAGTTATGTCCCCATAACAACCATTAAAATCCTACATTCACATACAATCTATATTTTCACCTTAAGTAAACATAAATTTATTCCAAATTGCACTTTTCACAAATTTGTAATAAAATACATTTTCCGGCAAGTTCATTGTATCAGATATCTTTCTAGCACATGCCGGATGTGCATTTTCGAAGTAAGCATATCATATTAAGCAAATCAAATGTATAAAAGTGAGAAATAGAAATTAACAAAAGGGTTGTAATCGGGATTTTGGCAGGAACGCTGCCCGAATAAATAATTAAAACTTAAAACTTTTGTTTTTTTTAAGAAGGGTTAGTGTATAACCCATAACTCGCGCCTCAACATATACACCAACTTTATTTACCGCGTCCTAAGCTCGATTAGGTGCGGGTTCAAATAAATATGTACTACACGTTCCGCGATTGCACCTCCCAACGATGACACTTTGTTCCTATATTCCAACCATGCTTCGATCAACTTTATAAGTGGTAGATGGCGTATGCCACCTTTCAACAACATCGTCATGATCTTTTGCTGTTGAAACCGTGACAACGAATTTTGGGAAACCGAAGAGGTTGACTTTCATCAAGGCGTTATCGTTGGACATGCCATATCGGAAGCCGTGCTGCCTTTATGAGGTCAGATGGGATGATTTCACCTCTCGTCACTGGACTTTAACTGTCTACAGGGCCTTACTAAAGCAGCCTTGCCTGTCTCTCACGAAGCAGGGACATAATCTCATTCATACAAACACTGGATCTGGGAAACAGGTCACCCAGCAAGGCAGAAATACTATCACGCCATGTCAGCATGGGTTCTATGTTCACCGTAATGCCGATAATGACGTGACTTCGTTTCCCTTTGCATACCTGGTAAACCCCCCAAAAATCATCACAATGCTCACTGATCAAGCTTCAAACTCTTTATATGACTATGCCTACATCTCGTCTATAAGCAAGCCTAGGTTGGTCAACATCACTTCAATGTCACCCTCTTACAACAGGACCCCTTCGGCATCAATGGTACTGAGGCATTTTATTGGACCTTGGCCTCTAGGGTTTAGTGATCTCCACTTTCCGAAAAAGCGCTCTATTTTCTTCGAAATGGTTATTCTCCTGATACATTTCCTTGGTAGGATCTTGTTAGTCATATATAATGCAAAAACTGGAAATAAATAATCTAGAATTAATGGGGTAACTTACTCAGTGGTAAAAAACCCAATGGGACCTGTTTTACAAGCAACGAATAAAGAAAATAAAGAAAGAAATGTAAAAGTCACCTACCACTATGAGGATACCAAACAAAGCTCTTAAAAGATTGTCTAAAACTCACCAAGAAGAGCCTCGGGTTCATAATAGGAACACTCACTAGTTACTGCAGGCTAAATCACCACCTGAGGAAGCTAGAGATATTTGTCTGCTGATTCTATGAAGCCTGAATAGGTTGAGGCACCTAAAAGAATACTTAATACCAAACACCAGGCGACATATTATACTTAAAAGGAATAATCTAGCACGCGGTGAAACTTATTTTTATTACCATCCGCAGCGATAAAATCTCGGCCGTCATCAGGAGGCGGGAGGAGCTAGGGGCGGCATGAACAACGATAAACCACTCTGCGGCCAACTGGTTAAATACTCAGGTTGAAGTAACCGCTGTAATTTATCATGAATTCAAAAGAACAGGTGTAGAACTTTCGGAAATGAATCCAGCCAGCAGGCTAGTCATTCACAGGCTCTGAGTGTTTTGAGAGAAACACGTTACGATCGAACAAGTTCACAGGATCCTCTCGGATATCAAAAATGCCCAAAAGGATAGGAAATATTGCTCAACGGTCTTCTCGGACGTGGCGCAGACTTCCGACAAAGTATCCCTCGAGGGTCTGATTTTTAAAGTGAGACAGTACAGTAGCATGAAATTTTGGATCGTTTCTCTAAGAGCGCCAGATTCACCCTGAACTGGCGCTTTACATCTCATAACTACAACAGCCAAACTGGAGTTCCCCAAGGCACTGTTCTTGGAACGACACTCTGCCTCATCTATACTTCTGATCTAGAAACTGGCCGTAACCTGTGATTTACAAAATGCGGAATGGTTTAAAGACCCTTCAACAGAATAGGGTAAAGTATCTCAGTATGCACCTGGATAGACGACTAACGTAGAGCAAACATGGCGAGAGAAAATCACCCCCAATTGAGATTGGTTACGTACGCTTAATCGCGACAAATTAGCAAACAATAATCCGAACACTAACTCACTAACAATGACCACCATCATCATCATCAACGGCGCAACAACCGGTATCCGGTCTAGGCCTGCCTTAATAAGGAACTCCAGACATCCCGGTTTTGCGCCGAGGTCCACCAATTCGATATCCCTAAAAGCTGTCTGGCGTCCTGGCCCACGCCATCGCTCCATCTTAGGCAGGGTCTGCCTCGTCTTCTTTTTCTACCATAGATATTGCCCTTATAGACTTTCCGGGCGGGATCATCTTCATCCATACGGATTAAGTGACCCGCCCACCGTAACCTATTGAGCCGGATTTTATCCATAACCAGACGGTCATGGTATCGCTCATAGATTTCGTCATTGTGTAGGCTACGGAATCGTCCATCCTCATGTAGGGGGCCAAAAATTCTTCGGAGGATTCTTCTCTCGAACGCGGCCAAGAGTTCGCAATTTTTCTTGCTAAGGACCCAAGTTTTCGAGGAATACATGAGGACTGGCAAGATCATAGTCTTGTACAGTAAGAGCTTTGACCCTATGGTGAGACGTTTCGAGCGGAACGGTCTTTGTAAGCTGAAATAGGCTCTGTTGGCTGACAACAACCGTGCGCGGATTTCATCATCGTAGTTGTTATCGGTTGTGACTTTCGACCCTAGATAGGAGAAATTGTCAACGGTCTCAAAGTTGTATTCTCCTATCCTTATCCTTCTTCGTGTTTGTGTTTGACCAGTGCGGTTTGATGTTGTTGGTTGATTCGTCTTCGGTGCTGACGTTGCCACCATATATTTTGTCTTGCCTTCATTGATGTGCAGCCCAAGATCTCGCGCCGCCTGCTCGATCTGGGTGAAGGCAGTTTGTACGTCTCGGGTGGTTCTTCCCATGATGTCGATATCGTCAGCATAGGCCAGTAGTTGGATGGACTTGAAGAGGATCGTACCTCTTGCATTCACCTCAGCATCACGGATCACTTTCTCGAGGGCCAGGTTAAAGAGGACGCATGATAGCGCATCCCCTTGTCGTAGACCGTTGTTGATGTCGAATGGTCTTGAGAGTGATCCTGCTGCTTTTATCTGGCCTCGCACATTGGTCAGGGTCAGCCTAGTCAGTCTTATTAATTTCGTCGGGATACCGAATTCTCTCATGGTCGTGTACAGTTTTACCCTGGCTATGCTATCATAGGCGGCTTTAAAGTCGATGAACAGATGGTGCAACTGTTGTCCATATTCCAACACTTTTTCCATCGCCTGCCGCAGAGAGAAAATCTGATCTGTTGCTGATTTGCCTGGAGTGAAGCCTCTTTGGTATGGGCCAATGATGTTCTGGGCGTATGGGGCTATCCGGCCTAGCAAGATAGTGGAGAATATCTTATAGATGGTACTCAACAACGTAATACCTCTATGATCGCTGCACTGTGTGATATCTCCCTTTTTATGTATGAGACGGATAATGCCTCGTTGCCAATCGTCAGGCATTGGTTCGCTGTCCCATACCTTGAGCACAAGTTGATGAACCACTTGGTGTAACTGGTCGCCTCCATATTTAACCAATTCGGCTGTAATTCCATCGGCTCCTGGCGACTTATGATTTTTTAGCCGATGAATTGCACGGACTGTTTCTCCTAAACTTGGTGGTGGCAGTATTTGTCCGTCGTCTTCAGTTGGCGGGACCTCCAACTCGCCGATGTTCTTGTTGTTCAGTAGCTCATCAAAGTACTCAACCCATCGCTCCAATATGCCCATTCTGTCGGAAATCAGATTTCCCTATTTGTCTCGGCAGGGTGAACATCGAGGTGTATAAGGCTTCATCCTGCTGACTTGTTGGTAAAACTTGCGCGCCTGGTGCGGTTGCTCCCTGTACTTTTCTAGTTCACAGACTTGTTGGTTCTCCCAGGCTTCCTTTTTGCGTCTGTGAGGTCGCTTCTCCGCTCGACGGAGTTCGTGATAAGTCTCTGCGCGTCCACGCGTTCTTTGAGAATTCGGTATGCGGCATTCTTCCGTTCCGTTGCTAGCTTACATTCATCGTCAAACCAGCCGTTCCGACTCTTTTTGCGGCTGAGGCCAAGTATATTTGTGGCCGTATCAATGATAACGTTCTTCAGGTGGTTGTGAAGATCATTTGTTGATGCTTCATCTCCAGGTCCTCTGTTGGCTGCGGTTATTGCGGCATCCATTTCCCTCTTATAGGTGTCGCGGAAGGTTGTGTTGTGGATGGCTTCAGTGTTCACTCTCACCTGATTGTCAGAGGGGATTCTAGGTGGTATTGTTATTCGAGATCGGAGCACCATGCCAACGAGATAGTGATCCGAGTCTATATTGGCCCCCCTATATGTTCTGACATTCATCAAGGCTGGGAGGTGGCGGCGTTCGATCAGCACGTGGTCAATTTGGTTGAAAGTGGTCCCGTCTGGAGAGGCCCACGTATGTTTGTGGACCGCTTTCCGCGCAAACCAGGTACTTCCAACAACCATTTCGTGTGACCCTGCTAATTGAATAGTCCGCAGTCCGTTATCATTTGTTTTTTCGTGTAAGCTATGGGAGCCAACGTATCGCCTGAATACGGGCTCCTTCCCTACTTGGCTGTTAAAATCCCCAAGTATGATTTTGATATCATATCTGGGACAGGCTCCGAGGGTTCGTTCTACTGCCTCATAGAAGGTATCCTTCTCCGACTCTGCAGTCTCCTCTGTAGGGGCGTGAACGTTGATGAGGCTTATATTTCTAAACTTGCCTCGCGAGCGCAGAGTGCATAGCCGTTCGCTTATGTTTTCAAAGCCGATAACAGCAGGTTTCATTTTTTGGCTGACTAAGAAACCTACTCCGAGCACATGGTTTACTGGATGACCGCTATAATATATGGTGTAGTGGCTCTTCTCCAGGAAACCGGTCCCTGTCCATCGCATCTCTTGCAACGCTGTTATGTCAGCCCTATATTGGGACAGGGTATCGGCTAGCTGCTCCTCAGCTTCATCTCTGTACAGGGAGCGCACGTTCCATGAGAAAATGCGCAAATCGTTGTTCCTTTGTCGTTGCCGGGTCCGTTGTTTTAAAATCCGTCCTGTCCGAGGCTCCTGTTGTGGCTTCGTAACAAGTTGTTTTCCGCGTAGGGTTATCAACCCTACCCAACCCCCAACCTAGAGGACCAGTTGGTACAATTTGTCCCGTTTTTAGGCGCGGGAGACTCGGCTTCATCCTTCTCCGTCTGCAACTTTTCGTCAAGAAAGAGCTCCCAGCGGTCACCACGTGGAGGTGGAGATAGGGTTTGGTAGTAGAGCTGTTGGTGTTGGTTCAGCAGGCATTTCCCAGGTTTTATGATCCATCGTGGGTACCAATCCACGTTTCGCCCCGGGACCTATACTACCCAATGACCACCATCGCACGCAGAAAAAACCAATCGATCAACTGTGCAGTTCTTGTATGCGAAAGTTCCAATAAACTTTTCATATTCGACATTTTGCCATTTGATTTGCTAATAAATTTTTATATATTGCCAACTCTGGTTTGCTTAGGTGGAGCGTATCTAATTATCCACTAGTATGGAAACATACATAGCTTTGTATTTAAAATGAATTATAATATGTGAAGTCGAAAAAGGATACAGGAAAGCCGGGATAACATACTGACAAGTCACAAAGATGATTCGCATGTCATGAAACCGGCAGATACAAGAGTATTTTCTTTCAAACAAAAACTACTTCAACAACTGTTCCCTACTTCAGTGTTCTTACTTATAAAAGAAGTACGACACATGCTTCATTAAAGAATGCTTTAGCATGGAAAGAACTTCTTCAATTCATTTTCAATCAGTAAATACTGGCTAAGGAATCATTCCATAGCTGAACTATTATCCTTGCTTGGCACCAGAACTGGAGATACCATCAGCAATTTGAGTTCATCCATTGCTTGAATCTTGCGAAAGAGATATTCCCATCGTTACTATAGCACTGAAAAAAGCACAATTCCTGGAACTGCAATCAAATCATCATATTCCCTCGTTATAATTGCAGATTGAGAAGGAGCTACAGACTATCATATGATGGGTATTATTGATCCATAATTGAATCTCATGTTACCAATAGAAATCGGCCCCTACTCGCGACTTACATTTGGTCCTTGAGTAAGCCATCCAGTAATCCTTTTTCTCTTAATGTCGTATCCTCAAATAGATCATTATCTTCCAATTCCATTTACTTTAAAAATTAATCCTTGAAAAACATCCGGAACAATTCATCTCCGGAAAATAAAGCTAACTCCACTATAATAGACGATCCGTAACATCTCAAACAAAAACAAAAAAAAAAGTAAAACCTTTCGACCTGATTGACCTTTCCCGGAAAAAAAATCCTCCCTCATTTTAGTGACTGCTCCTCGAATGTTCCTGGTTCCTATGCTTTTCTCTCTTGATTTGCTTCTTTTCGGCATTATTTCGATAGTCACTTCCTCCAACTTCCTTCTCACGTTATTTCTTTTCCGGACTGTTGCTTGTTTGAACTTGAACGTATGTATGTATGCCTTGTGATTTATACCCGCTTGTTTTCATGTCTCTTGGAGGGCAGGTGAAGGGTGAGTTTTTTGCTTGTTTGAACAGTAGTTGCTTGTCACATTTGAATCCTTTGAGAATTGAACTATCTTATTTCAGATGAAGGATGAATGGCTGAGTCTTCCTCCGTAGAAATTTGGAGGAGATAGATGCTTGCTATCGTATGTATCTGGAAGCGATAATAAAGTGATGTGAACAAGTTTGATGATAAAAAGAAGTTCAGATTTTTTAATAAAAAATCCAACAACATGAGAAAATTTTAAAAAAGTTTTCGTTCCTAGTGAGGGTATTTTTCAACGGCTTCGTCATTATTAAACTACCTCATTTGTGTGGCAGGTGGTTTAGATTTGAAGGAGATTTGAGACTTTTTTTAAACGACACAGCTAAAATCTATCACCGATGCTAGGTCCTTAAACGATATTACTATCATCCATGATGTCTAAAGCATCTTTTTGCTCCTTCCTGCCTTCTTTAGTCTGTTTTTCAGCTCTTTGCTTCGCTCGGCTTATCGGGCCTATTCATGGCCACTTGGTCCACTACTGGTTCTGGTACCTTGCATGAAGGTTAGTAAAGTCAAGAACATTCATTGAAGACACAGGTTGCCACATAAGCTACAATCTCAACGATGACAAAGGTCCATTTAAGTGCTTCTCAGATCTTCATAGATAGACTTGATGTCATTCAAAACATCCTTTGTAAGGGCACTATACGTGTATTTGAAAAAATCCAGGGCATTGGCAGCTTTTTGCCACTCGAGCCCCGAGTTCGCGATGAGACGTGGTTACTTAGACCGCTATATCTTCCTTAGTTTTGTTCAGATTCATTTCAAATTTCCACACAATATTCTAGTTCTCCATTCGGAAAATCAAATAAAATGCAAAAAAAAAACAGGACTCAGCATCTGGAACAATTTAAAGAATCATCCATGCAGGTGGTGTCTGCAATGGCTTGTGTGTCTTGCAACTAATAGGGTGGCAGTTTGATTTCCTGTAACTACGCAAGACATATTCCCTAATAATAGTGGTAGGTTTGAGTCCGGCCTACATTGCATTAAACAATGCTTTATGTTTTGTTGAGGACGCTACAGACTTCGTCATATTTGTTCCATTTATCTTTTCCGGTTTTCCTTATTGTAGCTGTATTCCGATTTGCCGGGATTATGATTTGTGCAATTGCCACAATGTTATCGCCCACCTTTTGTCAACCATATTTGAGGTCCAAATCGGCTCCTAAATTCTGAACATCTCCTGCTTCGTTAAATATTATTATGGCCCATATTCCCCTTCCTCGCTCGTCGCACACAATGTAGGTCTATTGTGGAGGTCATCCTGATATGACCCTCAGAGCAGCATTTCTAGATCCTTTCGTTCAACAATCTATTATGTTATCTCTTCATTGCTATATGGTCCCCAAGTCGACGCATAGTTTTGCTTGTCACCACTAGTTAGAGTGCCACCTCCATGAGTTGACTAACGCTTGTAGTGTATGCCTAAGCCTGACGAAAAGCTCATATTTTCAATTTCTTCATTTTACTTTGTCTTAATCTCCTTTCGAAGGCTAGCTGTAATATCATCAATGTCCTTATATTCGATGATAATCCCAAGCCTGCTCCTAACTTATGCATTTAGTTCTTTTGACGATGGAATTTATCGTGAGCAATTTTCAATATATCAGGTTCCAGCAGAAACTGACGAGATTAGGGTCAGTCTGAACCTTTAAAATAATACCGACGTATCCCCACACCTCCCCACAAATTCGGAGAGCGGATCACCTCTGATAAATTTTTCCCTATGTCTTCCAAATTCTTGTGACTACCTTCGTCACAGCCTCACGCTCTCCACCCCTTTGACAGTCGTTAGGACCACTTGCGTTTAGAGAACATATATGTCAACATGCATCCAGTGAACATTCCCTTATGGCCGTAAAGAGGGATTTAACAAATCCAAACAAATACTTTGATGGTTTGGGTAAAAAAATACTGGGGCGTTTAATTTGGATCAACCCTTTTCAGAATTTTCATTTTGTAGTCCGCTTTTCGGATTAACTGCATAACACCAGTAATTTTATCTAAGACATAAGGTCGGTAGGTCTTACCCATATTTTGATTCGGTTGCATGTTTCGCAAGTTTCTCAATATATGGCGTCTGTAGTATACCTAGTCCGGAATATTAGCTTTAAAAA
Organism: Hermetia illucens; assembly: GCF_905115235.1. Taxonomy (NCBI): domain Eukaryota; kingdom Metazoa; phylum Arthropoda; class Insecta; order Diptera; family Stratiomyidae; genus Hermetia; species Hermetia illucens. The sequence continues at coordinate 200,647,098 of NC_051849.1, forward strand.
CTTTCGTTGTTAAGTTTCTCGACTCTACATTCGGATAGTAATGAAGGCCAACGCCACTGTAATCAGCGCTGATGGCTGCGGTGGCTTATAAGACCATCTAGGAACTTGTCGATGATAACCTATTTTGGCGTCAAATTTTGTTTTTGGTTGCAGTATCTTCATTTGGTTTCTGGCTACCCTTGAAGTTCTCATTACTTCATTTTATACCCCACCTTGTAACCTAACAAGGTGGGGTGGGACCTGGTAAAGTAAGCCTCATTAGGTTTATGTTACAAGGTGGGGTGGAATCTGGTAAACTAAGCCTCATCCCCTTCTCCTTCGGTAGAATACTACAGAAGCATATCCTTTTTGTATTCGTTGCCGGAACTTGCAGTCTAGTATTTCTTTCCCAGAAGTCTTTTAGAAACTTTGGGTCTTTGTGACTGAATATTAAAAGGTATTACTCTCCAAACTTCGAAGAAGTGTAGATTCCTAACTTAATGCAAAATTACCAAATTTAAAAATTTGTATTATACATTTTCTCTTTCACCGGATTTCAAATCCTAGCACCGAAAGAGACCGCAAATAGTCATTGTATTTGCAGAAAAACTAAGCTTAATGCTGGATTACTTTGTGATATAATCCATACAGGGATCCTTAATAACATTCGCCTGAAACATGCACTGTGGAAGAAGTTTCAGGCTTCTAAGAATGACGCAGGATCATTTCAAGGCTATGCGCTCCACTATGAAGGAGATAATTAAAAAATCGCATAAAAAGTATTAGTTGAGCTTCGAAGCACTCTTACCCGCGGTAATGTAAAACCTTTTTGGTCCCACACTCCCTATTCTCGTAATCCCACCCAATCTCTCCCTTCTTCTAGCAGTTTTGCTGACTCCACCGCCAACTTCCCACAATAATCCTGCAATCTTCTCTGCACCTACGTCTCTTCCGTGTTTTCTTCCTCCTTTATGTATAATCTACAACAGAAGTCTAGAAAAATCCTACTTTCCCAAGCTCTGGAAAGAGGCCTTAATCATCTCTATCCTCAAGAGCAGAGACCCTTCTCTTTCAGTGAACTACCGCCTCATCTCTCTTCTCTTCTCTCGCTGCAAAATCCTCGACAGATACGCCAACGACTGGTTGACCGCGCACCTTGGCCATCTCATTGTCAAAGAGCAGCTTGGATTCGTGAAACCAGCTTTGTTCCTAAATTCCATCGACCATAATATTTTCCTCTCTACACTCTCTTTACTGAACTTCCACAATCATCTCCTGGCTTTCCTCCTATCTCTCACACCGTTCCTGCAGATTTTCTTTGCATGGTTACTCATCCCGTTTCTCCTCGCCTTCCTCTGGTGTTCCTCAAGGCTCTATATTTGGCCCCCTATTCTTCCTGCCGCTGGATGTGTTATTCGCATAAACCCTCCCCAACATCCTTTTCCTATTCTCTCAGTAGACAACCCCTTTCACTGCTGACCTCCTTCCAAGGCCAAGGTGTACTATTCCATGAGAAATTTTGTTCCAATTCCCACTTCGCTAACATTATCAATAGAGTTTCCAAAATGTCTGATTATGTCCTATGTTCTTCCTCGGGCTTTACCTTAGTTCAGCTCTCCTTAACACTCTTCAACTTCCTTTTCAGAAACATCCTTGAATATTGCTGTGTAGTCTGTCACGATCTTGAAGTTGTACAACACAAATTCACCCGGACCCTCTTCTACAAAAAGATCCCTCCACGGCTTGAATATCCGTCGCGACTCCGTACCCTCAATCTCCCTTCCCTGGAGCAACGCCCCATTTTCCTTGATATGTGTACCCTTTTCAAACTCTGCAATTGTCTTATAGACTGCTCTACCAACTCTGATATAATTTTCCACACTACCTTTCAAAATACACGTAATATGGACATTTTAAAAGTACTCTTAGAGATCACTCCCCGATCCCCCTGGTCATACAAGCCCCTACAACGTGGGTCCTTTACTTGCTCCTCCCTCTGAGGGCAATATTTAACAAGGATTTTGTTATTTTTAATTAAATAAATCAAATAAATAAATCAGTTAAATCAATTAAATTCGTCTAGTGTTTCTTTCTTTTTGGAAAGTAGACATTTTGTATCTTGCCGGCTCATGTCCGGCTGACGGAAGAATTCATTTGGGTCATTGTTGGCACCAGGGTTGCTAAGTCAAAGATGCGTCAATTGGGACCAATTCACTGACGGTTAACACCCGGTTCAGCCCTGAACCATTATATCTATGATTCGGTTGAACAAATTATTAACTCCTAGATTGTTAAATCCACTGGCAGCCATGTTTCAAAGTGGTAGAGCAGTTTATAGTTCAAGTAGAGATGCTTGCCTGTAATGAGTGCACTGTCAATTTGCTTGGGCATAAAGCCTGAGTCGAGTTGTTGTCGAGCAGTGAAAAACCTCGATTAAGGGCTTTGGAAAGAGCTGACGAATTGTTGGACCTCAATTTATACTTTTGACGAATTGGTCTATAGACATGGGAAAGACAGCGGATCAAAAACGTGATACAGCGATGAGTGAATAAAGCCGTTGGAACTGTTTAAAACTCGGTCACCGACCGGAGAAATGCATGGGAATACAGCGTGTCTTGTTTCATGGCCGCGACGGCTCCAGTGTTTTGAAGCCACAATGTGAACGTTGAACTTGGCGGAGGACCTAAACAATTAACCTTTTGCCATTTTTCGAGGGATAGCTCTCACAATTAACTATAGCCAACTCGACACGTTTATAATTCAATGAGGGCAGCTCAAAAAAAGAATGAATTATAAGGGATCCAGTTATGTGCTTATCATTGACCCTTAAATCACTGAGATGTGCATTTTTTTCTCCCCCTGTATTTGTCAAACTGGATCTCGAAATTTCGACCGCTTCCCAGTCTCAAAATATAACATCAGACGATGAAATGGTTGGTTCGATGACGAATAAGCAAAGCAAATGAATGAATGAATGATAAGAAACAGAATGGTAATACGAGGTCTGCCAAAAAAGTTTCGGGATGGTGGCTGTATTTTTTTTGATAATCAATGTTATTCTTCAAGAGTCACATCCCTTTCAAAGTTGTCGAAAGCGATAGACGGGATTCGTCTCTGAAATTTCCAGAGCAATTCCTGCCGATTCAGCTTTGATGGCTGGAGCTCGAATGATCTCCTTGCATAGAATCTTCTACACTGTCTAACGGCTAGAGGTCGACCGTTTACAACGAACATTCCGTGTGGACCAACATGCTAATAATGAAAAATTCAGCTGTTGTCACTCCACAAGCTATTGGAATAGAAGAAAAATTAATTGCGTAAAGCCAGGTATTTTTTTCAAATACATGGCTGAGGGACCGAAGACGACCAAGAGGAAAGGACTATCCCAAAAACCTAAAAGCTTTGGCAAAGCCCGCAAATGTTGAAGCTCCACTGAAGTCAGTCGACATGCGCTGGCTTGCCTCTAGCAAGGCTCGGGAATGCGGGGGCATCCTTTGAAGACTGCCGTCCCTCCCGAGTCGTGTCCTTATACCGATGCATGGGTCTTAGCGGAATCAAACCTAATGGAAGATAAACACGCGTGCTAAATTGAGAATAAAATATGCTTCCCAAGTGTTCCGGTCCGTCATCATGTGGGTGCAGACTTCCAGCATCCTCAACAAAAAATTTTGAGAAGTTCAAAGTATTTTCGACCTCAACATTCATTTAAGTATACCGCCTTTGAATTGATGTGGTGGAACACTGACTGCGATTTCGATACTTATTTGTTAAGATACAAATTCCGCTATTGAATCGTTATATTCATGCCTATCGGCTAAATCGAAGGTCAGTACCTAGAAGTGGCAAACAAGGAAGCTATAGGGGATAAATATACGTCAAGAATAACAACATTCCAAATTTGGAATCCCCTGGGTAGCTTAGAGACCTCAATCGAGGAACTTTAGATTCGTGCCATCGAGAGGATCAACACGCTGAAAAGTCGGGATCAGTGCGAGAAGGACAAGACTGATGAGCCCGAAACACTCATAATCTGCAAAATATTTGTGATGACCTGCAGCTGGTTAGCTCAATCACAATCGTCAAATCAGGGAAGCGAATGGAAGAGGCAAGTTTTGCAAAGTATATTAGCAACCAAAACTCAGCGACTCCGTAGAGAAAGTTGTCAAAATGGCGGGACACTGATTTGACGCTATCTGTGTCAAAAAGTTGTCAAATTGGGTCGGTTCATCCATCCGATAAATCGAGACATCTGGAGGCAATGACCCCTTCCAGATTAATTATGACTTGTTCCAAAGCAATAATCCAGGAGGAAAAGGGATCCAAGGACCACCATTTTTTTGAAAATTTTTGAAATTTATCTATTTGCTTGTCATGTTTTTATATAACTGCATGACATTGGATCATCCCAAGTGTCTTCTTTTTCTTCAGCCCTTGTCCCGTTCACAAGCGGAGTCGGCTCATCGTGATCGGCTTCGCCATTGGGCTCTATCGAATGTCTGATCTGGGTGCAATCTCGAGGCTTTCAAATCCCCATCTAGCGTATCAAGCCACCGTTGTTTAGGTCTGCCTTTTGGTCGTTTACCATCGACTTCGATGTTCAGACCAATCTTGGCAAGTGAATTCTCATCCCAAGTGTGAACTAGGAATATTTTTAATAAGTACCTTTGTAAGTCACTCCTCATGTCCATAGCGTTTAAATGATGGACGCTCACAAACACTATTGATTTTTATATCCTGATTCTAATCTAAAGGAATTTGCTCTGGTTATTCCCTTATTTTGGGTAAGTTAGTCGACTTGTGCACTCTGGCATATTTAAGTACACATATGGCAATTCTCGAACATGTGTTGCCTGCTTTAGGAAGGACAATCAATTGTCCCCTGCAGCTATCTCAATTAACAGGTGCATGCTTGCCAATGCCGAGCAACTTACGGCTCAATTGATACGTGGCCGGAGTTTTGATCTGGCAGCGCGGAGAGCAGAGTCACTCTCTTGAGGTAAACCTTTCCGAAAGTTATTTTCCGGTAGCAGTTGGTTTGTAACCCTTGTGTGTGTGTGTGTGTGTGGTGGGGAGAAGCTTCTGAGCACTCAGGCCGTGTTGGCCCATTGTACTCGCGTCCCCCGTCTAACGGAATATTCCGGATTCGTTAACGTATCGTAGGATTTCCGTTAGTGGATGTGATGCTACCCGTCGTAATTGGAGAACATCGGCACCAAAGATTTGATGCCTGATACGTCCATAGGCGGGGCATTCACATAGGAAATGCTCCGTGGATTCCGCTTCCTGATTACAGGAGGGACACGTATCATCTTCGGTAATTCCTATTCTGAACATATGCCCAGCTAGTGAATTATGGCCTGTCAGAATGCCCACAATACACCTGCAAGTCCTCCTGCTTTTCGACAGGATAAACTTTGCGGTACGTATGTTGGGTTCTGGCAGGAAAAGTTTGGTGTGTCGAGCAGCATTAAGGCTCTGCCACCTGTCATTATGGGAAACCTGTTCCCAGTTTTTGAAAACAGATTTAGCCAATGCTACTGATACCCCAATTGCTGGCTCCGGTCCCGGCATAGGTGAGATTGACCCCTCTTTCGCTAAAGCGTCCGAGATTTCATTTCCTTCTATGCCACAGTGACCAGGTACCCAGAGTAGTTCCACCGTATTGAATCTAGACATAGAATTCAAACGGTTTCTGCATTCCTGAACGATTTTCGAGGTGATCAAAGGACTGCTCAATGCCCTCAGTGCAGCTTGACTGTCACTGCAGATTGCGATGCGCCTGCCCTTCAACCGCTCGTCAATCACCCAGTTTGCCACCCTTAGGATCGCATAAACTTCGGCTTGAAAAACCGTTGCATATTGTCCCAAAGGAAAAGCCCACTTCTCGTTTTTATTCGAGAGGTAGACTCCGGCTCCAGAACCCTCTTCTGTTTTTGAGCCATCGGTGTAGAAGACTTCCGTATATCCCTCCACGCATTCCTCTGGGTCTTCCCAGTCCTCTCTACGCTTCAGGGTAACTACATATCTTCTACCAAACAGATGTATGGGGACACGAGAATCGGAAGGCATTGTAAGAACTGGATTCAGTCCTCCCAGTAACTCTTCCAATGCTCTGTGCCCCCCACATCCGTTGTTTTTCCATAGATCTAATCGAATTAGCCTATGGGCTGCTCTCATTGCAGTGCTTTGAATAAATATATCCAGGGGCTGCAAATTGAATAGTGCATTCAGAGCTGCGCCGGATGTCGTGCTCATGGCACCAGTGATACCCAGACAAACAGTTCTTTGCAGTGCAGCTAGTTTACGGTGAAAACCTTTTTGTCTCACTTTAACCCACCACACTACGGATGCATATACGAACATCGGCCTAATGATGGCAACGTATATCCACATTACCACATGAGGTCTGAGTCCCCATGTCGAGGCAAAGGTCCGTCTGCACAGCCCATAAGCTGTGAGAGCTCGTTTCATCTTTACCTCTACATGTTTGTTCCAAAGAAGTTTTTTATCTAGAGTAACCCCCAGGTATTTCACTTCTTCGGAGAGTTGAAGGGTAGTACCCCTCATCTCAGGGAGGCAAAGTCCATCCAGTTTTCTCCTTTTTGTGAATAAAACCATTGTGGTTTTATTTGGATTAACGGACAAACCATGTCTAAGGCACCAGCTGTCTATCAAATCAACGGCACGCTGTATATTCCTACACACCGTTCCAAGATCCCGATCAACAGCAAGTACAGCCACGTCATCAGCATAAGCTTGAGCGTGTATTGGCAAATTTTGCAGTTCGCATAGCAGTGAGTCGATCAGCATACTCCACAGAAGCGGCGAAAGCACACCTCCTTGGGGGCAGCCCCTCGTTGCCTCCGTAGTCAGGTAGCGATCGACCCCTACCTCAGCGCACAGCAATCTTTGCGTTAGCATAGCGTGGATCCACTTAATTAAAGCATCATCAACACCATGCGCTCTGGCGGCATCACAAAGTTTTTGAAAAGGCGCACAGTCAAAAGCCCCTTCAATGTCCACAAACACCCCCATCGCGTACTCACCATTCAAAGTTGCATCCTCTATCTTTGTGACCAAAGAATGAAGAGCAGACTCACAGGACTTTCCACGTTGGTAAGCATGTTGGTTTTCACTAAGTGGGTGTGACCTAAGTGCCTTTCCACGAATGTGACGCTCCACCAGTCTCTCCAAACCTTTCAGCAACAATGAAGTCAAGCTGATCTGTCTGAAGTTCTTTGGATTAGAATAGTCATCTTTCCCAGGTTTCGGTATGAAAACTACCTTAACCTGTTGCCAAGAAGAAGGCACGTAGCCCAGAGCAAGACATCCTCGAAAAATATTTGTTAGAGGTCGCTCTAAATGCTCCATACCCTCCTTTAGCATTGCCGGATGGATGCCATCCATGCCAGGTGCTTTGAAATGTTCAAAGGACAGTATCGCAGCTCTCACCTTTTCAAGGGTAACAACCGCTTTCGCAGTGTTCCAGTTCCTCTTGCAACACTTGCGTGTTGAAGGGGTTGCAAGAACCGTCAACTCTCCCCCTACAATCCAACTTGGCCGACTCATCCCTTTTGAGGACTCTGCACAGCCTTGAAGTCTCCCTTTCGCCTTCCAGTTCCTCACAGTACGCTCTAAAGGAGTCTCGTTTCGAGCACCTCACGAGCCTCTTATATTCACGTTGTGAGTTCCTGAAATTTAACCAGTCTTCGTTCTTGTTACTTTTGCAAGCACGATTTAGAAGTCGCCTGGTTGATTTCCTGAGTTTTTGCAGTTCTCCGTTCCACCAAGGAACTGTTTTACCGCTTTGGCCTCGGGAAATAGGACAAGCCTCTTCATAACACTCTAAAAGTGTGTAGTTCAGAGTTTTCAATTCATCTTCCAGCACCAAAGGAGTCCTTAGTCGCCTAGGGAACTGTACTTTATTGCCAAGAAGTTCATTGAACTTTGCCCAATCCGTTTTCCTAGGGTTCCGTCTTTGTACTGCAGACTGTTCGCCCGCAATAGTCAGATTGAATTCTAGATATCGGTGATCTGACAGTGAGACCTCGTCTAGCACTCGCCAGTGTGTAATCAACTCTAACAATTTTGGGGTACAGATTGTTAGGTCAATTACTTCGCTTCTTCTCGGTCCCACGAACGTAGGGGCGCACCCCACGTTTGCAGTCATAAGACCAGCTGAAGTGATGAAATCAAATAGCTTCTCTCCTCTTGGATTGCATTTGCTACTGCCCCAACAAATATGTTGAGCATTCGCATCGCAACCTATTAAGAGTTCGAGACCACCCTTACTGAGGTTTGAACTTTGTCACATCAGATGCTGGCCCTATCATGATCTTCACTTTATATGGCATTTTAGGGCGATTATTAGAATACCTAAAATTGAAATTACGGTCTCTGTCAAAATGTCTATGTTAGCTTCATTAGGTGGGTGATTATTACGAGGACAGGTCATTTCTAAACAAGGTCAAGGTGGGGTGTTACCCAGTTCAATGGGATGTGCTTTAATGTATTCAGTTAGACTACATCATTTCAGGCATGTCTAGTGGAACCGTCATTAAAAATATGACTTTAAACATCAGTTACTGCAACTATCCTTCCTTCGATAGGTCACAACAAAGGACCATTATATATCTACGATACATACTAGACATTGTAGTCCTTTTCAAATAGTGCATTTTGAAAATGTTGTCCCTTCTTTCAAATGGTAAATACAACTATTTTCTCAGAAATGCTTTCCGTTCATACACTTATTCCAACCTAACGCTGTACTCCCAAGGGAAGCGATGGGTAGTCGCTTGGCTTTGTGATGATAATATCCTGGAAAACATTACATTGAAGCCATAAACGTTAGCCTAATGGGCTCCATGTGTGTGATATGAATAGGAAATTGGTAAGAATAATAGAAACCATTTTCGCATTCTGTATAGAGCATATAAGCGCATTTATTCTATGGTTCGTCCTTAGAAGGTGCAGATACATAGCCATGGGTATATTTTTATGCTTTCGTCTCAATGCTTTCACAGGTGCTTCTCCTGTTTGCGTTTTAAGTCTGCCAGATAACATAAAGAAAATAACATAAATAACTGCTTCTGGTTGAATTGCTTTATTGTCAGACCTTAAAGTGATTGGAGAAGTTATTGTTTCAGCAATAAAACCTTTTTTACCACCGGCAGTTCTTGGAACTTGGAATTTGCTCAGGAACTAAGTAAGTGGAAAAGGATCTTATTTAGTGTTGACCATTGGATATGTGAGTAGAAGACTGAAATAGGTTATATTTGCTTATGATAGTTTGCACATTTATATTTTGATTTATGCTTCCGATGGAAAATTATAATCGGCAAAAGGATTTTGAGAGTTAATTTACTTTAACTCTTTGTGCTGAATCTCTGATAATACATTCCTGAATAAGAAATTGATAATAGTGGGAGGAGGGGTTTACAAATACAATTAAACCAGTAACTCACTGCCCAATAGTCCTTTGAGCGCTTCGATCCCTCATGTGTCATTATACAAAATTCGCGAGTCTATACCAGCCTTACGAGATAAACCAAAATGCCGGCTAAAACCTGAAAATAAAAAAACGGCTCGACCGCGCGCGTGGAGGCCGCGATCGAAGGGGAAGGTCTCAATTCCTGTTTTTTCTGCCTCAGATGTTCAATGAGGCGCGACCCCGAGGTTCCCAGCACTCGGGTCGGTCGTGCCGTTAGGCCACTTAGACGAATCCCTTTGTTTCTATGGTTATTTTGAAGATCCAATACGGACCCACGCACTGGTATAGACACGCGAATTTTGTATAATGATACGAGAGGGATCGAAGCACTCAAAGAGCCCCCCCCCCCAAAATTACCGAGCCTGGGTAGCAAAGAGGCGTGCAAGCACGTGTCGACCGAGCATTTGGATGGAGCTTCAGTATTTGCGGGAGGACCTTCACGGTCAATTTCGCCATTTTTTTCGGTTTTTGGATAGCTTTTCCGTCTAGGTCGTCCTCGGCACTCAGGATTTTCGTTTGACCATCTCAATTCTCTTTAGATCATTACAAATGGCCCCCAAGGTGGGGCAGCATATTTTCTAGATTCAAGCCTACAATAACTTAATTACAGGTTCCTTGAATCCGTGGAAGATAGCCAGTTCCGGCTTACATCTTCGTGTTGTTGTGTCGCATAGAGAAGTAATAGATTTTCAACATTGCTCCTGACTAGGCTTCACGTTCACTTGCCTTGACCTTACTAGTTTTAGGTTTCGCACCTTTTTTCCCCCGGAAGCAAGTGTTCCAAAGCCTCAATTTCTCTTCCTACCTTGTAGAGTAAAATGTTTTGCCTCATCCTTGTTAGAATACCACTTGAGCTAGCCCGTTCTTGCGTTTGTCTTAAAAACTTAACGTCGCGTAGGTAATTGCCTTCCAGAAGTCTCTAGAAATACGGGTCTTTGAGGCTATATACTGAAAGGTATTGCCGTCCGAGCTTCTGTGGAGTGTCCTTCCATACATTTATGTTAAAGGACTATCCCTACGTTCTTCCCCGTATGGAGGAAGTGGCCGGTGAGATGTTTCCTTGATGGATTACGGAGGTAGTCGGCTACATGCCGCACTGTTCCGTCCTCAAGGATTCATCCTCGCATGGTCCTCTAATTCCAAACGCCTTCCCTTTTACTTATTTTTATTATCTAGTTCTATGCGACGGGGAGCAACTCATTTACGTTTCTTCATTAGTATGCACTGTGTGCACACATGTGCAATACAATTCCTGAGGTTGGGGATAACATTTTGGCCATCCAAGAGTATTGTGTCCGGATAGCTGAGTGGTTAGAGCGCAAGGCTGTCGTACGGAAGGTCGCGGTTCAAATCTCACTGGTGGCAGTGGAATTTGTATCGTGATTTGACGTCGGATACCAGTCGACTCAGCTGTGAATGAGTACCTGAGTCAAATCAGGGTAATAATCTCGGGCGAGCGCAATGCTGACCACATTGCCTCCTAGTGTACTGTTACGGTCTTGAATGAAGTGCTCTAACACACTTCAAGGCCCTGATCCAACATGGATTGTTGCGCCAACGATTATTATTATTAAGAGTATTGCCGAAGTTTTATTAGGAATTGAACATCTGAGGCAGAAGAAACAGGAATTGAGGTTAGGATCCGCCGTGGATCTTCCCCTCAAACGTGCCACTCAGGTCGTAAGACTTACGGCCCCACGCGCGCGGTCGAGTCGTTTGTTTTTTATTTTCAGCTCGCGTATTGGTTTATCTCGTAAGACTTACGCGAATCCCGTTGTTTGTTTGGATATTTTCAGGATCCCATGCACTGGTATAGCCACATGAATTTTGTATAATCACACATGAGAGATCGAAGGACTCAAAGAGCCCCCCCCCCCCTCCAAATTCCAGACCCTGGCTAGCACGTGTCGACTGAGCATTTGGATGGAGCTTCAGTATTTGGGGGCAGATCTTAACGGTCAGTTTAGAGCTTACCACTGTAGCTATGTGTAACCATCGGGTGCGTCGTGAAATCCTAGCATATGGCGTCATGACCGTGCTTATATTGGACGCCTTAATAAAAGCATGCTGCATACGCTGATTAAAGTTTAATCACCGCAAGGTGCATCCTAATGCGAGCGTTAGTTCCCTTACGACACTTCATAATAAGTGCAACCTCTCATTTCTCCTCAGCATTTTTCAGCTACTTCTTTATAGCAGCGGTTGTTTGCAAAAATAAAACTCCATATCCGCGGAAATATTTACAACTTCAATCGCTGGTATGTCATCGTCGTGACTCATTACCCTGGCGTCCCTAGCAATGTGTATGATGTTATTCAATAGTGGTCGTGGCACCTGTGGAGTACTCGCAAGGATAATGTGAACCTCGGGTCTCTTGTTCGTAGTTACCAAAGCCTTTCTCCTGTTCGATAGCTATCCACAAGTATAACGAATAACTAGTTATATCAATAGCCGCTAGAGACCTCTTTTTTAGATGTCAATTTGAATACATTATGGACATCGAGGGTAATGATCGCAAAATACTAGCTAATGCTACGCTTGCTACGCAATGCACTTTCAGCGAAACCAATAATCAGTTTGGTTTCATCAATGGTTGATCTGTTTATGCGGAGTCCGAATTGTCAGTCCGATAGGCCAGATCCAAACCAGATCATGGCCCTTCCTGTCAATATGTTTTAACCTAACCGTCGTTAGCCAATATGATGACGAAATGCGCGAACGCCTTCAAAAGGCACAAGTTTTTGTTTTCCTCCGTAAACTTCCTCAATTTATGTCCCATGCATTAAAGTTACCGGAATCCACGAATCCATGAATTCTTTGGAGCATAGCAACTATAGTCATACGAGTATGTGCCATCTATTTTTACTCATGTGAAGCTAGTTGCAGGCTGTTCCATGCAAGTCTGTATGGCTTGATGACCAGATACTCACTAAACTGCTCCCGCTCAGTTATATCGGCGGCTGTTTCAGTGGAGTTCGCTTATTACCAGTTTTAGAATCTCTGATTCTGCAATATGCGTTCTTTCCATATCCTCCTTCCCAATACACAGTACGCTTGGGATCCCTATGGCAATGTGACCCTTTTCGCCGCACTGGTCAACCAGATCAATCAACACATTCAGCAGCTTACACGCTGCCTCTGTTGATGGTAGGATAGTTGCTGTCTGTATGCCACCATACGTCTTTCTGAGGCTGACAATAACTTCCTGCTCTGCTAAATCGGTGCAGATTTATGCCTTAGAAGTAACCTTGTCTAGGTCCCTGCACTGACTAGACATTGCGTGCTTTTGATCATACCCCGTAAAAATCTCGCCAACTAAACTTTTCATTTGAATGCGGAAACTCCAATATAAGATGCTCCTTTCGGTTTTACTGGATCCCGCTGGCAGTTTTCCCCCAAGTTCTTAAATTTGGGGTTGATGTCTGCGTAGGACATACTACTAGAGCTAGAAATAATATGACATCAGATAGAGTTTCGGGCCGTTTTTTCCAATCTATCGAGGTTCTAACACGTTTCCTCAAAAGGACACAGGAATAGTTTTTCTGCTTTCCCCCCCTCGTTCTGAACAAAAAGCCTTCTTATCCCAGAATGGTTCAGCTTCGTTGGAACTTCTCCAGTATAGATGGTGGGCGTTAACATCACATCCTGTTATTATTCCCAAGCCTTCACTTTTGGTATTTTAGTTAGCTCTGAAGTATTGGGAACTTCGCCCACGTCATAGGAGAAATAAGCAGAGCACCATTGAATTTCCTTATCTCCCTGTTGGCTTTTTATGGTCAATTTGGTCGTTGTGATGTCGCCATCACATAAGTCACTAACTAAAGATAGCTTGGAGGTCTTTTCAAGCCACAATGCGAAAACGGGGTCTATTAATTCCACTGGCATACAACGGAAGTTTAAGCCTCTAATTTCCCCCCTAACAACCCATAGTTTTGTATGATGTATATGCATGTCTTGTAGCTATTTATCCGACAACTGATAATCTAGTCGCTGCTTTACAATGCTGCAAATTTATCTGATAGATATGTCACCTCATCTACGGTTCAGACGAAGATGTCGTGTAAAGCACGTATCTTTCAATGGTTTTTAGGAGCCGACAGCCGAAGGTGTTCTGGAAGTCAGAAAAAACACTTTTTAAACGATGATTGCTCGGAAATATTCTTCAGGATCAGTCTTGCACCCTCAAACACATCGTTGAAAGAGGAGCACTAGTGTCTGAGCCACTCTTCTTTCGTTGGAAAAGTTTAACCGTAACATCTTACGGTATACACTTACCGGCTCAAAGCGTAGTATAATCCCATGCGAGGGTGCACTCCATACAGCTAGGAGGAGAGATTAGTGTCGTCATACATGACCCATACATGGGCTTCAATAGCCTTGGCTGCAAATAAAATGACTTGGCTGTTGCTGGCCGAGCCCTTTTTGCAGCCATTTGAGCCGAAGGGTCGGGATCGCCGCTGCTGCTTTGATTTGCCATTAGCCGCACATGCTCCACACAATCCATTCCCTTCATTCCCGAGGATTGTGTTATTCTCGGAGATAGTTTGCCTGGAGGCAATTTGCCCAAACGCGATTTGCCTGAAGAGGGTTTGCTCAAAGGCTTTTCACCCGGAGGCATTGTTTTGCACGAAGTCCGTTGGCTGGAGGCTGTTTGCTGCCTGAAGGCACATGCTCATCCATACGTAAGACTTTAGCCTCTGCAGGTAGGGCAAATTGGGGGTTTGCTGACAGAAGAGGACTGCTTCGGCTCGTTCGTTAAGGACGAGATCCCAATAGGGTTGACTTCCACTTGAATAAGTGGAGAATCGGAGTTTAGGCTCAGGTTCTCCATCGAAGAGGATAGGGTTGTCGCTTCAAGTTGGATCGTCATGATCGAGGTGCTGTTGTTTTCTTTTGTGTTCAGGTTTTTAATTTCTTCACAGTTGGCTGCTACAACCCTTGCTTTACAGGAAAAAATATATCAAGCTCGACCCTTTCTGTCGAGACAAAACTAGTTGAAGCTGGGAGTCGCCTGGTACCCAGAGTTCCCCGTTGGCGGCCACATCTTAAACCCTGTGACCATTCAGCCCTCGGCAAGGTAGTCACAGCTTGGCTTGGCGTTTTGATTTCTGCTTAGCTTTGCAAAGTAGGTAATCGTCGTCACATTGCCTCCTACAGGCTACTGTAATCCTGTAGTGCACCGCCACGGTCTTGAATGAAGTGCTCTAACATACTTCAATGCCCAGATCCAATTGGATTGCCACGCCAACGATTATTAATCGGAGTAAGTGCCTCGCTGCCAAATTCAAAGCTCCTGCATCGTAAGTTTACACTTTCTTCCTTCATCCATATTGTTCAGGGTGACCTTAACCATTTTTGTTCACTAGTAAACGTGGGAATATGGGCTGAAATGTACAAAATGGATCTCTTAGGTACATTTCTAAACCTTGGTACAAAAAATCCATGCAATTGCGTGTGAGAAGGACTCTTCATCTGCATTTAGACACTGATCGAATTGAACAGGACATGCGTTGAGAAGCTCTTTTGATTATCATTTTCATGGGTCTAAACTCTCTGAAGTGCTCTAACACGCTTCAAGGCCATGATCCAATATGGACAGTTGTGCCAACGATTATATTGAACTCTCTTCTGAGGAAAACTGTCTCCATTCAACCCATTAATTAAATATATAAATGAAAAATTACACACCCTCAATGTATTTACTAACGAGTCTCTAATTCAATCGCGTCTATAACCCCCCGGAATAACTTCATTGCTCAAATCCTATACTTTATTCCTTATTCTTTTATATTCTGTCTGTAAGGACGATTTTTTCGTGTTTAACAAACGTAAACATGAAAAGCGTTTAAGTCAGCTTGAACCGTTTTATTCATAAATATTATTGATGAGTCAAGAGACAATTGTTGCGTGCACTGAATTACACAATTGTAAATCGTCTCCCTAGTACCTAGCACCCTAGTATCTATTCTGCGGAATATACTTGTATCTTACATCTTCCTTTATACTCATATACGTAAGTACACAGTCAAAAGTTCCTTTCACTCACAGCTCAAGTATGGAGTCCTGCCCGAACATAGACATATTTCAAATTAAGGTCAGGTGCTTTATGGACAGACAATTAACTATAATGGGTAGTTCAAGATTTGAAGGTCTCGCTACTTGCATGTGTATTACCCTACACAGCCCTGAAGACAATAGCTAGGTCCTTAGAGGAGAACATTGACTTCTCTGAATGCTAGACTTCTAGATACAGGTACAATGGCTTACACATGTGTGTATGTACTTCTAGTGCGTCCTTACAACCTATTTGTGGGGCTGAATAAGTTTAGCTTTCTCGGCGAATATATATATGCATGGAACAAGCTCTTAGGTAATTTGTGGACTTACCCAGAAGCTAGTATGTGTCGGCACATACGCCAAATATGTGGGAGAGTTAAAGCACTGGAAAGGTGCAGGTTGAAAGCTACATAAAACTTTCATGTGACTTGGGCAGTGACCATTATGGCCATTACTCTTATGTTGATATTAACTGTGATAAGTAATTAGAAGCATTTTTGGTTTGTGATTTTTGAACTTCTTTATTTTCTCAATTTCAGCTTGAAGGGTATTTCGCGTAGCACAAGATCCCTGGCACAAATGTACTGAGAACAATTTCTTTTTTTTCCGTCAACTCCTTTGTCGACCTCAGGTCGTCCATACGATTTCTTTGTCAGATTCCTATTTTATTTTCAATGAGACTATCCTTGAGTTTCATAATCATGGCACATTCTGTGCACGTGACCCTCGTCAGGAGTCATCTGCAACCTTTAATATGATAGGTCGCTCACGATACCGGGAATGGAATTCTCAAGGTGCCCGAACAAGTAGCTCTGATTCCCTAGCTGACATTGTTGGTGCTTCCTAGGTAGTAGCCTTGAGAAAGTTTGGCGGTAAAGAATGAATTTCGATTGACCGGGAGACACTGGAAGCACTCGGAGGGTGATGTGAGCCTAACTCTGCCAAGGTGATAGTTGCGGCGTGTAGCCAGCCTCTTCTGGACGGGGGTCGGGTAGCATGCATTGAACCGAACTGTCCGTACGTTCCGGTATCAGACAAGCTTAGATCAGGCCTCAGTGAACTGGGCTAAGGGTTTCCCGAGAGTACATCCGTTCCTGACTATTGGCCCCCATTCCCTTACACGATACGCTACTGCCATTTTTGTGGAGCGCAGAAATAACAAAATTGAGGAAATAGAAATAAAGGAGGAAAAGTTACCTGCATTTGGCCTCAGTACCCAAATGCATCGCAGACAGCGTCGTCCAGCGAAGGGAGGCAGCAAGGACTAAAACGATATACCTGATGCGCATGGTAAAAAAAAAAAATCTCAGAGAAAATAGCTGAAACTGATCAGGTGGATTTTGACGCAAGCAGTCAACTTACCTTACTAAAAACGAAAAAAAGACTTATCGAAACAGACAAGGCAGCTGTAATGCGCATGGCGTCTGCAAAACAAGGCGAAGAAGGACAATAAGAAACAACACGCCGCACTAAAACCATCTGTGCAAAGTCAAGGCCCCCATTTGTGGAAGTTCTCATCGAGATCCACTGTCAGATTTAGACCCGAGACAAGTTCCCTATACGGAAAACGAAAGGTAGCGGAGTCCTCGTTAGGTACGAAGGCAATACACAAGAGTACCTTCCGTGGGGCGCTTCTAGTATTGAGCCTTCTGGAAATTTGCGGTATTATCTGTCTTACAGAAAAGGTCAACGTGGATGCCATCAAGCGGTAACTGATCAGCGCAACAAAAAACAGAATATGAAGGGAACGAATGTGGATGGCCTCCAGCAAATATAGGCTGAGCTAACAGGGCAACGACGGCATTTCTTAAGTAGCAGGAGGTGAACCAGTTCCAATCAATCTTTTTTAAAATCCTAGCAAGAAGGACTGCTTAATGTACAAACAAGCATTGAACACTGGAATTGCCGTCCTTGGGAAACGTAGTAAATCCGTTACCGAAATTGAAATACGTAGATACAAAGTTTATTACAGAACATGGGACAAGTGTAGAAGATTGGCGAAACAATCATTATGAAAAGCTATTACAAAAAGGCAACGTAACTCGAGGCAACGACGAAGTAGAAGGGGTCCTGACTACTTTACGTTTAAATCCCATGTACCCAAAACCACAACTCTAGGCCCGTGGTCGTCCACAGACCTACAGATACAGGATGGGCACATATACCCAGCTAGTGAATTATGGCCAGTCAGAATGCCCACAATAGTTCTGCAAGTCTTCCTGCTTTTCGACAGGATAAAGTTTGCAGTATGTTTGTTTGGTTCTGACAGGAAGAAGTGGGTCTGTCTAACAGCATTGAGGCTTCGCCATCTGTCATTATGGGAAACTTGTTCTCAGTTTTTGATCATCAGCAAATGCTTCCGACACTCCAATTGCTGGTTCCGGTCCGGGCATGGGGACAATTGAAGCATCTTTTGCTAATGCATACGAGATTTCATTTCCCTCTACCTCACAATGACCATGTACCCAAAGTAAATGAATGAAGAAATAGAATTCAATCGGCTTCTCTATTCCTGAACGATTTTTGAAGTGATCAAAGTACTACTCAACGCCCTCAATGCAGCTTGACTATGGCTACATATTGCGATACGCCTGCCCTTCAACCGCTCGTCAATCATTCAGATTGCCGCCCTTAGGATCGCATACACTTTGTTCGTCCCAGTTTCCTCTCCGTTTCAAGATAACATTATATCTTCTACCAAACAATGTGCAGACATCTGAGAATCGGAGGGCATTGCGAAATCTAGATTCAGTTCTCCCAATGACTCCGCCAATGCTTTGTGCCTCCACGTCCATTGTCTTCCCATAGATCAAATCGAATTAGTCTATGAGCTGCTCCCGTTGAAGTGCTCTGAATAAACAAATCCAAGGGCTTCAAATTGAGTAATGCATTCAGAGCTGCGCCGGATGTGGTGCTCATGACACCGGTGATACCCAGACACACAGTTCTTTGCAGTGTGGCGACTTAACAGCCATATTGTCTAAGGAAAACTGATGCAGAAACGCTAGCCCTGCAAGAGATTCACGTGTTGCAATCATCCTAACTTACCAGATAAGCCTCGATCATTTCAGTAATGGTCGAGGGGAATCAGAGGGAATCATTTACACTTACGTCCAATAACTTAATACCGCGCGGTGTGCGACATCCTCCTTGAGGTATTATATGAGATCTGACTTAACCAGACCACTCAGGGAGGCTGATGTGAAGTCAAACTGGTCCCAGTTCTAAAGAAGGGGAAAACCCAGGACGATTTAAATAACTTCAGACCGTGGTGAAATCCAAGCTCAATCAGTGCCTCGAAAACTACCGCACTAACCCTGATAACTGTTTCGCCCAAAGAAGTCACAGGTCCACCACTTCGTGTCCAATCACCTTCTCTTATACATCTCCATTGAGAGGAACCATAAAAAAACATGTCCTTCACATATCTATTGACATTAAAAAAAGCTCATGAAAGGGTGAACCTGTCTCTCTTGACGAACGTGATGTCTAATATGAAGTTGCCTTGTGACATCCTATGTATATGAAAAATAATGTACAACACTAGTAAATTGACTATTTGTTAAAAATCGCCAGTCCCAATAGTGAGTCCAGAGTCCGGTGCTCTTCAATATCTGCACTTCCTCACTCCATGTGCTCCAATAAAGTGAAAATCTTACAATATACGAATGATTTCCTGATTGTAGGAACGGGGGTTTCCAGGGAGGAAGCTGAAGATATCCCCGGCTAACAAGCAGTCCTCTCCGCCAACCAATGTTGTAACTTCAAACTGATCGTTAATCTTAAAAAAGGACCTGCACAGATGCTTTTAGGATAAACATCGATAACGTCTTCCTTGAACACCAAAAAACATTACCATCTCGCGGAGAACGACTTCGGCTTCACTAGTAGTAAAGGGCCATACTGACGCTCAATCATGATCAATGATCAATTTTGCTACTGGGTCCAGCTGTCGTCTTCAGAGGCCTTCTCTTTGGAGGGATATGTCCTGAACGGTGCTTCTGGACATGTCCTGAACTTTGTCTCTTCAACTGTCTTCATGCCCAAGAAGAAGATAGAATCGAGGCGCTGGCTTGGCCTCATCAGACCCACCCCACCCATGCCTTTTTTGCTCTAGCAAATGAGTCTCCTTTCTCCTTCAGGAATACCCTGCTAGCTACGAGAGAAATTTTAAATGCCAAAGCCCTCAATCCTCCCCTTTACTATCTAATCAGAGACAATTATGTCATCTCTTACATTTTACCCGCTGTTTTCCATATATTCCATGTATTCATAGAAAACGCCTTTGCTGAACCCCAAAAATTTCAAAAACTTCGCCTCATATGACAGGACCGACCTTGCCTCACGCTGTGAGGAGACGGCCCACATGTGATATTTCAACTGATGCTTCAGTTTACTGCGAATTTTGGGTGCGCGGTTTTCCCAAAATTCGAACCACTCTAGACCCTGTTCAAGATACCGGCAGTTTCGGTCTTCTCAGTCGAGCTCCTTGACATCTGGCAAACCATTAAGGTATCAGGCGTCGCAAAAATTGACAAAATTATAATCATCACGATTTCCCTTTTTCTTTTTCTTCAGCCTTTCTTCCGTTCACAAGCGGAGGTTCCCTTAAAGCCATTAAAGCCCTCACCAGTAAAACCTCGACCAATTACCTGGCGCCCGTGTGGCGACGATAAAATCAGGAAAGCCCGGCTTAAATAGGTCCTTGTCCGCTGGTGTCCTGGGGAAAGAAGTAATTATTATATTATAATGAGCAGGCAAATGAAGTGGCGAAACTTGTCAGGGTAACTGGCATCTCAACCCTAAACCACCCCCCCCCCCCCCCCACCGCTCTCTAAACCTCATGGCGTTTTGTACGCGACACTACTGGCGGTGAGTGGAACGAAGAATACAAACTATTTTCCTTGGAGAAACGCCGCCGCGAATACTCCTCAGTACGGGGGATGTGAAGACTTTCAACAGTTTGTCAAATCAAACTCTAGCTTCGAAAACCTCTTTCCCATTGCTTCATTTTTAGATTGCTAGGACAATGTCGGAAGCATCGACAAATAGAGCTAGAGATGTATCTTACTGAGGGAATGCCAGAAGTGTAGCATCCACCAGCTGTTGCTTGGTGGTCTCGAACTTCTGGACTCTGATAGCCACACATTCAGATGGAAGTCTTGGTTTCCACTTAGACAAGAAGGCGTTAAGGAATGATTGAAGCTTGCCCAAAACTTCCCACCATCGACGACGACTATAGAAGAACAATTTTTGAACATACCCAAGAACCTTTTGAGATCCCTAACGGTAGCTCGAAACCTCACCACCTTGACTTGGTCCGGTTGGATGCCTTCAGGGGTAATCAAGTGGCCGAGAAATCTTACCTGCGATTATAGAAGTTCGCACTTTTCAACATTGAGTACTAGACCGGTCTCAAGGAGACGTTGAAAATGCACTCGAGGTGCTCTAAATGCTCGTACTCATAGGAAGACGGGATCAGAACATCGTCTAAATAAGCGAAACAGAAGTTCAGGTTTCGTAGTACAGAGTGGATGCATCTTTGAAAGGTTTGCGCCGCGTTGCACAGTCCAACAATCATCTTAGTGAACTCGAAGAGTCCGAAAGGTGTCCATATTGCCGTTTTGGGAATGCCTCCGGGAGCTACAGGAATCTGATGGTATGCCTTGACTAAATCCAAGGTTGAGAAAACACTACAGCTAGCGAGGTTGTGTGCAAAGTCGTGGATGAATGGTATGGGACAGCGGTCTGGAATGGTCTGAGCATTTAGACGCTTGTAGTCGCCACAAGGTCTATATTCGCCATTGTATTTAGGGACCATGTGAAGTGGCGAAAACCAGAAGTTCTTCGAACTCTTTTCGCGCACCTGCGAGCTTCTGTGGTAGTAATGGACGCACCTTAGATAAAAATGGGAAACCAGTTGTGTTGATGTGATGCTGAACATCATGCTTAACAAGCTCAGTAACTTAGTAGTGATGTTGCAGTATTTTTGAAGAAGTGCGCGATTACGTGCGACAGCAATAATTTCAAAAACGATGGAAAGAGTGCTGGCTGAACAGGATGAGATTTTTCCTGATGAGCTATGGAAAGTTGTGAGGACAACTAGGGAGCTATTATGAATATCCAATAGCAAACCATAGAGACATAGGAAATTTGCGCCACAAAGACTGTGGCAGCTCGGTGGTGACTTTGTCACGCGGAATTAGCATTAGCTCTGTCAATAAATGGTTAAATTTAGCAGCATAAGAGCAGCCCTCGAGGACGTCGGAGGAAGATCCTTCCTTTATAGCTCACTATGCAGTGGATAGAAACCATTGCTACCAAGATGGGCGGGGCCTTTTCCTTCAATTCCCTGTATTTCAGCCTCTCGGGGGAAAGTTTTTCAATTCCTGCATAGGGGTTACATTCAGTTAGGTGAACTAAACTGAACCCCTCAGCCAGGGAGGATTATCGTGGAAAACTCAATGGACTAGAAGCCCATCCGAGGCTTCGATTGGAAGGTGAATGTGGTCAGTTCGTCGAATAAAGTAGGAAAATCGAGCAGTTCATGATGGAAGAAAGCCCCATGCCTACGCTTTTCTATAAAGACAAACCCCTGTGGCGCGGCAAGATTCGCGGCATTCGAAATTTATTTCGAATGTCGCGAATACCAGCGGACAGATGACATCACCGGCGCTCCACTCAGTTCAGACCTCGAGTGAAGAACAGAGTAGGTGACGAGAAACGTCAGATGAAAAAAATAATAATAATAAGTAAAAAAAAAGACAGTTCTTGGCAGTCATTGTGAAAAGAACGAGTTTTGTGCGGAAAGAAAATAGTTACGGACGGAAACCAGTTTAATTTCTAATATCCCGGATTTATAATAGGAGTACTTTTTTGAAATTGTGTATTTTACAAAGTTCTCTTATTTAACAAAGTTCACGTTGGATTGCGGGTGGTATGCAGTAGTCCGCTGGCATTTAAACCCTAGGAGTTTGCCTAACTCCGAGAAAAGGGTGGACTCAAATTGCATTCCCTGGTCAGTGATGACCACTGCAGGGACGCCAAAGCGAGGTATCCACTCTCGACAGAGGGCTTCGGCACATGATTGCGCCGTAATGTCTTTCAGAGGTATTGCCTCAGGCCACCGCGTAAACCTGTCAATGATTGTGAGACAATACCTATAACCGTGTGAGTCTCGCAAAGGCCCTACTATGTCGAGGTGTATTGTGTGGAACCGCTTGGTAGTGCGGGGGAATGAACCCACTTCTTTCCTTACATGCCTGGAAACTTTACACTTCTGGCATGCGATGCACTCTCTGGCCCAGGAATTGACATCTTTATTCATAGAGGGCCAGAAGTATTTCTCGGTGACTAGCCGATTTGTTGTCCTGATGCCTGGATGCGCTAAGTCGTGAATAAGTGGAATTGGATATCGGTAAGGAACAGTCTGTGCATTTAGCCTTCTGTAGTCCCCACATGGGCGCCATTCGCCGTTTGGCTTAGGGACCATATGCAGTGGGGAAGACCAACAGCTGTTTGAGGGCCTAAAGATACCCTGTTGAACGAGTGGTTCAAACTCTTTCCGTGCAATAGCCATCGGACGAGGTGGGCAACTTAAGGCGCGAAATAGCCGCCTTAACAGCCAGTGTGGCTGAGATGCGGGCGACGCTGTACGCTCAGCGTTCGGGCGCCAGATCACGAGCTCACTCGCGGTCTGCCACCCGAAAAGGGCGATCAGGTAGCAGGTCGTCAGGACAGTCCACGGACCGAGGGATTTGCTGGTACCACCGCAGATTCGGGGATAAAGCCACCAAGTGTACAATGCCTTGTAAATTCACGACTTTGCGCATCACCTCGCGAATCCTGCCGCGCCACACCCCAATTGGATCCCAACCAGGGCGAGATTTTTACAAAAATTCTTTGAGGATATAAAATCTAAAAGCTATCCGAAAGTGGAATTTGGAATAACCTTTTTTTGCATCATAATTACCGAACAGCCACTCTTTATTGTCACACAGAATGCGGAGATCCTCTACCTGAATGAAGTTACAGAATTTTCAGATAAAGATCCTAAGCCCATTTGAAACGAAATAAAATATTCACCAAGACACGAAGCAGAGAAACTTTTATCTTAAATTCCAATATCCTTTTTTCAAATAAAGATCCTATCTTTAATCGAACATATCGAATAAAGTACTAACTTCTTTATTCTTCTCAATCAGATCTTCAATTGTTTGTCGCATTAAATAAAAACATTTCCAGAGAACACAATCCCATAAACGACTGACTGAACCTGAATTTCCCAATCCTTTCGATACGCTCTGATAAATAAGCGACTTCGGTTAATATCCCAAAGGACCATAAAGCAATATCATAAGAGCGAAAACCAGCCCTAAAAGCAAGATGAAAAAAACCAAAAAGGATGGAATATTTCTGCTCCCCCAAAATAACACTTAAAGGCTTTTGCGGGATTAAATTCAAGCCGATATTTTGATGTGATTTCCCATAAATGGAGCATAAATTGTATTTAGGCGAAGAAGAGGAACGACTGAATCAGAAAAATATGCTTGATTGGGTTTTCTATCTAATTACACCCTCCGCCGTTTTGTCGCTTTCCACAGATTCCCATTCATTCATTCCGCTCGCAACGGCTTAATGGATTCAGACGTTTTCATCCCTCCCTTTGACCTTCGGACCGCGACGGGAGCTTTAATAAGATAAATATGATTCCAATTTCTGGTGAAAAGTCTTTGGGAGAAGTTTTGTGTTGAATTGATTGAGAAAGTTTGGAATTGGTGAGGTCTTTGGGAAGTTTATAAATGGTTTCTATTGGCGAATAGAGGGGTTGGGGGAATGCCGACAATTTATTGGGGTTTTTCGGGAAAAGTTTAAAGTACACTTGAGAAGGAGGAGATGGAACAAATAGGCAGGAAAGGTTTGGTTGCTTAAATATCCCAGGAAAACAATATTGAAGGAGGTGGTCTTTAAAAAGTGGGCTCTGATTCGGAAAATCTCCGAAACCATTAATTCCTAATAAAAGATACAACCAACAATCTCTGCCTCGTAATGCAACCCACAAAGCACATGATACAACAAATCCTAATTACCCACCTACTTACCCTCTTACAATGTATTGTTTAAATTCGCCTCACGTAAATAATTCTTTAATGAACTCATCTTTCGCATACAACACGTCTTTAAGTACTTTCTCCCGTCAATTTTTCGTATCCTTATCGCATCAAACTGAAGGGAAAAATACCAAGGAACCAAAAAATCCACTTAAGGTGAATAGAATAGGCTCGACAAAAAATTACTGGATATTTTGCCATGCTTCAATGAATTACTTAATGATCCAGAACTAATTTAATAACCACCCTGTACCTGCACGTAACATCTAACTTGCTACTTTCCCACTCATTACAGGCTTCCAAGGAGCGAGAAAAAACAAAAAGCAAAGTAATTTGAATGGGAGATTATGGCTGTTGAGGAGTACGAGGATTGGATTGGCGTGGCGTAATCCTGGGAAGGGGAAATACCTTGTTAGGTTGTTAGGTGCTTAATCCTCCAAGTTTTTTTTCTTTCTTGTGGAAAAAAAAATTAACTTTTTCGGCCTCTTTTACCTTCTGTACGAAATTTTCCGTCCGTCTTTCACGACTGGATCCCCTAGGTGGGCTAGAAGTGTTGAGAAGGCAACCATTTCAACAACTTTATCATCGTCTTAATGGAATTATCTTAGTTGTAATTGCTTTTTTTGTTTTTTGCATGACAAGATGTACCTGTTATAATTAGTGAGACAGCACCCGGCTGGAGTGGGGTGTTAAGACGTCTTCGGAATGTTCTACTGTTTTGTGGAACGTAATGTGTAGTAATAGCAGAGAATGAACATGGGAAAGGACACGGAATACTTAATTTTTCATTGTGGGAGGGTACATTTTACAACGTGTCCTTTCAAGCTTCTCCTGGGACTCCGTTCATGTTAACTTAGAAAGCACGAATTTGTAACTTCCGGTATCGTTGTCTGAAGTAATAATGTGATGCGATCAAGAAATTATTCTCAAGGATGCATCAACTAGAAGTGGTTTTGCATTCGAGACCAAATTTGGAGCAGTGTAACATCTGAAGCATATTTTTAGCCAGGGTAGAATCATCTTGCTAGAGCGTTGAACACACCCCAAAGGCAACCAGACTGTATGTGGTATTAGTCAAGGGCCAAATAACATCCTTGGTTTGCCTCAAATGGAAGGAAGACACGTTTACCAAAAATGACGAAATCAAGCTCTACTTCTCCACACTCATACCGTGGGATCATACCGCCTGGCGAAAGAGAATACCAAGCTGTCTGATATTTCATCTCACAAAGAAAACTGGAAAGTTACGAGAGTCTATCTTCGGAAGCCAGAGTAAAACGGGCAATCATCATCATCATCAACGGGGCAACAATCGGTATCCGGTGTAGGCCAGCATTAATAAGGAACTCCAGACATCCCGCTTTTGCGCCGAAGTCCACCAATTCGATATCCCTAAAAGCTGTCTGGCGTCCTCACCTATGCTATCGCTTCATCTTAGGCAGCGTCGGCCTCGTCTTCTTTCTCTACCATAGTTGTTGCCCTTATAGACTTTCCGGGCTGGATCATCCTTATCTATACGGATTAAGTGACCCGCCCACCGTAACCTATTGAGCCGTATTTTATCCACAACCTGACGCTCATAGACTTCGTCGTCATGTAGGCTACGGAATCGTCCATCCTCATGTAGGGGGAAAAAATTCTTTGGATGATTCTTCTCTTGAACACGGCCAAGAGTTCGCAATTCTTCTTGCTAAGAACACAAGTCTCCGAGAAATACATGAGGACTGACAAGATCATTGTCTTGTACAGTAAGAGCTTTGATCCTATGGTGAGACTTTTCGAGCGGGACAGTTTTTGTAAGCTGAAATAGGGTCTGTTGGCTGCCAACAACCGGACGCAGATTTCATCGTCATAGCTGTTATCGGTTGTGATTTTCCACCCTAGATAGGCAAAATTATCAACGGTCTCAAAGTTGTAGTCTTCTATCCTTATTCTTCCCGTTTGACCGGTGCGGTTTGATGTTGTTGGTTTGTTGGTTTGTGGTCCTGACTTTTCCACCATATACTTTGTCTTGCATTCATTGATGTGCAGCCCAAGATCTCGCGCCAATGGCCGTCTGCTCGACTTGGATGGAGGCAGTTTGTACAGCTCGGGTCGTTCTTCCCATGATGTCGATATCGTCAGCATAGGCCAGTAGTTGGGCGGACTTAAAGATGAATCGTACCTCTTGCATTTACCTCACAATCACGGATCACTTTCTCGAGGGTCAGGTTGGAGAGGACGCATGATAGAGCATCTTCTTGCCTTAGACCATTGTTGATGTTGAATGGTCTCGGGAGTGATCCTGCTACTTTTATCTGGCCTCGCGCATTGGTCAGGGTTAGCCTAGTCAGTCTTATCAGTTTCGTCGGAATACTGAATTCTCTCATGGCCGTGTACAGTTTTACCCTGGCTATGCTATCATAGGCGGCTTTAAAGTCGATGAATAGATGGTGCAACTGTTGTCCCTATTCCAACAGTTTCTCCATCGCTTGCCGCAGAGAGAAAATCTAATCTGTTGCTGATTTGCCTGGAGTGAAGCCTCTTTGGTATGGGCCAATGATGTTCTGGTCGTATGGGGCTATCCAGCGTAGCAAGATAGTGGTGAATATCTTATAGATGGTACTCAGCAACGTGATACCTCTATAATTGCTGCACTGTGTGATATCTCCCTTTTTATGTATGAGACAAATAATGCCTCGTTGTCAATCGTCAGGCATTGATTCGCTGTCCCACACCTTGAGTACAAATTGATGAACCACTTGGTGTAATTGGTCGCCTCCATATTTAGCTAATTCGGCTGTAATTCCATCGGCTCCTGGCGACTTATGATTTTTTAGCCGATGAATTACACGGACTGTTTCTCCTAAACTTGGTGGTGACAGTATTTGTCCGTTGTCTTCAGTTGGCGGGACCTCCAACTCGCCGATGTTCTGGTTGTTCAGTAGTTCATCAAAGTACTCAACCCATCGCTCCAATATGCCCATTGTGTCGGAAATCAGATTTCCCTATTTGTCTCGGCAGGGTGAACATCGAGGTGTATAAGGCTTCATCCTGCTGACATGTTAGTAAAACTGCCGTGCCTGGTGCGGTTCCATCCTGTTGGTTCTCCCAGGCTTCCTTTTTCCGAGAATGTAACATTACTCGGTATGCAGCATTCTTCCGTCCCATTGCTAGCTTACATTTATCGTCGAACCAGCTGTTCTGACTTTTCTTACGGCTGGGACCAGGTATCTTTGTGACCGTATCAATGATAACGTTCTTCAGGTGGTTGTAAAAATCATTTGTTGATGCTTCATCTCCAGGATCTCTGGTGACTGCGGTTATTGCGGTATGCATTTCGCCCTTATAAGTGTTGCGGAGGGTTGTGTTGTGGATGGCTTCAGTGTTCACTCTCACCTGATTGTCAGAGGGGATTGTAGGTGGTGTCGTAATTCGAGCAATGGGATCCTTTAAAGTACTGGAATCACCATGCAGTAGATGCCATTTTCCCAGAACTGCTCCAAAGGGAGATTGAAGGCGCTCTTGAAAGTGGAAAGGGCAGTCCGGCCCTTTTTTGAAGTAAGTGTATGCATTTCCACAGAAAATGTTGGACTTCTGCTACGTTACGCCATCGGACCAACTAAACCAAATAATATCTCTCAGTCATCGAGAACTATCATGGAACCGTTTGTTTACTTCGGATTAGCATTCCCATTCTCTCACCTTGGGGGTTTCGAGTCAGGAAATTGGCTTCACCAGTGGAAGGGGAGTGTAGGGAGAGAACTGTTATTTCAAGAAACATCCTGCCATCTGACCCCTCCACCGGTCGAACTCTATCTTTTTTTGTAAGTAGAACCCGAAAATAAGGCGCAACGCGGCTCGCCATACCTGCACTCATCAGCATCTCCCTGATAATGTCCGGACTATGTTTAAAGAAGGTTGTTGATGAATCCCACCCTACCTACATGTCAAGAAATAAAGGTGTGATTAACATCGTTCACAACCCCATTGTAAAAAACACTGCCAAAAGATTGTGTCTTCCAAATCTTGAGCAGGTAAGACGAAAACCTCTGTGCCCGCCTTTGCCAATAAGCCGCACAGTCCCTTTTGCCTCCTGTCTCATTTTGCTGCCATTCGTTTAGTGTACATTGCGGTTCTTCACAAGCAACCGCCTCTCTTGAGTTTTCTCCTTGCGATTGTACCTAGTTTTGCGCTTCTTAAAAAGAAGGGCAATAGAAATCAGTTCCGCGGTCACCATCACGGCCAGCTTAGAAACAGTGCAATAGGCAGACGCTACCCATTAAGCTCCCTGTCTCTGTACTTGCGCATTGCCACCTGCTAGATGTAAGATCTTCAATGTTTGCTGTTAACCAACTCGAGGCCGAAACTCCAGCTGCAGCCTTGATTTGTTCGAGAAAGCTGATCTTTGAATCGCTCCTCAATCGAAGGACTTTAAACGTTGATTTTAACTCTATTATATACGCGTCGATCAATATGAGACGCCGGTCGGGATTTTCTTTTTCGTCAAGATGATGAGCTTTTTCCTGCGCAAAGCTGAAACCATTAGCAGTTGTCCATCTGGTTACACTCGCATCAACAAGGTAAGTTTTCGTTGCACTTGTTCAACAGTGGGTCCGGAAACGAGTACAGCAATATGATCTGGACAACCGACTAGGCACGAATGTTCTGGTATGTCAAATCTTAGCAGACTATCGTAGGAAGCGTTTCAAAATACTGGCTCTAGGATGCATGTCTGCGCTACCCCAAACGTGTCACAGCATCCACTGTGGCTTTCCCCGCTCTATCACCTAACTCTCTTGGGAATAAGTGATGAGCTTTTGGAGCGCTTTTCCGGCCGTGTCAAGCACACAAAGTGGTCGGTATGCAGACGGTAGCTCGGGACCGCCTTTCGCTTCGCTAATCAGTACAAGTCTTCCCACCTTCAAGCGGCAAGGAAAATTCCCCTATTTGGAACACCAGTTCGTGTACCTCTACTGCGATACCATTGAATACTGACAACTTAATGTTTTTCATGTTCAAATCTTTCATTAAAAAAAATTGTATGTACTTTGGACAGAATCTTACTAAGCCTCGCGGATTCGCTAGTACTTTCGAAGTTCTGACGATAGTCCAACCAAGACCGCCTCTTCGTGGTCCTGCTAGCCAACTTGTACTTCTTCAGGAAATCCTTTTATGGCCGCCAATATTTATGCCTGTTGCAGATGTTGAACTTTCCCCTGGTCAGCTTTCTGAGGTAGAAGAGATCTTCATTCCACCACGGTGGCAGTGTCTTTTTGCTGTACTTAGTATAAAATGCCTTTTCCAGAGTCCCGACCTTTGACTCTAGTTCGTCTGTCGTGCCAATCTTACCAATTTGCGCACCGGAAAGTTTGTTCTAAATTACTTGACCAAACTATCTCCAGTCGATCCTCCTGGGGTCTCTGAAGGGTTTGGAGACCTCTGCGGCGAGATCTAGACTGAAAAGAATCCAACTGTGATCAGAGAAGGATTTCTGGTTAGACACTCTCCAGTCCTCCACCCAAAGAATCTCATCGCCGGTTATTAGGGTGATATCAAAGACTTCCTTCCAACCGTCACAGTTCTCTGAGCAGGGGAAATGGAAGGTTGGTGTACTGCCCCTGTTACACACCGATAGATTTGAAGTAATAATCGAATTAAAGAATGAATCACCTCTATCCTTGATTTCCGAGCTGCCCCAAAGCACATGCCTTGCATTGGCGTCGCAGGCTATCAACAGGTTGGCATTCTTTGGTTGCTATGGTGTTCGTCAAATGTTGTATTTGAGGAAATATACACGTTCTCTGCCCCCGCCTGCTTCAGCTTGATCACGACTAGGTCGTTGGAACTCAGGTCCGGACACAGAAAGGCGTGCAGACTCTTTCTCGTGAGAATAGATAGTCTGTATTGATCAGCGTCTCCTGTGCTGTGGAGTAAATTTAAATATTTGCTTTGGAGCCCTTTGATGGTTTGGTTGCATCCGACGCAGGGATCCTGTATTAGTGCGATGTCTATACCTTCCTCTTGGAGGAAAACAAGCAGATTAGCCGAGGCCCACTTCGAGTTCTGTAGATTTATCCTCAGCACCCTCAGCATGATCTGCTTGCGTGGGGGGTCCGTCAGTCCCCATCGGACTGTCGATCGTCATCTCCTCCAACAGTTCGTTGGCGGTGTCGTTTGGTTGTAGGTCGTCGTTCGATTTTGCAGAGCGGAACACTTTTACCTTTGCATTCCTTACTCCGAACCACACTTTCTAGTCGACTTTTTCCAGTTCCTCCAGGCACTCTTCGTTTATACGGGGTAGAAAAGGTTGGCTGTTTGCCTGGGGTTCCTCCTCCTTGATAACAACCCAGTCGTCCGTGGGAATCCCAAGGTTTGGACGAGCTTGTGGCGCAGCTGGATTCGCGGCATTCGAAATTTATTTCGAATGTTGCGAATACCAGCGGACAAATGACGCCACCGGCGCTCTCCACTCAGTTTAGACCTCGCCACAGGAGTGGAGAGCAGAGTGCCATGAAGCATGCCATGGCAGAATGTCATTTAAAAAAAAATAATTGCTGGACTTCGACTTCGACTGACAACGACCTGGAGAAAAAAAAGGAATCGACATCTGCACTCCGCTTACAAGCTTGTCCTTATCCACGCGGATTTTCGGTAACCAGATGCAAGCGACCGAGAAGAGAATCTCGTCGTAAGGGATGACCTTGAGCTTTGCGCCCTTCCAGGCGTTGCCGATCTTAGCGACACATGAACCCTGAAAAATTGGTTCTCGCAAGCTATAATGTGGAACCCACGGACCACCTGAGAAGAATCAAAGCAGGAGATGAATCCCGTGTGTTTGCCTTCCAGGAGATGCTCAAAGACCATCTCCGACAGCCTGACCTCAACACTGGTCCACACCTCCGGCGCTAGTTTACCGCTAGTAGAATTGCAATCCGCCAGCACCACAAGTATGTGGCTCTTGGCCACGCTGAATTGTTTCATAGTTCGTGGCTCGTCGGCTGACTGTTGCTGCGCACTTTTCTTCGGATGTTGCTTAGCGTCTGAACTCTTACTCACTTTGCTCCGCTTCTGATCTTGCTCGACCTGATCTTGAGATCGATTGCGATTCAGGGCGATGGGCTTGGCCTTCTGCTCGTCAGCCAGACGTTTGCTATTGTATCTCTCAACAATCGCCTGGTGTTTAGCGAGGTTTTTTTCATCCCGATGGCCGACAGTACCGGCCTCCTTATTCTTAGCAATCTTACTGAGGATATGCATGGACGTCTGGTACTAGCTCTTAAGCAGGATACCAGTGGACTTTCGCTTCTTAGTCGGTTTCCGGCGATCGACGTTCTTGTCAGTTTTCACTTTGAGAGATCCCCCCACGTCGAGGGTTTCGAGTTAGGAGTACTATGTCTGGTACTCGCAACACCCAGTTTGACGGTAGTGGATTCCAGGCGGGAAGCCACTAGTCCGTCTACCGCCAGGATCCACGAGGTCCATGCGGTTGGTTTCAGTACAACGGTGCTATGTCTCGCACCGAAAGTACTGCTCTCGACGGCTACTGTCTCCAGGTTGGATGCCAGCAGCTCGTCATCCGATGATGTGCCTGACATCACCCCCTCTTCCTCTGTCGTCATTTTTTGTTTTTTTTTTTTGTTAATTCACTCCATGTCTTGGTCCCACGAGTAGTCCGGCGGACATCCTCGCCCTGGCTGGCCCGGCCACCAGGGTAAGGGTCTTATTTGAAATTGAAGGTGCCCAATGAATTCAGAGTTAGCATACTAAAGACCAAGCGCCCCATTGGCCACGCAGTCCTCGGCGTATGTTGTTCCATCTTACCTATTAACACCTTCTCCAGTGCAGGGAGGACAATGCCGGGCTGTTGCCTCTGTCCGTCCCCCTGCCGGATCTACTTGCCCCTAACACATGACCAGCGGACAAGCAGATCGTCGTCAGTGGATGAGCCTACTTTCAGCCCGGCCCTACACGCTCTAGACCCTTCCGAAGACAGTTTCTAGGGGCCACCACGAGGAGGTCGTGTAAGGACTTGCTGAATTATGCAACTTTAACTTTGTGCATAATCATGCCTTATATTTTATTTACGTACAAAGGTGAGGCTACAATTCTTACTTTTCCTCTTTATTCTAACCAATATCAAGAGTGAAGCTATTTTCGGAAACTACTGATTGATTGCTCTTGTTTGATATCCCACACGACAATAACTTGAAATAAAATTTTGCAGACCAACCGATTCCCTCGCGCCCGCCTCCCCCTCCTTTCTCATATGGTTCATAGATCACATACTCCTACTAAGTGTTGTGGCAATAACTTTGCCGTTTTCGAGTAATTTGGGTGTGGCAGTCTGGCAAATAGGCAGACAACCAGACGCATAGATAGTTTACACTGAATCGACTTCAATAAGGGATTATTCTACACAAAAAGCAGGTGGAAGTCTTATTAAAATTATTAAAATCGTTCTAAGACCCAAAAAATGAAACAAATTCTGAAAATAAACAATTTTGCATTCCTTAATGCCGAATTGTATGTTTACTCTAGCAAAGCAACAGGTTGCATTTTGTGGTTTCTGCAATGGAGACTATCATGGAATGAACGTGCATTTTCACCGATAAATTATGTAAGGCCACACGTAGTAATTTGAATCCCCACATTTGCTTATACTTAGATCAGCCCCCATTTTGCCATGATTCGTTCAATGGTTGGATGCTGCCAAAACATTTGTTGTCCTTGCTCGCCTAATACACCGCCAATAACAGAATAATACGTAAAATATTTCTGTTAAAATTTTAATTATTATATCTTTAACGCGGCCATATACTCCGCATATACTGCGGGGATGACAATAGTGAGGCAGTTCAACTTCATTAAGCTTTACGACGGAATGTGCATAAAACTCTTATTTTCCGCGAAGAAACAATGGCAAGCTGGATTGTGTATACCGAGGAACATTCTCCTGTTTAATATCTCCCATATATTAAGACATTCCAATTGCTTATTATTCGTCAGGCTTCATAGCACATTCGGTACTCGCTGGCTTCTATAATTTCAAAAATAGCACATTAACATCACAGCATCAAAAACCAGCTAGTTAGTCGCTACCAAACCAGAAGGTGCGACGAAAATTAACGAGCCAAACAATTTAAGCAACGTGTTTTGTAAACATCGAGTTCGTAAACGTTTCATAAACAAAAACAGAAACAGAAATTCCCATCCTTTCCCCTAATTTTGGTTACGGCCACGCCGATAAAGGTGTTCGCTACAATGGCACACATTCTGGAACCACCCGCACATTTTGATTGAACTAACCGAGACGGGAATAGGGAAAAGATGGGATTTTGGTGAGACCACGACTGGGATTTCGAGTGTTGAAATTATGCAGGTCAGTCCCTCTCATACCTTAAATAGTCCTAGGAAGCACTCACCGTACCCTGCAAATTCCCCTTTGTTACCATAACAAATTGTGTGAATCCCCGAAAACACTTTAGTCACTTATGACTTAGTATTTGCTAAGTTTGTGCCAGTTTGTGCAACACCCAAGAAACATACTGAGACTGACAGTAATTAAGCCAGCTTAAAGGTTAAACCCACTTCTATACGGCTTCCTTATGGTTTCAGGCAGAGACTAGACACAATGCGGCTGGTGAAACCGAGCATTAAATGTACTTAGGTTGCGTAATACACTCAAAGTATGTTGACATTTTTTTGCACTCCAAACGACGACGGCTTTAATTAAGATCAGATACTTTGAAGGAAAACAGATATTTCCAAATTTAACAGTTTTAATCGCAATTGTTTGCACCAGCTTCCTCTATCCGGACTAGTATATGCAGAACTACATATGAGTAAGCAAGTTTTCAGCCCAATACAGCGAAGCTGCCGCTTATTCGCAAACACGATTTCGCCTTGAAACATTCATAAATTGAATATTCGGGACGATCTGCCAGACAAGACAAAATAATTACTACAACAAACAATATTGACAATTTTAATTATAAAAGTCAACTGAAATGTAATGTGAGAGTCATCAGACGTTCCTTCCTCCCCATTAGACGATTTCGCACATATCATACACATATGGGCATGAAGCAATACCCCAGTGGGGTAATGAGCTCAATAAAATGAAGGTAGGATATTCCCTGAGGAGAAGGGGTTGACTCATTTAGCATTGCGACTACTATGAATCCTTGGTATGGTCCATTAACTGCAACCGCATTAATTGCTGGATTTTTATGTAGTTCTGACACAACTACATTATCCCCCCCTCCCATGTGACTGGCAGTCTATTACCGAAGCAATGTTTAATGAGGTTTGAAGGGTGTGCGTTACGGTGCCCATTATGTGGAGTTAACGCTAATAAATCATGAGGATGACAACAAGTGTACTCTAGGTGAACACACAGTGGCACAGAACCAACCACACTATAGATGGGACAGAGATTTTATGAGACTGTGGAATGACTTTGAGGAGGATGCTAACTACCTTAAAGTGGAGCAAGTCAGACAGGGAACAAAACGTCTGGAGCCGATTCTACTCTTCCAGCCCTGTTGATTTTAAAAGGCAAAAACATATGTGTAAGATTGCATCCCTTTTAAAATGAAGGATTAGACTTGCTTTTCTGTGGCCTTGAGAGAATCGACGCGACTGAAACTATAAACCATGTTTGTTTTTCAAATCAACGTACAGTCATGAATTAAACGGTTGGGATAAAACCGAGTCTCCCTGGGCCTAAAAACGGGGTAAACTGTACCAACAGATCCTCTTGATGGAAGCTCATGCAAGGTGTAATGGCGTCACGAAATGAGCTTCGAACTGGATTGAACAGACAAAGACGGCAAAGAAAACAAAACAAATTATTCGGAGTTTCTCATGAAACATATGCTCCCCATACGGAGCAGGGTCTTGCTAGGACCTAACCAATGCTTTGTCCCACTGTAAGGGTGATATCACTGCGTTGCAAGGAAAGCACTGGGCAGGGAACAATTTTCTCGAGAAAAGTACTTATATCATATATTATAGTAGCCATTCAAGAAACCATGGGCTCAAAGTAAGTATTCTAGTCGGACAAAAAATGTAGAGAACATAAGCGAAATGGAGAGAACATAACCGAGCCACTATGTCCTCAGCACAAGTTTTCGGGAAATCCACACAAAGCATGGTAGAAACAGCTCACGCAATTCATCAGTTGAATAACCATAAATCGCCTGGAACTGATGGAATTACTGTCAAAGTTATTGAAAATGGGGATGACCAACTTCACCAAGTAGCTCGTCACCTTATGTTTAGAGTTGACAAAGAATCAATTTTATAATTGATGATAAACCATCATCTGCCCATTATCGAAAAAACTTCGCTGAGTACCATCTATTCGATATCTTCAGTTTTGGTGGACAACATGGGCCTGCATGAGGGGAATATCATCGGTGCATACTAAAGAGATGCCAACGACACAACAACTGATATCAGGTCTAAGCCTAAATAAGGAACTCCACACATCCCGGTTTTAGGCCGAGGTCCACCAATTCGATGTCCCTAAAAGCTGCCGTGGCCTGCGCCATTACACCATCTCAGGCAGAGTCTGCCTCGTCTTCTTTTTCTACCATAGATCTTGCCCTTATAGACTTTCCGGGCTGGATCATCCTCATCCATAGAAATTCTTCGGAGGATTCTTCTCTCGAACGCGGCCAAGAGTTCCTAATTTTTCTTGCTAAGAACCCATGTGTCCGAGGAATACATGAGGACTGGCAAGATCATTATCTTGTATAGTAAGAGCTTTGACCCTATGGTGAGACGTTTCGAACGGAACAGTTTTTGTAAGCTGAAATAGGCTCTGTTGACTGCCAACAACCATACGCGGATTTCATCATCGTAACTGTGATCGGTTGTGACTTTCAACCCTAGATAGGAGAAATTATCAACGGTCTCGAAGTTGTAGTCTCCTATATTTATTCTTCCCGTACGACCAGTGCGATTTGATGTTGGTCGTTCTTTTGGTTTTGGCGCTGACGTTGCCACCATGTACTTCATCTTGCCTTCATCAATGTGCAACCCAAGATTTCACCTCAATCGCCGCCTGCTCGATCTGGATGAAGGTAGACTGTACATCTCGGATTGTTCTTCCCATGATGTCGATATCGTCAGCATAGGCCAGTAGTTGGGTGGACTTACCCTTCACATTTACCTCAGCGTCACGGATCACTTTCTCCAAGGCCAGGTTAAAGAGGACGCATATAGGGAATACCCGTTGTTGATTTCGAATGGTCTCGAGAGTGATCCTGCTGCTTTTACCTCGCCCCGCATATTGGTCAGGGTCAGCCTAGTCAGCCTTACCAATTTCGTCGGGATACCGAATTCTCTCAGTGTACAGTTTTACCCAGGCTATGCGGCTTTAAAGTCGATGAAAATATGGTGCAACTGATCATATTCCAACAGTTTCTCCATCGCTTGCTGCACAGAGAAAATCTGCTATGCTCCTGATTTGCCTGTAGTGAAGCCTCTTTGGTATGGGCCAATGATCTTCTGAGCGTATGGAGCTATCCGGCCTAGCAAGATAGCGGAGAATGTTTTATAGATGGTACTCAGAAAGGTGACACCTCTATGATTGCTGCATTGTGTGATATCTCCCTTTTTATGTATGCCACAGATAATACCTCTTTGCCAGTCGTCAGGCATTGAATCGCTATCCCCACACGGACTGCTTCTTCTATATTTGGTGGTGGAAGTATTGTCCGTCGTCTTCAGTTGGCGGGACCTCCAACTCGCCGATGTTCTGATTGTTCAGTAGTTCATCAAAGTACTCAACCCATCGCTCTAATATGCCCATTCTGTCGTAAATCAGATTTCCCTCTTTGTCTCGGCAAGATAAACATCGAGGTGTGTAAGGCTTGATCCTGCTGACTTGTTAGTAAAACTTTCGTGCCTGATGCGGATGCTCCCTATAGTTTTCGAGTTCACAGACCTGTTGGTTCTCCCAGGCTTCTATTTTCCATCTGTGAAGTTGCTTCTCCGCTCGCCGGAGTTCGTTATAAGTCTCTACGCGTGTCTGCCTTCTTTGAGAATGTAACATTACTCGGTATGCGGCATTCTTCCGTTCCGTAGCTCACTTGCATTCATCGTCAAGCCAGCCGTTCCAAGTATGGGGCCAAGTATGTTTGTGGCCGTATTTATGATAACGTTCATCATTGTGAAGATCATTTGTTGATGTTTCATCTCCAGGACCTCTGTTGAGTGCGGTTATTGCGGCATCCATTTCCCTCCTATTGGTGTTGCGGACAGCTATATTGTGAATCGCTTCAGTATTCACTCTCACTTGGTTGACAGAGGGGATTGTAGGTGGTGTCGTAATTCGAATCCGGAACACTATGCGAACGAGGTAGTGATCCGAGTCTATATCGCCCCCCCCCCCCTTCTGTGTTTTGATATTCACCAAGACTGAGAGGTGGTGACGTTCGATCAACAGGTGGTCAATTTGGTTGAAAGTGCTCTAATCTAGAGAGACCCACGTATGTTTGTGGACCGCTTTCCGTGCAAACCAGGTATTTGCAACAACCATTTTGTGTGATGCTGCTAATTGAATAATTCTCAGTCCGTTATAATTTTGTATTTTGATGTAAGCTATGGGAGCCAACGTATCGCCTGAATACGGCCTCCATCTCCACTTGACGGTTAAAATCCCAAAGTATGATTTTAATATCATATCTGAGACAGGCTTTGAGGGTACGTTCTACTGACTCGTAGAAGGTATACTTCTCCGACTCTGCAGTCTCCTTTGTAGGGGCGTGAACGTTAATGACGCTTATGTTTCTAAATTTGCCTGGGAAGCGCAGAATCCATAGCTGTTCGCTTATGTTTTCAAAGCCGATAACAGCAGGTTTCATTTTTTGGCTGACTAAGAAACCTACTCCTAGCCAAAGATGGTAACCGATAAATCCGCCCTTTTCCAAGGCATGGATTACCTTTCATTAGCAAGAAGAAGTGTCGAAATTCATAGGTTGTTTGCCCACAAATTTCTATCCATTTTAGTCGTCTTTTACGACAGTCTAGTAATTCAACATATATTCCCAACACAAAGGGGAGTCACTGCCTCAGTAGAATAAGAGTCGCCTGTGTATTATTTTTAGGGTTGTAAAACAAAACCTTATTAAAATCGATTCATTGTCTCTTTGACGGGTCGTCCCCCTTACTTTCTCAAACGGGCTTGAGACGGTCTTTGGTGGGGAGTTGATCGCCAACGTCAGACATTATTCCATGGCGATGGAATTAGTTTGCCGCCCTTGGGCAACTTGCAAGGGTGTTCACACTTGTTGGCTTTTGATCGGCAACACCAATGGTGGTAATGAAATCGTCCGTTCGTATGGAAACTTTTTTGCTTAGATCAGATTCGACTTGAAGATTGATTTCACAATTGTCGTCTAGAACACTTACAATCTGGTTTTAATTTTGTTAAGTTAGATACCCAGTGCCAGTGCATGTTCATGGGCGGTCCTGGCTTTAATGCTGCGATGCTCAGCAAGCATCGGAACTTGACGATCCTTCCTGCAGCCACGGCCGAATCGCCGTGGCTTTATTTCTATGTCGAGGCCAACTTTTTGGTAACGAAATTGGGACATCTGGGTCGGTATCACTGCTTATCTCGTTTAGCTTAATTCAAGTCGCCATCTTGCGCCGGGGATTGTTTCCCGTCGACTTGGATGTTCAGGCCAATTTTAAATAAAACCCTGAATTCCTTCACTTTTTTTGTGCTGCCAAACCATGCTGCCATTTTGAGATTCAAAATATCTGGTGATAGAATTATTGAAATTCCTGCTCTACCTTCTGGGGTTTACCGGGTCCACCGGGTTTATCACATACATATATGAACGTTATTCACTTTATTTGAGCTCTTGGATCCCTCACGTGTCATTAATACAAAATCAACGTGTCTATACTGATGCGTGGGTCCGCACCGGATTTCAAAATAGACAATGCAAAGGAATTCGCGACGGCCTAACGAATAACGACCAGAACGCGAGCTAAAATTGAAAAATAAAAAAAAATTGCTCGACCGCGCGCGTGGAGCCGTGAGCGCCGCAATCAAGGGGGGGAAGATCCACGATCATGGTTTCTTTTGCTTCAGACCGTGATTGAGGCACGGCCCCTGACATCCTCAGGCCATTTGTGAGGAGGATGTCCCTAATAAAAGTTTTGCGGGGTTAAGGAGGAAGGGAGAGGAAGGAAGTCCTCAAATCGATTAAAATTACTCACAATTCATGATATATTGATCCACTCGAAGCAAAAAAATAAATATATAAAAATAAAAGAAAATTGGAAAGTAACAATATACAAGCGAAAAGAAAAATTAAATTAAATCAAAAAAAAAACTGAAACAGAAAAAGAAAGAAAAAAAGAAAAAAAATGAGATCCAATAAAAAAAAATTAACACCTACACGTTGATTCACTCGGAGCTCGGCGTGGTGTGTATTTATGGTAATGCTGATTCTGTTCGTGGATTAAAAATATTTAATATACGAGTCTAATACTTCATTCTCTTCGAGATACCAAAACTTGACCGAATTTTCCTTTACAAAAAAAAAGCCTTTGAGAGTCTGTGTTTGCTTCTAGGGCTGGTTTTTGATACGTCGCATTGCGTACGGTTAGCAATGAACCACAGTTCTTGCACTACCAAACTCTTAACCAAAATCTCCTAAACTACTCGCGGTTCCGCGAAACGGGCACAGATCAAAATCGCTTTAACCCTCTTCTCGCTTCAGCCTTAGCCTTCACACCCTCTGCGCCAGCTTCTTGGATGCGCACTGTGATTTTCTCAAGATCAGGCTGCGAAAACGACACTTTTGGTTTGCATTGAGATATCACCGGAATAAATGTAACACCAGAATG
Source organism: Hermetia illucens (assembly GCF_905115235.1). Classification (NCBI taxonomy): domain Eukaryota; kingdom Metazoa; phylum Arthropoda; class Insecta; order Diptera; family Stratiomyidae; genus Hermetia; species Hermetia illucens. Next base: position 200,687,592 of record NC_051849.1, read on the forward strand.
TCCACCGATCACCGGAATATCAACGGTATTCACAGCAACTATACATGAATCAGTAATGAATTTTCGAGCAAGGATAATATCCAAAGTCGAAACACCGAAGAGACGACGGGGATAGTACTTTCCTTCACAGGATTTGTAATAATCACAATTAAAACTTTTGGAAAATTGTCCGCAATGGCAGAAGTCAAATCGCGAACGATACCAGGATTGGTTTTGAACCAATCACCTCGAGTCCTTTCAAGTTTACGTGACACGCCGGCTGGGATAACAACTCCACCGGCGCCTTTAAAACAATCAACAACTTGCTCTACTTCAACGTATCCCTTTACACTCCTGCCTTTGTCGATGTCGGAAAGATCCGCTTCAAGATTCAGGACAGGGGCTGCTCGATACCACCAGATGCTCCAGCGAACATTCTTCGAACGTTACCTCCCGTCTTCACGGTTGTCTCCGGTGCCAATTCTAAAACTTTTCTCCTATATCCCTCCAGTCCAGTTGTTCAACCAAGAACCGCTCCCCATGCCGCTACGTTCGTCATGAACTCTGGTGAATTCATGTTGCGGCAACATGCGCGTGCGCTTAAGGATGCGGCCAATCATTCCTCTCTGTCAAAATCAATTCACCCGAATGCATTCAATAATGTGCAATCTACGGCGAACATTAGGGTTCCTTCTGTCAGGCTTTTCGAAATGCAGTAGCACAATGCTGCAAGAGAGAGAGAAATGCCCTCTATAGGTCCGGAATATCCACCTTGTAACGCTCAAACTGTTGCTCAAGAGAAAGGGAGTATTCTACAACTCATCGTACCGTCACCGAAGAAAGCACTTATGTTCCAAAAAAGCAATTCGTTTCCGTGTATTGTACATTCAAAGCTTGTATCCAATAAGTCTTCCAGGCATGGATTGCGTCTTATTAGCAAGAAGAAGTACTGAAATTCACAGGTTGCAAGCCCACCAATTTTTATCCCCTTTTAATCACTTTTTATGACAAGCACGGAATATTGTGAGCTCTATGTCCCCAAAAAAAGGGAATCACTGTCAGTGACAGTGGAATGAAGATAGGATAGAGTAATAGGGAATACTATTACGTTGTTGCAAATGAAATGGCCATTTTGGTACCAAAATTTTAAAATTTGAAACGACTGTAGAGCTTACAGAAATTTATTTATTTAATCAAAATAGGTGCCAGTCGGTCCAACTGTCGGGTGATGATAAATTCGTTGAAGGAAATTTTGACAGCCTCTTCGTTCCTAAATTATTTTTCCGCCAAAAAATGATCCAAATGCTTAAAAAAATTGTAGTCGGTTGGCGAAAGGCTCGGTGAATATGGTGGATGAGGCAGAATCTCATACTGCAATTCGTTCAACTTTTGAACCGTTGTTCTGGATACATGAGGTCGTGCATTGTCGTGAATGAGTATCACACCATCTCTGTTGACCAATCTCGGCCGTTGAATATTCAATTTTTGGTGCATTTCCTCGGGTTGGGCACAGTATTTCTGCGCATTTATCGTTTCTTTAGATGCCAAAAAAGAATAGTGGATAACTCCAGCTGTAGACCACCAAACAGCCACCATTACCTTCTTCGGATGGAGACTCGGTTTGGACATATGCTTCGGTGGTTCATCAGCATCTAGTCATTGTACTGACCGGCGACGATTGTCGTATAATATCCACTTTTCATCATATGTCACTATTCTGTGCAAAAAAGGATCGCTTCTGTTGCGGGTGAGTAAACAACTGCGAATTTCCATTCGAAGCGCCATCTTTTGCTCCGTAAGGGCATGCGGAATCCATTTGTTGAGCCATTTCACCTTTCCAAGTTGATGCAAGTGCCGAGAAACTATTGTAATGTCTCTCACAGACTGACGTGTGTCGGATTCGACTAGCAAGCGCAGCTCTTCTTTGTCAATCGATGGTACTGGATGTCCACGTGGGTCACATTGAAGGTTTACGTCGCCTCACCAGAATTTTTCAAACGACCGCCGTGTGGTTCGTTCGCTTAGAGTATGAGTTCCAAATGCACTGTTATTGTTCTTGGTCGCCTTCGCTGCTTTATGACCAAGTTTGAACTCATACAGGAAAAGTGTACGTTTTTGGCTCTTTTTCATCCTCTTTTCCTTTCTATTCACTGTTATCACAACGATGGTCAAAACTGAAATGACTCCTTGATTAAATGTAGGAGTATTTCTACTTCATTATCCGGCACCAACAGTGCCAGCTGGTGGTGGTTTGATACAGCAAAATCGCAACTAACTTCACTAGATTGTCAAATCGGCCATTTCATATGCAAAAACCTAATATTAAGGTTCCATTTACCCCATAACCTGATAAATTAATCCTTTCACCTTTGGTTTCTATGAATTTTGAGGATAGACGGGATAAGCGCATTGAAAATTATCAGGGTACATATTTCTGCGCCGGGCAATGCATCCATCCAGGCCAGCTTATCAATAAGTACATAACAAAGGATAATAACCTTTTTCACTTTCATTAGTCTGTGTAATTTTTGGTAATGATATTGGGTCGTCTGAGTTGGTTTCGATACTTATCTCGGTTATAAGCTTGTTCGAATCACTATCTCGCGTCGATGGTTGTTCCCCGTCGACTTGGATATTCAAGTCAATCTTAACTAAATATGTTTGCAAACCATGCTGTCATTTTAATGATAGAATTATTGAAATTTCTGCCCTACAGCTTCCGCGATGCATCTTCCTAGAAACTAAAATTTTTTACCCCTACCGGGTTTATCACACATATCAATGTCATTTACTCTATTTTATACTGCGCAAATGTTGAATATACTACGCTGGTACCAACGAGAACATCATTGACGAACCACAAGATAATTCGAAATCTCAGCTAAACCCATTTCTGCTTCCTTAATATAAACTGAATACCACTCTTAAATCCCCAAATCCAACATAAGATCCCTGAATGCCATTATAGGGTATAAAGAGATCAACCATCAATGAAGCTTCACTTGAAAGATGGATTGAAAAAGAGTATTTCCAAACAGCAAATTTTTTAGCCTATGGCCAATAGTCAAAAGACGAACTGGTACCAAAAGGGTCTTACCCCCCTTTTTCCCCGATCTCCAAAATAACCGCCTTTGCATCAAAATACTTTTCATTAGAGTATAATGGAAAATTGGTGTATCGTTACAAACAACTGTCTCCCAGACAACATTATTAAGCAATACATTAGAGAAAAATAGAACAATATTTCAAATCGTTCCCTAAATATGTGCATACTTGTGGTGCCCGTACTTATGTATATATATACTCAGGCTATGGTATTATCCTGTCGACATGCTAACATCCATATAAATACTATACGAGGGAAGGATCTCTTCTCTTTAAATGAAAAACTTTTATTCAAATCAAGGACGAAGGCAGGACAAATTCCGAGGATCTCGACAAGAGTCCTTTTTCTCATCTTTGTCATCGTCGATACGATGAGGGTGAATAAGGATGAGTTTTATTTCAAAGTGGATGATTGTGTGCTTAATAAGCTGGACGGACGTCAAGTTCACTTGTCGCGCAAAGTTGTAAATAAGCTTTATAAGGATAATGCTTGGCAGCTGAGATTTCTGCCTTGTCATCGAGGGATAGCAAGTAGATTAGATAAATTTACAACAGACATCTATAATAAAGTATGTAATAGTTGAGTACATTTTTGTATCTTATTGAGTTGATGGAGATAAGATTATGATGATTGAGATAGTTTTGAAATATAATAAAAACAAGGAAGTTCCGCTTTAGGGTTCTTCGCTTTTATGATAATTCATCCTTGAAGTGAAGTGAAATGATTACCTTTTGAAATGAATTATATTTAAACGGATTGAAACCAAGGTAGAAAATTTCCCGGCTGTAGTTGGTAAACTCATCAGGTTAGTAATAAATGTGTAATACTCACAGAATAAACTTGACTTCCTAGAATAGACTGGAAGATCTTTAATATAGCATCACTTGGGAAAAATATAAGAAAATAACTTCATTTAATATCATACTATAATGAAACTTTATTTAGATGGACCTTTCAAAGTATTTCTTAGAACAACAAAAACCAAAACCTATCACATATTTCGGATATGTTGTTTGCAATTTAGTTTTTCCTTGGTGCAAGTTGGCCTAACAATTTTTAGATTTGTGTAAAACAAAACCTTATTAAAATAATTATTTCACTCTGTCTGTCTTTCTGTCTGTCACACGCACTTTTGTCCAAAACTGCTAAACCGATCTGAACGAAAGTCGGTGGACAGATGGGAACTATGAAATCCCACGCATACAGCCGGTGACATAAATTTAGGTGGAGTCTAAAGGGGGCTCCCCATACATGGAAATGGGGGATTTCAAAAAAAAATTTCATCGGATATAACCGTGTAGGATATCAAATGAAAGGTCTCGATTAGCACTTTCCGAAACTGACATTAGTTTTGGCGTGAATTGCAAAATGCGCGAGTAAGGAGTCAAAATATAGCACTGGAAATGAAACAGGACTTATTTTCGGACACTACCAAACATAAAAATCCGAAAAAAATCAGGATGGTCCGATTAGATGAAATCTAGGCCTCAAAACATGCCCCATATCTACTCTAATAAACTTACTAATAGTATATTACCAACTTTTAGAAATTGACTCCCCTTAAGTTCATCCTAGGAGTACTAAATTGTGCACCGACATAGAGGGCTGTCCGACTATTAGTGTCAACAGTTAACAGTTCAAACTTATCAATTTCGTGCGAATTAACAGCATCCTAAGCCATACAAATAAGATGCTGACGTCATAATTAAGGACAATAATTGACATTCGAATGAAATATTAAAATTCCATTCATGAGGAATCTACTTCTCCGTAGCCCTTTCTAAGGTTCTGTGTAAACACAAAACCTTATTAAAATCGGTTTACTGTGTGTCTGTCTGTCTGTCCGTCACACACATTTTTCTCGGAGACGGTTGTAGCGATTCACACCAAATTTAGCAGAAAGGTGGGCACTGTGAACGCCCACGCATATAATGAGTTACATCCTTTTACGAATCGAATTTACGGGGGGGGGGGGTCCTTATACATGCAAAAGGAAGTGTAATTTTTTTTGTCAAATATAGTCATGTGGGGTATCAAATTAAAGGTTCCGGTCAGTACTTTTCGAAGGTGGTCTTAGTTTTAACATTTGTTGAAAAGGTGGGGAGCGCAGGGGGAGTTTCTCCACGATCGGTGTAACCCCATATCGATCACGAATATCCTCATTTCGGCTGTAATCAAAACATATCGAAAGCAACATCTTCGTCTACATTACCACAAGACGCCGTTCATTGTCTTTTATAGTCGGCCAACATTAACAACACGACGGACGACATTGCGGTAAATTTTAGATTTGAGAAGTTGATATGTCGATCACAAAGAACGCCAGTTGTATTCCACAATACAACATTCCACAACTGGTGTTCTTTCACCACATTTAATCCAGGTCGCATTAATAAGTGAAACAATTTCATTCATTCCATTGGCTGATAGCATTGACCCGAGATATTTAATTCGTTCAGTTCTGGGCAGGTTACTGCAGCTAACAACACTGATCAAATTAAATATCTCAAGTCAATGCTTTCAGCCAATGGAGAACTGCGGTATGCTCCTTACAAAGGGAAACAAAAAACCTTTTATACCTGAAGCGTCAAGCTTCCGGTTTCCCGACTTGTTTAATAATAAGAAATGAAAGAAATAATCGAATGCATTTTCTTAATACAGGAATAGAAAACTATAGCCAATAACAAAAAGAAGTCTAATGAATTTCAGTGAATTGGGATTAGAAGATGCCGATGAGGAAAACCTAATCTCTACTCCCACAAAACAACGGTTTCAGCTCAATAAACGTTCCTAAACTCGGTGTGACGAGTTGATTAGTAAATTCTCTAATAAACTTTGAATCACTCCTATATTCTTGAATCCTGTTTTACTATTGGCCCTAGATTGACTTGATCGCACCACCTAGGTGTAAATACGCTACATGTCGCTCTTTCATTTCTTCTATTGCGCTACAGTCCGACATCGGTCCCTGACTTCCCGAGTCTTCGTCTCCACTCTTCTCGGTTAATCAACTGAGTCCCCCAATTTCGAAAAACTCGAAATTTGCGCTGCCCACGAAGTCCTTGTTAGGTTTCGGGGTTTATCAGGTAGTAGTTTACCGTTTACCTTACTTTTGGGGGTCCATCGCCTACCCATTGCAACTTTCGACATTGATTTTTTCTCTGCGACCTGATTCATCATCCATATCTCGCTACTGTAACATGGGACCAAAGTGTCGTATATTATGAATTTGAGAGGCAGAGGTGAGGCAGCGTCTGATGAGTTGCCTCTGCCCTGAACGAAACCGTAAGTCATATACTTTTTGTACTATCCTCAGTAAAACAAAAATAAAATGCTGAGATCAGGGAAAGAGATAAATAGAGTATAGTTGGAGTTATTCTACTATGCTAAATCCTACCTTATCTCTCTTGGTGACAGGCCCCGCGACAGGTCGACCAAGAAAATGCATAGAATGTCGTTACAAACATGATGATCGGATTGAGTCACAAGCCTCGGAGAAATGCTAGGGCGTCCACCTCAGTCGACGCGGCAGGACGGGCCCTGGTCCTGTCGAGAAATGGGCAAGGGTTCTTGACGCATGGACGGCGTTAGGACGTAAGCAAGTTAGTCCGCACACAACGAACAAAACAAATACGTGTCTGCGCGCTAAATGTTGGCACCCTAACTGGAAAGACGGAGGAACTCGCAAGAGCCCTTCGGAAAAGGTGCATTGACATCTGCGCTCTGCAAGAAACCCGATGGTCTGGTGCCAAAAGCTGCGACATTGAACGCGAACGCGGTAAAAATGGCTACAAACTTCTCTATTTTGGTAACCCACACACTCAATATGGTGTTGGCATTGCCATCTCAGAGGGTTTCCGTGATGCCATTAAAGAAATCGAACGATTTGATGATTGGCTGATGAAGCTCACCATTATATCAGCTGATCGCACTATTCACTTCTTCATCGCGTATGCACCACAGACAGGTCGACCTGATGCCGAGAAAGATGCCTTCTGGCAACTTCTCGATGAAAAGACTTGTCACGTGCCTGCTGACGATTACATAATCATTGCCAGCGACCTTAATGGTCATGTGGGTGAAAAGGCAGACGGTAACAGGTGCCATGGGGGAAAGGGGTTCGGAGCGCGCAATGGAGGCGGCGAGCGTATAATCGATTTTGCGGACACCCATGACCTTGTACTTATGAATACATGGTTCATCAAACGATTGTCTCATCTTCCCATATTTTATAGTGGGAACAATAAAACGCAAATCGACTATATTCTCATAAGACGCCAACACTTTACCACTGTCACTGATTGCAAAGTCGTTCCCTATGAGACCATCGCACCTCAACATCGGCCGTTGATTGCCGACCTGCGAATTAAGCCACCGATAAAACAGCGTGAGGAACGCACTGGCCCGCCGCGCATTAAATGGTGGCGATTTGGTGAGAAGGAAGAAACGGTCTCACTCATACAATTGCCAACCATTACGACTGTGGAAGAATCATGGAACCAAATGAAAGACACGATCCACAAAGCGGCCTCTGCAACCCTCGGGGTCACCAAGCCGGGTAAGCGGTACATCAACCGAGATACTTGGCTTTGGAATGATGATGTTGAAATGAAGGTCCGTGAAAAGAAACGCCTCTACCACAAATTTCTCGACGATAAAACACCTGCTAATTGGCAAATTTATAAGAATGCCAACCGGGAAGGAAAGAAAGCGGTCGCTGTCACCCGAGCAAACCATTTCAAAAATCTTTACGATAAACTGGACACTCGGGATGGCGAGAGAGATCTTTATCGACTTGCTAAAAGCCGTGATGAACGCACACAGGATATCGAACATTTCAGTTGTGTTAATGATAAGAACGGTACTTTGCTTACCAACCGTCGAGCCGCAACGGATAGATGGCGAGAATACTTCGAGCAGATTTCAACTGAAGAATTTGCTCATCCTCCACTTCCACAATCATTGCCGACATTTGGGGCAGTTCCATCAGTCAGCGCAACTGAAGTCGAGGAGGCAATAAAACAAATGAAATCGGGGAAAGCAACAGGACCTGACGACATCGCATCTGAGCTCTGGAAAGCGAAGAGCTGGGACCCAACACTGTGGCTCAGTGAATTCTTTAACCGGGTTATTCAGGAAGGAAGAACACCATCTGACTGGCAAGAAAGTACCACTGTTCCAATATGGAAAAAGAAAGGTAGCCCAGCAGAATGTTCAAATTACCGTCCGATCCGGTTACTTTCCCATACCATGAAGATTTTTGAACGCATTCTTGACAACCGTATTCGCGAAATCGTTGAAATAACCGTGAATCAAGCCGGATTTGTCAAGAACTGTGGAACTACTGACGCAATATACGCTGCGCGGTTACTCATGGAGAAACACCGTGAGAAGCATCGCCCTTTTTACATTGCCTTTCTGGATCTAGAGAAAGCGTTTGACCGTGTACCACACGAACTCATCTGGTATGCTTTACGACAACACTTCGTGCCAGAAGAACTCATGCGCTGGGTTCAATTGCTCTACCACGATCCGAAAAGTAAAGTTCGAAGTATGGCGGGTGTATCAAAACCGCTTCGTGTCTCTGTTGGTGTTTATCAAGGAAGTGCCCTCTCACCACTCCTCTTTGTCCTTGTTATGGACACCGTCACACGGGATATCCAACGTCCAGCGCCCTACACACTGCTTTATGCAGATGATGTTTTCCTAGCATCTGATAGCAAAAATGATCTCGAGCAACTTGTTCAAAAATGGAATGATCGCCTCATGCAACACGGTCTCAGATTGAATTTAAACAAAACTGAATTTTTGACGACCGATCCCCATGAAACAGGCACAATCACTGTCAGCGGCAGTGATCTGCCCAGAACTGAGGGATTTAAATACCTCGGGTCAACGCTTTCAGCCAATGGAGAACTGCGTTATGAAATTGCTTCACGCATTAACGCAACCTGGATGAAGTGGCGTTCCACAACTGGTGTCCTTTGTGATCGACGTATCAACGAACGTTTCAAATCTAAAATTTACCGCAATGTCGTCCGTCCAGTCGCTCTCTATGGTTCTGAGTGTTGGCCGACCATAAAAGACAATGAACGGCGTCTTGCGGTAATGGAGACGAAGATGCTACGTTGGACTAGTGGCGTCACACGTTTAGATCACATCCGAAATGAGGATATCCGCGATCGTTATGGGGTTGCACCGATCGTGGAAAAGTTGCGAAAGAGGCGTCTTCGATGGTATGGTCACGCAGTTCGTGCAAACGAGAATTCACTTGCCAAGATTGGTCTGAACATCGAAGTCGATGGTAAACGACCAAAAGGCAGACCTAAGCAACGGTGGCTTGATACGCTGGATGGCGATTTGAAAGCCTCGAGATTGCACCCAGATCAGGCACCCAGGATAGAGCCAAATGGCGAAGCCGATCACGACGAGCCGACCCCGCTTGTGAACGGGACAAAGGCTGAAGAAAAAGAAGAAGTTAAAATGTCAAAAAAAGGAGTTGTTTGCAGTTGACTGTCATGCTAGTGAAATATAGGCATCCCGTGTTACGGCACTTGTGCTGAATGTAGTATTGCGCTGCCTAGGATAGATGCGATCGTACCTTAAATTTAAAAACAAAAAAAGTTAAAAAATTGTGATGGTCCCTTCTTAAACTTTTGACCTGAAATTTAGGTTCGTTTTAGTTTGAAGCCAAATTTTTATCATATCGTGATAAAGTGGATTTCTCAAGTTGTGATTATGGTTTCCAACGTTGTTCTTTAATTTATAGCGGAAGTGCATTACAGTGGAATTCAGCAAGTTGATTCAACCGAGGTTATACTCCTACAAGAAAAAATCAACATGACTATCAACGGAAATGCCTCCTACCTTTCACCTTATTGAGTGGCTATTTTTTTCATATAAAGCATGCAAAACACATCTTCTAACGACGCAGTGTTGCGTATAATGAGAGATAAAAAACTGCTCAAATTTCATTTAATAACTGGCCTACCAGCGATTACAATTTCTGTTAATTTGAAACGTTCTAATCTTTATTCGCACTCAGAGCTAAGGTTTGAAATTTTTGTTAACTTCCGGCAAAATTATTATTTTGTTTTCCAACAAATCCCCCAGGAGTCGGCCCGTGTTCATCACTCCTAATATCTGGGCAAAAGGTCCTATGTATGTTGTCTAGATTTTTTTTTGTTTCTAATTAACATTTTATTATATAAGATAATAGGAGCATGCAAAGCTATTAATATTTAGAAAGTAATTTTCGCTATTTTTTTATTAATTACTATAAAATAAAAAATAGGTGACGGTTTCATCCACGTTAGAGACAATTCTATCGATGCCAGCTCTTGGAGGAGCGCAACTGAAAAATTATAATTATTAAATTATTAAAATTATTCGTTTTTTAATATAACGTGAAGTGCCGAAGAATTCGCCTTCCATCTGATAAAGTTAAGATATTCGCCCTACTAATATCAGAAAATCTTCACCTTCGATTATTGAGTAGAAAATGGGTTCAGCAGTCTGAAAGTGCCGCCACGGTTTAGAGTGACGCCAAGGTAAATGACTTGGTTCCTTGTAGGAATGGGGGATGTTTGGATTCTTAGGGAAATATATCTGACATAGAAAACTATTGACGAATATATTTTCAACTTTCCTCAGGTTGGGGACCGATTTCGATTTGGTGAAGTTTTGCTAGATCTCGTTCAAGTGTGAGTTCAGACGAACCCTGCGCCACACGATGCCTCTTGTGGAATGTAAACGATGAGATCGTCAACATATTGAAGTATCTTGATGAGATTAGGTGTTGGGACGGCTTCCGGGTCACCCCCAGTAAGGACTGACGGAGCCTTGTGGGTTTCTAACTGTAACAGTAGTGACTTTCCTGGGAACTAAGAATTAGCTTGCGGTGGCTTGGATGGAAGGGAAGTATGTTACTTAGCCTATGAACGAGTGCCTGTTTGTCAAGGAAGGCTGTGATAGATATCTTAGATTAATCTTAATCAATGGCTCGGCTTTACTGATTAGGAGGTGTAATGACCAAAATGTGTTTGTCGATGGTCTTCCGTGAAGACCAAGAGAGGAGAGCTATGCCAAAAAACTAAAAAGATGCCCAAATTGACAGTAAAGGTCCTTCCACAATTCTCAAGGCTCCAACGAAGCGCTTTATCGACACGTGCTTAAACGCCACTGTACGGGCCATGTTCAGAAATGTGGGGTCAATGAAACACGGGCAACCTCGGTCCTTGTTTCCCCTACCTTGGATGTATTGTAATGCACAGCCTTTCAAGTTCCTACCCTGACTTGACATCTTCAGGTAATTATATTGGTGGATGTCCCTTGTTAGAAGAGTTTTGCGAAACTAAAAAAGAAGTAGGGGAAAAGAAGATCCTCAAATCAAAAGCAAACTAGTTTGGAATTATTTCCATATGTAATTCATAAATGATAAAACGTTATAAATTCAGATTAAAAAAAAAATTAAAAAGGAAATACGAAAGAATTAGGAAATTAAAATCAGAAAAACAAAAATAAGAAAAAGAAATACGAAAAATTAGGAAATTAAAATAAGAAAAAGCAAAAAGAAAGTAAGAAAATATATAAAAATCAGAAAATAAAATAAAAATATAAAAAAGTAACAAAATAAGAATATAATGTAAAAATAAGAAAATAAAATAAAAATATAAAAAAAAAAATATGAAAATTAAAGATGAAAAAATAAGTCAAATATCGATCAGTCAGCAGAAATATGGAATGCAGGCCCCCTTCCAAGGGCCTTCAAGGACCAATATGATTCTACTAATACTTCTTTAATGAATAGTTTTCAAAACAGTGATTGTTCTTATTGGAAAATGCTTCTCTGGCATTATTGCCACACTTCCTGAGGTCAATACTTAAAGTTGGCCCTCAAGCTCCCTGTTTCGAATAAGTTATGTTCAGTTTAACAAAGTTCGAAGGTCTTCATTTTTTTCAATAATACACATTCACAGGACTCAACAATAATATATTGTGAATTTTGTTGCTTTGCCAATACGTATGATTATTAATCAGTGGAAACTGGAAGCCGAACCCGGGAACCAAATTATAAAATAAATAAAATACAATTCCCGCTTATGCAATTTCCATCTGTTTCATATGCGACGATAAAAAGTTCGAACAGAAGAATGAAGCCAACATGGAGTCTAGATTTTTGGAGGAATCCAGTATCAATTAGTTCTAGTTCAGAACTGCGACGATCGTGAAACACTGAGCGCCTCCAGTTATCAAGATACTGAGAAAACACCATCCTCCATTTTTGCATTAAGCAACCACAATCGACGATCGATGTTCGGGCGGAGAAATTTCGTCTTCTTCGTCGGCGGATTCCTGCCTACCGACCGGAAATGGCTGCCGTTGCTCCTGGAAGCGTGTATTTGTTTTTCATCGTAATTAATACCATTGCAAGTGATTAAAAAAGACCTACTCACTTTGGTCCTTAGAGAACTGTTCCAGAAAAATTTGGATCTCTGCGGATCACAAACAAAACCAAACCACCATTTCCAAAACACCGTATAAAATTATAATATAATAATAACATGTGTATTATCTACATCCTACGAATTTATTTTAAAATTTTATATTCACTATAAATTTAAATTTATCCATCCGTTTCACTATTCTGTTCTCCTTGAAGCACTAAACTCAAATAACGTATACTGCTCATCATCTGTCCTTCTAATCAGCCGGTCCCCTGTCCCCGGTCCCGCAAAACTCGTGCAAAAATGCATTTTCATTCGCTTCAACCAGACCAACTGTTAGGTCTGCATTCCGAAAAATATGAACCGGTCGAGTTTGAATGCAAGGTCAGTGACCTCTTTTGACCGGTCATGTAATATTCGAACATTGTTATTATATACTAATTGACAATTTGTATATTAATGAGTTTTCGAAATTTTATGGAATGGTAACAGGTGATGATGATTTACTTTTAAAATTTTAAATGGTTGATGTAAACGCATATCGGGGAGGATAAAAACAACTTTGGAGAAGTATATCGGGAAATGTATAAGATATTAAAATGAAAGAAAAGGTAAAAATATTACATATTTGAAAATGCATTCCTTTTTTAAAGTTGTCTCTGAAACAGGCAAAGAAAGGACTGCACCTGTCGCAAAGACACTATAGAGTGCATGATCAATCGATGACAATTGAAGGAGTCCTAAGTCCGCCACTCACTTTTCGATCAACAGACCCAAGGTTAATTACACAATTGGTCCTGTTCGCCTCGGACCTGCCAGATGAATGATTTTTCAAATCGTTTTCACTTTAACCGGAAGGCAACTGCAGCAAAGCCTTTCCATACTATTTACCAAACCATTTTCGATAGAAGCTTCTTCCAAACGAGGAAGAAACTTATTCATCGCAACCGATAGCTTCTTTTTCTCAAGAATAAATACTATCTTTCATCAAGTATTATACATGCAGATTTAGGATTTTCCTATGTCAACTACGTTGACTGATTCCTTTCCATATTTATATACATTTATTTCCACTGAATGAAAGCACACACCTTTATCTAAAGCATCAGCTGGCTCTCAAGAAGTCACATTTCGATAAAAGAAATGCTTCTGTTGTCTTCGTTTAAAGATCTAAAATAGTATTATAGATGAACAGGGTTTTGTTTTTCATTTCTTCACGTCGATCCACCAAGGGTTCGGCCTAAAATATTTGACTAATCTACCAGTTCTTTAAGCGCTATATGAATAATTTATAGATTTTTTTTTACTTAGGTTATATAATAGTCAAGAATATAATACCTTTCAAAACTTGATGTTCCAAAAACTTGATTCAAAATTATACCATGTAAACAGCAATTTCTTGGCAGATACTTTCAATGTTTTCCTAAATCGTGAACAAACATTTTTTATGGAAATAAAATATCGTTTTATCAAAAATTCAAAACAATGCCGTGACCATCATTATGAATATCTTTTTTCGAATTCGATTTGTGCAGGATGAATCACTCAGCGGTGTCCATCAACAAACACAGCAGGTTCATAGCCAAATAGGCAGCGTTTACCTTCGTTATGGTCGTGCTAACAACCAATAATTAATTTTCTTAATTCAGTAAACGGTAACTACAGAGATTTATAATTCATCAAATACAGTGAATAAACGTAAATAAAATATTTATCTATATATTTAGGTTTGCTTCTATCCATGTTCCAATGGAATGGAATGTATCTGTATGTTGTTTGCTATTACTTTTATCTGGCAAAAGGAAGCAAGTTAGCTCTAAAATAATAAGTTTGATTAATAATAATAACGAGAAGTATTGAATCCTATTCGGGAATAATTTTGCACTATTTTTCCTGAAAAAAAGCATTCCCTCAGGATAGAATGCCGAAGGAAAAAATCAGAATAGGCGAAATCGGTGCGTGGATCCAAATAGATAGTACTGAAATTCGATCAATATCTCTTTGAATACAATATACTGCTGAAAGGGACATTTGGGACAACAAATAAAAAATTTTAGTCATTATGGAAAATCAGTATCCATAGTCCATTCCTATCCTCCCTCATAAATCATTGTGTACTGAACGCCCTATGCATTGAAAATGCACCCAAATCATAACCGTTCCCAATTAAATATGGTTGCCCTCCCTTCCCTGGTGGGATACAGCGCATCAACCACGCCTACGTGCCATCGTTGGCGATTACCTGAAATGTCCTATCCCAAAGTTTCAGTTCGCCAACCAACACTTTGGGTGGGCAGTATTCGCATAAAAGCTTCCCCAGTTAAGATTTCCCGTTTTGAAGTCACCGTTAATTGCCTTTGCTCTTTTGTGCTGATGATAAGGTTGCCAAGGATGCTCTTGAGTTCCAACAATGTAAGACTCCGTGGTCTACCTAACCCCCGATTCTCTTTCCCAGGATTGACACTAAGAGTGCAGGGTCTCTCTTCACAAACGGTGATCTCCTTATTTCCATTACCTTTCCTGAGATACGCAGACCTCCACTCTGCAGCATGGAAAGCGAACGGAATAACTTCTGCTATCAACACTACTGTTGGCTCCAAGATTGTAAGATAAGCCCTCGTCCTTGCGTCATATGTCTTTACTTACTTCGGCACTGAGGGCCTCCAGCAATAACAGTCGGCAAATCGCAAATATTCTGGGTGTACCTTTGCCTGCGGTGTTGCGAATCTGCCAGAAAAATCGTATCTTCGTGTCTATCATGATGCCCAAGCGTTTCACCGCGATAGGACCTGTCTGTCTTTTTTTTGGCGTTGGAAAGTGCAAAAGTTCAGTGCAGTCATGTGAGACTTCTACTCACTAAAACCACCGCCTTCTCATTCCACTCTCTCCACGGAACTTAGTATAGTAAAGTATTGCGTCGAGGGGCTGGATCAGCTTTTAACTGCGGCTCATTATGGTTCTCTCCCTTTCTTGTTTTCGTCGTAGTTCTTCCTGGCTAGGCTGTTGGTGAATAGCTTGCAATTCCTTCAAAACCTGGTTCCAAGCATGCGTTCCAATCATATATGACATGATACGCATATATGACATGATCCACTCGTCGATGTAAATAAGCACGATAACCTCCATGTCCACTTAAGGATTGCGTTAACTCGTCCCTTAATTCTCCATGGCTTCGTTCAAACCATCTCCGAATATCCGAAATGATGCGGTATGTCCAGCGACCATTTTGTGACTCATCCCATATCTTTTGCCACTCTTCGATAGTTTTTCGCCGTGCCAGCTGCCGTCGAAATTCGCTGGACTCCCCAACTGCATACTGTCGTAGAGTCGCCGGCCTTCATTCGCTAAGGTGTGTATGGGGAACATCTCTGATAATACATATGCTGCTTCTTCTGATGTTATCCGATACGCACTACATACCCGAAGTGTACTTAGCCGATACGCCTTTCCCAATTTTCTGCAGTTTACTTTCTTATCCATAACAATTAGCTGCGTAGAGTAACAAAGAGCTGACTACCTTAGAAAACAGAAGACGTCGTCTTTGTCTTGGCCCACCAATATTCGGTAGTATCCTCGAGATTGTTGCAGCAAATGGAAGACACTTCAGTTGCGGCACCTGTCTGTCTGTCACATGCATTTTTCTCAGAAAAGACTATACCGATTGACTCGAAATCTGGTGAGAAGGTGGCAACTGTGAGCACCCAGACATGCAGTGAGTAACATGTTTCTACGTTGAGATTAAGGGGGTCCTTATACATGCAAAAGGGCAGTGTACAATTTTTTCCCACTGAATATAGTCATGTTGGGTATCGGCAAACTTTTCGATCGGGTTATCTTCAATAGGCTTGCACCATTCACTGAAAAATAGGGTAGTCTCTCAGATTGGCAGTTCGGATTCCGAAAGACAAGATCTACTGTCGATGCCATCAGCGCGGTGACGGAAATTGCGGAAAAAGCAATGTAGGCCAATAAATCTTCCGCGGTAGTTACTCTCGGCGTAAAGAATGCCTTCAATACGGCAAAATAATCGCAACTTTAGCCAAATTGGGCGCTCCTAAATACCTGGTGCACAGATGATATCGGAGTGACTAGAAGCACAAGATATTGATGAGATCGAGGTAGTCACAAACGAATTGTTGAAATCAAGTCTTGGCTAGAGGAAGTTGATCTGACACTCACGGAGCATAAAACCAAGGTAGCAAAGGAAGCAAACCTCGATAAAGATCAGGATTGGTGAATACATCATACGGTCGCAGTCAACTCTTAAATACTTAGGAGTCATGGTTGGCGAAAGACTGAAATTCAAGTCCCATTTTGCAATCGGCGAGTCCTACCCGTGATTATTACCCGTATTGCCCGACATGCGTGATGATTACGGAGGATGTAGAGCATGTTGGCTTTAACTGCCCGCGGTTCGCCACAGACAGAGCGGAGGCGGAAATTGACGCCGGGGTACGGTTGACACCCGAGAATATTGTGGACCAGATGCTAGCGTCTGAAACATCTGAAGGACGGTGGAAAAATTAATGAAGGCGATCCACAATCTGCTGAGGAAGGAGGAGTTTCGGAGGAAAGTTAGAAATAACGACTGGAGCCGCAGTTCATAACTGATCCTGCCCCGCGACGTAATACCGAAATGGCAGTCCCGCGGGATAAGCGAAGGAGAAGGAGGTGGTTTTAGTGAGTTAAAGTCTCACGTAACCGTATGGCAGGAGCCAGCGGTAGAGAGAGAGAAAGATGCGATAAATCATTGCGGACTCGAACTCACCGACGAAGGCATTGTTTCCCAACGATGGGATCCCCCTCTCGCCGTTACTGACTGAAAGGTTCAAGCTAATCGTCCACCTTGCGAAATTTACTGGGAAGCGTCAAGGATCTTTTGGCGCCGGAGGAAAAAAGCGGGATCTACCGAATAATGTGTAGCGACTGTACTAAAATATACATAGGACGGACTAAACGCCTGATAACGACTAGATTTAATGAACAAATCAAGGAAGTGGTAAGTAGTGTTCGGAAACAAAAGTCGTGCATAAGATCATCAGTGGCAGCACACATAGTCGAAGAAGCCCTTACCAGCGCTCTTGCGTCATGCAAACCGAACGACAAACTTAGACTTTTGAGAAAGTCTAGAAATTTTCCGGTAATTGCCCCTCAAAGGTAATAAGACTCGACGGGGTAATTAACAGGTAACTATGTTAATATTTTTTTTTTAAAGTAATTTAGGTAATCAGTGTGTAAGTATAAAAGAACCGTATAATCGCAGGTGGTCAAAGGGTAGTATAGGTCCCAGGGCGAAACGTGGATTGGTACCCACGATGGAGCATAAAACCTAGAAAATGCCTCCTCAACCACCACCAATAACTCTATTACCAAACCCAATCTCCACCTCCACGTGGTGACCGCTGGGAGCTCTTTCTTAACGTCTCCCGCGCCTAAAAAAGGGACAAATTGTACCAACTGGTCCTTCAGGTTGGGGGTTGGATAAGGCTGACAACCCTACACCGAAAACCGCTGTTGCGAAGCCACAACACGAGCCTCGGATGGGACGGGTAACACAACGAGATGAAGCTGCTGACCAGGTAGCCGATACCCTGTCCCAATATAGGGCTGATGTAACAGCGGTACAGGAGATGCGTTGGACAGGGACCTGTTTCCTGGAGAAGAGCCGCTACACCATATATTACAGCGGTCATCCAGTAAACCATGTGCACAGAGTAGGTTTCTTAGTCAGCCAAAAAATGAAACCTGCTGTTATCGGCTTTGAAAACATTAGCGAACGGCTATGCACTCTGTGATTGCGAGGCAAATTTAGAAATATAAGCCTCATTAACGTTCACGTCCCTACAGAGAAGACTGCAGAGTCGGAGAGGGATACCTTCTACGAGGCAGTACAACAAACCCTCCGAGCCTGTCCCAGATATGATATCAAACTCATACTTGTGGATTTTAACAGTCAAGTAGGAAAGGAGCCCGTATTCAGGCGATACGTTGGCTCCCATAGCTTACACCAAAATACAAATGATAACGGACTGCGGATCACTCAATTAGCAGTGTCACATGAAATGGTTGTTGGAAGTACCTAGTTTGCGCGGAAAGCGGTTCACAAACATACATGGGCCTCTCCAGACGGAGCTACTTTCAACTAAATTAACCACGTGTTGATCGAAAGCCGCCACCTCTCAGCCTTAATGAATGTCAGAACATATAGGGGGGCCAATATAGACTCGTTGGTATGGTGCCCCGAGCTCGAATAACAATACCACCTAGAATCCCCTCTAATAATCAGGTGAGTGTTAACACTGAAGCCACCCACAACACAGCCCTCCGCGACACCTATAAGAGGGAAATAGATGCCGCAATAACGGCAGTCAACAGCGGACCTGGAGATGAAGCATCTACAAATGATCTTCACAACCACCTGAAGAACGTTATCATGGATACGGCCACAAACATACTTGGCCCCAGCCGCAAAAGGGGTCGGAACGACTGGTTTGACGATGAATGCAAGCTAGCAACGGAACGGAAGAATGCCGCATACGGAGTTATGTTGCATTCCCAAAGAACGCGGACACGCGCAGAGACTTATCACGAACTCCGTCGAGCGGAAAAGCGACTTCACAGACGGAAAAACGAAGCCTGGGAGAACCAACCAGTCTGTGAACTAGAAAAGTACAGGGGGCAACCGCACCAGGCGCGGAAGTCTTACTAACAAGTCAGCAGGATGAAGCCTTATACACCTTGATGCTCATCCTGCCGAGACAAAGAGGGAAATCTGATTTCCGACAGAATGGGCATATTGGAGGGATGGGTTGAGTACTTTGATGAACTACTGAACAACCAAAACAACGGCGAGTTGGAGGTCCCGCCAACTGAAGACGACAGACAAATGCCGCCACCACCCAGTATAGAAGAAACAGTCCGTGCAATCCACCGGCTTAAAAATCATAAGTCGCCAGGAGCTGATGCAATTACAGCCGAATTAGTTAAATATGGAGGCGGCCAGTTACACCAAGTGGTCCATCAACTTGTGTTCACAGTTTTGGACAGCCAATCAACGCCTGACGACTAGCAAAGAGGCATTATCTGTCTCATACGTAAAAAGGGAGATTCCACACAATGCAGCAATTATATAGGTATCACGTTGCTGAGTACCATCTATAAGATATTCTCCGCTATCTCGCTAGGCCGGATAGCCTCATACGCCCAGAACATCATTGGCCCATAACAAAGAGACTTCACTCCAGGCAAATCAGCAACAGATCAGATTTACTCTCTGCAGCAAGCGATGGAAAAACTGTTCGAAAATGGACGACAGTTGCGCCATCTATTCATCGACTTTAAAAGCGCCCATGATAGCATAGCCAGGGTAAAACTGTACACGGCCATGAGACAATTTGGTATCCTTACGAAACTAATAAGACTGACTAGGCTGACCATGACCAATGTGCGAGGCCAGATAAAAGCAGCAGGTTCACTCTCAAGACCATTCGACATCAACAACGGTCTACGACAAGGGGATGCCCTATCCTGCGTCCTCTTTAACCTGGGCCTCAAGAATGTGACCCGTGACGCTGATGTACATGCAAGAGGTACGATTCTCTTTAAGTCCACTCAAATACTGGCCTATGCTGAAGATCTTGGGCTGCACATCAATGAAAGCAAGACAAAATATATGGTGGCAACGTCAGCACCGAAGACGAACCAACCATCAACATCAAACCGCACTGGTCAAACAGGAAGAATAAGGATAGGAGAATACATCTTTGAGACCGTTGACAATTTTCCCTATCTGGGGTCGAAAATCGCAACCAATAACAGCTACGATGATGAAATCCGCGCACGATTGTTGTCAGTCAGCCTAGCCTATTTCAGCTTACAGAAACTGTTCCGCTCGAAACGTCTCACCACATGGTCAAAGCTCTTACTGTACAAGGCAATGATCTTGCCAGTCCTCATGTATTCTTCGGAGACTTGGGTTCTTGGCAAGAACTCTTGGCCGCGTTCGAGAGAAGAATCCTCCGAAGAATTTTTGGCACCCTGTATGAGGATGGACGATTCCGTAGCCTACACAATGACGAAATCTATGAGCGATACCATGACCTTCCGGTTGTGGATAAAATCCGGCTCAATAGGTTACGGTGGGCGGGTCGCTTAATCCGTATGGATGAGGATGATCCCACCCGGAAAGTCTATAAGGGCAATATCTATGGTAGAAAATGAAGGCGAGGTAGATCCTGCCTAAGATGGAGCGATGGCGTAGGCCAGGACACCAGACAGCTTTTAGGGATATCGAATTGTTGGACCTCGGCGCAAAACCGGGATGTCTGGAGTTCCTTATTAAGGCAGGCCTAGACCTAGACTAAAATAAAATGAAATAAATTATAATTTAATTTTTCATTTTTTAATTTCATTAAGCTTTAAGCCTTAATTTCATTTCTTAAAGCCTTAATTTCATTTGTTAAAGCGTTAATTTCGTTTGTTGAAGTGTTAATTTCATTTATGACCATTAATTTCTTTTGTAAGAGCGTTAATTTGACTTGCGAACGATATATATGTATTTTGTTAAATCTTGTTAATCTCGATTCGGCCTGCAGGCCAGAAAGACCGGCCCCTCTTCGTTTCCCTTGTTGTCAGGCCTGGTCCTATAACTGTCATCGATCTCGAACAGAAATGACCCGACAAACTAACCAAACCTTTTGAAGGTTTTATTTTCCTGTCTAAGTCAGGAAGTAAACAAGTTGAAAATAAATTAATTCAAGGTATATATTAAGAAAGAACCATAACCTCATTAAACACATACGATATCTGTAGAATAAAAAACGCTACTGAATTCATTCAGGTTATAGAGGTCGAAAATGATAGTGATTAGACAAAGAAAGGTCCCAAGGATTGACCGTACATGGAATATCCCATTCCATTGTCTTCAAGGTTTCTACATTGGTTTCAAGAATATGTGGTCCTCTCTCTTTTAGATCTTCTGATACATATGATGTGGGCGTCCAGGTTACTATTGAATAATGGTCATGGCCAGATCAGTCTAGCATTGATTGCTTCACTTTACCGATGCAATGCACAACAAATCTCATTGGTTTTACCTTATGCAATTAGATAATACTAGATTCTTTCTAGAAATCTTCAACGCATCGTCAAGAGCAGAAATTTGTTACGCTAAAAATTATCCAAACGTTATTATTCCTCTTCTAGTAACTCTAGGAATTTTTTTCTGATACTAGGATATAGATACTTTAAGAAGATAATGGTTTTCCGCAAAAGATTTCTTGAGATGAAGGTAATTTTTTTGCAAATGCTAGTACGGAACTCTTTCCTGAATTCGCTGCCCGTAGATGGGTGGCGGAAGAGATTCAATATCTTTTTTTATCATCCTTATTTGAACCCCAAGTACGCTTGTCCTGTAAAGTGGAAACGCATACTTGTCTTCAATTTCCAGAAAGTAAAATTTGGTCACTGAACCATCAATGTATGGTATAATAATACAAGCACCAGTGCTACTGACAATACTATGAGCATACCATATTAGTCTCCCAAAGATCGAGTATGCCTCTTCAAAAATCAAAGAAAAACATCTCCGGACGGTTGTAATTCATGGTCTCCAAACAATCTAAGTTCACCTTCATTGCGCACAGTTTGAAGTTTACATCGTGAAAGTTTATTCTCACCTACCTAGTTCCCAACTACGTGCATGCTCGGACCTATCCAACTTCCACAACTCGGAGTAACCAAAAAAAAACTATAAATTCACTTTCCGTTCTCCATCCGATATTTAGGAAGGTCAAGATCAAGCCCACTAGTGCTGATTGCACAATAAGCGCCTCTTCTCATGCGAAAGTAATACATTGGATAATACCAGTTGCATAGGATACAACAGAGCAGCAAGACCATAATTATGAAACCACTAGACTTTGTTGTCTACTAAATCCGAATCAATTCAATTGCAGGTGACCTCGGTGCATTCAAAATTCACCGGTGATTGACTCTTTACAGACGACCCGAAAAAAATGGAGAAGAAGTCTAAGAAATGATTGAGCAGCATTTAGGAGCTTAATGACCCCATTGGAGATATAAAGCGGATTTGGTATTATTTGGGTTTCGTTGTTTTCTGTGTACATCTTGCTTACTAGCATGTGGTCTTATCCACCACATGGAAACCTAGGAAAATTACTGAGCAGAACTTACCGGAGACAATAAGAAAACCTTAGCAGATACAAGTACTAGATATATTCGTGTATGCATAAGAGATTTCGCTAGCGTTGCATTGAAGCACTTAACCTAGATAAAAAAATTAAGGAAAGGTTGAAAATAATCAGATAAATTATTGTTGATATTTTAGATTTTGGTTTAGCTGTTTTTCCTCCACTCTAAGCTTCTGCCTCCATTGAAAATTCTCTTCTTTTTCCCTGTGTAATTGAACCAACTGCATAAACCGTGAAGGTCAAATCATGCTTGAATCTTTTTGCGATTCAAACAAAGGAAACAAAAAACGGATATGAAGATATTGTTAGTAATATTGTATTTTATGTTCACTTTGATCTCAGGGGGTGCAAACACCTGTCCAATATCAACTGTATTCATATTTCAGATAGTATTATTCTGAAAAAGATGCAGGAACCCAGCGGAAAAGCCGATACGTGTATAAATAGAAATAAATCATTAAAGTTGAATTAATGTTCATATGTACATATGTCTGTATTTCGTAAGACACCGGATGTTATCGTTACAATCCTGGAGCAAGCAATGCATTATTGAATACTTTGATATAATCGAGATGGAAAATTCAACAAAACGTGCACCACGATGCAGTTATTGATTCAAAAATTCAATATACATTCGGGCACCTTCAAAGGATAATGCAAAAATGCATGTATCTGAATGTTTGTTAATAAAAGCTCCTGAAGCATCCACAGAAGCAGAATTTCGTTCGTAGTTCCCTTCTATATATCAGCGAAATCCTGGAGAACAGCATATGCTGAATTACTATTCCGGATTCCTCTTCCTCCATCAGATAACGAAAGATAACTGGAAAGAAACATTGAAGAATATTCATTCGGATATTTTTGCACCCATATTTCCACTGTTGTTCACTTACAAACGAATGACCTGAAATGCATCCTGACCTCCAAGTGCGATTATACCTGTATATTATTAACTCGTATATGTAGTATCTATGCAAGGAACCATTACTTCGTTAGGTTAATGCCAAAAGAATGGACAGAAAATATTCTGGAAAGGATTCGTTCATGTTCTCCTTCATGAGTATCCCTTGTTGAACTGACAGAAGTAAACCGGTTGTTAGGGAGGAGATTCTGAATTGGATCGGATGCTTCCACTTTCTACCTAATGCATCAGATGCAGCCATGACATATCCTTTTATGGATGGAGGTACAAAATCTTTTAATGTATCCACTGCGCAAGGTAATATAAGAAGGAAGGATCCCTGCTAGATTACAATGAACCATTATTTTATGGCGGAGACTGTTTGTTTTCATCAGTACGTACAGCTAGTTAATTCCCTCAAAGCTTTTATTCACCTTTAAAATATCTTTCAATCTCCTAAGCGGTTTTATGAATAAGAATGACTGCTCTGACTGTATCTGACATTTTTTCCCATTTTTTTTGGATAGTTTTTTTTCCGCTCCTCTTAAATTTTGCGGAATATTTCGCGCATTAGGCAGACCGCGGAAGACGCGATACCACCGCTAGCGACAGTCACGGTTAAGGTGCCTCCCTTTTGGCAACGCAATCCGGCTGCGTGGTTCAGACAGCTGGAGGCGCAATTTGTGCTGGCGAGTTCAACCACGTCCTCATCGGTCTCGACGAGGAGATAATCGAGCTTGTTTCAGACGTGCTTGAGGAGTGCTCGAACGTCCGCTTGAAGGAACAACTAATTCGGCGCCTTTCAGTAAGTAACGAAACAAGGCTAAATCACTTACCCTGCACCTGTGTCTGTAGGCCCGTGGACGTGGACCTTGGGTTGCATCGAACATTTTTGTGGCGTTTTGTTCTGGCGCATCCCCATACTAGGCGCAGACTTCCTGTGTCATTATGGACTGCTGGTGGACTTGCAGAACAAGGCTGCAAGCAGAATAAGGTTGCGGGACGTTCCCGACCAAAGCATTCCCGCACTCCTCAGAAAGTATTGCAATATTACTACGGAAAGTAGTTTGTCCCAGTCCCAGCACTACAGACTTTCCAATCTTCTCACTTGTCTTCTCACTTTCACCTAAGAAGCTCGCTGTTACGAAGAGAGAGTTTGAAGGCTTGATGAAACAGGATATCTGCAGACTATCCAATAGCCGCCGCTCTTTACCAATGAGTGAATCAAATCTGGCAACCGTTGAACTACTTTTCAAAACAGATCAGCCCGGTTCAACGCAACTACAGCGCCTACGATCGTGAGCTACTCGTCGCGTACCTCGCTATAAAATACTTTCGTTTCTCTCTTTAGGGCAGGCCGTTCACAGTGTTCATGGACCACAAACCCCTTACTTTCGCGCTTAGACAAAAGCTCGACAAAGCGCCCCCTCATCAACTTCAGCACTTGAGTTATGTCAGGAAAGGCAATGTTGTTGCAGACGCTTTGTCTTGAATCTCGGAGGTCATAGTCCCCGCCGCGATCGATTTTATGGAAATCACTGAGGCACAAAAGACGACGCTTCAGAGCCTGAAGGCAAATTTCGAATACAAATTTAAGGAGTTTCCTATTTTGGGCGCAAACTCTTATTTATTCTGCGAGACCTCAGATAAGGAACCCAGATCATTCATTCCGGCCGATTTTCCCAGGGAAATATTTCACGCAATACACGATCTTACCAACCCAGGCATCATTACGGGGGACCGGTTGGTCACCGAAAAATACTTCTGGTCGTCCATAAACAGGGACGAAAACTCTTGGGTCAGATAGTGCATCGCGTGCCAGAAGTGCAAGGTTAACAAGCACGTTCGAAAGGAATTCGGTGTATTCCCTGGGTCAGCCAAGCGCTTCCACGCCATTCATCTCAACAATCTCGGCCCTTTGCGAGACTCACACGGATTCAAGTATTGCCTCACAATCATCGACAGGTTTAAGCGGTGGTCTGAAGCAATTCCTCTGTCTGATATTACGGCGCAATCATGTGCCGAGGCCTTCTGTCGAAAGTGAATTCCGCGCTTTGATGTTCCAGCCGTAATCATCACGGACTAGGGAATGCAATTTGAATATACTTTCTTCTTTGAGTTACGAAAGCCCCTTGGCTTCAAACGGCATAGGACTACTGCATACCATCCACAGTCCAATGGTATGCTGGAACGGCACCGGACCCTGAAGACCGCCTTAATGGCTTGCGATAAACAGTCGTGGTCACGGTCTTTTTCTTTCATCCAACCTCCGTAACGCCCAAAGAGAGGAATTCACGGCTAGCCCCGCGGAGATGGCAGAATCTGCGCCTTCCCGCCAAAGCTGAACATCAGAGCAGGGTTAAGCGACTCAGGAAAGCTACGTCTGCTCAAGGACGCAGTTTCGAAGGTGCAGCCAACTCCACCGTCCCGATACACGACAGCGGAGGCCAACACCTTCAGTGGCCTTGAAACGTCTACGCAGGTCCTCATTAGGGTGGACGCTCCTTACAGGCTGCTGCAACCACCATACAATGGCCCCTTTAAAGTGCTGAAACGAGGCGAGCACTCGTTCAAGCTTAACGTCCGAGGCGGGCCCAAATGGGTCTCATTGTCGAGGCTTAAAGGCTGAAATTTTAGTACTTTTCTTCGGTTTGAATTATGGGATGATATATCGGCTCGTGTAATTTTCAGCCTGGGTCCCACTTTTCCGCATAATTTTCACCTAGGGTCCGGATTTTCTCTTTACCGGCCCACGTCTAGCTTCTTCCAAGTCCCTATGTATGAAAAACAAAAGCCAATTTCAGTCCAGGCCATTAAGATGCACCTTCTTCAAATTCTTCCATATATCAAGTTATGAGGAGCCTGTAAGTACCGTCAAAGAGACAGGACAGTAGTTCTGTGACCCTGAAAATTATCATAAATTTCGGTGATTTTGGATTTCCTTTTGCTAGGTGTTGTCCTTTATCGTTGACATCGTTTTTATCAAACATGCTGGGGTTGTCGTTGGGGCCCATATGTTTAATCCCCCGTTTTCAAGGATGTTCCAGGAAACTTTTTGTCTTATGACTCAAATGGAGTTAAACTACTAACAATTTTATTTTGTAAACATCTTTATCTGCCTTTAAAATAATCAAATATATATGAGCAATTATAAATTACTATTCCTCCTTGGTTACATCTGATATTCTCTCTTCCAGGAAATGTGTCCGTAGCAATGGCAAAAACTGCGCGACGGTCAGTAACGTCCAATCCGTCGTCGCTGACACAACCTTCATCTTCATCACAATCAAATAATAACAATAGTAACAACAACAACAACTATTCTGCAATAGGAATAAATTCAAGTAGTAGCGATCACTATCAGAAAGCGCCTACAAACAATTCATTATCGCCTCAAGCCACTATTGATCCTCTACGCTCAACGGGTTATCATCAATTTACCACGCCACCACATTCAATAGGAAACTATAGCAGTCGTCATGGCAATCGGACTACGAGTACAGTTCGATCATTCAAGTAAGTATTATAAAAAATGTTATTAATCACCCTTTTATTTAGATACTAGTACACCCGATGTTTAGGTTCTATCCACACTCATCCCTACAACTCACCGTATGAACCTACCCATCATTCAAGCTTAATTAATACTCTGATGAGAAGATGTATCTGCTGCTAGATGGTAGTTGTCCTACCTTTCTACCTTTTCAAGATAAGTTCTACGATGGTACTTACAATATTCCGGTCTTATTGAAGCTATGAAGTCTCAAACTGTTTTCTTTACATCATTGCCGAAAAGTTTAAATTTTGAACTTCATCCCTGGAGATGGCGGACGGTTGGAAGGAATATGTGATAGGGAAAGAAAAGCCCCAACGCTCTATTTCTGGTGAAGAACTAAACCGGTCAACTACGAAAAAGTAATGCAAACTTAAAGTGGAACTATCTTTTAATTTTCACCTGATTCAAGAAGGGAGGATCTGCAACGAATAGTGGAAGGATTCCTCCCTACATCCCCATTAAACAATCGTAGCGGTCAGCCTCTGAAGGAATAAAAACGCCTCAAAACGGGGATATATTTTATTATATCTATTTATAAGCGTATTGACAGGGCAATTTTCGCTGTGATTTGTGTGATCCAGGATGTCTCGTATTCGCTTCCTCATAATTTATATTGACGAAAAGCTCTTTCCTCTCTTTGCCTACCATTTTTAATTCTTTCCTCTTTTTGCCTACCATCTTTAGCTCTTTCCTCTCTTCGCCTACCATCTTTAGCTTAAAAAGGGGGATTTAGGGATTGTCACATTGAATCACACAATACATTGCATAATAGCAAGGTATCCACGAAAATATCGGGAAGTGACCACCAAGTGTCATTTTAATATACTTAAAATATTACTTGTATTGTCTCCTTGTCCACTCAGCCATTATGTCAATTCATAGCTAACCTCCCACCAGCCCACCTAAACTTGATGTTTTATGTTCTGCAAGTGGGAGGTCAGCATTCTCTTTATTTCAAAGATTGAGGTGGCGTCCTATAATTGCTTTGTGTTATTATGTCAAAAACGGATCCAATGGTATTCACTTCCGTAGGAAAGTGCAGCACCAGGACTCCAGCATGCACAATTATCCACAACAAAAAGCCAATGAAAGAGCCTTGTGGGACACCACAGAGTGTTCGATGTGCTTTTAGTTCTTCATCTGAGTCGCAGCATAGCCGTTCATCTAGAAGAAGATATTATCATTATATAGGCAACTTAACTTAGGACACCTAGCTTATTATTCGGTTTCATCCCGGCGAGTTGGTCTCATATTTAACGTCAAGGATTATCATTGCATTCCATTAATGTTCTTCAACCGCAGCTCTAACTATATTTCAAATTACTTGCCCAACAAACCCTCTTTCCTTTCGATGATTCATTTAAGGTTTGTTCAACCTTGAAAGTAGAGAACACTCCCTCTTTTATACCTAAAGGCAAAGATACTCGCCGATACTTACGGCGTTCAACAGCTCCTCATGATTTACTTCAGTTAATATGTTGGAGGCATGGAGGTTTTCAGTCTTACCTGCACCAGGTTGGGAATGGCCGATCTCCTGATTGTGTGGTTTGTAATGACGTGGCGGACGACGCTGAACACACCTTTCGCAAGTGTGGGACGGCTTTCGTCAGCAGCTTTATGCGGGCACAGGGAATCTCTCTCCAGAAACATTGTCAGAGAGAAGCTTAAGAGCGCTGGCAGCTGGAGTTGCGTTGCGCAGTATGTTCCAGCTCTTCTTATTGCAAAGAAGATTAAACTCGATCGGCGGAGGGACCGGATGGCAAGAGGTACCCTGAACTAACAACTTCCTTCCTCTACTCCCCTCCCATTGGTGAAAGGGATTTCCTGACTTGACTTGAAGGCTACCAAACCGAGAGAGCAGGGGTGCTAGCTCCAAATAATTTGTCAAACGGTTCCAAGCTTGTTCTATGATGACAGGGAGGTGTTTAGTTGGTAGTCCGACAGCTTACTATTTCGGGAGTCTAACACTCTGGGTGTAAACACATTCACTTATCCTACTCCAAAAAAAACTTCAGTTAATACGATTTGTGAAGCCTCTTCCCTGCCAGTTTTCTGTCTAGTAATTGAATTTCTGTAAATATTATATTTCACCACAGGATTTTATCTCTTGCTCATTTTTTTCCTCGATTTTATTGGTCTGAGGCATTGTATTTTGAAGAAGATCACTTGGCAAACGCTAATCTCATCTTGCATCTTAGACCAGTTTTTTTACCAAACTTCCCCTATCACTCCTTTACCACTTTCATTTGTTGTTCAAACGCTGCACATGTTCTTGTTCTGTTCGCAAACTCTGTCAAAACCCAGTTCGTGCTTGTTTATGCTTTATAAACACAAGCTTTGGCTGCAGTAATCTCGTTTATGCATGAAATTGACCGTTTACATTTACTACTGTTTGTGCTGTGGGTGCGACCATTCTGTTTTCTTCTTTTTTTCGAAAACACTCATTCAGAGCTTTGCCATAGCAAAGTAACCCTTCTTTCCGCATTTTTGGTCGAGCTCGTGGCTGCATTCCATCATTTTCTTCAGTGGTATTCCGCCCAGGATCGACAGGTAACTCTCTGGTTCCGTATCTTGCCTACTAAAATATAGTAGTGATTAAATTTCACTTAGAGTAGCTCTTGATACTAGAAGAATACTTCCGCTATTTGGGCAGTGAACCAAGATTCCAATTTAAATCTGCGATATCCACTGGTTGGGATTATAATTGATCTCCCTATGCTTTCTCTCCAGTTACACCCTAATAGCAGGAATCAGTCCTAATCCCATGTATTTGATGATAGACTTTGAAGTGATGATATGATCCCCACTTGCTAATGAGAAGCACTTCCGCCTTTTCCTCCGCCATGACCAACCCACCGCTTCCTAGCTTGCTTCACATGAATACAACTCAGCATCTTTAAAATCGTTTCCGACCATAACCATTGCTATGTCGTCATCGTAACAGACTTCCCTGTCCACCTCCGTAATTGGAAAATGAAATAATCGTTGTACATGAGGCTCCACAGCAGTGGGCTCAAGAAGGTTCACTCATGAAGCCCCTGGAGACCACGTACTCTTCGGGTCCATTATCATCATACCAGAACCTCCGTCCTTGTGAGCGACTTCCGTATAAAGCTTCCATTTGCCAAATTGACTGCATTCCTCAAGTCCCTTGGACTTCGACTTCTTTTGGCGAAACTACTTAACATATCTTCTCTTTGACTTGGAGTCTGGCTATACAAAGATTGTTGTTCTATGTGGCAATCGACGCTGCTGTCCGAGTACCAGTTTGAAGGATGCTTCGAAAAATCAACCATTTGTTGTGGACGAAGATTTCGCGGTGATGGTGCACTGTTGCTGTTGAACCTAAACGTCTCATCTGCTCCCTGAATTACCAAAGAAATATTTGCAGATTCGATGACAGGTCCTCTATTACGAACAATTCTCCGGGTAATCGAAGCGGAGTACTGTATACCAACTCTGCGACAGATGTTCCGTGATCCTCTTTGAGAGTATTACGGGGACGTGAGGGTACAGCTGGAAGCGATCGATACCATCGCTGAAGGATCCCAACCGAAGGAGGATGGTACGCCGTCATTCTATTCCTTTAACAACTAATTAATCGCATAAGAGCTTCAAAAAGCGGCACTTCAAATTGCGATCCTTGATCACTGGTGATTATCGCTGGAGATCCAAACAGCGCGACTGAAGTGGACAAAATCGTGTCTGCAGCTAACGGGTATACCTGCCGTTCATCGTTAGGACATGGGTGTAACCTTGCGAATCTAGTATCCGGCATACTGATATGTGCGGGTTACAATTTTGTAGGCTTTCCAATTTAATTTTTTTGGCATGGCAAGCAGCAGTGAGCCCACTGGTTTATGTCCCTCGATATAAATGACTGTACGTACTTTTTCCGGATGTGCTTCCTTTTAGATGTGGATGTGCGATGCTGTGAGTCACATGAAAAATGTGCTTTCTTAAACCAACAGGGATATACGGACAAATTTTGCTGGTCTGCGTATCTCAGTACACAGAAATTCCGCTGTCTAACTGAAATTGATTCAGCTTCAGATTCCAGAATCTTTGGTAATTCCTCTACTCGCCGGGCAGCGGCGATTTCTTCAATGGTGATGGAGACTGGCATGCTGCTAACAAGACGAGACACGGCGTCTACCACGACATTATCTTCACCTACAACATAACAAATTTCCCTAGTGAATTGACATATGAGGTCCAATTGTCGTCATTGTCTAGGTGAAGCTTTCTTCGATTTCTGCCGAAAGCATAGGTGAGCGGCTTATGGTCCGTCTTTATTATTAGCTTCCTGTCTTCTACTAAGTCTCGAAAATATTTTAAGCTGCTGAAAATCGTTTGCAACTCTTGATCGTAAGTCCTGTACCTGATCTGCGTAACACTAAACTTCCTCGAAAAGAAACCTAGTGGTTCCTATGTGTTGTCATAGTATTACTCCAGCACAGCACCATTGGCTTATCTGAAGCATCACTATGTATCGCGAGGATCGCGTCTTTGCGCGGATGTCTCACCAACGTGGTGTCGGTAAGTTGATATTTCATCTTCGAAAAGGCTTGTTCCAATTCTGGAGACCAAAAAATTGGGGTCTTGTCCCTCCTTTTGGCTCCGGCCAACAGAACAGAACAGAACAGCTGCTCTAGGCAAAAGGCGCTTATGGTAAATTTTACCATCTCCAGGAATAAAATTGATAGACCAGTAGCTTACTCCAAACTACAATTTAATTTTATTATGTATATATATATTTCGGGAGCAACTTACTCCCTTCATCAGTACAAAGCTGCTGCCAACAGCATATACATAATAAAATAAAATTATAGTTTGGAGTAAGCTACTGGTCTATCAATTTTAGACTTAACTACAAATAGAAGACAATATTTAATCTCCAGGAATCTTCTCAGCAACACCAACGAAGCTGACTTTTCGTAACCATCCCCAGGAATCTCAGC
The DNA here is from genome assembly GCF_905115235.1 of Hermetia illucens. Taxonomy (NCBI): domain Eukaryota; kingdom Metazoa; phylum Arthropoda; class Insecta; order Diptera; family Stratiomyidae; genus Hermetia; species Hermetia illucens. The sequence goes on from NC_051849.1 coordinate 200,719,752, forward strand.
CGCTCCAACGATGCTGGCTTTTCATAATCACGAATTGCTGTCACTTTTCCCGGTGACGATCTTGATCCGTGCTCGCCTATCTGATATCTTAGATAATTCACTATGGAGGCTCCAAAAACGCATTTGGAGACATTAATGTGGAAACAAAGTCGCTAAAACGATGCGTTAATGTTGGTGATGTTTTTCTGGCGTCACTGGCGCTCTCAGGATACCATCGATGTACGTGAAGCTGAATTCAAGTCCTCTGAGGGCAATGTGTATATAACGTTGAACATTCCGCGCCGCGTTTTTTAGGACAAACGTCATTACTCGAAATTCAAATAACTCGAAAGGGGTGATAACGGCTGTTTTTGGTACGCCTTTTGGTGCTACCGGTATTTGGTGATACGCTCTGGTGAGATCTAGCGTTGTAAAGATTTTGCAACTCTGTAATTTATATGAACAGTCCCGCAGGTAGACGATCGGATACATGTCGATTATGGTAACGTTATTCAGGCGGCGGTAGTCGCGCAAGATGGAGCGGACTAGGTCATTGCCTCTTAGACGGACGACAGATTCCTTAGGCGATTATTGATTCAAACTCTGCCTTGGCTACCTGGAGTTGTTCCACTGGTGGACCTGCCGTTGTGATATAGTGGAATACTCCTCGTTATTCTTTCTTCACTAGGCTGGCTTTCCCATACGTGCTGATGGGTGCGGAATTGTTAGCGTAGAGTATTAATTCGGCTTTTGGGGTATGTTTTTGGTCTTTACCGCTGAAGTAATGATACGTCGGCTCCTGTACTTACTTGGAAATTGAAACCCGTCCTATTGTCCACTACTATTAGGTGAGTTTTTTGGGAAAGGTCGACCCCTTATATTTGAATGCCAGCCAACTTTTCTAGTTTTCCTGTTTCTGCGGGCTGTTCCAACAGCACGGAGATTCACCCTTGCGGGTTTTATCACCAAAACGATAGAGATAAAATCAGAGGCATCCACCCTTTGGGCTTTCTTGTAGATGCAATCTCTATCGCTGGATCGAACACATCGCTGTACAGACATCTCACTCAACTTATCTACTACCTGTTGTAAAAGCACAGTGTCCGATAGCTCAGCTCTATCGTTTTGGGAAGCCCTTGCGCAGGTTGTTGTACCGTCATGATGGCTGGTGGTTGCTGGATTTCCTCAATTCGATTAACAGCGGCTTTCATAATTTTACTCCCTATTTAGTTTATTTTCTTGTTATCCTTCTTCGTTTCCAAATTCATAAAATTTTCCAGCTGAGAAAAAGCAACAAGCCAGCAAACTCCATCGTTCTACATCCGTGGGTGCCGAAAATATTGTTCATAAAGTACATATTCACACTATATTAGGTCCGATTCTGGCCTCCCAAATACATATCTTTCGTAGAGTCTATCCCCTACATACAAATATGCATTTACGAACATATAGTACATCGAAAATCTCCTTACCATCGCGGCTAAACAATGAACAAAAAATGCCCTTCATTCGAAATACATAATAATTCAGGACAACCATAAAACTACAGAATCACTCCTAAATGCCTCGTTTGGAAACATCTTGAATCTATTATCCATAAAACATAAGCAGCATCTCATCTTGAAATCTTTTCAGGAACAGTTCCAGTAGCAGAAGTGATAATGAAAATATTAGCATTAGCAATAACTCAACAAATTCAACAAGTGGCCAGCAACAATTCAATAGTACAACAGCTGCAAATCGTCTGGCGGCCGAACGAGAAAGGATTAGGATGGAATTTTATGCCACATATGACGTCATGACAGGCGTACGGATAGCAGCAACACTCGGAGGATTTTTTGGTCTTATGGTCTTTTTGATTGTCTACAAAAGTCGGAGTCATTCGAATGACACTTTGAAAGTTCTGAAGGTAATTGCCTCCACCACAATTGCTCTTTATTTGCCTACTCTGTTCATTTTGGTCCTGATTATTCCGATAGTATCTGTTCTGTGGCATCCACATCCTGATGAAATCATCTGTGCCAATTTCATTGAAATGTTCGCTTAATTGCAGGATCCTAAAATGGCTGCTGTCGCAGCAGCATGCATGCAAGAGGAGGAGGAGCGCGAGATACAGGAGGCGCTGGAAGCAACAGGTCTCTCCCTATATCCTGACGACTATGATAATATGTTTTTTCGACGACAACGAATGTTTTCGCTGGGAAATGTTAGTGCGCCTCCAGTTTTACACCGAAACTTCCGATTTTCTTCCGTTGGTAAGTGGTACAATTAGGAATAATGGAAGTTTGAAAACATACAATCAAAGACGAGTTGCTGGGTCTGCGATACGTACAGTGCATGGGACTGAAATGAACCCCATGCATGTGACGGAAGCAAGAGTGCACTCTAAGAGTCTCAGTACAGGAAATGTATTTGGAAAATTCTACTGAAAATAACACAAATTATTTTAAATTTAAATCCGAGTTTTACATTTTTTATTATGCACAACTACGTAATATCCAAGGCTGAATACAACGGTTGAGGAAAATGTGCAGTGAAGGATTCTTCCAGTAATTAATGTAATTTTAAGTACCCTCGTTTTATGGGACGAGACGATTTTTGTAAAGGATATTTTAATTATGAACTTCCCTAGGAATAGCAGAGAAACTGATTTAAGGAATTTGAGTTTTAGTCATCTACGGGTGACTCTCCTACGATAGTAGTCCTGAAAACAGGATAGCTCCTTTTTTGAGAATTTGGCTTCCCAATGAAGAAAGTGCAACCGATGTTCCCTCACCAACGAGATAAAGTAGACTCGAACAAATATGACTGTAAGGTCATATACCATCCCAAGCAAGAGTTGGACAATTATTTTTCGGGTCCATATAGTGAGAAGCGTGGCTGAACATACACAGTAACTATAAGTTTACCATCTATGAAGATGATAAGTCACCTGATTGTAGAACTACGGACTCCTGTCTTAGACAAACTGGCTAAAACATCTCCCTGTTGCGCCTAGGATAATAATCCGGAACCGTCCAATAAATTATCTCACGCAGGCCTATCCAGGGTAGAGCACACACCCCGTGGTTAAAGGAGCCTCAACTACCCTGTCGACTATCCTATCCATCTCTCTCTATTGCCTTAAGAATGCCTTGAGAGTAACGTGCTACTCTGTTTCATGTGTCCTCAATTATGCGTCCACCTCCCGCAGAAGGTATGGCAAGCATTGCACTTCATATTCTTACAGTAAGTGCAGTCTGGGAACCATGATTTCCCGGTTATGTGCAGGTTTCATGAGATGCGCGATCCATCTAACCCCGATTCACTTTCCCAGGATTGTTACCATGCGTTCTCTCTTCACTAGCGACGATTTCCTTACTTCCCTCCTTCTTTCTGAGGTATATGGACCTCCGTTCTACAGCATGGAAAACGATTGGAATGATGCCTGCTGCCATCATTGTTGCTGACTGCGACAAAATTCAATAGGTGGATGCAGTTAACAATACTCCTCACCATTGTACTAGAGCTAAGCGCTTGTCCTATGTATGCATCGGAACCGAAAAGGATAACCGACTGAATTGCACTTATCAGCAAATGACGCAATACAAGCGACTTTGGCTACCAACGAGCAAATCGCAATCATTCTAACTACAGGCTTGGCTGCGGTGTTTTAAGTCTATTCGAAAAGCTCATTTTCATGGCTATCGTGACGCCAAGGTACTTCAACGCCGGCTTCGTCAAGACCATGATTTCATCGATCTGAATAGGAAGAGCTGTGGGAATCCACATGATCTAGGGAAATTCCATACTCAGTCATCTGCTAACTCACCTCATCACCATTCCCAATGTGCACTAGAGTGTTCGACCCTGTGTGTGGCGACCAGTATCAGATAACTAAAAATAAACAATCCAAAAACCTTACTAAATATTTTTATTGTCTGCAAATACTGTAACCCAAATACTTATCAACAATGGCATTTTTGGTACTCTCCTTCTCGTTGACATGTCAGCTCGGATAGAGCGGACAAGGAAAAGCTCTTGCATAATTTCGTAGTGGCGTTCCTTTTTCATTTTCTTCTATTTTGCGGGTTTGAAGATTACCTCATCTTAGCCATTTGCACGCTGTTCACTTCGTCGAAGTCTGAGGCAATTCCTTTGAAGACTTTTAATTTCAGCCGTCTACCAATACACAGCTGACTTCTCTTGACGGCGTCTTTCTTTCGGACGCCTCATGGCTGAGGTCACTAGTGATTTTGTCACAGTTTTTCCCTTTGCATCCAGGTGTTGTGGTTGGTTTGCTCTTCTTAAGAGAGCTTCAGCAAATCGACCAACGTTGGTTTCCCCGATGTATGGCTCAGTGGGTATTTTCTGAACATGAACATTTGGAGGAGCAGTTTGCCACTTCTAAGGATATGTACTGGTGATTACTGGCTATGAAATCTTCCAATGCCCTTCATCTTTGCACCGCTGATACTGTGGACGCCCTAGAAAAGCTCGTGTCAGGGATATTATCTTCGCAACTAAGGCGTCGTCCGTGCCCGTGTGCTACTTATATTTAGAACAACAAATTCCGTCATCTCCAAAATTTGAGTGCCCTGAGAATTTGATTGAGCCATACAAAATTCCAAGGTTCAGGTGTTAAAGTTTCCTCGAACTAGAAACCTCCCTCCCGTGTTGACAATCTCGTCCTCCAAGGTGCGAGGTAAATGTTAGAAAAGTCACTTCCGCACAAAGGACCCATCTCCGCGGTCACGGGCCCACTGTGTAAATTAACCGTATCTCTCACCCAGGTGGTATACCACGAAGGTGAACTACCTTGGCTGTACCATCTGCCACATTAGATCGTGAACAGTTGCATTCTTATGCATTGCTTGCTTCCAGGAAGGGATGTGGATCATAGTGCTTGAGTTTTTTCCTTTTTGCTACTCATCTTTGAACTCTCTTATCGCCCGGAATCGAGAGCCTTTTTCTGGGGACTGCCATCTTTCCAGGAAACACAGCGCGATTTGTGAATTCACTTCACTTGCAACACTAAATGCTTCTGTTCTGCCCTTCACATAACCCCCGTTTTGTGTCCGTAGACCGAGCACTAAAAGCAGCTGGTTGAAATGCCCTTCCTCCATCCTGGGTATTCCCTTTCCATCGCTTCCTCCACTTCTTGGATATCCGCAAAGCAGTGCAAATCCTTTATTTGGGGAGTGCATATGGGTTCTAGTTTGGAGAGTGTATATGGGTTCTTGTCACTCTTCGACCCAAGTTCGACTAGTTACCGTGGTTTCGAGTCCGTCTACCTCACCGTATGCTGATTTGGCATTGTTGCGGATATCTCAAAGAACTTCCGCGTTCGACTTAATGAGAAGGAGTGACCTCTTTTCTTTTAGTGCTGACATTGTCGTCGTAATTGGTTTCGACTTTGCTACAGTGGAGCCACAATGTAGATAGAGAGTAACTAGAGACGGAGTTAGTAAATTACAACAAATAAATGGTTAGTGATGATACTAACCCTCTGATGAAAGAGGAACTCAGAAGGCATTCATATGAAAAATAATAAACGGGTGTTGTAAGAACTACCCCTCACTATTGTAGACTTCTAGCAATCATCCGAATATGGTGTTCAAAATAATGCTTGAAATTTTAAGATTGTCATAACTGATCCAACTTATGAAAATAACCATGGCTGACACCGAACCTCAAGATCTTGCCCTTATGCTCTTCAACCTGAAGTCTTTCATCGATCAGGACCCAAAGGAATCTCATTGTTTAATTTCTCCAAAATGAATCTAAGAATGAATCTAAGTACGGAAGTCTCGACATACGTACCAGTTGATGACATCGGTCGGATGGCGTAAGTCATAATGGTCAAATTCGAGGGTTTGAAAGAGGAGCAGTTAAAAAGCGGTGCCATCAGCATTAGAGCTATCACACAAACTAAAGTGGAATTAGAGACAAGGCTTCACGAAACTTTGGAGTCGCAAGTTGTTAAAATTGAGGAGGAAGGAGCAGGGACAACCGCAATAAATGACAATAATACGGCACCTCTACTGAATGCTACACCCGGTACGGAAGACGGCAAAAGGAAAGTAAAAGACAAATTAGGCAAAAAAGAGTTGGCAATAAAGTACAGGACTTTGTAGCAACAGTAGAGAGGCTGGGACATATAGCCTACGCAAATTGGCCAGTTGGCTACATCGAGCGATATAAAATCGAACCTTTTTTGTATAGCAATCGTGATCCTGAAACAAAGGAGCAGCTATTATCTCACTAAAAGAGGTCTTTTCAAAGACTATTTCAAATGCATCGACAATACCATGACGAAAAGTAAACGACAGAAAGCTAAAGAGCACAAAGGAGCAATCGGTTTGCACTTGAGGTACGATCTCCTTTAAGTCCACCCAACTACTGACCTATGCTGGCGATATCGACATCATGGAAAGAACTATCCGAGACCGTCCAAACTGTTTTCATTCAAATCGAGCAGGCGGCGCGAGATCTTTTGCTTCACATCAATGAAGGCAAGACAAAATATATGGTGGCACTGTCAGCACCAAAAACAAACCAACCAACAACATCAAACCGCGCTGGTCAAAAGGGAAGAATAAAAATAGGAGAATACAACTTTGAGACCCGTTGATAATTTCTCCTTTCAAGGCTCGAAAATCACAACCGATAACAGCTATGACGTTGAAATCCGCGCACGGTTGTTAGCAGCCAACAGAGGCTATTTCAGCTTACAAAAACTGTTTCGCACGAAACGTCTCACCATAAGGTCAAAGCGCTTAATCTTGCCAGTCCGCATGTATTCCTCGGAGACTTGGGTTCTTACCAAAAAAAATTGCGAACGTTTTCCTCGTTTGAGAGAAGAATCTCCGAAAAATTTTTGGCCCCCTACATGACGAACGATTCTGTAGCCAACACAACGAGGAAATCTATGAGCAATACCATGATTGTCAGGTTGTGGATAAAATCCGGCTCAATAGGTTGCGGTGGGCGGGTCGCCTAATTCGTATGGATGAGGACGATCCAGTCTGGGAAATCTATAAGGACAATATCTATGGTATTAGGTTATATTGCCAGTCCTCATGTATTCCTCGGAGACTTGGGTTCTTAACAAGAAGAATTGCGAACTCTTGGGCGCGTTCGTAAGAAGAATCCTCCGAACAATGTTGTGCCCCCTACATGAAGATGGCCGATTCCGTAGCCTACATAACGACGAAATCTATGGGCGATACCATGACCGTCCGGTTGTGGATAAAATCCGGCTCAATAGGTTACGGTGGCGGGTCACTTAATCCGTATGAATGAGGATGATCCAACCAGGAAAGTCTATAAGGGTAATATCTATGGTAGAAAAAGAAGACGAGGCAGACCCTGCCTGAGATGGAGCGATGTCATAGGTCAGGACGCCAGACAGCTTTTAGGGATATCGAATTGGTGGACCTCGGCGCAAAGCCGGGGTGTCTGGAGTTGCTTATTAAGGCAGGCCTAGACCGAATACCGGTTGTTGCGCCGTTGATGATGATTAGGTTATTGCACATGAAATGACCAATTTGGTCTTAAAATTTGAAACGACTGCAAAGCTTACAAAATTTTATTTAGTTACTCAAAATAGGTGATAATCGATTCAAAACACTTATCCCAGCGAGATACAAGAGCATGTATGCCAGTTTCGATGGAGTTCAATTTTTGGGTTTTGGTAAACTCATCGAAGGCAACTTTGATGGCCTCTTCACTCCTAAACTGTTCGTCGCCAAAAAATGATCCAAATGCTTAAAAAAGTGGTAGTCGGTTGGCGAAAGGTCCGGTGAATATGGTGGATGAGGCAGAGTCTCATACTGCAAATCGTTCAACTTTTGAACCATTGTTCTGCATACATGAGGTCGTGCATTGTCGTGAAGGAGTATCCCACCATATCTGTTGACTGATATCGGCCGTTGAAAATACAATTTTTGGTGCATTTCCTCGATTTGGGAACAGTATTGCTGTGCATTTATCGTTTCTCCAGGTGCCAAAAAAGAATAGTGGATAACTCTAGCTGGAGACCACCAAACAGTCACCATTACCTTCTTAGGATGGAGGCTCGGTTTCGGCATATGCTTCGGTGGTTCATCAGCAGCTAGCCATTGTATAATATCCACTTTTCATCACATGTCACTATTCTGTGCAAAAAGGGATCGCTTCCTCTGCGAGGGAGTAAAGAACTGCAAATTTCCATTCGAAGCGCCATGTTTTGCTTCGTAAGGCCATGCGGAACCCATTTATCGAGCTTTTTCACCTTTTCTAGTTGTTGCAAGTGCCGGGAAACTGTCGAATAGTGTACGCCCAGTTTATCTACAATGTCTCTCACAGACTGATGTGTGTCAAAACTGAACTGACTCCTTGATTAAATGTAGGAGTATTTATACTTCATTATCCGACACCAACAGCCCCAACTGGTGGTGGTTTGATACAGCAAAATCGCAACTAACTTCACTTGATTCCCAAATCGGCCATTTCATGTTTGGTAGTTTGGAAAAATATGAAGGAATATGTTGGATTTGTAGCTATATACGGATTGGAAAATGTGCTTAGAAGTTTATCACAAAAAATGAACCCAAAACCTTTATATCCGAGGCATCAGCTTCTGGTATTCCGACTTGTTTAACATTAGATCGGGGCGGATAGTATATTGAGGAGATCTTCGAAACTTTGTTTATTAGTTGTACACAAATAGTCACAAGCTACATTTTTTCATCTTCAATTTTCTGTCCTTAGCGTTTCTAGGTATGAAGAATTTAGCAATTCTAAACTCGTTGCCACATTGGCATGCTAGTTTCCAAATTTCATAACAATATGGTGGATACTTTGAATAGTGAAAATCTTATATTGAGGCTTGACAGCTCGACTCACACGAATGAAGGCTCCAACTTAAGCAGAAATATCACACCTCAATGAAAATTATCAATGGTTCGAACGGAAATAAATACTCATTTCGAAGTTGCGAATGCTAGAACTTTGGTGATGCGTACATATATGCCAATGTGACTTGCTGCAACCTACCAATGGTCAGCCTAAAAAATTCAATATTGCTGTCAATTTTTTAATATTTTCCTTGAAAATTTCACAGCTAGATTCACTTGCAAAATCTTTGATGCAAAAATTGGCAGTCGCGGTTTGCAGTCTCCTCCTCCACCTTCACTTTCCTTAATTATATGCACGGCTTAATTCCTATGCAGCTTGAAAAAAAAATGATCCGCTGAATTCCAAAATTACTCAATGCATGAATGGTAAATTCATGAAATTACCACAAACATGAATGGTAAATAATACCTCATCAACAACGCATCATTCAACTCGATCTTAACCTTGAAGCGTAAAACAGCAACTAATTGAGGATTAAAACAAATTTGCCTCCAAAAGAAGCGTAAATAATGCTTGGAAACTAAGCCTAAATTACAATAATTTAATCTGGCCAGGTGGTTTCAGGTAGTCACTGAAACTAGTTTTTAAATCAATAAAATCAACTTATTACATTGATTATAGATTTAAATGTCGACCTGTTATATTTAGATGGTGCCCAAAAGATAAATTTAGATATGTTCACTATCTTAGAAAATGAATATGTTATCTAACGCTAGTTTGATAACTTTTTCCGAGGAAATGTGCGGCATGCATGCCAAAGAAGTTAAGGATATGGTATTACCCATTGCACCTTCATAGTCCCTATTGGACACCCCCAATATGAACTCTGGATTCAACAATTTGTAATTTCCATGAATGATTTTATTACTAGAGATGCACATATAATACATTAAGTTAAAAATTTCTTAAGGAGTATATTCTGTTCATTCCAGGAGGAGGAGGATATAGTAGTCTACTAGAGCCACCCCGACGTTTTTCATACAGCGGTGGACGTCGAAAAAGTGGTTCGGAATCATCTAGGATACTTAGTGCCTACCCAATGGGTAGTAGTTTTGGTACCGAAGACTATTTCGTAGAAACCGACGATGAACTAGAAAATGAATTTGATGGGATCAGTACACGAGAAGATGAATCATCGGAGAAGCCTCATCATTTATTAGAAGTTCCACTTACAGTAAGTCTTTCTTAATGAGTTTAATCTAAATAAGCGCCGACATACAAACATACGAGTATCTTCCTCTAACGCTGACACTCAACTTGATTAAATGGGGCTCTCAAGCTTTGGCATCCCCAAAACACTGCGTGTGCATAAATTTGTTTGCATCTTTTTTGCAAGTCATGAATAATAAGTAGAAATGTGTAAGTATAATATTATGTCCAAATGGTGCATGTTCCGCTTGCGGGTCCATTGCAAAATTCTGCGAGAAATAGATGTTAATTGCTTGAGGTGAAGGCACTCTAAAATATTCTTCGCTGGTGGACAGAGGGAAGGAGTGTACGCTACCTACTTGAACTTACCAACGCAGCACAACGAATGCGTAACGAAGTATTATCGCAATCATCTGTATTTTGCGGAACACATAATCCAATTAATTAATTACACATTTTAAATTGTTATTGGAGTTTTATTTAAATTACCAAGGGGGGTTTATTTTCACCAAATTGAATCGTGAGCGTAAAATGCTCCCAGTCTCATAAAATTGGATAAAAACATGGAGCCAATGTTCTGCAAACTGGTAGTAATACGCATTAATAATGCAAAATACCCACCAGAAATGGGTAAAATATTTCCCAAAAAAAAAGAAAAGAGGAATTTATCTAAAACAACATTAGATGAGCATCTCCGGTATTGATGGACCAACGGAGAATGAATTTGAATTAATGACGTTAGCAAGTCAATAAACGTAGAATGTAGACGACCCAAAGGACTTGTTTCTGATCATCATGCATAATCCAATATCAACAAGACATACTCCCTATGAACTCCTAGGAAGCGTCTTTGCCCCCTAACTTACCATAAATAATTTTTTGTAATTACCCGCCAGTCATCAGCCATAATTAGATGAATACTCTTAGAATACCGATGGGGGGAACAAATGCCACAGCAAATTCTTCAACAATTCTGACATCCTCCAAAAATTCGAACTTCGCAAATTGCAACCTCCTCAATGATTTGGGACTCTGTCAGTATTCCAGAAGTACAGATACCGATTGAACTGGAGATAGTAGAACCGACCGCGTAGGTGAGATGGCATCGTTGAGGCCCCTGAGAGGCTCCGTAGTGAAATCGGATATTTTCAACTGAAATATAAATATATAAATGGGAACATACCTAATTATTTGATTTCAACGATCGGCCCGTTCCCCTGAAATTGTATATTCGACCGTTTCTTTACATACATAAATATTTCTCCATTGTTTAAGCTAAACCACTTAAGCAAAATGCATTTAATTGCACGCTAGCATGGTCATTGTTTCAATAATTATTGAGCTGAATGCAGTTGATTTCTAATTTCTGTTTGACTGCTGTTACTGTTACTAATAAGCCCAATTACACGGTACATACTATCATATTTAACCACGTTACTCAATCCACACTTTTGGAAACAAATTTCCAGGTTTTTCTTTACTAGGTGAAAGAAGTGAGGAAGCCGCAGCTCCAACAGTAGAGATGGATCCGATCTTTATATAACAAAACCGAGATCCGAAAAAGTTGTGCAGCTCTATATAAAATTCAGGGCTGTCTCTTCATCTTTCTGACATTTGATGAATGCGACCCACTATCCCAATTATAAGAAGCACCAATAATATTTTCATCTTCGTCTCTTGCGGAACAATAAAAATACCCAATTAGAAGTGACGTTAATTTCACTACTGCAATTTTTGTTATTGCGTGAACCAGTATTTCAGGAACAATGTGTTCCCTTCTTCAATAGATGGGATCGTCCTAGATAACGACGTCTGTAATTCAATTTCTACATTTTTTTCGCTGTAATAATAATAAACATTAGAGGAATGAAAGTACTGCTTCGAGTTTCTTCATCAAGATTTTCCCATGCCGGCCGGAGTTTTAATTTCCACATTCGGCTGCGTGAGTCCTCCTGAATTCACCCTTCGTATCCAAATCACCAATAGTCGACTACCGCCACACTATTGTGAAGTCTGACTTTTGCCAAGCCAATCTGCCAAGTAACTTCTCCTCCAAATTACAAATATTTTGTTCAGTAGATCGGGTTTATAAAGTAACTGGAGGAGCCTCTTTGCGCCGCTTCTAGTCACCCCTTTGACTCAGCTACAGACAGCATTCAGGTGATGTTGTTGAAATTAGTGTGAATACCAAGCTTGTTCAGAACCTGAGAGCCAGTTTGCTTCGCATATAGAATCCAAGAGGTGGGTTGATGTTGTCATATAAGACTCATCCATTAACTTCACGAGTCTCGTCTGCAAATGACGATGTAACCGTTATTAGCCAAGCCTTACTTAAGCATAGGTAAATGCTGAGGGTTTTGATTTGCCCGAAGGTGATTTGCTCGAAAGGGAGGGAGCGAATGCTTATCCTTATTTAAGACTTTTAGCATCAGCAGATGATATCGATTTAAGCCTGCGTGGATAATTTGAATCTAGCCCCAAATTTTCCATTGATGATCTGAAAATCGTCCCTCAATCAGGATTTGATAGTCAAGTTTGGAATATTGTTTTTACCTTTTTGAGTGTTTTATTTAATTCGCTTTGAAGCTGCGGCGGCTGATACCAGATTCATCATCATATCATAACCTTCACAACAACTTAATCCCAGCACCTTGCTTAAGGTTTTCGGGTTTCACTCTAACTCGTTAGAGTGTCCCTTTTACTGTTTTTATATTCCTACTTCTGATTATATATTTTTCCTTCTGTACTTATATGAAATCCTAAAAATAACAATAACAATCTATGACATATAACCCTCAAAATAACTTCCATTTTCACATCTACAAAAACAAAATTAATAATGGTGTATAATTAAAGTTTAATTACTAGAAAATCTCTTTGACTTCATTCAAGAAGTACTATGCAAATGCTACATATCGCATCAACCAGGCCTGACAAGAGGGGGCTGCAAAAAGGAAGATTTGCCCCGGTCACGGGCTTTTTTCGCGGGCTGGAGTTGAAATTTCTATAAAAAAGGGACATTACGAAGGCGGCATAATTTTTACCTCAGGTTCGTAGAACTTTCCCCCCGGACCCCATTTTTCCACATGATGTTCACTCTGGGCCCGGATTTTCTCCCTACGGTCCTGGTATCAGCCATACCTAAACGTCATCTCTCACTTCTCTCCAGGCTATACCCCAGGCAAATGGGGTGTCAGTTCGATTCTGCCCCTCGAAGACCATCTTACCAAGCTCCATAACTTTTGAGGGAGCAAGTAGAAATCATCACCGTAGTCGGTGAATTTAAAAAAAGATGTTGTTCATTGAGTAAATATACCTTCTTCGGGCTGCCTAGTCTGGAGATCTTTACCGATAACAGCAAAAATTAATACCGGAGACTCCGCTTTGAACTTTAAATTCCTCCGAGGTAAATCTCAGAGCAATAGAGCACGTGCCATTTTGCGCTATTGTGTGTTCCGTTGATAATAGTGCTTCTTGTGTCGAGCATTACAAATACACCCCCTGTCCACATTGTCAAAATCTTCCTTAAAATTGATAAAGACAAGGTAAAACAGTGACTTAAACCCCGAACACTGCCCCATAATGGGCGGAAGAGCATTTATGTGGCCGATACAGGAGGATCCAGAATGGAAACCAGTTTGGTATTTGGTAACCAAGCTTACAAAGTGTTTTTTGGTGAGTTCCAGGATAATTTGAATCGGTTTCTTCACGGTAACAGAGAACACGCATATGTCGCCTACATTATCGCACTCAAAACAGGTGCTGTTTTTAGGAACCTTAGCTATTATCCTCTTCTTATTATACTCACTGGCGAAAATTTTAAGCTGCTAGTATATCTAGAGAATTAAAATTAGCAACTTTTGGAGAAGCAGCCTACGTCAGTATTTCATGGAGACCAACCATTTCATCCACAACGGGTAGGACTTCACTGGTTGCTATACTATTGAGAAGCTTAGTAACGTACTTGATCTTTCTTCAAAAAACTTGCTACCATTTACCTTCATGATGTGGCATATGGAAACGAAATCACAATTATTTGAGTTCCAGGACATCGGATCTCAAGTTCCTCCGGCATGCTACCACTCGCAGCAATCAATGAAGGAATCACTCCCCTACATTCCTCGATCCAATTCTACGATTCTGCAATCAGCGAAGTCTTATAACGCCCTTCCGGGATGTGGCCGATTACTGTTCCTTAATATTTTCAAGCGGATTAGCCACGAAATCTGCCATCCAATTCGCAAGAGGTCCCAATGTCAACTGGTTTATGTAAACAGCCCGTTTGAACTTGGTGAGCCGAAGTTCTTCAACACACATGCGAGGGCAAGCGACAATTATAGGATAGTCCAATGTCAGTAACCTTGTGTTACGTACATCCTAAAAAAAAATTGCTAAATCTACTGTTAATCGCAATATGGTTAAACTGTCCGTGCGCTCCTGGTTAGCGGATATCCAGCTAATCTTATGAAAGGCTTTGCTTCCGGAAAAATATGGTACCAATGGTGATACGAAAAATGCGACTCTCACCTTTGCCGCTGCGATTGCCCAGATCATGTTTTCACATCACATTTCCAAACAAATTGCTGTTGAGCCCAGCCCACTTCAATTATAATGCCCCCTTTAAGAAGCCTCTCCTAAACTGCATTCAATTACTCATAGGAAGCCTAATTTTCCCCTGGAAATTCTCCGTTTGCGCATAATGCTGTACTGGGCAATCGCAAAGGGAATGCCTAAGGGTTCCCCATCTTCTCCGCACCTACGGCAATGCAAATTGTCGAGTATGCCGGGTCTGGCGACATGGTCCCCTATAGGCCAATGCCCCGTGTAGGCCGCCGTAATCTTGTATGCATTTGCACGCGTTTAGCACAAAGGCTCTCGCGATCGTGTTTTGTTATAAGCGGTCAAATCCTCCTTGGCTTGGCACAAGTGGTTCCACCCTTGACACTCTCCAGGGGGACACATACTGGACCGGCCAATTCGTCAGCCCGAAAATCCAGAGGAAAGTGACTTTGACCGTGCCACCCAGGCTATTCAACGCGTTTCTACACTGCCTCACCAGCCCGGAGGATGTTGCCGCTGAGTACAAGGAATCAACCGCCACTTGGCTGGCTATGTTACGCTTGGAGCTAGGATCGACAAGCTTCCAGCATCACCAATACTTCCGCCGAAACCGGATTCACGGTTATTTCGAAAAGCCTTCCAACAAAAGAGAGAAGAACCGCTCTCTCTAGCGTTGGAACTCTCGCATAAATTGGAGAAAATGAGCATTATAAGGACCTTCGACACCATTGACTAGGAGTATACAAACATACGTTAGTCAACCGTCATAACCGAAATGCCCATTAAGAATGATTTTTTCGGCCAGATTTCACCTTCACTAGTGTAGTGAGTTAAAATTAACACTTCACCAACTGATGATGATGATTTCGTAAATTTGAACCTTTTCCCTCCGAGGGTTTTCAAATTTTGATCACTTTTACATGTCACACGCTGTCTATTATACAATATCACTGCACAATCTATATTACTATCATTAACTGCATAATATCTTTTCAGCAAGTTCCATCCGATTCACGTCGCAGCAGTGGCATGACATGTTGTAGTACAGAAAGCTCCTATTTGGAACGCCGATGCTCCGCCTTCACACTGGGTTTGAGTTCATTTCAAAAGAAAATGCCTCCTGATTTCTCATCTTCACGTCGTTCGAGTACGGATCTATGGGATTACTACTATCCTGACATTCAAATCATCAATCCAACGCCAAAAGTATCGCCATGTCCTAGTGAGCGTGATCTTCGTGAAAGAACTAAATTGGAAACGATTACGACACCAGCTAGTGTAGGATTAGTTTCAAAAGTTGATAGTTGCGGTACTAGTTCTAGTTATTATAATCAATATAGTAGGAAGATTTTACGGAAAGGATCTTACAACAACTCTGATAGTATAGAGGAGGAGGATCCAGCGATGTGCATGGACACGAATGATTATAAGAAAACGTCGAGACAAAGGTACGACGACACTAACGAGCTGAAACTAATTGTTAGACATGAAACGGCGGACCCAACTAATAACAATCATATTTACCATAGTAACAATAATAGCAGCAGTTTTCATAGTGTACAGTATCCAAATGAGGACAGTAGTAGGCGAGCTCCACTGGCATCGCTAAGTTCCTTCAAGATCTCCTCTGTGGACTATCAGGACTCGGATTTGAAGAGTCTCGGATCGGACTCGGTTTTTGTTGAAAGCTACGCTGACACGGACGACGACATGGAGCAGTTTAGCACGGACAGCGACGAGGTTAGTCTTAGTCTAGGAACGGATCATCAAAAGGTCGACCAGCAGCCGCAGAAACAGCCTGCACTGGACCTACCATCCTATTCGCACAAATTGACGGACATTAGTCACACGATCACTATCGATAGCAATAAGAAATTACTAAGCACAAACAAACGAACTAGGCCAACGCTAGAAAGGCATCGGACGATCTCCTCTACGTCCAACGATCGGATCATGCTCATATCACAACAATCACAAGAACTTCCAATGCACGAATTGAATCCCGACGGTATCGTAACGAGGGGATCATCCTTCGATCGCTCTGATGACGGAGCACAGGGTTATAGTATTCCCACGAGTAGTAGATCGTCCGGGGGTGGTACGGGTGGAAGCTGCACCACCGGAACAACCCAGAAAACCGATTTACAGAAGCCAACAACTAGCTTTAGTTATGATAATAATAATGATAGCGTTAGCTGTAGCAGTAGTAGTGTGAACAACATTAATCGATTTCATAAACCTGAAACTGCTGACGGACACAATGGTGAACAACATTACAAATCAAAATCTAGTTATAGCTCTAATAATAGTCGTAAATGCGAAAATGTCGAAGTTAATGTTATTATTGAAAATAGACCAACGCAAACAGCAACAACAATTAGTCCTTCTGTGATTCTGGAATTACCTGTGATAGCACTACCATCACAGGCCAATAACGACGATGAAGATGACCCACCAAGAGATCCTAGTCTACCTGGGACATCTAGAAAATGGTCCAAAGAGACATTGTTCTAGCTTTAACTATCAATTATGATTTACAATTATTATTATTATTATGACTAACAGTTAGGCGAAAAAAAGAACAAGAAATAAAACCAAAATTCAAACATGTGAACTTATAATGGACGATCCAAATGAAGAAAAAACATATATAGATGTATATGAAAGAATTATTTTAGTAAGTTTATAAGAAATTATTATAGCAGAGGTGAACCTATTGAAATACCTTATGGGCAACATATATGGAAATCAACAAATCAACAAACAAGCATATTTAAGAGAAACCAACCGTACGCAAAATTAATTGTAAAATGTTAAAAATGTGCATGTTAAATATAGTAAGGACAGGAAATACAAAGTAACATTGTTGGCTTGTTTAAAAAAAAATGAGAACAATCGAAATAAAATCAAACGTATCGAAAAGTTGGCAATACATAATGAACAATTGATTTTTTTATTGCTTTGGTATATCCACGCGAGAATGGACGAGAGAACAGAGAACAGAAGACAGGGGACAGGGAACAGAGGACCGAGGACAGAAGACAGAGGACAGAGGACCGAGGACAGAAGACAGAGGACAGAGGACAGAGGACAGAGGACAGAGGACAGAGGACAGAGGACAGAGGACAGAGGACAGAGGACAGAGAACAAAGGACACAGGACACAGGGCACAGGACACCGGACACAGGGCAGAGGACCGAGGACCGAGGACCGAGGACCGAGGACAGAGGACAGAGGACAGAGGACAGAGGACAGAGGACAGAGGACAGAGGACAGAGGACAGAGGACAAAGGACAGAGGACAGAGGACAGAAGATAGAGACAGAAGGCAGGGAACAGGGGGACAGAAGACAGAGGATAGAGGACAGAGAACAGAAGATAGAGAACAGAAGACAGAGGACAGGAGCAGAGGACAGAGGCCAGAAGACAGAGGGGAGAGAAGAGTAAATATCATACTCAGTCATTAGGCATTGAACGGAATTCAATTGGTATTCGGTTAAAACACCATCATTACGAGAGCCTTCTAGAATAGAACTTTTCAGGATCCCGTTTCGATCTCTTGTTTTCATGATGAATCCAATCGCCGAATTTCGCCAACAATTCATTTACCTATCTTCTTTAACTTTCACGTACTCATTAGATAACAAGGTCCTCAGCTGCCACTTGATATTAGCTTCATTGATAGGGCCTGCTTCCTGCTCAGCTCATCATCATTTTGTAGATTTGGTTTTTCAAGTTTTATGGAAAACAAAATTTTATTAAAATTGGTTTACTATCAATGTCAATATCAATGCCTATCTGCAAGTCTGCTCTTTTTTGGGGAGGTGAAGATCTCAAAAGGACACTGGTAAATATGTTCTATCGTGCGGAATTTGTACCCACTTAAACCATCCCTCTTTTTCTCCTGTCCTCATCCCAAAGGAACCATTCACCGCCAAAGTATAACGCCACAACGGGTTGACCATAGCTTAGCAACCTCTGCCTTCGCCCAATGATCATGTCTTTCCCCTCTTTTAGCCTACACTTATTCCGCACTACCACGGGGTTAGCTGCAGCCCAGTTCCCCTGATACATAAGCATTTTCTCAATTAGGGTTTCCGGTGCTACTGTCCTTACAATATCTCTTCCAGAAACTTTTTTTCCTCTCTGAATATAATACATAGCCCGGGTCCTCCAGAATAGCATTACAATTGGCATAGTTAAATTAAATTAAAGTTAATCAGCAACGACAAGTGTTTTTGGTATCTACCATTCCTGTGAGAAATCGCGGGAGCGTATAGTTTATCTTTGCTTCCAGACCTTAATATTGGAAATCAATCTGTGGACTCATCTATCTTTTCTCCCGTTTTAATTGTTCTAGGCACTTACTCAAAGATTCTTCCCTTTCGTCATATTACATTTCCTGATCAGAAGAAATACCCCACACATCATAGGTACGTGCCATTTTAAGACGCAAAATTGCTGATTAACATCGTTCTGGATACCCAGTGTAAGGTGATTCTAAGGTCGCATCATCATCCTCATCAACGGCACAACAACCGGTATCCGGTCCACGCCTGCCTAAGTAAAGAGCTCCACACATCCCGGTTTTCCGCTGAGGTCCACCAATTCTATATCCCTGAAAACTGTCCTGTCCTACACCATCGCTCCTTCTGAGGCAGGGTCTGGCTCGTTTCCTTTTTCTAACATAGATATCACCCTTATAGACTTTCCGAGCTGGATCATCCTCATCCATACGGATTAAGTGACTCGCCACCGCAACCTGCTGGAGCGGATTTTATCCACAACCAGACAGTTGTGGTATTGATCTTAGCTTTCATCATTATGTAGGCTAAGGAATCGTCCATCCTCATGTAGGGAGCCAAAAATTCTTCGGAGGGTTCTTCTCTCGTTCCAGGCCTCCGAGGAATACATAGATCATAGTCTTGTACAGGAAGAGCTTTGAGCCTATGGTGGAACAATTCAAGCGAAACAGCTGAAATAGACTCTTTTATCAGTCAACGGCCATACGCCGATTTCATCGTCATAGCTCTAATCGGTTATGATTTTCGACCCTAGATAGGAGAAATTGTCAGCGGTCAAGTTGTAGTCTTCTACTTCATTGTTTTCGTTTGACCAGTGCGATTCGATGTTGTTCGTTCCTTCGTTTTTGGCGCTGACTTTGCTACCATGTACTTCGTCTTGCCTTCACTAATGTGCAGTCCACGATCACGCCCCGTTTGCTCGATCTGGATCAAGGCAGTTTGTACGTCTCAGGTTGTTCTTCCTATATTCCCATATCGCCAGCGTAGGCCAGTAGTTGAGTGGAATTGAAGAGGATGGAGCCTCCTGCATTGTCATCTGCATCGCGAATGGCTTCATCCAGGGCCAGGTTGTAGAGGACGCATGATGGGCCATCCCCTTGTCGTAGACCGTTGTTGATATTGAATGGACCTCGAGAGCGATCCTGCTGCTTTTATCTGGTCTCGCACATTGGTTAAGGTCAGCCTCATGGCCGGCAGTTTTACCCTGGATATGCTATCATAGGCGGCTTTAAATTCGATGAAAAGATGGTGTAACTCAGGGTCACATTCCTACAGTTTTTCCATCGCTTGCCGCGGAGAGAAAATCTGATCTGTTACTGATTTGCCTGAAGTGAAGCCTCTTTGGTATGGGCCAATGATGTTCTGGGCATATGGAACTATCCGACCTAGCAAAATTGCGGAGAATATTTTGTAGATGGTACTCAGCAACGGGATACCTCTATAATTGCTCCACTGCGTAATATCCCCCTTTTTATGTATAGGACACAAATCCGTTGTGATGCATTGATTCGCTGTACCACACCCTGAGCATTAGTTAGTGAACCGCTTGGTGTAGTTGGTCTCCTCCATTTTAAACCAATTCGGCTATAATTCCATCGGCGTCTGGAGAGTTATGGTTTTTAAGCCCGTGGATTGCACGGACCATTTCTTCTATGCTTGGTGGTGGCAGTATTTGTCCGTCGTCTATATTTTGGTTGTTGAGCAGTTCATCAAAATACTCAACTCATCGCTCCAATATGCCCATTCTGTCGGAAATCAAATTTCCCTCTTTCTTTCGGCAAGATGAGTATCGAGGTGTATAAGGCTTCATCCTGCTGACTTGTTGGTAAAACTTCCGCGTCTGGTGCGGTTGCTCCCTGTACTTTTCGAGTTCACAGACTTGTTGGTTCTCCCAGGCTTCCTTCTTCCGTCTGTAAAGTCGCTTCTCCGCTAGACGGAAGTCACGAAAGGAGCCGGTGTCATTGGTTTAAAAAAATGTACTTGGATCAAATGGGTAGGTACACTAGCATATTCCAGGCGCCATACAGACAGATTTGCCTCCTTTAATCTCCAAAGGAACTACAAGGGGCAGAACATTGCGATTCTTACTGACAGCCAAGTACCGATCGAGGCATTTAGGTCCAACCAGGTGAACTCTAAACTGGTGCGGGAACGCCTTGAGAGACTGAATAAACTCGGCTCGTCCAACAAAATCTGGATACTCTGGGTTCCACGCCATGCTGGGTTGAAAAGCAATGAGACAGCGGGCGAACTTGCCAAGAAGGCAGCAGGGACGCCTTTACACGGCCAGAACCCTTCTGTGCAATCGGAAACGGTTTAATGGCTATGACATTAAGAAATGAAGAGGAACGGTTGAGGGTCTACCTGGAATGGAGCAGTCCAGGGTGCTTATTGGGGGACACAAAGCCAAGCGCAGAAAGGATTGCTTAAACCTCACCAAAAAGACTACCGAATCATAATGGGAACTGTCACTGGTCACTGTCGGCTAAACTACCACCTAGGAAAGCTAGGGTTATCTACGGACACTGCCTGCAGATTTTGTGCGGAGTGTGATGAAACCTCTATACACGTTCTGGGACAGTGTCCGGCAAAGTGCAAAGTTGAAGGATCTGGAAATAGGGAATACTCTCAACTTCCTGACGGTTATAGGCTTCCTTGAGATACTATTATTAATGGGGACACTATTACCAGCAAAAGGGGCACAATAGCTCTTTAAGGTCGCGGTTCGACTTTCCTTTAACAGAATAATAATAATACCCGGAGTGCACTTAGCCGATACGCCATTCCCAATTTTTGGCAGTTTACTTTGTTATCCAGAACAGTTCCAAACTGGAGCTGCGTAGAGTAATACGGAACTGACTACCCTAGAAAGCAGAACACGTCGACTTTGCCTTGGCCCACCAATGTTCGGTAGTATCCTCGAGATTGTTTCAGCGATGGAAGACGCTTTATATGCAGCGCACTCAATGTCGTTTTTGAGGTTGAGTCTTCTGTCAGTAGTTACTTCCAAGTATTTGAGGGATGGTTGGGAGTAAATTGTTTGTTCGCCAACTTTGATTTTCACAGTTTTGTTCTTTCTTCTCTTGCTGATGAGAACTACTTCTGTTTTATGTTCAGCAAGTCAAAGGTCGGAGTTGCTCAACCAGAAATTGATCTCCCATATCGCTTCATTTGCGTAGATCTCGATCTCTTCTTGACAGTTGACAACCACTGTTATTCAGATATCATCGACGAAGCCAATAGTTGTCACGTTGCCCGGAAGGCATAACGTCAACACTCCACCATACATAACTAGCCACAGCAAGGGACCTAGGGCAGAACCCTATGGCACCCCGCATCCCGTTGTCGGGAATATTTTTAACCCATCGTCCGAGTCGCAGTAAAGTCTTCTCCCAAGGGGAAACTCAATAATGTCTGTCTGTCTGTCCGTCACACGCATTTTTCTCGGCAACGGTTAAAGAGATTGACACCAAATTTGGTGGATGCATACAGTGAGCTACATCCTTTTACGTCGAATTTAGTGTGGGGGGGAGGTCCCCCATAGAAGTAAAAGGGGGTGTACATAGGTCTCAGTTAGTATTTTCCAAAGCCGGTCTTAGTTTTGGCATTTGTTGGAAAAATGCGGGGTGCGGTGGGTCGAAAATGATCATCTCTTTAACGGACCCATTCTCAGAAACTACTCAACTGAAAAATCTGAAAAAAATCAAGACGCTACCACTATATGTCACCTAGGCTCCGGAATAGCCTCCATACCGCAAATTCAAGACTTTGAATGTCAATATTACTTGAAAATGAATATTTTCACATAATATATGCATATATAACGTGCTACGTACTAATGGGACAAATGCACATTCAAATATATTTGTAAAAGGAATACACACTTGACTTGTTTCTTTTCTTTCTGTGCACCTCCCGTTCTGTAGACGTAGGAGACCCAACTGTTGACTACCTTTTTTGACAAGAATCCCCTTCAACTTCGAGCGGAGGCATCTGCATGATGATCGTTTAGCCGACTTCGAGCTTTCTGAACCTTTCGTACTCTTAAGGTTTTGTCACGCAGGGAGAGCAAAACTATTTGAGCCACTCGTTTGTGCTTGCGTCGGAAAAGTTTAGCCACAATATTTTACAGAAGCGAAGCTTGACGCTTTACGAGGATACAGTTCTGCAGCTAAGAGGACTTCTTTCCTAAGCTGTTCACACCGCTCCCAATGGCAATAGGATAAATTGGTGTCATCATACAAGACCCATTCATCGTCATCGATAGCCTTGGTTGCAAATGAGGACTCAAACGTTGCCGGCCGAACCCTTTTTGCCACCCTTTGGATTGAGGTTTCGCCTCAACCTTGCCACAACCCCGAAAATTTGCAGAAAAAGTCCCTAAATTACGATTCTATCTACTTATTCTTTTAGAATTTCATCTAAGCGCTACTTCCGTTATGTGGCGTTCCACTAAATAAAGCCATACTATTGCGCTGAGTGGCCATACCATCTTCGATAGGCGTGAAGGGTTCATCGAGCAGATCACTTAGTGCTGAGCACAGTTTCTTGTAGTTTTCTTTCAATGCTGAATGGTATTCCTTCTGATCGGATGATATCATGCGGGCGTTCAATTGTAGAGCCGTGTTACAAACACCTATGAAATCTCTGCAAGGAATTATTCAATTGAAGCTAAATCCACTGCTAAACTTTTTGGTGTAATTACCTGAACATATCCTTCAGATCCTCGACTCGGTCGATCTCATATTTGCCAACCACTTTTGGATCCAGAAACGCTGTGGCGTAAGCCAGGGGTCCAACGTTAACTGTCGCTGCAACGCTACCTTGGAGCCGTAGTTGCAGCTTCTTAACATCAGCCGGTGGTAAAATGACTTCCTCCAATTTGGAAACTTTGGTTTGCATTTCATCGATCGCAACTTCAATTGGGCTAAGTTCGATGATTTGATGACCTTTAACTGGGATACGTTTCAGGACGTAGGGGAATGAGTATTGTGCTGTTTTGGGAGGAAAATGAAATTAGTTGAAGATTTATAAACGTTTTCAATAACTTGTAAATATGGGGCAAGGGAGAGGCTCAGACCGCAGTGACACATTGTTCTCCAAATAGAGATTAATTTGTTAAGTAGTAATGGATAGATATGTATGGAGACTGGAATAGTTTTTTTATTTCGCCAAAAGTGGATTAATCATTATAGTAATTAACTGTCGTCTTCATCACTCCTAACTGACATTGTGTGACTTTTTTCGGACACCAATAATGAAACAAATAATCGAGGGGAAAGAGTGAATTAGGGTCTAATAAACCTGCCCCCGATGCCCAGGAAAGTATGTGACGGAACCGGCGGCCGTTAAACACTTATCGGAAAGGGGGATCTGGTTCAATTGTAGATCTGTATTTTGTCAGCCCTGCCCTGTGAGTTGGCAAGGACTGCACGTATAGCGACCCCCAGGCAATCACCTTTGAAATAAAGACGGAGCCACAGGGCAACAGACCGCACCCCGGAAGCCGAAACCTCAAAGAACACCAGGATGGTCTGCAAAAGCGATGGATGAAAAATATCCATGGAGGTGTGATTAGACCTGCCTAGAAAAGCAGGCACCTCCACGGATAGAGCTCTCCATGCTTCGTAAAGCATCTCTAAAGCAGGTGACACGTCGATGCCTAGGAAATGCTCATTCTCCACTAAGTGAACTAATCATTGGTGGAATAGTGAACTTGCCACCCTTTGATCGATTTGCCACTAGGCCCGACGAACGGGTCAGAGGGCAATAGGAAGGATCTATCAAGTGCAAAAGGAGCATGCCTCTAGAGACACCTCAAGCTCGCCATACAGCGGAGTAAGAGGGAATGTTTTAAGGAGCTCTGTTCGGAAGCGGACATAAATTCGTGGGGTAGCGCCTATAAAATCTTGACAGGACGATTTAGAGGCCATTCATTTCCGCAAATCATGTGTCCTATGGTCTTGTTAAAAATAATCCAGTGGTTATTTCCCCAGTAATGGAAGGGAATTGACACCTTCGAGCGCCTCCTGAATGTGGCACTGATTCCACCAGTCACCAGGGACGAGCTGCTGGAGATCTGCAGTTGAATAGGCGACAGCAAAGCCCCCTGTCTGGACTGCATACCAAATAAGGCCCTCAAGCCTCAAATGTAGACCGGATATGTTTGAAGCGTGCAGTTCTCTCTAAGTTCTCGAAGCGAACATACACCATGAGCTGAAGCTTATTGAGGACTACCAAGCAACTTCACAAGGAAGTATCTCTTCTGGACAGTGGTGCCAATACACGCCCAACAAGGTAATTTTATAAAAAAGAATATTTAAAGTAAAAAGATTTTTTTACATTTCAGAGCTACTGCCTGCAACAGCAAGTACGGGCTTGAGGACAGGATGTCCGCCAAGAGATGCAAAATGATAGTCCCGGAGGAGTTATCATCTGAAGAGGAAGGAAACTCTTCAGGACTCCAAGAAGTAAATGCGACCCTACTCGAAAAGATCGAGGAGTTAAAGCGGGAAAAGACCGCCATGACCCAACAACTGGACTGCCAGCAGAGCAAAATAAAGCAGCTGGAGGAGCGGTTGGCATCTCTCGAAGGGAGAATTCCGATTGCAACGTCGGAGCAGCAGCAACGGCAACGTCAACAACAACATCAACGGGAACGGGAACTACAACATCAACAGGAGCAACAACAACGACAACGAAATCAACAAAAGGAACAACAGCAGGAGCAACAACACGACCAGCATCACCAAGATGGAGGCTTTCCCCCCAACCCCGGCTTTCCCGGAGGCGATTTGCATACAGACAATTTGTCCAAAGTAATAGCTTTGCCAAAAGACGCTTTGCCAGGGGACTATTTTTTCCAAGCCCAGGGCAAGGAGCTGCTGAGAGTAGGGACCAGCCCCAGCTCGTCCGTTAAGGACTGCGTCCAAATTTCATTGGTCCCTAATTGAATGAGTGGAGAATCTGAGTCTAGACTGAGCTCAGGGTTTATGATCGAAATTAAATTTTGATTTTTGTTTTATTTTTTTAGTTTTATCAAAAAAGAATCAGGTTGTGGATAAAATCCGGCTCAGTAGGTTACGGTGGGCGGGTCACTTAATCCGTATGGATGAGGATGATCCAGCCCGGAAAGTCTATAAGGGCAATATCTATGGTAGAAAAAGAAGACGAGGCAGACCCTGCCTAACACGGCGTAGGTCAGGACGCCAGACAGCTTTTAGGGATATCGAATTGGTGGACCTCGACGCAAAACCGGGATGTCTGGAGTTCCTTATTAAGGCAGGCCTAGACCCAGTACCGGTTGTTACGCCGTTGATGATGAATAACAGTGTGGTTCCCGCTAGCATGGGACCTAGTTCGCCTTTGGTAGCGTACACCCCAATGCAATTGCAACCAATATCCACACTGAGAAATAAAGTAAGTTAAGTGATTCTCTTCGCACTGTGTGTGGCGTTTAGTGAAAGGTATATAAGATTTAATATACACATACTCCCTTACTCTGGTAAACAGATATTTTGATTCGCCTTCTACCATCGGTTTACAACTGGTATAAAATCTTAACTTGCTTCCTGCTTCGGTTAACAATTCTTTTGCTCACATTAGAATCTATCTGTTGACGTATTACCTAACCAGCTAGGCACATCTGGCGACATTACAGAACAATAGATTATGTAATTAAAAATTGTATAAAAAACCATTAGTTACCCCAACAACATCAATGGTGAAGAAATGAAAATGAGAATAAATTTGATTAGCTTATCTGGCCAGATAATTTTTTTTTTTTTGTAATTTCAGGTTTCCTCCAAATCTAGTTTGGAGTTATCTGCCTACAGTAGTCATCGTTCATTTCAGATTTTCTTGAGAATCGTTCTCAAGTCTTTACATATAATCTCTGACCCCATATAAGACTATGTGTCATACAAATACTAGCAACTAGAATGTTAGACAAGATACCAAACTCGAACATTAGAAAATGCTTATTATCAAAGATTACAAGTGGGAAAACCCAAGAAGAGGGGTCCGCTTTCTTTATATAAATACAGCCCCACTATTAAGTGTTTTCATTTGGATTGTTCTGAGCAATTCAGTTTGTTGCGGAGAGTTTGACTAAACACATTCTTCCTAGATATTTTCCAACTTTCTTCAGATACAAAATGAAACTCGTTATCTTTTTGGGCCTTTTGGTGGTCGTTCAAATTGTTAGCTCATCGGAGGAATTAGGTTCCTTGGAACAGGAATGGCCCAAATTCAAGGTTTGTTTCTTTGTCCTTTATCATACTCGAAATTTTTTGACGATGCTATCTTTTGTTTCAGACTAAGTTCAACAAGTCATATCCTGATGCTAAGGAGGAGGCCAAGCGAAAGGCAATTTTCGAAGCTACATTGAAGAGAGTTAAGGAGCACAATAAGAAATATGATGCCGGCCAGGAAAGTTATTCGTTGGGAATAAATCATTTTGCTGACTTGGAGGGTCATGAGGTTCCAACTGGACTCTTGATTCCAAAAGGCGAAACGGCATCTTAAGACTAAGGACTTTTCTTGAACGATTGAAAATAAACATGAATTGGAATTTCCGAAAAGCTATTCAGTTTTTCCTATCTCCTATGCAAGTTGGTTAGTCTACATTATAACAAAGTGCAAAGTGGGAAAATATATTTCATTAACTAGATAAACAATTAACACTTTACTGATGTTCTTCCCGAGTTTGTGTCATCTCTTCCTACATATCGTAGGTAATGTGGACTACATCCCTCGCGTAATCCGAAAGCGCCCTCTCAAACAATCTGGCGCCCTATATAGTTTATAGATTCGTATCAATTCATTGCTAGAGAACACAGCAACCGGCAAACATTTTAATCAGCGACCATTTGTGACCTATGGACCTCCCCTGCACCTCCACATCGTTATCAATTTTTAACTGAGATGATAACGAGATAGGGGTGAAAGAGTCGAAATCTATTTTTGTTTCGAATGACTCCGAACCCGCAAATAGCGAGATGATGTTCGACATGTAAAAAAGCGCAAAATGCAGACAAGATAATTAAAAGTGTATACGTATACGTGCATACCAGGGATCAGATCCCGTCAAGCCGATGCATATTAGACATTTGGGCACAAAAACACGTCAACAGGGGTCATGCTTTTCAAAGGTTCTCTACTTTCTAAATAAAAGAAAGTTCTATTCGTCATTCGGCAGATCGTAAAGAATTGTCGAGAAGAAGTTCCTTAGGGAGTTTCTCTATCGAACCCTCGACCAGCCACGGAGATGATTATCACTAAGAAGATCCTCAAGGTCGACTGCATACTAGAAGCAACTTGGAAATGAAAAGAGAATGGACTTTATCGAAATTCATTGGGTTCAGAGACTTTAATGGACACCGCTAAATCTTCACAAACCAACTTCTTCGTTGTTCAGTCAACACTCAAGTTAGTGGTATTTCAAGTTTTCGAATCCCTATTATTTGTACACAGTGTTGACCACGCCCACACCAACATTGATATTATCATCATCAACGGTGCAACAACCGGTATCCAGTCTAGGCCTGCCTTAATAAGGACCTCCAGATATCCTGATTTTGAGCCGAAGTCCACTAATTCGATATCCCTAAAAGCTGTCTGGCGTCCTGACCTAAGCCTATAGACTTTCCGGGTGGGATCATCCTCATCATACGGATTATGTGACCCGCCCACACTATTGAGCCGAATTTTATCCACAACCAGACAGTCATGTTATCGCTCATAGATTTTGTCATTATGTAGGCTACGGAATAGTCCATTCTCATGTAGGGGGCCAAAAATTCTTCGGAAGATTCTTCTCTTGAACGCGGCCAAGAGTTCACAATTTTTCTTGCTAAGAATCCAAGTTTCCGAGGAATGCATGAGGACTGACAAGTTCATTGTCTTGTACAGTAAGAGCTTTGACCCGATGGTGAGACGTTCCGAGCGGAACAGTTTTTGTAAGCTGAAATAGGCTCTGTTGGCTGCAAACGACCATGCTCGAATTTCATCATCGTAGCTATTATCGGTTGTGATTTTCGACCCTAGATAGGAAAAGTTATCAACGGTCTCAAAGTTGTAGTCTCCTACCTTTATTCTTCCCGTTTGACCAGTGCGGTTTAATGTTGTTGGTTGGTTGGTTTTTGGTGCTGACGTTGCCACCATATACTTTGTCTTGCCTTCATTATTGTGCAGCCCAAACTCTCGCGCCGCCTGCTTGATCTGGATGAAGGCAGTTTGTACGTCTCGGGTGGTTCTTCCCATGATGTCGATATCGTCAGCATAGGGCAGTAGTTGAGTTGACTTAAAGAGGATCGTACCTCTCGCATTTCATAGACGATTGTTGATGTCGAATGGTCTTGAGAGTGATCCTGCTGCTTTTATCTCTTTTACCCTGGCTATGCACCACCATTGACAGTCTCCACGAAACAAATAATAACAAGGGGCAGCCGCAGCCGAAGTTTTGTTATAAGCTCGTCATGCTATATCCACATCGGGGTACTCGCAAAGAGACTTTGGCTTTGGATCACTTATTAATTAATAATATTAATTGGAAAAAGGCTTGCACCAGCATATTGGCCATCAGAACTTTCTTTGGTGCAAATTTCAACTCAGACCGCCACCTAATAAGAACAAAATATTGCTGCCGCAGAACAAAAAATGACAGCTATAGGAAAAGCAGAACGCGAATACTTAAAGTGGACAATTTAAGGAACAGACGCCGGGATATACCGCATTCGGGCCTTAACAGAAACAAAGAAGGAAACATTATTAGTAAACCTGACTATGTCAATATTTCAAAGAGTTGCTGAGTTCCACTCCATCGGATACCTCTGCTCAAAATTTCATCCCAAAAACCTACGAAAATGGAGAAGTTCATCCACGGCCACCATCATTAAGTGAGATTGAAGCGGCCCAACACTATCAGAGGAGTTACGTAACTCCTAATGCTGATATGATACCGGCGGATCTATGAAAAAAAAAACGGAGCATAGTTGACAATTCCATACGAGTTCATTGCTATAATATAGACTTCTGAAAGAATGCCTAATGATTGCCATCATCATCAACGGTGCAACCACCGATATCCGGTCTAGGCCTGCCTTGATAAGGAACTCCAGACATCCCGGTTTTGCGCCGAGGTCCACCAATTCGATATCCATAAATAATGTCAATATCGTCAGCGTAGGTCATTTGGGTGGATTTGAAGACGATGGTGCGCGAATCACTTCCTCCAGGGTCAGGTTAAAGAGGACGCATGATAGGACATCCCCTTGTCGTAGACCGTCGAATGGTCTTGAAAGTGATCCTGCTGCTTTTATTTGGCCTCACACATTGGTCAGGGTCAGCCTAGTCAGTCTTATTAGTTTCGTCGGGATATCGAATTCTCTCATGGCCGTGTACAGTTTTACCCTGGCTATGCTATCATAGACGGCTTTAAAGTCGATGAACAGATGGTGCAACTGTTGTCCATATTCCAACAGTTTTTTCATCGCTTGCAGCACAGAGAAAATCTGATCTGTTGCTTATTTGCCTGGAGTGAAGCCTCTTTGGTATGGGCCAATGATGTTCTGGGCGTATGGGGCTACCCGGCCTAGCAGAATAGTGGAGAATATCGCATAGATATTACTCAACAACGTAATACCTCCATAATTACTGCACTGCGTAATATACCCCTTTTTATGTATAAGACAGATAATGCATCATTGCCAGTCATCAGGCATTGATTCGCTGTCCTATACTTTGAACATCAGTTGATGAACCACTTGGTGTAACTGGTCGCCTCCATGTTTAACCAATTCGGCTGTAACTCCCTCCGCTCCTGGCAACTTATGATTTTTATGCCGATGAATTGCACGGGCTGTTTCTTCTATGCCTGGTGGTGGCAGTATTTGTCCGACGTCTTCAGTTGCCGGGCCTCCATCTCGCCGATATTTTCGTTGTTAAGCAATTCATCAAAATACTCAACCCATCGCTCCAATATGCCCATTCTGTTGGAAATCAGATTTCTCTCTTTTTCTCGGCAAGATGAGCATGGAGTTGTATAAGGCTTCATCCTGCTGACTTGTTGGTAAAACTTGCGCGCCTGGTGAGGTTGCTTCCTGTACTTTTCTAGTTCACAGATATATTGGTTCTCCCAGGCTTCCTTTTTCCGTCTGTGAAGTCGATACTCCGCTCGACGCAGTTCGTGATAAGTCTCTGCGCGTGCCCGCGTTCTTTGAGAATGCAACATTACTCGGTATGCGGCATTACTCAGTTCCGTTGCTTACATTCATCGACAAACCAGCCGTTTCCAAGGTGGCAGCGTGCAATCAGCACGTATGTTTGTGAACCACTTTCCGCGCAATCTAGGTACTTCCAACAACCATTTCGTGCGATACTGCTAACTGGATAATCCGCAGTCCGTTATCAGTGGTATCCCTATGTAAGCTATGGGACCCGACGTATCGTCTGAATACGGGCTCCGTTCCTACGTGACTGTTGAAATCCCCAAGAATGATTTGGATATCACACTTGGGACAGGTTTCATGGGTCCGCTCAACTGCCTCGTAGAAGGTATATTTCTCCGACTCTGGAGGGACGTGCACGTTTATGAGGCTTATATTTCTAAATTTGCCTCGCAAACGCAGAGTGCATAGCTCTTCGCTTATATTTTCAAAGCCGATAACAGCAGGTTTCATTTTTTGGCTGACTAACAAAGTTTACTCCGAGCACATGGTTTACTGGATGGCCGCTATAATGTATGATGTGGCGGCTCTTCTCCAGGAAACAGGTCCCTGTCCATCGGATCTCTTGCAATGCTGTTACATCAGCCTTATTTTAGGACAGGGTATCGGCTAGCTGCTCAACAGCATTCGGTCTGTACAGGGGCAGCATCTGAGCTCTTGCCCACTCTGCTCCGCTTCTGACCATGGTCAATCTCGTCTTGAGATCGATTGCGTTTCAGAACGATGGGCTTCGCTTCTGTTCGTCTGCCAGGCATTTGCTATTGTATTCCTCAACAATCGCATGGTATCTAGCGATATCTTTTTCATCCCGCTCGTCGATAGTACCGGCTTCCTTATTCTTAGCAATCTTGCTGAAAATGTGCATGGTCTTCTGGTACTGGCTCTTGAGCAGGACACCAGCGGACCTTCGCTTCTTAGTTAGTTTCCGCGACCGACGTTCTTGTCCGTTTTTTTCTTTCGAGCGATCCCCCGACGTTGAGGGTTTACACCCAGTTTGACAGCAATGGATTCCAGGCTGAAAGCTACTAGTCCGTCTGCCGCCTCGCTCCGGGAGGTCCCTGCGGTTGGTTTTAGCACAGCGGTGCTATGGCTGGCAATGAGTGTACTGCTCTTGACGGCTACTGTGTTCTGGTTGGAGGCCAGCAGCTCGTCCTCCGATGATGTGCCTGGCATCACCCCCTCCTCTTCTAGCGTCGTTTTTTGTTTTTAAAAACTGAGTCCATTTGAAACTGAAGGTGCCCAAGGTATTCAGAGTTCGCAGACAAGCAGATCCTCGCCAGTTGGCTGAGCCTACTCCCAGCCCGGCCCTACATACTCTTGGCCCATCCGAAGACGGTTTCCAGTGGCCACCACTGGGAGGACGTGTGAGGACTTGCCGAATTATGCAACTTTAACCTGAAGTATAATCAGACCAGGCCACCGGGTAAACTTATACCTGACTTATTACTAACCACATGAGACTTGGACGTGACACCATACTTCAAGCATAGTTTGAGAAATTTGATGTCTTCACCAAGTGCAACCAAAATTTGTTTACTGTTTCTCCGTCTGTCTATCTGTCTGTCTGTCCGTCACACGCATTTTTCTCGGAGACGGCTGTAGCGATTGACACAAAATTTGGTAGATGGGAACTTTAAACGCTCACGCATATAGTGAGTTACATCTTTTTACGTCGAATTTAAGGGGGGTCCCCATCCATGCAAAAGGAGAGTGTATTTTTTTTCCATCAAATATAGTCATGTGGAATATCAAATGAAAGGTCTCGGTTAGTACTTTTCGAAGCCGGTCTTAGTTTTGACATTTGTTGAAAAGGTGGGAAGTGCAGGGGTTTGAAAGTGATCATTTCTTTAACCAACCCATTCTCAGAAACTACTCAGCCGAAAAATCTGGAAAAAATCAGGAGGCTGCCACTATATGGTGCCTAGGCACCGAAATACCCTGCATACCGATACCTGTTCAAATAAAGTTAATAATAGTACATTACTATAATTTTCAGTAATTGACACGAAAGCCCCCCTTAAGTTCACCCTAGAACACAAACAACAAAGTTATACTAGGTTAAAACTGTCGCTTCCCTGCATATTCTAGGGCCCCCCTTAAACCCTTAAACTTAAACTCACTATATGCGTAAGCGTTCACAGTTCCCACCTTTTCACCAAATTTGGTGCCAATCGCTACAACTGTCTCCGAGAAAAATGCGTGTGACGGACAGACAGACGAACACACAGACAGACAGTAAACCGATTTTAATAAGGTTTTGTGTAAACACAAAGGTTATTTAAAAAATTAACCGAAATATCGGTATTTGTAAAATAAAAAATCAACACTAGCGAATAGGAAAAACAAGTTTTATTATTTCAAACATTCTTTGAAATTTTATGGAGACGAAAAAGTCTTGCACACGTTCGACCGCGACGGGAATTGCGCGAGCAAAATTCCGCGCATAAGGACTGGTGTTAACGCCCACACGGTTACGAACACATGGCTGCGGGTTACTGCGAGCACGTGGCAGCATCTGTCATAACAACAGACATGGCTTGCCACATCGCACCGGGAACCAAAGGTAGAACGGGATCTTAAGGATCTTAACAGAATCAGTGAGCGAATGACGGTTCAAAATTCCTCTATGGGAAACTTGGTAGATGCAAAATGGGGCAACATTATCGGCAATAGACCCATGTTTGTTCTCCAAAGGAGGTGAAGAGGAAATCTCCCGGATGCATCCGTTTCCTGCTGCGATAAGATCAAGAGATAAGCCCAAGAAAACCATATAGGCGACATTGACATACCCCTTACCTACCTCGCCCTTCCGTGCTCTTTTGCCGCTGAAGTCGTGCTCCTCCTGTGTATAGTCTTCTTAGTTTGGAGTTTGCGGCAAATAGCAAGCGTGTAGACGCTCATTAAATGGTAGCAAATATTAACAAAAAAAAATACCAATCGACACCGCCTTGATAGTTTTTCTGGGAAATTGATAGCATTCAGCTCCAATGCGCTCCAAACTCTTCCAAAGAAAACTGCACAATAGGTTCGAGGGCAACGTGCCACTATATGCACATAAGACGGAATTCCAACAGAACGGAATTTGAATCACACTTGTAAGTAGATTTCCAATCTTCTGGTAAACAAAAGTTTGAAATACTCATACTGTGGTTAACACAGCAGAGATAAGCGCGAGATAATAGGAAAATATTTTTCTTACAATTTTATAGATTTTGAAATTCGTATCTTTTTCTACCAACCAATTCCAATTGTAGATTCTGAGCCGAACTGCCTTTGACCAACGAGATCTAACTCCTCATTGCATTGAGACTTATCTTCGTATCTGACTCAGGCCTTT
Organism: Hermetia illucens; assembly: GCF_905115235.1. Classification (NCBI taxonomy): domain Eukaryota; kingdom Metazoa; phylum Arthropoda; class Insecta; order Diptera; family Stratiomyidae; genus Hermetia; species Hermetia illucens. The sequence continues at coordinate 200,754,187 of NC_051849.1, forward strand.
TTGGATGGGTCATTCGTACTCATTACATAATCCGTATCTTGATTTTTAAACGAGAAAAGCTCAGATGTAGTGAAGACAAACAACTGGGTATTCCACAAGTATGCAAGGCACTGTCTTAGTTAATTTAATAAATATCTGAATATGAAGATGCATAATTTTTCTGATTAGTTTTTCCTAGGTTAACCTTCGAAGTTAAACTGAAAGAGAAATTGGGTCAATCTTAGATAGAATATAAAGTCATTGAACGTTGAGTAGGGAGCTATGTGGGAGTCACTTTAGTTGCGTACAACAATAAATATAGAGTTCCCCATCATATTTACTAAGACGTCAGTAGCAAGTAATTAGCAAATTTCCACTGATGCCTTGGGGTTACATAAGTTTTTCGGTGAGGTCAAACTCCAGACGTCACAATTGCCACCATGGAATTCATTAGTAGAAAAAATAATAAAACGCTTCATTCGGATCAATCTAGTCAAAACCTTGCATCAAAAATTTTCCTCGATCACGTTCAACTTCCAAGATTGCAACCAAGGTCCAACCTTGGTAGCTTCAGTATTCAATGCAGCTAAAATCGCGCCAACTAACAGGTACCGCAGAGAAGGAAACTTGAAAGCTACTCCTCCCCATATCACCTAGGTTCACTAAGAAAACAGCCAGATCCAGCTGGGGACCGAACAGCTTCTTAGCGTGAATCAACGCAAGAAAGAGTGGAAAAGGTTTACCAGCCAGTTAGCGAGGAGATACTCTGGGAAAAATTTTATATGCAAATTCAAAACAATAAATATGATTATTTTATAAAAAAAGATTTTATTCCAAAAAGAAACAGGTACATCACGACAAATTTTAGCTTTGGATTTTCACTTGTAATACTTATACATTTCATAGAAAAAATTAACAATTTGCTAGATATCTCAGTTCCATGAAGTGGTTTTAACCTTTCCATCCACTGGCATAACCACCTCCAAGTCCTCCTCCTAGGCCTCCCTTCCATCCACCTCCGGATCCGCCTCCGTATCCACCACCACCTCCAAATCCTCCCAAACCTCCTTTCCAGCCGCCGCCGGAGCCTCCTCCGTAGCCGCCACCACCGCCGAATCCTCCGAGTCCTCCTTTCCAGCCGCCGCCGGAACCTCCACCGAAACCTCCTCCTAGACCTCCTTTCCAGCCTCCACCGGAACCACCTCCGAATCCTCCGCCAAGTCCACCTTTCCATCCACCACCACCGCCGAGTCCACCTCCTCCCAATCCTCCTTTCCAGCCTCCTCCTAATCCACCACTTCCTCCTCCGAGTCCTCCTTTCCATCCTCCACCGCCACCACCTCCGTAGCCACCGCCGCCACCTCCGAATCCTCCGAGCCCTCCTTTCCAGCCGCCACCACCGCCGCCTCCGTAGCCCCCGCCGCCACCTCCGAATCCTCCAAGTCCTCCTTTCCAGCCGCCGCCACCGCCGCCGCCTCCATAACCGCCACCGCCAAAGCTACCACCTCCGAGTCCTCCTTTCCAGCCTCCTCCGCCACCGCCACCACCACCGTAGCCACCGCCGCCACCGCCTCCGCCAAGGTATCCGGCAGATGCAACTGCTGTAAGAGCTAAAACGCAAACGACGATCTTCATCTTGGAACTGATGCTGAAACAAATCTTGCCGATCGTATTTATAGTTCGACCATCTTCTCAAGATTGTTCTGCACAATAGAAACCTTCAACATCAAAAATTCAGCTTTTTGCCGGTGTGCATGCATACTGGTACCTACTCCCGCTCTTTTATGCCGGTAAATCCAAGTAATGCACACGTTTGTGTACATACTCTAGTTCAGGGTTGTCGAATCGACAAGTGGAAAGCGCTTATGGTTAATTAAATGCTGGCCTAAAAACTTCATGCTTTAATTGAAAAATCACTGGAAATTCATTGTAATAATTTCCCTAGAGATAGTTAAAATCATCTGTTGGGTGTGAAATATTTAGCAATTTGCAGAAATAGGCGCATAAACATTGCGGATTACAGATTTTTTTAAACGAGTGCAATATGTAAATCAGATCAACTTTGTAAGTAATAAAATGTGCATTATGGATTAACATATGTATAATTAATTAAAAGCAAATATAATCCCGATTACACCTTCGTCAATTTCGCTCATATTACTCCTTAATTTGAAGAGATGTTTATTCTGGCGTGTAGGATTGAATAGACTTTTTACCCATCATTTACCTCCTAACGTTTTTCTTAGTCCTTAGACAATCCATATGTCTCCTGTCCATTTGTCTATAAATCTATTTTCTTCATTTTTATTGTTACTTTTGCCCATTTCACTTTCAATGAAACGGTCCATTAGTTCAAGAGGCTGATACCCAAGTCCACCAAGCACAGTATACGGCAAAGGACTCTTGATCGTCAACCTGAAATCTTCGCTGAGGAGTAGGACGAATTCCAAACAGAGTGTGCAGATTTTTGTTTGGAATATGAGGGATGTAATATGTGGTGCTGTTGCACCAGATAGGAATGCTAGCGCGATTCTCCAAGACAGAACATTCCTAGATTATCTGCACTGGCAATGCCAGATGAATAGTAAAAAATAAAATGCAAAGCGTTTACAGAGTCGATGCTATCCCCCGTGAAATACCAATAATTGAAATTCTGGACACACTAAAGCAGAAACTTTTTGTCATATGCAGTCGGTTGCGATGGGGTAATGAAAAATAGCCCAGACGGGTACAGAAAGCAACGCACGCTTCTTCAGATCACTCAACAAATCCCATAACAGCAGCCTGGCAGGGCAGTTTTCTGTCACGCAAGCAAATAATAATATTGCAGAAGCCTTTCGGGGCCACTCACTTAGGATGCTCAGCAGTAGGTGACCATCAAGAAGACTCACCACGCTACGTCACAGAAGAAGAGGTTCTACGAGCCGTAAATTGCTCAAAGAACCAGAGAGAACCTGAACTAGATCGAAAAACTTCACCAATGTACACTGTCAGTTGACACATGGTGTAAATCAGATCATTAGTATGATAGGCAGGAGGAACCTCCGCTGTTCCTTACTACAGGGGTTACCTACTTTCTCTCTATACAGTCAATGCGTCCGTGGAAGGATTTGTATACACCTCCAGACTTACAACATTTTGTAAGATGGGCTGCTGAGCAATTACAAAGAGCAACTCATTATCCACTCGGTGATTGTAGGTGAGGCCACGAGAGACCAAAGAAATCTGTTCAATTGCTGTATCGATTACGCCAAGACTTTTAACTTACTTCGGGGGTAAAGTTTTTGGCAACACTCATACTATCAGTCCATTCGTAAACTGAGAAATATTTTTAAAAGGGATTCATTAGGCCCCCCTTGGCCTTATATAGCACTGAACACCAACTGAATGATGCTAAAAGACATGGTTTTGGAATCGAAAATGACATTCGTACTAAGTGCGAACTGGCAAACTTGATTTACTTATATAAAATATGGTTGTCATTTAAAACTTGATGGAATGTAGTACGTCAACAATATCCACAACATCGATCTCGATTACCCCAAATGCGCATCGACTTTCACCACCTTCCTTCCACCCACCAGCCACATTCATGTCGAAAATATGACCTGAAATCTATCTTTAGTAGCTAGTTATTCTGCAAAGAGTCCATACTCGAGTTGGTGATTTGAAGGATGCTGTGTGGCCGACACCCCACTACGTGTGAAACTAGTATTGAAATCTCATCTCTAGGAGAATAATAAAATAAACGCACCGAATCTGTTCGCTATGTATTCACTGGCATTCAGATTATCGCCTTGAACCAAAACCGATCTGGAAAACGTCTAGCGGCGCATATGATACTACTATGTCCAAATTGCGTCCCCTTAATTCAACCATGGTGTGGATGTACCTGCTTCGTGACATCAGAGGCAGGGGCATAACTTCGTGCTTACTTTTCCAGATGGAAGTGGGCAACTCCCTTGAATGCAGCTATTTGTAAGGCAAATTGCAAGAAGAGAAACTTGCAATCCTCTTTAACTGCTCTGGCCCATGTGTTTCTAGTGCGACCCAATCGTCGGCCACTCTGAAATAGTGGATTCCATTGCATTGCATAGCCAGCAATGCAGTTGTTGCCTTTCTTAAAGTGCGACCTATCGAATGCCAATTCCACCTTCTAACCAAGGTATCTACCGATACCTGGTGAGTATGTCTGTACAGCTCTTCGTTCGAGATTGTGTCGGGCGCCTTCACTCCCTCATTTTTATTGAAACGCTTACATGATTCCGCAGTCAGCCAAATCTTACGATGCTCCTTCAGCACTAGCTGGTCAATGCTCATCAAAATTGCTATTCCACAACAGCTGGATCATACAAACAGTCAGGGTTAAATTGAGGGGTCCAAGCTCTCCGAGGGGGAGGCCTCGAGCAAGATAATCAATTATGTATCTCGCTCGAGGCCCAAATCAGTACCGCTCTGGCTTCGCAGTCTGCCACTTTTAGGGAGCCTCGCCTGGACTGGTTTCAACTGTGTGAAGTCACCGTTGGAACATAACCTTGCACAATTGAAATGTCCCTCATTCACGCTTACTTCTGGCAGGTTTTCCGAAGTACAATAGTACAGTGCTACAAGAAAGAGAGAGACAAAAGGGGACTCCAGAGTTCCACACTTTAACCGCATTTAATCCCAAAATGTTTAGCCTAGAATGCTAGAACTCTCACTCAAGATAAAGCACGCATTCTGAGCACCCTAGTCACTATTGACGAAGAACATAAGCCGAGGGAAGTCATTATCTCAATGTAGTAAAAATGCATTAGATTAATAGTGAATGTTATAATAATACTGAGACCTACTCCTTGAGAGGCCTAAGTGTTACACCTCCATGCAGACTGTAATCTCTGATGATTAAAAACTAAAAGAAAAATACTTCATAAAAAGCTAGTTTTGTCAGCCTCTCTGAAGCTTTCACCCATGAATTTTTTACTTTGACAACTTTTTAAGATTTTGCAGGAGCCTTATGAAAATTGATTAACAATCTGTCCGTCCATCTATTCGTCTGACACATGCACTTCTCTCAGAAACGGTTATACCTATTGAGTCCTCACGCATCCGGTATGATATTATTCATTCATTATTCGCAAAGCAAACGGTATTGATCCCGATGTAATCATCCTCCTCAAACGACTTCTTAAACAAAATTTCATCAAAGGTTCGTTATGTTCTCAAAAAGTGGGATTGGAAGGGTATGTTGTTCTTTTAACTCCTACTATGGAAGCGCATGACTAATTCCGAAAATATTGTCAGCAATTGAACAGTTTGCACACATCTATCTCATTCAGAAACACCCTAAGCTGACCAATCGTAAAAGCGTTGGCTTCCATAACGATAATGCGAGCACACACATTTTGGTAACCCGTCAAACATTATTCAGGTTTGGAGGGGATGGGCTGCCTTATTCAGTTTGGATCGTTGTTCTCCAATTATCTCTATCATGTAACCAAGTCCTCGAATCTTGGAAGCCCAGCAGTTACTCGGCATCCGTTTATATTGTGCTCTCCCACCGTGCTCTGGGTTTTCCTCGTAGTCTCGCTTCGTCGATACGGCGTCCGTTCAAAACCTTATTAGGGATGCCATTGCCGCTCATTCGTTGGACATGCCCTGCCTACTGAAGGCGTTGTAATTTAACGAATTTCGACACTTCTAACTCGTCATATAGTTCATACAACTCATGGTTGTACCCGATGCGCCATCCATAACGATCACGAACTGCTCCGAAAATTCGCCGAAATTTTTGGAGACATGGATTACGTTCCAGATTTCGCACGCCGCACTGATCGTACGATTGTTTTGTATACGCGGAGCTTCGTGTTTCTATGTACATGCTCCGATTTCATTATGGCAAGGACCGAAAAGAAAGTTTTATTGGTTTCCTGTATCCGTCGCTCGGGTTGAAACGTCTCACCGTAGGGTCAAAGCTCTTACTGTACAAGACTATGATCTTGCCAGTCCTCATGTATTCCTCGGAAACTTGGGTTCTTAGCAAGAAAAATTGCGAACTCTTGGCCGCGTTCGAGAGAAGAATCCTCCGAAGAATTTTTGACCCCCTACATGAGGATGGACGATTCCGTAGCCTACACAATGACGAAATCTATGAGCGATACCATGACCGTCCGGTTGTGGATAAAATCCGGCTCAATAGGTTACGGTGGGCGGGTCACTTAATCCGTATGGATGAGGATGATCCCACCCGGAAAGTCTATAAGGGCAATATCTATGGTAGAAAAAGAAGACGAGGCAGACCCTGCCTAAGATGGAGCGATGGTGTGGGCCAGGACGCCAGACAGCTTTTAGGGATATCGAATTGGTGGACCTCGGCGCAAAACCGGGATGTCTGAAGTTCCTTATTAAGGCAGGCCTAGACCGGATACCGGTTGTTGCGCCGTTGATGATGATGATGATGTATCCGTCGCTCGACCTTGTCAGTCTGATTGGTGTCCTCTGATAGGCTGCTACCCAGATATATAAAACTGCCTATGAATTCGCTGTTGAGGTCCCCTATGTTGATGCTCGAATGAGCTGGCATCCTACTTCTTGATTGAATATTTTTTTTCGTTTTGTCCTCATTGATGCGCAGTCCAACTATTTTCGCAGCAAATTCAAGAGTATGGAGAAGTTCCCCTGCGCCGGTCAGCTTTCAGAACATGATGTTGATGTCATCTGCTAACAATTGTGTCGACTTAATAAGTAGCATCCCGCTGGTTATTGGTATCCATTGCTCGGATAGCGTACTCGAGTACTAGGTTGAGAAGCGTTGGCGCCAGTCCATCAACCTGCTTCAAATCAGTACATGTTTCAAAAAGATCAGTCAACCTGTTCTGGATCCTGACCTGTGAGATGGGATTGGTCATAGTCACCTTCGTCAGTCGTACTAATTTAGCTGGTGTACCAAATTTCAGTATTAGGTTGTACGGTACTCCACAATCTATACTGTCGTATGCCTACTTGAAGTCGATAAAGATTTGGTACACGTCACCTTATATTCCCAGCGCTTTTGCAGGATTAGTTTAACCATAAAAAGCTGTGGAGCGACCCGATCTGGAACCGCCTTGGTACTAGCCAATGAGTCTACTCTCCAAAAATATTCGTCCGTATTTTATAGGACGAACGGAACAGTAAAATGGTTATGTAGTTTTCACAACGCAATCTATCTCTCTTTTTGTAGATGGAACATATAATGCTCCTGCGCCAGTCGTTTCGGATCTCTTGCCAAATTCGCAGTAGTTGCTGTATCGTAATTAGTAGACCTGGATTTTAACAGCTTGGCTAGAATCTCGTCCACACCCGGCGCTTTGTTTGATTTCAGTGACTGGACGATGAAATGGACTTCTTCTTCCGTCGAAAGATATGAGTGGGGCCCAGATTACCAATACCGCCATCGACTTAGGCTACTTGCGCCAGGTGTCGGATTTAGAAGCCCTTCAAAATAGGACGCCCATTGTTATTGACGCTGTCAGCATCGCTGATGATGTTTCCATTTTTATCCTTGCGGAGACTAGTCCTGGGTTTATTTCTGTTCTTAATTATGTTCACTAGTCTATATGTTTGTCTGGTGTTTCTGTTAGCCAGGTTTTCATTAATGTTCACCAACTTCTCGTGGCTTCTTTTTTGGCTCTGGTTGTAAGTTGTATATATTGTCTGTAGGTTTCATTCTTTACGGCAAATGATATTCTACATTCATCGTCAAAACAATCAATTCGCATTCGTCCCTCTATGGGACTTCCTTGATGGTGCCTTTAAGTTCTCCCCAGAACACGTATACATCTGTGTTGCTGATGTCGTGTAACATAGGTGATAGTTTTTCCTCCAGGGCGGCTTTATATGCCTGCACCGTAGCATCGCTCAGGACTTTTTCAGCCGCGAAGATTTTGGTAAGGCTGATTCCCGATTGGTACACTGAGAAAATTCTGCACCGATATGTTGCCTTCACCAAGTAATGGTCTGAACTGCAGTTTGCTCCTCGATAGGATCTTGCATCCAATACACTGAACGTGGTCAATTTATTTCGACGTTATATGCATCTGGTGATTTCCAGGACTGTTTGCGACTGGGCCGGTGCAGGGACCGTGTAGAACTTACTTGTTAGCAAAGTCAATTAATCGTTGACCATTATGATTGCATTCGTCATGAAGGTTTTGTCCTCCAGTGGTTCCCCGATACGAGCTTTCGTTTCCGATTTTTTCATTAAAAACCCCCAATAGTATGTTTGACATCGTTTGTTAAGAGTCAGTCAAATAACAAAACGATAATAAAAAATATCGGGCGAATAAGGCGGCTGTTGCAACGCGGCGATCCCTTTAGAGGCTAAATACTGGAACACGCTGAGGGCGGTGTGGCACAACGCGTTGTCGTGATGAAGAATCCAGTTACGAGCGATGTCTAGGCGCACCCTGTTGCGCGATAGTAAACTTGATTTACGGTTTGCCCCAGTGGAACAAATTCTTTGTGGACGATTCCACGGCTATCAAAAAAGGTAATAATCATCGTTTTCAGCTTCGACTTGCTCATAAGAGCTTTTCTTCGGCAGGGGGTGTGCGAAGGCAACCATTGTGAGCTTTGGCGTTTGGTTTCCGCGTCTGCCCTGTAATAACCCGATCAAGCAGCGTGGGATCGTTTTCCACTTGTTCCAAACAGTCTTCTGCCACGGTCATTCGATGCTGGTTTTGCTCCTCAGAAAGGTTCTTTGAAACCATCTTCGCGGCTGTTAAAATTTGTCTGACGGTTTCACGGTTATGCCATCGAAACACATGGGCACGAATAAGAGCACTATCACCATGCACTTTTACAATTTTAGCGTACCTTTCCGAAGCTTTTTCGCCCAATCTGGCGTAAAATTTTATCGCGACGCGTTGCTCTAGATTTCGTTTCTCCATTTTCGTGACGAGCACCACCAACACATGTCTACTCAACACGACACAGCAGGCGAACTAGACAAGCTAGAGCAATGGAGAGGGGAAGGATGGCAGGAAAGGGGAAGGGAATTTGAAGGTTGCAGGTTTACAGGTTTACAGTCTCATTACTTAATTATCTAACCTCGTATTATCACTTCATTTTCGCTTAGAACTACGTTAAGGTCACGGTTAATGGTGCGATAATCCCCCAACATATCGAGGCAGAGTATCTCACTGTGAACCTGAATAGGCGACTAACATGCAGGAAAAACATCAGGACCAAATCGCTGCATGTGAAACTCTAAACTAGAACCCGGGTACAAAAGGGTGCGGCATGGATAATCAATGGCGGGTTACTACAAAGAGCCAGTCTAAGGTACTACGAATAATCACCGATGTCCGTACGTAAAAATCAATACGGAAGGAAACCTCATTCCAGATAAAGAAGTATGCAGGAAAAGTAACTTTCCAGCTTAAGCTTTTAGCAACAAGCCTGCTTTTGAAAGTTTAGTGTCAGCTGATTAAAAAACAAGTCGGGAAATCGGAAACTGAACGCTTCAGGTATGAAAGGTGTAGCGTGTTTCTTATATAAAAATATTTGAGTGGACATTTGTTAATTAGATTCTACCACGTAATATATACATATTTCATGTGAGAATACCCACTTTCGCGTGATACTGACATTCAAAGTCTTGGATTTGCACAGAAGCCACAACTTCGACCTATTATAAATTTGTTAGTAATAGTGAGATTTCCACCAAACTTGGCAGGATCATGCTATATGTCATAGTCTACATTGCCGCAAATTTTCGTGGTGCTAAGGGGTTTTGCAGTCCAATGCTAAAAATTATAATAATATGCTATTAATAACTTCATTGGAACAGGTATCGGTATGGCGGATATTTCGGAGCCTGGGCACCATATAGTGGCTGCCTCCCAATTTTTTTCAGATTTTTCGGTTGGGTAGTTTCTAAGAATGGGTCCGTGAAAGAAACTGTCGACCCCCACACTCCCCATTTTTCCAACAGATGTCAAAACTAGGACCGACATCGGAAAGTACTAGTCGAGACCTTTCATTTGATACCCCACATGACTATATTTGGTCAAACAAAAATTTGCACCCCCCTTCTGCAGATATGGAAACCCCCTTAAGTTCGACCTAGAATAATATAATTCACTCTGTGTGTGTGTGAGCGTTCACAGTTCGCACCTTTCCACCAAATTTGGTGGCATTCCTTAAAATGGTTTACGAGAAAAATGCGTGTGACAGCAGACAGACAAATAGTAAACCGATTTTAATAAGGTTTTGTTTTACACCAAATAATAATTTTACTTTGTAGAGAATGTATTCTACAGCATTGGTAAAGAATACCTATATCTTAACCTTAGCTAGAAGATTTGAAAATTTTTTGTTGGTTTCTACTCTCCCAAAAGATACAATTTAAAAAAAAACTTTGAATTATTTAAATCATCCAAAGCATGAAAGCATTAAGTCACAAGTCCCCTGTTTTCTCCATTATTCTCACATTAATCGGAAGTCGGCAACCCATCGTCAGATGGACCAAGATCATAATTTTTTCTAAAAAGCGAGAATCACTTTTACTTTCATGTTCCAAACAACACCAAATCGCCAACCAACCGAAAAAACATTTGTCGGCCTCATGCACTTTATACTCCGCACAATAATAATAATAATTGCGTTAAAATTGTGCCAAGATTTTTTTGCTCCTGAGCCAAGTGTGTTTGTAAACGGAAAAAAGCGGCAAACTCACTTACTCCACTTAAACTTAGCGCAAGTCTCAGACGTACTTACTCCACAGCAGCCGAACGTTATAATTTTTGAATGCAAGCTTGCGCCAATCTTAATCCAAATTTGTGCAATAGAAGATCGCTTGCATTTTGCAAAGTCCGAAAAACGCCTCTGAAAAACCACCGAGAAATTGCAAAGAAGTCGTAATTTATGGGTTCGTGGAAACCTTTTGATCCACTGCACTCTTATCCCAATGGGAGTTCATCTGGGTTCATAAAACATGAATGCAAATGCAAAGTGGCTGGTGCAAGGTCGTGCTTAATGTTAGGAGGCTACCGACAATTAAGCGTAAGAAAATTGTTGCGCTCTAGTGGATTCCGCTGGCATAATGGATGTATCTTATGTATCTCATGCTTTTGTAGCTTCTCTGGGAGCCATTAATGATGCAACTTCTACTTAAATTTGACTGGAACATCCATTATAAGAATCGCTTTGCTGAACCTTCTCTTCCTTTTGTCATCTTAATCGATAGTATCTCTGCATGCACATAGTATCTTTGTACAATCTCAGCAATTTCATATTTTGCACAAAAAATTTACCAATTACAGTAATCTTCGATCTAGATTTAGATAACGACTAAAATTTTCTGTTGATGGACAATTAGCCGAGCATCGCATTATTAACTTCGTTACTTGAACGGTGTTATTTAACATCAACATATACTACTGTGATCGAAAAGTAAGATGAAATGGTCATTTAAAACTCCCGGGCATTAGGAAGGCAAGTATTTTTTTTTTCCAGGTTGGTAGGACTGTCTATAACCTTCGCCAGGCGTCTGTTTGTCAAAAGGTTTAATTATCTCCGAGTTACATGTGTTTTTGTAAAAAACCAAAAGTAAATTTTTCGATTTCTACAATGGGTGATTTTATTGAGCAAAGAACTTGCATCAAATTTTGATTGCGGAACGAATATTCTTATGCGAACACGTTGGAAATGTTGCGGAAGGCCTTTTATGATCAAACTATGGCCAAAAAATGTTTATTAGTGGTACAACGAGTTCAAAACGAGCCGAGAACGCGTTGAAAACGAACCGCGCTCTGGACGACCATCAACATCTACCGACGTCCAAAAAATCAAAGATTTGGTGCTTGGAAATCGTCGATTGACAATTAGAGACCTCGTTGATAGTGTTAGAATATCATTTGGCTAAGCCTAAACAATTGTGATGGATGTTTTGTGTCTCAAACGCGTTAAGTCTCGATTGGTGCCAAAATCGCTCAATTTTTTGGAAAAAAAGCGTCGCGTTGATGTGTGCGAAACTTTGCTTTCTGACTATGAGGACCACTTGAAATGCATTATTACTGAAGACGAGACTCCGTGCGACTTCTGGCTATTCAGCAAACTCAAAAGGCCATTTTGACACGATTGAGAAGATAAAAACCGAATCGAAAAAGGTCTAAAAGGCTATACCAAAAAAAGGCCGTTCCCATTGTTTCTAGGACTGGAAAAAACGTTGGCAAAAGTGCGTTTTATCGGATGGGGATTACTTTGAATGGAGTGAAATTGATTTGGAAGAATAGATAAAGAATTTACAATTTATGAAAAAATTCACCTTACTTTTTGATGACAGTAGTATGTATGTGTATCGTCTCTAATATTCCCTTGATGGGACATACCGCGTCCAACTCACTAGGCTTCATCGTTACCGATTCGTGAAAATTTCTTCTTCAGCTCCCTCTAGGTCTTCCCGAGAATCCCATACTCTTCTTCTACTGTTCTGCGTCAAATAGGTACATCATGAACGGCTCACTCGTCGACAACTCTGGGATACTGGATTCCAGTGCATGGCGAAGCCATCAATGTAGTTATTCTCTTTCTTAAAGTTTGGCTGCACTTCTACTCTCTAATTAATACGTCTACCTGTATCTGGCCTGCAACCACATATAGCTCTTCGTTTGAGATTTTATTGAGGGTACCCCGATGACACTGCAAAGATTAGCTTCCCAACGGAAAATGGACACATGATTGACTACTGCCTCGAGAGGTGTGGATGTATTCCCCCAGTGAGATTTGTATCGCGATCTTCCGCTACAATAGCCCAGCACTCTAACCACTTGAACCATTCGGACACACTCGTTTAGCTGCCCAAGAATAAATGACTCAGATCAAACCAACATTTTTCAAAAAGCTCATGCCCCAAAACCAGAAACGTGTATTTGCTCTCACCAACCTTCCTACAGAAGAATTTAAAAGCACAATTCCGTCACTGATCCATTGTCCATCCATCCATTGTCATTAATCATAGATGCATCTTTGAGGAAGCGCTGCCTTTGGTTCCCGCTATGTTAGAGCTTTCGAATAACAGTGGTGGTCACTTTCCATGTGCTGCTCCAGTATAACAGCACAGAGAAAAAAATGACGGGGGACAGCCTCAGCTTGATCTGAAGTTTGATAACGATGAAACATATAAGGCGGATCTAGTGCTCTTATTTGCATATAAAGATTGCGATGACCAGTCAGACTGAGAATCTTGGTTTTGTTAGAGGTTACGTTGATTCTGACTCTGCTTGCCTCTTTCTCCAAATCCAGAGCCGCATATGCAACCAGTTCCGCAGGGAGATCGTCAAGCCCAATGACTTTACCTTGCTTGAGAGCATTGATGGTCGAGAGGTGACACTTCACTAGACATTAAACGGTTGAGAATTGGGGTGAAATATTCCCTCTACTCCTGAAGCTACTCATCATTGTAGTTAATGTCCCTCACAGAACCATCAAAAGACTTGCAAAGACCTGCTAATTCAAGTTTTATAAAAATATTTCCTTTGTCTACTATAGTTCTCAATTTAACTATAGAAGTATATTTATTTAAAGGTAGCAAACACGTGTTTCAGACCCAACATGTGTCCTTCTTCAGCGCTAGTTTTTTAATCACCTGCTAACACCTAAATCAATATTATTTGTGGCAATCTGACTGACCAGCGCAACGCCACATGCTACACTACAAGTCCCAAGATGTCCTGCAGTTCCCACTTGCAATAGCAATAAGAGCCTTCAATTCCCTATGCTATAAATCCATTTGTAAGTTCCAACAGTCACGGTACGTTGCCAACGATCTCATTCGAGGCCTCATTTCTGTTTAACTATAGATTTTATTTAAGGATAGCAGACACGTGCATGCTCAAGGTGTGGGACAGCGAATCAATTATAAAGATATCACGTTGCTAAGTACCATTTATAAAATATTTTCCGCTATCTTGCTAGGTCGGATAGCTCCATACGCCCAGAACATCATTAGTCCATATCAAAGAGGCTTCACTCCAGGCAAATCAGCAGCAGATCAAATTTTCACTCTGCGGCAAGCGATGGAAAAACTGTTGGAATATGGACATCGGTTGCATCCCCTTTTCATCGACTTCAAGGCCGCCTATGGCAGCAAAGTGAGGGTAAAACTGTGCACGGCCATGAGACAGTTCGGTATCCCGACGAAATTGATAAGACTGACAGGCTGACCCTGACCAATATGCGAGACCAGATAAAAGCAGCAGGATCACTCTCGAGACCATTCAACATCACAAATGCTCTAAGACAAGTAGATGCCCTATCATACGTCCTCTTTTACCTGGCCCTAGAAAAAGTGATGCTGAGGTAAATGCGAGGGGTACGATCATCTTTAAGTCCTCCCAATTACTGGCCTATCCTGACGATATAGACATCATGGGAAGAACAACCCGAGATGTACAAATTGTCTTCATCCAGATCGAGCAGGCGGCGCGAGATCTCGAGCTGCACATCAATGAAGACAAGACAAAAGCACTGAAAACCAACCAACCAACAACATCACACCGCACTGGTCAAACGGGAAGAATAAAGGTAGGGGACTACAACTTTGAGACCGTTGATAATTTCTCCTATCTAGTGTCGAAAATCACAACCGATAACAGCTACGATAATGAAATCAGCGCACGGTTGTTGTCAACCAACAGAGCCTATTTCAGCTTACTGTTCCGCTCAACATGTCTCATCATAGGGTCAAAACTTTTACTGGACAAGGCAATGATCCTCATGTATTCCTCGGAGAGTTTGGTTCTTAGCAAGAAAAATTGCGAACTCTTGGCCGCGTTCGAGAGAAGAATCCTCCGAAGAATTTTTGGCACCCTACATGAGGATGCACGATTCCGTAGCCTACATAACGACGAAATTTATGAGCGATACCATGACCATCAGATTGTGGATAAAATCCGGCTCAATAGGTTACGGTGGGTGGGTCGCTTAATCCGTATGGATGAGGATGATCCAGCCCGGAAAGTCTATAAGGGCAATATCTATGGTAGAAAAAGAAGACGAGGCAAATCCTGGCAGGACGCCAGACAGCTTTTAGAGATATCGAATTAGTGGTCCTCGGCGCAAAACCGGCATATCTGGAGTTCCTTATTAAAGCATGCCTAGACCGGCTACCGGTTGTTGAACCGTTGATGATGGTGATATCCTCAAATTATGTACCTTAATTCCAAACTGCTTAAAATTGTCAAAAAAAAAAAAGAAAAACATTGGACAAAACACTTGGTTTTAGGAAATTTTTGCCAGGTGCGGTGAAGTCAATGATATTTGGTGTTTAAATGTGTCTGCTTTTTCGTTAGTTTATAAAATGGTTAACTTTGATTTCGTTTTTAATACTAATGTATTGTAGTTTACCTCACTTCCGCCCTGGGAGCAGCATGACCGAAAGTGGCAACGGCTCGCAATCGCTTCATTTATATATAATCGCAAACACAACATGAGTGCGAATTATACTGAAGTGACATCCGTCGTATGCTCAGACCTAAACTAGGCGAGAGTGAATTTTTTACTGAGGATGCAGGGAGTCCTGAGACCGCATCCACTTGATGGCGGATCGGATCACTTGGAAAGCAGCTTACTTCCACTCTTTCGATCCACGGGCCCCTCTTTTTGAGTTAAACACCTAAGTTTTTTTAAAAAAAAGGTTAAATGACGATTTTGCCGAAGACAGAGGCAACTCATTAGATGCAACTTAATTTTTTTTTTAAACTTGGATGTTTAACTGAAAAAGAGAGGAGCTAAGCTGCTTCTCAAGTGGTCCGGTGTCTTCAAGTGGCCTCCTTGCATCCTCAACAAAAAAATCTCTGGTGAGTTTCCGAAAGTTCGACAGATCCTCAGAAAGGGTTTGTTCTTGATAACTTGACAAAATTTTCTCCAGTCAATCCTTTTGTGGTTTTGAAACGATAAGAGATCTCTGCAGAGAGACTTGCATTATCCAGCTGCAATTTGTGCTGGATCTCTGGTTTGATACTCTTTAGGTGTGCATCCTGAAAGTCTCATTGTCGGTTAGTAGGATGATATCAGTGATTGACCCCGCTCCTGTATGGTAGTCTCAAAAGTCTTCCAGGCTAATTTGGTTAATGACCTATGGCGACACCACATCGGCTAAACTAACCATAAAAGTCAACATGGAGATAAAGAAATACTATGGTGCTCTCCATATTCCCTATGATGCAGAAGAAATTTCCAATGAAACATTCAGAGCTATCCAAAATGCCAAAAGTAAAGACATGGGGGTATTAACAGGATGTGATGTCAACGCTCATCACAAATGCTGGGTAAGTTCCAACATCAATGCAAGAGGATTGAAACTACTGGAGTATCTAGTAGGAACCGATTTGCAGATCCTTAATTTTGACAATGAACCCACTTTCTTCAAAGTGGTCGGGCAAGAGGTCATCGACATCACGTTGGCAACCCCTGTCATTGCGGCTCTGGTCAGAGAGTGAAGAGTATCAAACGATATCACACTCTTAGATCACAGACGCATTGTTTTTGTAATGGGCATGTATCCACCTCCACCCACTCCATTTTGGAATCCGCGGAAGGCAGATTGGGCGATGTATAAAACAGAACTGAGCGCCCGAGTCACGATCCCTGGGAAGCGCATCAAATCCATTGTTGGAATTGAGAAGACAACCCAGATGATCCTAACTAGCACGAGGGAAGCTTTCGAAGAAAGCTGTCCACTCAAAACGTCAAAGAAGCGTAAAACACCATGGGGGAACTCGGATTTGGCAAAACAGGCGAGAACAGCAAGAATGCTCCTCAATCGTGCTCTGAAGTATAATTCTTCCGCTGGCTGGAATCGCTTTAAAAAAGAAGCGCTTTTGGGAAGAGACTAACTCTCTTCAGGCAGCCTCAAAGTTGGAATGGATTCTTATTAAAGAACGTAGCCAGAAGCTGGTTTATTTACGTTTACAGAACGGGAGGTACATAGAAAGCGGTGAAAAAACGACAAACCATTTGCTTGAAGTGCACTTCCCATGCAGCATCCAATCTAATCTCCGGGCCGACAGGTGCACACAGCCCTCAACCGAGACACTGGAATTTGGCATGCAAAGTAGTATCACTGGAGCGAGTAAAATGGGCATTTAACTCGTTCCACAGATACAAGTCTGCAGGTCCGGATAGCATCATTCCTGCGCTAGAAATTAAGGGAATGGATGCCTTGGGTTTACATATTTGGAATATATATAGCACATGCCTAGCACACGCTTATATTCCAATTAACTGGCGTGATGTGAACGTGTTATTCATTACCAAACCAGCGAAACTCACCTACACAGATGCAAAAAGCTTCCGACCGATCAGTCTAACGTTCTTTCTACTAAAAGGACTAGAAAGACTAGTAGATCGGTTCATAAGGGATACACATTCCGAAGGCAAATCCACGGAGACTCTTCTCCATGAACTCACGGCAAAAATTGAAAAGGCGATGTCCGGAAAAGAATACGCCTTAGGCGCAATCATGTACATCGAAGGTGCTTTCAATTATGCCTTCATTATGCAGGAAGACAGCATGGAATCGAACTACTGTTAATCAGTTGGATCCTGCATGCTAGAGTGGAGAAAAATCCACATATTGGTCGGCCAGAAGTCTGCTCAGCCAAGATGTCTTAGGGGCTGCCCACAGGGAGGGGTTCTCTCTCTGCTGTTATGGCCCCTAGTAATGGATACCCTGCTATGACTCTTGGAGGGCACAAAGGTCTTTGCACAAGCATTTGCGCACGATTTAGCCGTAATAATTACCGGCAAGCTTGCCTCCGCAATGGACTCACGGTGAACGTTAGGAAGACTGGACTAGTTATGTTCGCTAGGAATGTCAGGTGGAGCAGCTGTACGCTACCCAAGTTAACGAGGAAGCACCATATGCAAGAACAATATCAGAAATCCTGCAGATTGCTCTGGTGGTAGGAATGTGATAGGTAAGACATGGGGACATTCACCAAAACGGATACATTGGATGTATACATCCATAATAAAACCCATTTTGACCTACGCATGCATCGTCTGGTGGCCGAGACTGAACTTTGCTAACAACAGGAAGCTAACACAGATTCAGAGGCTTGGCTGCCTAAGTATTACTGGAGCAATGAGTACTACGCCAACTGCGGCACTTAAAGCTATCCTAAATCTACCCCCCCGTTCACTTGGAGGTGAAACGGGAAGCAGCTAACGACGCATATAGACTCGATACCATTGGAGCGTGGAAAGGCGGCCAATCATACGGTCATGCGTCTATTTGGAAATTCCTTGACAAACATCCGGTAGCTCTGATGCCGGCCGATCATATGGTCTCGTTTCGTCTTTGAAAAGACATAAACTGTCGTAACCACCAAAAGAGAAGAATGGTCGATAAATGGTCAGGAGTCTTTTCAGATTACAGACTCAATAATCTTTACCGACGGATCAGACATGGAAGGCGGATCGGGCGCAGGGGTGTTCTCGGGGAACTGGCCCGAACTCTTGGAAAAATGAGGACCATATTCCGGGCGAAGATATATGCCATTTCATTGGCATCAGAAGAATGTCTGTGACAAAAATGGAGAGGTCGCACCATTCGAATCTGTCCCGACAGTCAGACAGCATTATTAGCACTAAACAACACCGACATATCGAGTCAGTTGGTGTGGAGATGTCATCAGGTGCTGCTGAAACTTGGCTGACTGAACGAAACATTCCTGATGTGGGTGCCCGGGCACTCAAACATCGCGACAGTTTGGCTCGCCGAGGGCCTGGATCCACAATAGTGGGGTGAGAACAAGCTTTTGGAACTCGGCCATCCACTGTCCAGTCTATTCTGAAGAGTGAAATTGCAAGGATTCACGGAGCCGAGTGGAGAAATTTAAATTCTTTCCGGCAGGCGAAAATCTTTGTGAAAGAACCTGAGGTCGCCAGAGCGGCATTTTTGTTGTCCCTTAAGAACATGAAAAACCTAGTAGCGCTTTTAAAGGGATACTGCTCCTTAAACTATGATATGGAGTGAAAAAAATTGGGGTTGCGGTTTCGGCTATGTGCAGCCAATGTGAGGAGGAGGAAGAGACGGCCCTGCACTTTTTATGCAGCTACCCGGTTTCCGGATTTCAGGCAAAGACACCTTGGCAAGGTTTTCTTCAATGAAGAATCAGCACAGTCTGTGCCTCTGGAGAATGTTCTCAGATTCCCTAAAACCTGCGAACGCAATAGGCCGGCAGCCATTGAATAGGCGATTTACGGGGATAGTAGAATGGGCCTAACAATCGTCTAAGTGCTCGGAGGTACGGCTCCCCCCAGTAAACTAAACTAACTAACTAAGATGGTATCAAGGACTTCCTCTCAATCCTCACTGGTCTCTGAGCTGAGGAAATGGAAAGTTGATGTACTGTACCTGTTACACACCGATATGTTTGTGTTAATAACAAATTCAACTGTTTTGTTGATTTCCGAGCCTCCCCCCAAGAGTATGTCTCGTATTGACGTCACAGTCTATCCACAGGAGCCTTTTCTTTGCCGATGATGGATGTCAGATATTTTGTTCTTCTCCTTCGACGTCCTTCGACCCTGCCTACTCCGGTTTGACCTCGGTTCAGATACTGGAACTCAGATTCAGACACAAAAAGATGCACAGGTTTTTCCTGGCGAGGATACATGCTCTATGTCTGAACTGATCTGTGTCCCTAGTGCTGTAGAACAAACTGAAATGATACCAGCTCGATTACTCCTGCGTTTGCGTTCTTGACTCCAAACCGCACTTCATGGCATTTTCCATAGCCTCCAGGCACTCTACATTTGTTCGGAGCAGAAAAAGTTGGCTTTTCACCTGGGGTTCCTCTTTCTTGATCACCACCCAATGTTAATAGAATTCGTCGGATTTTGATGACACAAGAATTGGTGAAGCTTACCCTTATCTAAGCGGATATTCAGCAATCAGATGCGAGCGGTCCCCTGGAAATCTTTTTGTATGTTGAACACGCCACAACCAAAATTCCATGAATATTTAGTTCTATTGATAGAGCCCTCACCTCGTACATATTGTAGCTATCATCTCCCTTAGATGTTATTAGAGAAGAGCCTTGGCTCCTGGAGAGCTACATATAAACCCTCAAGAGGGCAATGGCTCCCATAGAGCTGCATCCGGCGTCAGTGTCCTGCATTGCTCCCCTTGAGCATCTCACAAATGACAGAAATAATATTCATTTACATTAAAATAATTTTATTCGCCCTTAAATAGTAAAATTACAAGAAATCTAGTCAGTCGCAACTTAATATCTATATTTCGTGGAGTAATCCTTAGGCGACACCACAAGACCGCGTCCCTTGCGCGCTCCCCTGTACACCGTTTCTACAATATCGATCATCTCCTGCTTGTCCTCGAGCGGCCAATTGATCTTGTTGTTGTTACCCGTCCCCAAATCGATCATGATGTGTTTATTCCGGAAGAAGAACATAACCGTGCAGGGATCGTACAATTCGTACATTTTGTTGAAGTCCGGAACCTCTGTGATGTCAACCAAGTAGATCACGGCGAAGTTCTTTACTTTCTCAGCTATGCTGTAGAGCACTTCGTCCATTTTCATGCAGGCAGGGTCCCAATCGTGGCCGAAACGAATGACCTGGAGGGAAAAGGTAATGATTAGAGCGGCAGATTGTGGGTTAAGAAGAAAATGGGTGGGCTTGTAAGTTATTCTGGGTTTGTATGAATTAGTTTTTGCTGTGAAGATAGCTGAGTGCCTGCGCTTGGAAATTCATCAGTCTTTGACTGGTGCAAGGCATTTATTTCTAGAATTTTCGAGGAGCCCCCGAAACTTACCACAACTCTATCCTCCTCCGAAAGGATGGCTTGATCCACCTGCCAGCCATTGTGCAAATGCGGTAGCATATAAGACATTTTGATTGTTTATTTAAGGGTTCTTTGGGTAGTGTGAAATAGTAAAAAGAAACAACGAGGAGGGTGCAGACTACTTTCACCGAAAACGTTTGGTAAACACTCAACTAGGCTGTAAACGTCAAGTAGCGTTGACAGTGAACGCAACCAGCTGTTCCTATTATCAAATTATTCAATAAGGGATCGGGAGCCTCGGCTGCGCCATCTACGCTTGATTCCAGCCAATCCCACACATTCACCGCCTCATCAGAATCCAACTAAAACTGACATTTCTCTTGACAACTTGTCAAATTGGAATTCGGCATCGATAAGGTGGACCACGTTGTCTGCCGCGTTTTCGGTTTTTAAGTTTTGTGATGCATTAGTTCATTGTGAAAATAAACAAAAACTTTGTTTATAACTGACAAAAGTAGTGTTGCAGTATCTGAAAAATGGTGAGTTAATGCCAGTGCGTGTAACAAAGTAACGTGAAATGATGCAATAGCGAGCAAATGCCTCCGTAACCGGATGTCATCGTCCTGGATTTTCCGAGAAGTTATCAATGAAATTCGCATCATTTGTTTTTATTGGTGATTTGGAAATAGTTGAATGGGAGATATGATTGCGTGCGTGGCAATTATCAGCGCAGCCCGCTGTCGGGCTTGTGGTCAACGCGAGAGGAAATCGCATTCACTTTCGTTGGCCAAACGCCTTGAACTTGGCATTTTAATCAATTTGCATTGAAATGCTGGAATATAATAGAAATACGTAATGAATGCGTGAATTGCTAATGCCTATTGAACTTTAATCATCTAAACAAAAACCAAATGTAGCTTTCTTCGGAAATTAGCCTTTTTAGTAAGTCTGCGGGGCAAATGAGAGGGAATGGGCGAAAGGTTAGGTTTCTCGTAATATCATGCGAACTGAGACTGATGCAAAGCGGTGGATGTGACTCAACTATTTCAATTAAAAATCTAACTTAAAAATTTTCAATGAATATAAGCTGTGCTTGGTGTTCATAATTTACCCAAGCACCACTTCAGGAGGTGCCTGAATGCCCCGCGTTTCGTTGCAATGTCTGCATGTGCTGCACTCACAAGATAGTTGAAGAAGTTCGACGGGAGTCTATGAATGGAGACGTGTTTGGGTGTGTAGAAAACAATGACGGATCTTAGAGTGATGCAATCCTGAAAATCGCGGCTGGGGAGCATCTGTTAACTGATGTCATGTGAACGACTTCGTCAGAGTCGCAACGAATCATGGTTTTAGGTGCATCAACCCCTATTATGGTAGTAACGGTCATTCTGGGGGTTTTATACCACGGTAATTATAGCAGAAAATGACGGTTCAAACCAATTGTTAACGGACTTCAGTTAAGATACCGGCCATTGTTGCATGATGCAATCAGAACTCCAAAGCTGGGCACGAGGTCAATACACCGACGGAGCCAACTTAACTTGATACTTTCTTCGACAGAAGCTTTTGCACTGCATCCTAAAATCACCAAGGAGTTTCCCCCTAAGCTGTTCGCATCGCTCATTATCGCAACTGGAACGATTGGTGTCGTCATACAAGACCCATCCGTCGGCTTCGATAGCTCTGGCTGCAAATGAAGACTTCTTCCAATCACGAGGCTTTTAAATCCCCATCCAGGGTATCAAACCACCGTTGTTGTGGCCTGCCTTTTGGTCGTTTACCATCGACTTCCATGTTCAGATCAATCTTGGCAAGTGAATTCTTCTTAGTGCGAATTACATGATCATACCATCGAAGACGCCTCTCTCACAACTTTTCCACGATCGGTGCAACCCCATAACGATCGCGGATATCCTCATTTCGGATGTGATCAAAACGTGTAACGCCACTAGTCCAACGTAACATCTTCGTCTCCATCACCGCAAAACGTCGTTCATTGTCTTTTATAGTTGGCCAGCACTCAGAATAATAGAGAGCGACAAGACGGACGACATTTTAGATTTGAGACGTTCGCTGATACGTCGATCACAAAGAACACCAGTTGTGGAACGCCACTTCATCCAGGTCGCATTAATGTGTGAAACAATTTCCATTGGCTGATAGCATTGATCCGACATATTTAATTCGCTTAGTTCTGGACAAGTTACTGTAGTTGACAGCACTGAGCAATTTAAATATCCCGAGTGAATGCTATCAGCCAATCGAGAACTGCGGTATGCTCCTCACAAAGGGAAACACAAAACCTTTTATACCTGAACCGTCGAGCTTCCGGTTTCCCGACTTGTTTCCACCTTCTTATTACCCAGACTTAGTTCCCTGCGACTATTATTAGTCTTCAAACATGAAGCAGTTTTTCCGGTGAAAGAGATTCACATCCAATGAGGAAATGATCGTGGAAATTGAGGTGTTTTTCGAAGGTGTAGACGTTTCGTAGAAAAGTCATCAAAATGTTGGATAGCCGTTGAGAAATATATAAATAAAACTTTGCCCAGAAAACCTTGGTTTTTATTTAAAATCCCGGGAACTTTCAGTCCATGTAAAAACCTGCAGTAAGCATAGTTTTTGGGTATGCCCAGAATGACAACCCAACCACGAGGGCAGAACTACCTCGGAAACCTAAAAAGCGGCAAAATTTGACAGAGGTGATCCCCTTGCGCTTTTACTTCACTTCAACTTTAGGTGTCTTACGTAGGGTATGGTACGTTGAGATCACTTCAGAATCTCAGAAACCGTGGGAAATTACGAAAGGTTAAATGGAAACAATCCATCGAAATAGCAAGTTCAGGAAAACATCGTCGCTTAAATGCCGTCAGGAAAAATGAAATGAATTAGATGCTGCATTATGGGAAGGATGACAATAACCGCACAACGAAACTCTCATATTTCAATCCAGACTCCACTTGAAAGCGAAACAGTTGTGGAGATGGTTATCCAAGCATTCAGCATACTTTTGTCAAAAACAATAATTCAAGCAATATTTTCATTGCTTTGCTTTACGGCTCATTCAGCATCAAAGCTGAAAAGAATCTCGTTCTCGTCCACCAAGTCGAAGTTATGCGCTGCGCAGAATGATATTCGTCAAACCCAGGCAGCTGATTTTACGCCATACGAAAGATCGACTAAGTTCGATTATTTCCTTCGTTGCGGAATTCATGACCTCGGAATTACCAAAATCGAAAGAATTGCGTGACTGTGTACCTGCCAATATGTCAATCGGTGGCGTTATTGAGATGAGATTTATGTTTGTTTACTAAAGGCAGCCTAAATCCTGAGGGTTTACGTTTTACCACCACAAAGTGTCGTTCCCCAAACGCTACGTAAAGCGAAGTGAAACTCACCACTCCGACAGCAGCCTGCAGGCATAACACCCCCTGTACGCTCGATATTGTCCTTGTCAGAGCCATATTCTCAATGGATACTTTGTTACAGATATATTACATATGATTCTTAACACTGAACTTTGCGTTTACCATCAATTTCTAGTATTTAATGGCCGAGTTGGAGGTGATTATATAATTGTCAGTTCTAATGCGAGTTTACGATGTTTGGTGATGAGGAGCGCTTCGGTTTTTTTCTCCGCTAATAGTCATTCAGCAATCTCCAACCAAGCCTTTACAACGCTGGTTGCTTCACATGTATATAACTCAGCATCTTCAATGTGTTTTACAACCGCAACTAGTGCTATATCCATCCAGAATCCAAAAGCAGTGTCGTACTATAGTTTTTATTCTTGTAAATAAATGTCGACAAAGCGTAGAGATAACTGACGATTTCCACTAGGGATCTTCATAGGTTACAATTTGGTTCTGCAGGGTCACTATCTGGCAATATTTGCTAGTAACACTCCGCTAGTTACATTTTTTGAGTCAGAGTCTGAGTCAGAAAGAAATTTAGTGGTGCTTTACGGGGACTAGCTAGCGGATTTGATAGACTTCATACGCCCTTGACAATTTCAACTATTTATTGATTATTCTGGCACTCTCATCATCTATCTAGAAGACCTATAGGTGTAGAGAGATTCACTCGCCTGGAGGTTTACACGTCAGTAGCGGGTCCCTCGCTTACACGTTACGAATAACTCAGCATCAATCTAGATTTCAATGGAAGCTTATTCGGTATGCCAACTAGGTTCCGATCTATCTTGTTCTCTATTCAAAGCTCTGTGGGAGCAGTTGGTATCCCTCGCTTGGTAAGGGAAAAACCCATTTATAATTTTCAATTGAAAATTAAGGCGTATGCTCTGGAAAATGAATGGATTCTCATAGCTCTACAGGAAGAGTACTTTAAAGTATTCTCATTTGCGTCATGGGATATCTTTAAGGTTTCTGTAAGCTTGTCTGTAGACTTGCTTTTAACCTCTCATTGAACCCTGTCTATCATTCTGCGGACAAGTGATTTCGTCTGACAGGCTAATTGAAGATTACTCACCTCAGAGTTGGACAGTTAAATTTTCTAGTAGGGAATGTGCATTTACTTGAGATTGACGCTATACATGCTCTTGTGATGCATTTTGTTTCATAGAAAATTGTATCTGTGAAAATGCCTGGTATATTAGGCTCTACTAGGCAAACTTCCACACATTCAGCTGCATGAAATCATTCAATTTAGCCCCTTTGTGAATTTTTTCTATTTCCTTATTTTGGAAATATGAGAAATGGTGGAACGTAGTAGCTGTATACAGATACGCTTATTGTTCTTCTTTTTCTTCAACCTTTGTCCCGTTCACAAGCGGGGTCGGCTCGTCGTGATCGGTTTCGCCATTTGGCTCTATCGAATGCCTGATCTAGGTGTAATTTCGAGGCTTTTAAATCCCCATCCAGCGTACCAAGCCACCGTTATTCTATCAAACAAACCAACAACTAATGCAATCTGATACTTGATGTCAATGTTTCTCTATGGTTAACTTTTAGTGGTGTCTTCCACTTCCGATTCATCTTAGCTTTGCAGTTAACTTTTTCACTTTCGGATCATAATTAAATTGATTAATTTCTCCGGAGTTTCCAGAGGGTCGGTTTACATGGAAGTAACAATAACGCTCCCAATCGATTTTTGAAATCTCAATTGATAAAGTGCACTTTTAGCTGTTTGTTATTTGATTTCTCTTGAAAATCGTGTAGTCTTTGCACGGATTACAAACCAACATTTCACAACAAGATTACCACTTCCATCTTCTTCCGTGGCAAGTGAACGACTCGTTCACGCAAGTTGCGTAGTCTACTCTTCCAATTTTTCCCATTGGTGCCGCCTTACTTTAGTCACGATTAGCGGGTTAACGAATGCCGATTTACATGTGGATCCCTGAATTGTTTCTGTGAAAAACACACGGATAAAGAACGAAAACGGCAATACATTCGATTGATTAGCAAAATTCGTTTGCACATTTTACGGTTTTCATGGAACTACGTCTAGAGTTCGAGCCTTCTTTCGATTGAAACAACCTTTCTCAACCTCCGAAATGGCCATTTACTTTCAAAGATTCTAGTTTTTCTCGGTTTTTGATTTTCTTCCCAAAATTTGTGATATAAAAATAAAAATAAGATCAATAAAATTAGAACCAAGGACGTAATAGCTAAGCCAAATTACTGGCTCAAGTCCTCCACTTGGAATTCCCAAACAGAGAAAAATCAAATGGCAAAAACGACCCCTCGACAAGAACAAAGTGTCAGTTGTTATGCACATGCCTAATATCCTCATCGGCAGTAGCTATCATATGTACTCTCCATCGAATCGGCACCACTTCCACTACCTGCACATCACAAATCCCCGGAATATCCCAGCATTATTTACATACATAACATGGAAAATCAATCAACGTCACGTCCTCTAGCATACGAACTCCAAGCACTAAATTCATGATGCTCCACGGCGGCAGTCCCAATATGGAAAGTTGGGAAACACTTACTATCATAATATATTCACCAGCCGGTTGTCTGTCTCGTACCGGAGGAGCCACTTCGAGACATAATTGTCGATTAACCACGCTAAGTAACCGGGGTGACCCAATTTAGCTAAGGGTGCCCTTAAACCAACTTCAGCTGGTCGAGTTTAACAGTCAAGGCTTTTCGAGCCAAATTCATGCTGCTATCGTCTCGACTGTAGAACGGACTTGCCCATGCTACCATTTCGATAGATTATCTGTTAGCTTGACGAACGGAAGCAGCCTTTTATATATCACCCCCTCCCATAATGTCCAAAATACAGACAGGGCGAAACGAATACGGTACGCTGGATAGTTTTGGGGTCTCGGTAGCTAAACCAACCTCTGCCTCTTCCACTGAACGGAAAACACTTTTTTCACCAACCACGATTGCTTATAAACCACTTGGGGCTGGTCTTACCAGCCAATTTGAAAACTTTGTTTAGAATTTTTCCCAATCTCGGAACCTTGTTATCATCAATACGGCGAAAGATAGTTTCTCCTCGGTAATCCCGGAGGTCGAGAAAACATCTTTTCCAACGGCTGATCAAGATCCATTTTTCTCCTGTCGCGGGAAAAAAAGCTGTAACACTTCCGAAGAAGTGCCATTATACGAGGTTAGACAATTAAGTAATGTGACTGATTTTATTGTCCCGCTTGTGGTAAATCTGCAACCTTCAAATTTCCTTCCCCTTCCCCGACATCCTTCCCCTCTCCATTGATATATTCACCATCGCTCTAACTTGTTTAGTTCGCCTGCTGTGTCGTGCTGAGTAGACGTGTCTTGGTGGTGCTTGTCACGAAAATGGAGAAACGAGCAACGCGCCGCGATAAAATTTTGCGCCAGATTGAGGGAAACAGCTTCGGAAACGTACGCAAAAATTGTAAAAGTGCATAGTGATAGTACTCTTAGTCGTGCCCAGGTGTTTCGATGGCATAAAGAGTTTAAGGAGGGGCGTGGAAGACTAGGCGCGGAGCGGGAAACCAGTCGAGGTGAGGACTGACGCGAATGTGCAGCGAGTGCGCGCCTTAATCTGTGAAGATCAGCGTTTAGCAGTTCGAATATTGGCCTCAGAACTGGGTATAAACCGCGAAACAGACAAATCTTAATAGACGATTTCGGGATAAAAAAGTTATGCCCGAAGGTGGTTCCAAAGAACCTACCTGAGGAGCAAAAGCAGCATCGAATTATCGTCGCAGAAGACTGTTTGGAACAATTAGAAAACGATCCCACGCTGCTTGATGGGTATGATATGTCACCTTGTGACTTTTTTTGTTCCCTAGAACAAAATCGGGGGTCATAGGAACCCGTTTTGAGTCTATTATGGATATCCAAGCGGCCGTGACGAGGGTACTCGCGGACATCCCAGTCGAAGCATTCCAGAAATATTACGAAGAGTGGATTGCTGTATAGCTGCCCAAGGGGATGGTAGACTCAGAATCATTTTTAAATATACGGTTTTTATGGGATCAGTCTCATTACTTAATTGCCTAACCTCATATCCTTGAAAGCAGCATCCTGCGGGTTGCTTTTGCTTCAAGGCACAACTGTTTATAGTAAATCCCTTTGCTTCTCTGTCCGACCTTTTTAAGGCTACAAAAAGGATCTCCTACAGCTCCCGCTGATGCTCTGGGTTCCTCTTTGCACTTTGCCAAAGTCTCCTCGCTCTGAGACAAGGTGATTGTAACTTCGAGACTTCCTGATTCCATCAGTAGTTTGGATTCCTATACACACTGTCACGGCTAGACGCTGACACAGCCGACTCATTTTTTCCAGTGCCGCTCCCTTCGGTTCGTGACCTCCTTTTAGAGTCACCAGTAGCTTCAATTAACATCACCTCTTACCAAAAATGCATGATCGATGCAGTGGTAATTGGGTTTGTTTCCTGCAGGCGATTTTCACAGAAAATATCGCTCTTGTCATACAACACCGTCTTATAGAAGCCAGACACAAAATATTTGGTGCAGAACTGGTTAGAAGCTAATTATTCATCTTATCGACAATATTTCAATAAATACAACTCTTCCTTAGGATATTGCATCTTTGGGTTTTCCCAGTATTTCTTCACACGATACATTATAACAACCAATGAATATCTTCTAGGCTAATGTTGAACGAAAAGGAACATTCAAGGTGGAATATCTCCAGCGCATCGAACAGGAAGTTCAAGAACGTTGGGAAAAGCAGAAAGTTTACGAGAACAATGCTCCAGCGCAACCTAAGAAATCACCCGATGAAAAATTCCTAGTGACTTTCCCGTATCCTTACATGAATGGGCGTCTTCATTTAGGGCATACTTTCTCCCTTTCGAAGGCAGAGGTGAGATCTAAGGAATATTTTACTCGCAAATCAAAATTAATAAATCTTCGCTAATTGAAACAGTTTGCCGCCCGTTACAATCGCCTCAAGGGAAAGCGCGTCCTCTTCCCGTTCGGTTTCCATTGCACCGGCATGCCTATAAAAGCGTGCGCCGATAAGCTGAAGCGTGAAATCGAAATGTACGGATGTCCTCCACAATTCCCGGCTGAGGAAGCGGAAAAAGTTGAGGAGGAGAAGGAGATCATTCCACAAGACAAAAGTAAAGGTAAAAAGAGTAAAGCAGTCGCAAAAGCCGGCACGGCTAAATACCAGTGGCAAATTATGCAGAGCCTTGGTCTTAGTGATGACGAGATCAAGAAATTTGCTGATGAAGAATATTGGCTAAGTTATTTTCCTCCGCTGGCAATAGCTGATTTGAAACGGTTTGGATTACATGTACGCATGGTTATGACTGTAATTGATAGGAATAAATTGATGAATCTTAATACGCTTCACAGGCGGATTGGCGAAGAACCTTCATCACCACTGACGTGAATCCATTCTACGATTCGTTTATTCGCTGGCAGTTCAATCATCTGAAACAACGAGGAAAGATTATGTATGGGAAACGATACACTATCTACTCGCCGAAGGACGGTCAACCTTGTATGGATCACGACAGATCAACGGGGGAAGGCGTAGGACCACAGGAGTACACTTTAATCAAAATGAAACTTCTTAAGGCGCCTGATCAGCTCAAGTATGTTTAGATAAGAGTGTTCTGATTTTCACGGTAGCTAAAATTATTGTCACCTTGACTAGGTCCGTCAAATCCCCCATTTACCTCGTAGCTGCTACCCTCCGTCCCGAAACTATGTACGGTCAAACCAACTGCTGGCTTCATCCCGACATCAAGTACATTGCCTTCAAAGTTAGCAAGTCCGACGAGGTGTGGATTTGTACGAACCGAGCAGCTCGCAATATGTCGTATCAAGGGTTCACTGCAACCGAAGGAAAAGTTGAAGTTATAGCGGAAATGACCGGACAACAGCTCCTCGGTTTGCCACTGTCCACCCCATTAACATCGCACAAAACAGTTTATACACTGCCAATGTTATCCATCCGTGAAGACAAGGGCACGGGAGTGGTAACGTCTGTGCCTTCGGATTCGCCAGATGACTACGCTGCTTTAGTTGATCTTCAAAAGAAGGAAGCGTTCAGAGAAAAATACGGTATTAAGGATGAGATGGTGCTACCTTTCGCACCAGTACCCATCATAGAAGTTCCAGGTCTAGGTAATCTGAGCGCAGTCACTGCCTACGAGAAACTCAAGATCCAAAGCCAAAATGATAAAGATAAGCTAACAGAGGCGAAGGAGCTCTGTTATTTGAAAGGTTTCTATGACGGAGTCCTCCTTGTGGGTGAGTTCGCCGGCAAAAAGGTTCAAGACATCAAGAAGGATGTGCAAAAGAAACTTATTGCTCAGAAGGAAGCCGACATCTACTACGAGCCGGAAAAGACCATTATTTCCAGGTCTGGAGATGTGTGCGTTGTGGCCCTTTGCAACCAATGGTACTTAAATTATGGTGAACCGACTTGGCAGGGCCAAGCGTTCAAGGCTTTGGAGGATATGGAATTGTATCACGATGAAGTCAGGAATAATTTCGAAGGTTGCTTAAATTGGTTGCATGAGTATGCTTGCTCGAGAACTTATGGGCTGGGAACGAAACTGCCGTGGGATGAGCAGTGGCTGATTGAGTCGTTATCTGATTCAACCATCTACATGGCCTTCTACACAGTAGTCCATCTACTACAAGATGGATCGTTTAGAGGAGAGAAACCTAGTCCACTGGGTATAACACCCAAGGTAAGTTTAGGGTAGAGAGTTTATTGACGCTAATTTTAACCAATGCTCAACCGATCTAGGATATGACAGGAGAAGTCTGGGACTACATATTCTTCAAGGAAACTCCTTACCCCATATCAACCAAAATTAAGAAGGAGCATCTAGATTTGTTGCGTCGTGAATTCGAGTATTGGTATCCAGTTGACCTTCGTGTTTCCGGAAAAGATTTGGTTCAAAACCATTTAACCTTCTTCATTTACAACCATTGCGCAATGTGGCCAAAGGATCCAGCAAAATGGCCAAAAGGTATCCGTGCGAATGGACATTTGCTTCTCAATTCCGCAAAGATGTCCAAGTCGGACGGTAATTTCCTGACGCTGTACGAAGCTATTGAAAAGTTCAGCGCAGACGGCATGCGGCTGTGTTTAGCCGATTCTGGTGATAGTGTAGAAGATGCCAACTTCGTAGTGAGTACAGCGGACGCAGGAATTCTTAGGCTATACACTTTCATAGAATGGGTCAAAGAAATGATTGCTTCTAAGACTATGTTGCGAAAAGGTGCGGCGACAACTTTCAACGATAAAGTGTTCATCAGTGAAATGAATCTAAAAACGAAACAAACTGACGAGAACTATAAGAAAATGCTCTTCAAAGAAGCCTTGCGAACAGGCTTTTTCGAACTCCAACTGGCTCGTGATAAGTATCGTGAATTGTGTGGCGCAGAAGGAATGCATGTGGATTTAGTATTCGAGTTTATTCGCAGACAGGCTCTCCTTCTGTCGCCGATTTGCCCACACGTATCTGAACATGTGTGGGAGCTCTTGGGGAACAAGGAAAGTATTTTGAACGCTGCTTGGCCTGAAGTTGGAGCTATCAATGAAATCGATATTCAATGCTCCGAATATCTCATGGAAGCAGCGCATTCGTTCCGTCTGAACCTGAAAAATCTCTTACAAATCAGAGGAAAAGGTGGAAAGGAGAAGGCAGCTGATCCCAACGCTAAGCCCAGTGGAGCAACTATTTGGGTAGCTAAAACTTATCCTGCATGGCAGTGCTGCGTGCTTGACACTATGCTCGAGCTGTATGAAAAGAACAACGGTCTGCCTGATAACAAAACGATCTCCGTGGAACTCGGCAAAAAGGAGATACTGAAGAAGTACGTGAAACGAGTGATGCCTTTCGCTCAAATGGTTCGTGAAAAGGTTGAAACGCCAAACGGAAAGGGCAAAGCTGCAATGGCGAAAGCCCTGGACTTTGACGAAAGAGAAGTTCTAGTCAACAACCTTGGATATTTAAAAAATACCTTAGATGTAAGTGCATAGCTATCTAGAACTGCGACGAAGGGAATATATTGAAAATTTCTTCTAATTACAGTTAGACACTCTGAACATCAAATATACCGACGATGCGTCAGCTCCCGAGAAGACAAAGGAGGAGGTACGACCTGGGGCTCCATTCATCGCCTACGTAATTCTTCCTAACGTCCCGATTACTCTTGACAATCCCATAGAGCGTTCAGGGCTATTCACCGTGAATACAGTTGTATCGGAAGGTGACACCTCAAAAAGCCTTTATGAGAAAGTCGCCAAGATTATCGGACTCAAAGGTAAAATAATATTCACATGTTATGTTCTCCTTTTTTGTCAAATTCCCTCAATAATATCCAACAATCCCTAATTTCCCTTCTCGTTTCAGAAATCCGTGGATTGAAAATTTGGCGCTATGAAGATCCAATTATGGGACCACGAAAAATGCCCAAATTTAATGATTACAAGTCGGGTAAAGTTCCACTGGAAGAAGGAGCGTTTGATATATCCGTGGAGAAGAAGGAAATTCATCTAAAAGCGGACGGAAAAAGTATTCTCATCGGTACACACCTAATATATGTGGTTGAGTGATATTTATGAAAATAAAAGCGAATGAACTTTAATTTAATCCGAGATATGTGAAAATATTGAAAAGTATTGCCGTTTAAAACGGAAATATAAAATGAAGAATTTTTGATTTATAACTTCTTAGCATTTTCATTTAGACGAATTTGGGGAAAGTTGGAAAGAGAGAAATTATCTTTTGTATTTAGGGGAAAAGATTACAAAATTACTCGTAGACGGTAATCATCGACGTTCTATACAGTAGCGAGTCCGCTTGCCTGGATCGAATGCACAGCTTTTCTCGGTCATAGGCCTAGTCCGGGTGGAGTCGAGAGGCTCCCAAATCACCGGCTGCGTGTTAAATCATCACTGTTTCGGTCGACCCTTCAGTCTCAACAGGGAGACCTACTTGGGCCCGCCCAACGTCGAGCCCGGATGAGTGCTCGCCTCGATCTAGCCCTCTAAAGGGGTGGTGGTTGCCTTCACCCTGATAAGGACCTGGTCACACGGCTCGAGATCCCTAGGGGTGTTGACCTCCGATGTCACATGTTGAGACGGTAGAATCGGCCGTATCTTCGAGACCGCATCCCTGAGCAGACGCAACATTCGTGAGTCGTTTAACCCTGCTCTGATGTCCAGTACAGGGTCGGGGGGAGGGGAAAATACCTACTTCTTTCGAACGTGCTTGTTGATTTTGCAACTCTGGCATGGACGTTCATGGACGGCCAGAAATATTTATTAGTGAATAACCGGTTCATCGTCTTGATGCCTGGGTTCACAAGATCTCGCGTTGAATACTTCCCTGCGAAAATCGGCCGGAATGAATGGCCTGGGTCCCTTATCTGAAGTCTCGCAGAGTAAATAGGAGTTGTGCCTCGGCGATTGCCGTATAAACGACGGGGGGCGTGTGACCTCTGAAATTCGAAAAAAAGCGTCAGCACCAACATTGTCTTTTCCAGACACGTGTTGTATATCAGAAGTAAATTGGCTGATATAACTCAAGTGCCTAAGTGTGCCGTAAACATAGTGAACGGACTGCCCCCAAGGGAGAAACAGAAGTATTTTATAGCGAGGTACGCGGCAAATAGTTCGTTGGTGAAGAGCGGCGCCAACCGCAATATCTGAGGCATCAAACACAGCTAGGGGTGCATCTGGCTGAGGAAATGCCAGCAGTGTTACATCAACGAGCTGCTGTTTGACTGTCTTAAACGCAAGGACGGCCTCAGCAGACCACGCAATCTCACGAGAGTCTTTAGTTTTGGGCCCGGATTTTGTCTGGGTCAGGTCAGGGGTTATTAAGTGACCAAGAAATTTCACCTGCCTCTGCAACAATCTGCATTTTTCAACATTGAGTACAAGTCCGGCGTGAAGGAGACGTTGAAAAATGAATTCGAGATGTTCTAGGTCCTTAAATTCTGAAGACGAAGCGACCAAAACAGCGTTGCACAAGCCGAAGATTACCCTAGTGAAATTGAAGAGTCCGAAAGATGTGCAGATAGCCGTCTTCGGAATGTCTTCGATCGTAAAAACACGGCAGTTCGTTAACGAATGCACAAAGCGACGTGGTACTGTGCTTTGGGTAACCGTTGCCGAGGCACCCAGCGAGCCTAGCGTTTTGTTGCGTTAACCGTACATCCGGTGGTACATTTAGTCGCCTGAGCTCCGTATTTCCGATGGTGTCAACAAATTGTCGAGGCCGATGAGAATCCCAGCGTGAGACTAGCCGAACGCCTTTTTCGGAACGTAAAGTACCAACCGTCGCTGCGAGCTTTGGGACTGCGTCTTCCAGTGTCTTCACAATAGACTTAAGCTCCTTGACTTCCCAAGTTGTGGTTCGGAAAACTTCCGCGAACACTGGACATGCGTATACCTAGTGTTTCTTTTTGGCCGTGGCGGATAACACCTCCAACGATTCTGAGTCCGCGCAGGCCAATATGGCGAGAATCGTGGCAGCCAAAGAGACTTTAGTAGCTCTGAGCCCATCTTATCCCCACCCAGCTGCTTTATTTTTAGAAGCAGCTGGCTAGGAGTACGATCGCCTACCGTTAGCTTATTCAGCAAATGATTAAGCTTGGCTTCCTCACTCACAAAAATTCGCCGAGTTAGCTGCTCAAGCTCAAGCTCAAGTACGTTTGAAACAAGTCCGAGGCCAATGAGCGCGTGGTTGAACCGGGTCGCGTCCGTCGTGACGCCCGCCAATGCAAATTGCACCTCCAGCTGGCAGAACCACGCAGCCAGATTGCGCCGCCAAAAGGGAGGCACCCTGACCGAGACGATTGCCAGCGGCGGCATCACGCCTCCCGCGGTTTTCTCCCCGTGCGACATATTCTTATCATTTTAAGCAGTTCGGAGAAAAAGAGAAGGGACGGATCACCTGAATTGAAAACGGTTGTGGCCCAAACAAATTCGCGTCCGCCGAGGCAGCCACGCGGAAAACGGTCTGGCAGAGACCAGAGGGAGCAAATGCCAAAAACTAAGAAACTCCCGCCGACCTTAGCGAAATTTTAATTCAAATGCTAATGATGATAATAATAAATGAAATTGTAAAAGAAAATGAGATCAATAAAAATAAAAAGTTAAGCTGGTACTAAAATCGCATCTCTCGGGGAAGAACAAAATAAGCGTATTGAATATATTCGCTATCCCTTCACTGACCTTTGCATTTGGAATATTGCCGTGGACGAAGACCGATCTGGAAAACGTCCAGCGGCGGATACGGGCAACTATGTCCAAATTCCGAATGCATCATCCAAAGCCTGCCTTAGAGCGAATGAACCTGCCTTGTGACTTCGGAGGTAGGAACATGGTTGACGTGGCGGCACAACATCATCGCCAAGTCGACTCGCTGCGCACTTATTTTTACAGCAAAGAGCATTTGAATAAGGCAGACTGTGGACTGATTCCACTTAACTTGAAGGATCGATCTTTCAATCCTCTGAGTGGGGTGAAGTCCGACCTAGAGCGGATCGATGAGTGGAAGTCGAAGACAATGCCGGAAAACACGTGAATTCGCAGCCATTTGTCGATTTGCGTTTTTCGAACGGATGGCTGTGTGCTGAGGAGCTCTTTGTTGAGACGGAGGGATTCACGTGTGCCATTCAGGACGGCGTGGTCGCCACCCGAGCTTACAAAAAGCTCATCATGAAAGAACGGGTGGAGAACGACTAGTGCAGAATGTGTGGTTCGGCGTTAAAGACGTTGGACCATCTCAATTCTGCCTGCACTGTTATGGTACCGGTGCAATACACCACCAGGCATAATGCTGTATGTAAGGTGATTCATCGAAACCTTGCTGATCACGGGAACATGTCGGGTTTACCGATATGAACCGCAAGCAATACTTGATAGTTCTGCTTACAGCATGTATTGGTACCGGCAAGTTCTGACTGATCGCCATATTCCACACAACAAGCCTGACGTACTGTTAGTTGACAAGACGGGTCGCTCCGCGTATATTATTGATGTTGCTGTCCTCCTTGACAGCAACACCTGTTAACTCTCACCTGATTGTCAGAAGGCATTCTGGGTGGTGTTGTTATTCGAGCTCGGAGCACAATGCTGAACGAGATAATGATCCGAGTCTATATTGGCCCCCCTATATGTTCTGATATTAATCAAGGCTGAGAGGTGGCGGCGTTCGATCAACACATGGTCAATTTGGCTGAAAGTGGTCCTGTCAGGAGAGGCCGACGTTTGTTTGTGGACCCCTTTCCGTGTAAATCAGGTACTTCCAACAACCATTTCGTGTGATACTGCTGATTGAAAAATCCGCAGTCCGTTATCATTTGTATTTTGATGTAAGTTGTGGGAGCCAACGTATCGCCTGAATAGGGGCTCCTTTCCTACTTGGCTGTTAAAATCCCCAAGTATAATTTTGATATCATATATGGGGCAGGCTTCGAGGGTTCGTTCTACTGCCTCTGCCTCTGCAGTCTCCTCTGTAGGGGCGTGAACGTTAATGAGGCTTATATTTCTAAACTTGCCTCGCAAACGCAGAGTGCATAGCCTTTCGCTTATATTTTCAAAGCCTATAACAGCAGGTTTCCCTTTTTGGCTGACTAAGAAACCTACTCCGAGCACATGGTTTACTGGATGGCCACTATAATATATTGTGTAGCGGCTCTTCTCCAAGAAACCGGTCCCTATCCATCGCATCTCTTGTAACGCTTTTACATCAGCCTTATATTGGGACAGGGTATCGGCTAGCTGTTCAGCAGCATTCGGTCTGCACATTGAGCGCACGTTCCATGAGAAAATGCGCAAATCGTTTATCCGTTGTCGTTGCCGGGTTCGTCGTTTTAAAATTAATCCTGTCCGAGGCTCCTTTAGTGGCTTCGTAACATCGGTTTTCCGTGTAGGGTTGTCAGCCCAACCCAAACCCCAACCTGGAGGACCAGTTGATACAATTTATACCATTTTTAGGCGCGGGAAACTCACCTTCATCCTTCTCCGTCTGCAGCTTATCGTTAAAAAAGGGTTCCAAGCGGTCAGCACGTGGAGGTGGAGATAGGGTTTGGTTGTAGAGCTGTTGGTGTTGATTTAGCAGGCGTTTCCCAGGTACCAATCCACGTTTCGCCCTGGGACCTATACTACCCTTTATCCGCCATAGTGCCATAAAAGCGTGGCTAGATTAAATATTTGGAGGTGATGGTTGGCATGGAGATCAATTTCAAGGAACACCTGCACTATGCCTGTGAGAAAGCAACAAATACCGCGGATGGTGCCTTACATTGGAGGCCAAAGATACAGTCGCAAATTACTTGTAATTACTTGTGGGCGGACTAGTTTGCTCTACACTATTATACAAGGCATCAGTTTGGGAAGGCGCGCTAGCGTGTGAGAGCAATCAGAGGAGAGGAAGCATGACTTACTGCTTAGTGACGCTAAGGTGTTACAACGTCTTCGGAACAATCTAAGGTGAAGCAGTGTGTGCTATTGTGGGAATGGTCTCGATGGATATTCTTCCTTTTGGCCTGAATATGGTTGCATACCTGAGGACCGGGAACATGTTATGTTCGACTGGTGGAACATTTTGCTCAGGGAGGATGAGCGTGGAAGACTTTCTAGAAATCTTCATAAGCCGCAGAGTATCAGAGGAAAACTGGTATAAGTGAACCCTGTAATCAAAAGGGTTCAGGCGGCCCGCAAGGAGGGCATGTAGAACAGAAGACTAGGTGGCTTAAAGCGCGGTCCTCCCCATGAAGTAATGCTTTGCAATCGTTCCGCGAGGAGGAAAGGGGGAGAAAGTGGGGGTGGTTTTAATGAGTGAAAATCTCATATGCTACTGCAACCTGATGTGGCTGTGTCTTCCTAAGAGCTCGACCTCCATCCATAAAATAATAAACAAGTCGGAAAACCGGAAGCTGGGCGCTTCAGGTATGAAAGGTTTTGTTTGTTTCTTCTGTGAGTATATTTGAGTGTAGAACTATCCCATTTGTACGTAGCCCGTTATGTATATGCATTTGGTATGTGGATATGGACCTTACCCGATTGTCCAAATTGCGATGGAGTCACAGAGGGCCCAGAGCATGTAGTCTTCCACTGTCCAAGATTTGTCAAAAAAAGGAGGAATCTTGAGAAGACTCTAGGAGAGATGCTGGTACTAGAAAATCTGGTGCCGAAAATGATAGCACATCAAGAGAATTGGGATGCGGTCAACTCCATAATGGCATCTAATCAAAAAAAACTCCGAAAGGTAGAGGAGAGGAGGAAAGTGCGGTCACGTGCGCCACGTATAGAAGAAAAGTGACTAAGTTAGGGTGAGCTAACTCCGCTCCGTGATGTAATACCTCATGGTGGTTCCACGGGGCAGGGAGCGAGTCGGGGGTGGTTTCAGTGGGTAACAATCCCACACGCTGGTGTGTCCAGACCAGTGTCTCTTGAAGATTTCCACCTTCTCAAGAAAAAGATATTTTGAATTTGCTTACATAGCGGCGATATGCACGGGTAACTGCGATATGTCAAAAAAGTGTGGAAAATAAGGGGGAAAAGGTCACATATTCAAGAAGAGTAGAGCTGTCGATATTGTGGCTACAGAAAGAGTAACATAAATAATTAAACGCTTCAGAGGGACGCTGTCATGTCGAGGCGCAAATTCTCATTAGTAATCGGTCAAACTATTGAAGGAACGAAGAAATTGCGGAGTTGTGGACTGCATGGTTCCGGGAAGAAGACCACCGTGGCTATCACCTCCGCCATTCTGCGATGAAGGCTAACACCCCCAAGGACTTGGACGTCTGCATACTCGTCTTGGTTCGCGTGGATGCTTCCCGAAAGTTCTTGTAACCACCACATGAAAGCCCTTATGAAGTGTTAAACAGGAGGGAGCACTTCTTTAGGCTTGACGTCGACGATAGGCCAAACTCATCCGCCTGAGTGACTCGCCTACCTGTTGACGGCAGGTTCAGTCAGCCGTAGAAAAATAAAAGAAAAAAGAAAACAATTTTTTGCCGTGAACTCACTGTATGTGTAGGATTTTATAGTTCCCGAATCGCAGAGTTTTCGGTTGCATGCTTTCGAGCAAGAAGAATCCACCAAATCTAGAGGAAGACCAGACTTCGATGAGAATCGGGAAGTATACATGAACCTTGGGATCAGGATACACGGACTAGCCTGCGTGAATGCTTCAAGAAAGTTTGCGCGGAGGCAGATCAAAACCAATGGCGATCCGCATACAGTGGGGTTATGGAGGAGATAAGAGGGCGAACACCACAACTGACCTGCCCGCATGATCTGCTCGATATAGTGATGGCACCCTTTACCCCTGATAAAGAGGGGCGCAGAAAATATAAATAAACATTTGACACCTCGCAGGGATTTGATGTCCCCGATTTTGATGCTGTTTCCAATTGAGCCCTTAAGCTCTCTGTTAATATCAGACCCGACTGGTTTATCAGTGCATTTGAAGCGTGTAGAAGAGTTTTCCCTGCTCGGTAGAAGACGCGAAACCCAGTTTTGCATCCGAAGCTCAATAAGCAACCGGG
Organism: Hermetia illucens; assembly: GCF_905115235.1. Taxonomy (NCBI): domain Eukaryota; kingdom Metazoa; phylum Arthropoda; class Insecta; order Diptera; family Stratiomyidae; genus Hermetia; species Hermetia illucens. Next base: position 200,793,918 of record NC_051849.1, read on the forward strand.
ATATCCATCATCATGTTCGGTGCAGTCCGATTTGCCATATCGGCACGGCAGGAAAAATGCTAGTAAGAGTCATCTACAGTAGCTTCTCTCTATCATTATCGGAGCGACAATTTGGATTTTGAAAAGTTCACTCACCGATCGATTTGGTTTTTAAGCTTGCTCAAGACGCGATCTGGTCTAATTAATGTTGGGTCTTGGTGACGTTGGACGTCAAAAATGCTTTCAATTTAGCCTGCTAAGAGTGGAGGAAAAACTCATCGGTGTCCCCATTTACTTGGTTAAGCTCGGCAAGGACACTTTCGTACATTGCGGATGAGCGACCCAAGTAGTACACCGTCCCAGCACGAGTGCCACAGAGCTCAGTGTTGGGGACTCTCCAGTGGTACGTGATGCACAATGAAGTTTACGTTAATGAAATCATTAGTGCCATAAAAGCGTGGCTCTCGAGGTGATGAGTGAGTCGAAGATCAATTTCAAAGAACACCCTGAATTATACCTTTGAGAAAGCAGCTAATACCATCTTACCGTTAGCGCGGATGGTGCCTTACCTTAGAGGTCCAAAATGCAGTCGCAAATTACTTGTGGTCGGAGTAGTTCCCACTACACTATTAGACATGGCAGCGGTTTGGAAAGAAGCACCAGCGTGTGAGATCAATCAGAGGTGAGGAAGCATGACTTAGGGGTTAGTGGCGCTAAGTGTCTGCAGCGCCTTCGGAACTATCTCAGGTGAGGCAGTGTGTGTTATTGCGTGGATGGTCCCGATGGACATTCTGATAAGTGAGGCATGCTGTCTGTACGAAAAACGGAGAATGAATCTACCTGAAAAGGGTACAGAATACCGAAAATCGCCAAAGCGGAAATTGCTGGAAAAGTGGCAACAACGATGGTATGACTCAAAAGGGGGTCACTGGACCCATACTTTGATTCCCCGTATGGAGGAATGGAGAGATTAACTACCACCTCACTCAATTCCTGTCAGGGTATGCTGGTTACAGAAAGTATCTGCACCAATTCAGGTTGGATGATTCTTCCTTCTCCTCTGAATGTGGTTGCATACCTGACGAACCGGAGCATGTCATGCTCGAATAGTGGAACATTTTGCTCAGGGAGGAGGAGCCTGGAAGACTCTCTAGAAATCAGCATAAGTCCGCAGAACATCGAAGGAAAACTGGTGTATGGTGAACTCTGTAATCAAAAGGATTGAGGCGGCTCGCAAGGAGGCCGTCTAGAACGGAAGACTTGGTTGCTTAAAGCGCATTCCTCTCTGTGAAGTAATGTTTTGCAGTCGTTCCGCTAGGAGGGAAGAAGGAGAAAGTAGGGGTGGTTTTAGTGAGTGAAAATCTCACATGCTGCTGCAACCTGATGTGACTGTATCTTTCTAAGAGTTCCACCTCCACCTATAAAACCCACAAAAAGACTGACAGTGAATTGATTTTAATAAGGTTTCCCTTTTAGTGCAAACAGCCGAAAAATGGTTAGTCACTTTAATCTTAGCCGTATTCTTTAATTAGAAATCTGTAACTAAAGGTAGTTCTAAAAGATTAGTATTTATCTTTTTATTTATAAATATCTATGCAGTTGATGTGGAACAATTTACATAATCAATGCTCACGTACAGAACTCTACTAATCAACAAAAGATAACAATTCTTCAACCTTGAAATGATTCATGGTCTTCCAAATCAAATTTAAGCGTCTGAGCCAGATTATCTTCAAGTACATCGTCGCATAGCCATTACTATAAACAATTACGCGCACTTTTCACACTAGGAATGGGAATCCAAACGTCCAATGTCAAGCTTATCATCCCCCGAAAATGCTAGTATCACAACTGACCGTCAGAAAGTTGCCAAGACCCATAACGACTGTCTAACCGCATCTCAAGCCACCTTTTCAGAATTCTAAGATAACAATAATCTGCTGAGATTATTTCGACTATGAAAATCACTTTGACAAAGTCAGGGAAGATTAACAGATTTTTCGCACAATTGGCTTCACTTATTGGCAGTTCGTAATCAATAGAAAAGCATGAGATATTGATAAGGCTGAGTTTTTCCGAAACGTATTCAACCCTGGTATCGGATATTGCCGTTTATGAAAATTGGGTCGAATCGGATGCAACACAATCAGAAGTTCTTGAAATATGCAGAGAATATATGTTTTGCTTTCAGCCATGACCCGGAGGAAGCCTCCATAAACGCTCGTGCGGCAGAGGATAAGATAAATTTCCACTATATATAGGAGCATTTCCGTTGATTCTATCACAGTCAACAGCCGTGGAAAATTACGACAAGTTCTTTTTATTAATTATTACAAGCATAAACAATTAAGATGCTTTATCTCACCTTCTTACTACCGTTTGTTGGTTTAGCACTAAGTGCTGGTACTGTATCTTATAATTTTTATTTGCAGTAGATTTAACAGTTTCGCTTTTATTTTTTAAATTAATTTTTATGACCCAGTTTCGACCTGAAGCTTACAATCTAGGGTTGTAAATTATGTAATTTACCCCAGGTGTAATTCAAATATGCTTCATTTCTGAACAGTTGCTGAGTTAAGCTTCCTCACGTGTCAGAAATGATTCTTTTTGACCTTCACCTGCTTTCTTTCTACATTTCTGACGCCATAAGATCTTTTCTACTTTATTCTGTTAAGTGAAACTATCTCTTTATTTACCTGTAATAAAAATTTGGGGCTTCCCTCTAGTCATTGAAGAGCAGCGATTCATGCCCATGCTTGACGGGCGAATTGTGGGCGGCCAGGTCATAGATATCACCGATGCACCCCACCAAGTATCATTAAATACACACGCTTTTGGGCATTTCTGCGGAGGATCAATCATCGGAAGTAGATGGGTTCTAACTGCAGCGCATTGCACAGATAGTTACAAGTAAGTAAACCATCTACATCGAACCTGCATACTTTACTGTTCTAATAAAAATCCTTACATGCCTTTCCCAGGAATCAGGTAATCCCCCTTTTGCGAGTCCGGTGTGGCACATCCAAAAGGCGCACAGGCGGTGAATTGATCTACGTCAAGAAAATCTACCAGCATCCGAAATTTTCCATGAAGACTGTTGACTTTGATTTTTCAATTCTGGAGCTCGTTAGAGACATCAACATGGATCATACCAAAAAGCCCATTGCATTGCCTGCACTGAACCAACCTGTCGTCGAAGGAACCATGTGCACCATAACCGGCTGGGGCCACACTAAGAATGACTTGGAGAACAACAATTTGCTGCGTGGAACCAAAGTTCCAATATTTAATCAAGTGAAATGCATTAATGCGTATCGCGGCTTGGGAACAATTACGGACCGCATGTTCTGCGCTGGCTTCCCAAGCGGTGGAAAGGACGCTTGCCAAGGAGATTCAGGCGGTCCATTGGTTGCAAATGATGTCCTCATTGGAATCATCTCATGGGGATATGGTTGCGCTAAGCCAGATTATCCTGGTGTTTATGCTAGAATTGCATCAGTTCGGGATTGGATTAAAGCTAACAGTGGAGTTTAGATGGATCTTATCTTATTTGAACTACCATTAATTTATTTATGTTTTTTATAATCTTTTACTATTTATAAACCCTTTTTTACCTGTTTGTTATTGATGAAAATAAATTTTGAAAGTTAAAAAGATTATTTTTTTCATATGAAGAACGAAAGATATTTCGCAGTCGCATTAGTAGTGCAGCTATAGAACGGGTGTCGGAAACTCAAGTGAAGCAGCTTGCCGACATGTAAATTCTAGTGTTTTATTTGCTGGCGCAAATTTGGTGGAAAAATTATTTTCATTGCACGCGAAAGTCTCTTTTTATATTACTTCTACCTATCTCTCTTGTCTCCAATTTTCTATATCTCATCCCAACACTATAATATAACGAAATTAATGGCTTCGAAATATTCATTTAAACTGATCAAAGTAACTTGGCTTCAAAACTGTTACCCAAAACTCATCACCATTCGAATCTCCTGAAATCCTAATTCTTCTCCCTATCCCTTTAAAAGAAAAATGATCCCCCCTTTTTCAAGATTTTAAGGAAAACAAAACAAGTCCTAATAGTTAACATTTCAATGTTATGTTTATTCTCATGGCCGTGTGTAATTGGGTGCATTTTGCTTAGCGGATTATAGTGACGAAATAAAATTGTCGATAGTCAAACGACTGCTAAAAAGATCTAAATACCTGCGAACTTTGACAGTAAATCTAAATATAAATAGGAATAAATAAATAAATCAACTATTATAATAGCATCTAGAGAATCAATTTGACTAGAATACCAACTAAAATTGAACCTACGCTCAGCAAAAATCATGAACAGGGTGGACTTATTTTCAGAGATACAAGAATGGAAAAATGAGCCTACGCTCAAAAGAAATAGAAGCAAGTCGGGAAACCGGAAGCTGGACGCTTCAGGTACGAAAGGTTTTGTGTATTTCTTAGTACGTAGCACGTAATATATCCATATATTATGTGAGAGTATCCACTTTCGGGTGATATTGACATTTATAGTCTTCAATTTTCAAAGAAGCAACAAATTTGAGGTATTATAACTTTGTTAGTAATAATGCGATTTCCACCAAACTTGGTAAGATCATGCTCTATACTATAGCCTATATCACTGCAAAACTTCATGGTACTAAGATGAGCCTAAGGGGGGTTTCTAACCAATTACAAAAAATTGAAGTAATATACTATTATTAACTTTATTTAAACAGATATCGGCATGGAAGGTATTTCGGAGCCCAGGTACCATATAGTGGCAGCCTCCTGATTTTTTTCAGATTTTTGGATTGGGTGTTTCTGAGAATGGCCCCCTTAAAGAAGTGATCACTTTCAACCCCCCGCACTCCCCACTTTCCCAACAAATGTCACAACTAAGACCGGCTTCGAAAAGTACTAACCGAGACCATTAATTTGATACCCCACATGACTATATTTGAATAAAAAAAAATTAAAACCCCCCTTTTGCATGTATGGACACCCCCCCCCCCCTCCTCGACGTAAAAGGATGTAACTGACTGTATGCGTGAGCGTTTGCAGTTCCCACCTTTCTACCAAATTTGGTGTCAATCGCTGTAATCGTCTCCGAGAAAAATGCGTGTGACGGACAGACAGACAGCCGAACAGACAGACAGACAACAGGACGGAGCCACAAGGCAGAAGACCCGCACCCGGAAACCGAAATCCAAAAGAACACCAGCATGCTCTGCAAAAGCGATGGATGAGCAAACATTCATGGACCTAGACCTGCTTAGCAAAGCAGGCACCTCCACGGATAGAGTTCTCCATGTTACACAAAGCATCTCTAAAGCATGTGACGCGTCGATGCCTAGGAGATGTTCATTCCCCACTAGAAGACCCCATTATTGACGGAATAGTGAACTTGCCAGTCTTTGATCGATTTGCCACAGAGCTAGACGAATGGCTCAGAGGTCAATAGGTAGTATCGATCAAGGGCAAAAGAAGCATGACTATAGAGAAACCCGCAAGAACCTCAAGCTCGACATCCAGAAGAGTAAGAGGGAATGTTTTAAGGAGCTCTGTTCGGAAGCGGACATAAATCCGTCGGGTAGCGCCTATAAAATCGTAACAGGACGATTCAGAGGCCGATCATCTCCGCAGATCACGTGCCCTATGCTCTTGTTGGAAATAATGGGTTATTTACCCAGCAAGAGGGGGGTACTGACATCTTTCAGCGCCCCCTGAATGTGACGCTGATTCCACCAGTCACCAGGGACGAGCTTCTGAAGATCTGCAGTCGAATAGGCGACAGCAAAGCATCGGGTCTGGACGGCATATTCAACAAGGCCGTCAAATGTAGACCGGATATGTTCGAAACGAGGGTATCTTTGCTGCACCATGGAAGCGGCAGAAGCTGGTGCTGCTGCCTAAGGCTGGTGAACCTTCAGGGGACTCGTCGTCCTGTAGACCCTTGACACTATGAGTGAAAACGTTGGAGCGGCTTATTTATAATAAACTACTCCCAGTCGTCGAGAGTCAAAGGGGGCCTTTCAGATAGGCAGTATGGGTTCCGGAAAGCCAGATCAACCATTGATGCCATCAAAATGGTTACTGGCTTGGCTGAAAATGCAATTCACGGAAGGGGTTGTACCAGCAAACATTGTGTGGTGGTGACCCTGGATGTGAGGAATGCCATCAACTCGACCAATTGGAACCTTATACGAAAGTCTCTGGCGACGATTGGTGTTCCCATCTACTTCGCTGCTATTATCGATAGCTACTTGCATGAGCGAACACTCTGGTATAATACCGATGATGGACTCAAGGACTACGTTTTGTCTTCGCAGGGTCTCACCGGGCTCTGTACTGGGCCCACTAGTGTGGAACATCATGTATAATGATGTAGTTAACCTTTCGGTTCCGGGGGAGGCCACGGTGATGAGTTAAGCCGATGATATAGCACTGGTTGTTGCCGAAAAGCACCTCAGGGATACTGAGTTGTACTCAAGCGAAGCAATCAGTTTTGTTAAGGCTTGGTTAGAGACTGCTGGACTGGCATCACCGCAAAAGAAAGCCTTAAGGGTGCGTTCTACCTTCAGGACCGTTTCAGACGATTACGAACGCTGAATGATGCCGATTGACATCCTGGCAACCGGAATGATGAATATTTATAACACTAGGTCCATCTCTCCCTTATCGCAGGTGAAAAAAGCTGAAAGGGAGAGATCCATAAGCAGATGGCAACAGCGATGGGACCAGTCAGAAAAGGGTCGTTGGACTTACAAGTTGATCCTTTCCATCGGGGAGTGGCTGGAGAGAAAGCATGGGGAGATCAATTATAATCTCATCCAGCTTCTCACCGGCCATGGAGGATACTATTAATACCTGTACAGGTTTAAATTGGACACTTCACCTAATTGTCCAAATTTCGATGGGGCCCCAGAGGACCCAGCGCGCGTATTCTTCCAATGCCCTAAGTTCCTGAAAGAAAGGTGGAACCTAGAGGAAAGTCTAGGTGAAGTGCTATTACTGGAAAATTTTGTCCGGAGAATGGTAGCTTGCTAGGAAGACTGGGATGCGATCAGTTCCATCATCGCTATAATCCAGGATAAACTGCGAAAAACGAAAAAAGTGAGGAAGGCGCGGTTACGAGCCCCGTGGGGAGACGGAAGGAGACCTAGCTAAAGTAAGCTAACTCCACCCCGTGATGTAATACCTAAAGGTGGTTTCACGGGGTAGGAGGGAGTCAGGGGTGGTTTTAGTGGGTGAAAATCCCACACTCTGGCGTGCCCAGGCCAGAGTATTTTTAAGATTTCCACCTCCTCAAAAAAAAAAGGCAGACAGTAAATCGATTTTAATAGGCTTTTTTTTGACACAAAACCTTATAAAAGAAATAAAAAAAAAATAGAACTGATGGAGAACAAAACAAGAAGAAATAAAGAAATGAGCCTATGCTCAAGTAAAATTGAAAAGTGAGCCTACGTCCAAGAAAACTAAATTAAAAGAAAATGCTAAATATTTCTCTTTAACTAAACTAAACTTTAACTCAAAGAAAATAGGATAGTTAGTTAGTTATGTTTGCTGCGGGGAGCCGCACCTCCAAGCACTCAGGCCATTGTTAGGTCCATTGTACTATCCCCGCAAATCGCCTATTCAATGGCTTCCCACTCATGGTGTCCTCAGGCTTTAGCGAATCTGAGAACATTCTCCAGAGGCAGAGAGTGTGTAGATTCTTCATTGAAGAAAACCTTACCAAGGTGTCAAGGTCTTCTGAGGAGGCCGGGCAGCTGCATAAGAAGTGCAGAGCCGTTTCCTCCTCCTCCTCACATTGGCTGCACATAGCCGAAACCACCACCCCAATCATTTCCATATGGTAGTTTAAGAAGCAGTGTCCCGTTAAAAGCCCTACTAGGTTTTTCATGTCCCACTTTTTAAGGGACAACATAAATGCCGCTCTGGCCCCATCATTGTGGTCCGAAACTTCGGCGAGCCAGTCTGCCAGCCTCCTCATTGATGACAACTCCACACCAACTGTTTAGTGCTGATAATGCCGCCTGACTGTCGGAACAGATTCGAATGGTGCGCCCCTTCCATTTTTGTCGCAGACATTCTTCTGCTGCCAATAAAATAGCATATATCTCCACCTGGAGTATGGTCGTCATTTTTCTGAGGGGTCGGGCCAGTTCCATAATCGGATTCCCCGAGAAAACCCACTGTGCCCGATCCGACCTCCATAACTGACCCTTCGGTGAAGATTATTAGGTCTGTAATCTGAAAAGGCTAATGACCATTTATCGTACATTCTTCTCTTTTGGTCATTACGTCAGTGTATGCCTTTCCAAAGGCGAATCTGGAAACCATATGATCGGCCGGCATCAGAGCTACCGGATGTTTGTCAAGGAATTTCCAAATAGGCGCATGACCGTGTGATTTGCCGCCTTTCCACGCTCCAATGGTATCGAGTCTATATGCGTCATTGACTGCTTTCCGTTTCACCAAGTAAATGGGGGTAGATTTAGGATAGCTTCAAGTGCCGGAGTTGGCGTAGTACTCATGGCTCCAGTAATACTTAGGCAAAGAAGCCTCTGAATCTGCGTTAGTAGCTTCCTGCTGTTAGCAAAGTTCAGTCCCGGCCACCAGACGATGCATGCATTCATCAAAACAGGTTTTATTATGGATGTAAATATCCAATATATCCATTTTAGTGAAAGTCCCCAGGTGTTATCTATAGCATTCCTATAGCACCAGAGCAATCTGCAGGATTTCTAATATTGTTCCTGGATATGGTGCTTCCATGTTAACTTGGAGTTGAAATGTTCTCCTAAATACTTGACTGTTTGTGCCAGCTGGATTTCCGCCCTTGCTAAGGTGGGTAGCGTATAGCTGCCCCAACTGGCATTCCTAGTCAATATAACTAGTCCAGTCTTCCTAGCGTTCACCGTGAGTCCATTTTGGAGGCACCAACTGTGGATTTCATGCAGAGTTGCATTCAAGCGGCCAAATATGTGTCCGCAAACTTGCCGGTAAATATTACCGCTAGGTCGTCCACAAGTGCTTGCGAGAAGACTTTTTGTCCTCCAGGAGCCGCAGTAGGGTATCCATTACCAAGAGCCATAACAGCGAAGAGAGAACCCCTTCCTGAGGGCAGCCCCTAACACATCCTGCTTCAATAGATTTCTGGCCGACCAATATGTGGATTTTTGTCCACTCTAGCATGTGAAGGATCCAACTGATTAGCAGCGGTTCGATTCCATTCTGTCTTGCCGCATCACAAATTGCCGCGAATGAGGCATAATTGAAGCCACCTTCGATGTCCATGAATGCGCCTAAGGCGTATCCTTTTTCGAACATCGCCTTTTCAATTTTGCTGTCTCCGTGGATTTGCCTTTCTGGTTGGCGTGTTGCCTATAGTGAAGTGCCACTTAGGAATGTGTGTATCTCATATGAATCAATCTACTAGTGTTTTCAGTCCTTTTAGTAGAAAAGACGTTAGACTGATCGGTCGGAAGCTTTTTGCGTCTGTGTAGGTGGGTTTCCCTGGTTTGGGAATAAATATCACCTTCACATCACCCCAGTTAATTGGAATATAAGCGTGTTCTAGACATGCACGATATATATTCCGAATATGAAGACCCAGGGCATCCATTTCCTCTAATAGTAGCGCAGAAATGATGCCATCTGGACCTGCAGACTTGTATCTATGGAACGAGTTAAATGCCTATTTTACTTGCTCCAGTGATACTACTTTGCATGACAGATTTTAGTCTCTCGGTTGAGGACTGTATACACCTGTCGGCCCCAAGTTAAGATTTTGGATGCTGCCTGAGAAGTGTAGTTCGAGCAAATGGTTTGCCGCTTTCTCACTGCTTTCTGTGTACCTCCTGTTCTGTAAACCTAAATAACCCAGTTTCTGGCTGCGTTCTTTAACCAGAATCCGCTTCAATTTTGAGGCTAGAGGATTTTATGCTCTTTTTTAGAGCCTTCTGTGCCTGTGTATAGCGATTCCAGCTAACGGCTGAATCACACTTCATAGCATGATTGAGGGGCATCCTTGTCGTTCTCCTCTGTTTTTCAAATCCGAGTGCCACCATGATGCTTTACCCTTCTTTCTTCAAAAGCTTCTCTGATGCTAGTTGTGATCATCTGGGTTGTCTTTTCATTTCTAGCAATGAATTTGATGTGCTTCCCAGGGATCGTGACTCGGGCGCTCAATTCTATTTTCTACGTCGCCCAATCTGCCTTCCACGGATTCAGAAATGGAGTGGGTGGAGGTGGATCCATGCCCATTACGAAATCAATGCGTCCGTGATTTGAGAGTGTGATAATGTTTGATACTTTCCACTCTCCGACTAGAGCCGCGATGTCAGGGGATGCCACCATGATGCCGATGACCTCTCGCCTGACCACGTTGAAGAAAGTGGGTTCATTACCCAAATTAAGGATCTGCAAATCGGTTTCTACTAGATACTCGATCCTCTTGCATTGATGTTGGAACTTCCCCATCATATGTGGTGAGCATTGACATCACATCCTGCTAATACCCCCATGCCTTTACTTTCGGCATATTGGATAGCTCTGATGAATGTTCCACTGGAAACTTCGTCTGCGTCATAGGGGAAATATGTAAAGCACGATAGTATCTCTTTATCTCCCTGTTGACTTTTTATGGTTAGGTTAGCCCATGTGGTGTCCCCATCACATAGGTCCATCCAACCAAATCAACCTGGAAGTCTTTTGAGACTACCTACCATGTAGGAGTGGGGTCGATCACTTCCATTGGCATACAACAGGCAAGCATGTTGGAAGCTTAGGCTCCTGACTGCTCCGCCAACAACCCACAGTTCTTGTATGGGGTATATAAATGTCTTGCAGTTATTCATCCGATGACTGATAAGTGCGGTCGGCATTTTACAATGCTGCAAATTTATTTGGGAAATCTGGCACCTCATCTTCAGATGAAGATGCCAAAGGCTGCACGTCACCTTAAATGGTCTCGGGAGCCGAAGCTTGCAATGTGATGGTCCCTAGCCCATTGTAGGGCTGGCAGCCCGATTTTTCCCGAACCTTCTTAGCATCGGGTACGGGAATGCCGATAGTGAGAAAAGTCCCTGGCCTGTTGATATCTTTCCTGTTTTGCTGTCTAGAAATTTCCAGATGGATGTGTTGAGATTATTCTGCATACCAAGTTATTCCAGAACCCCAGCACTATTCCGCTCTTCTTCTGGAAGCCAGAGGAAGCACTTTTTACCGATGGCAATTCAGAGACCCTTTTAAGGGTTAGTCGCGCACTTCGAACACATCGTTGAGGGAGGAGCAGTACTCCCTGAGCCACTCGGGCAGCACTGAATCTGAGAATAGACTCATGTTCTCCACTGATGAGCTTAGGGTTGCCCCTCCACTCGGGGCTGGATCATCACGAACGAGGTTTGATTATAGTTTCTTAAAAGGTTTTTATTCTTTTGTTTTCACATAATTGGCGGCCATGGCCTCAGGTTTTTCGGGGAAAATAAGTCGATCTCGGCAGAGCCCCATTTTGCCGAGACGAGGCTGGTTGAAACTGGGGGTCACCTGGAATCAGAGCAGAGTTCACCGTTTACGGCCACATCTTAATGAGGGACTTAGGTTCACACTTGATGTCGGAACGTACCCAATGGAGAGCAATTTACTCTCACTTTTCTGGTTTCACGGATCGCTCTTTTGGACTTAGCACCCAAGTACTGAGAGACAAAGAAAAAGAAGTCTGTAAAACATGAGACCAGCGAACACTAGACACTAATGAAGGAAATCTACCCTTCACTTCCTGGTGCCAGATGATATACTGATAGTCTCATCCGGTATATGTAAACGTCTTTTGGAAGCTTGAATCAACATCTACTTCTATAGATTCTTTTCGCCAGAAGTGGTTTGGAAGATACACTAGACAAACTTACTATGAGTGATGTGGAGGCATCCTAAAATCTAAAAATGGTCTTTTAATTATTGCTGTGGGTCCCTAAAAGTCACAAATTCGAAAAGGTTTCTCTGATGAAACAGGACGAGTCCTGTTTTTGACACTTTATAGCGTAAGATATTAATCACGAGGAACTACCCTATTTAGAATTGTTTAATATTAAACTAATTACAATTACCGCTAACCTACAAGTGGATTCAATTACTCAGTCATTCAGATAAACCAAAAATTAACTTATTGTTCAGCTTGAGGAAAGCGGGATAGTACTCGAGATCAATGTTATCAGCTAAATGATTATGTTCTTGGAGTGCACGCATTCTTTCCGTAAAAAGACAGATTACCGGTAAAGCTATTTGGTGACTACTTATTGTAAATGTAACAACAATTAAGTGGTTACGAAACAATTAGGTTGAATTTAAGTTTTATAAAATGACCTTCTGCAACTTACGTACTTTCGATTAACCGTGTAACCTGCAGAGAGGATAAGATAACATACATTCGAAGTGTAGTTCAAGAGTATAAATGGGGTTCTGGGCTGAAATGGAAAGTTTATAGTTTAGTATTCTTAGTACCGTGAATAGTCCCTTAGAAATGATATTCGCTGTGGGTTTGGTCAGTCTCCTAGTTGGTGCAGTTTTTAGTGCTGGTTAGTTTTTAATTTATACAAAAACGCATAGTTGCCCGGAGAACATTTTGAATTTACGCCTATAGTTGGATGATCAAGGGAAGATTCAAGTATCTAATTACTTGTTCTCTTCTCTAGCAATCGATGAACCAATACCAAGGCCTCGACTGGATGGACGTATTGTCGGAGGGTTTAAAATGAACATAACCGACGCCCCTCACCAAATATCCTTGCAATCAAATTACGGTCACATGTGTGGAGGTTCGATCATCAGCAGTAAATGGGTTCTCACGGCTGCCCATTGCACAAAGTAAGTCCTTATGGAAATGATTTAGTCACACCATATTTTCAACATGCTTCCACCTTCCTTAGTCGCCAGAAACCGAAAAATCTGCAAGTCCGCGTAGGATCTTCCGAGTCGAGTGCAGGAGGAGAAATGATCAAAATCAAGCGAATTGTCCAACATGAAAAGTTCAACTATAACAACATTGACTGGGACTATTCTCTACTGGAACTAGCTAAGGAAATTGAGTTTGATGATAACCGGAAAGCCATCAAGCTTCCAGAGTTGAATGAGGTGACAATGGATGGGTCGCTTTGCACTGTTACAGGATGGGGAGCCACGCATAGCGATAGCGAAAGCAACAAATGGTTACGTGGGGCTGAAGTGCCAATTGTCAATCAGGACCTGTGTGCTGCCAATTACAGAGATTTTGGTGGAGTGACAGAAAGAATGATCTGTGCTGGATACACGGAGGGTGGTAAGGATGCTTGCCAAGGTGATTCTGGTGGCCCACTAGTGTACAATGAAGTTTTGGTCGGAGTCGTGTCTTGGGGCTATGGATGCGCCAAGCCCGAATATCCAGGGGTTTATTCGCGGGTTGCCTATGTAAGGGATTGGATTAAGGAGAATGCTGGTGTTTAATATAAATATTGTCTCATGTGTTCAATAACATTAGTTTCGTTTTGACTATTCTGTTTTAATTGCATTGCATGCATTTAGAAGAGCGTTTCAGGTGTATACCGTAGGTATGGGGGTTTTCAGGTTTCTTGTGTCAATCAACATTTGCGGGTATTATGCGGTATTCATTCCCAATTCGGAGGAAAAATAAAGAAATGTACATAGGTTGCTACCGCGGTGACACTCTAGCCCATAGCTTGGTCTAATAGCTGTGATGCCCAATCTGAAAACCTTAGAAACATTTTGTGGTCTATGTGGGTCCTCCGTCATTTTAAAAACTCTGTGCATTTGCTTTATATGATCAATCTATTCTAGTTTCATAATAATCATCATCAACGTCGCAACAACCGGTATCCGGTCTAGGCTTGCCTTAATGAGAAACTCCAGACATCTCGGTTTTGCGCCGAGGTCCACCAATTCGATATCCCTGAAAGCTGTCTGGCATCCTAGCCTACGCCATCGCTCCATCTCAGGCAGGGTCTGCCTCCTCTTCTTTTTTTCTACCATAGACATTGCCCTTATAAACTTTCCGGGCTGGATCATCCTCATCCATACGGATTAAGTGACCCACCCACCGTAACCTATTGAGAGGTATCGCTCATAGATTTCATCGTTATGTAGGCTACGGAATCGTCCATCCTCATGTAGGGGGTCAAAAATTCTTGGGAGGATTCCTCACTTGAACGCAGCCAAGGGTTCGCAATTTGTCTTGCTAAGAACCCAAGTCTCCGAGAAATACATGAGGACTGGAAAGATAATTGTCTTGTACAGTAAGAGCTTTGAGCCTATGGTGGGACGTTTCAAACGGAACAGTTTTTGTAAGCTGAAATAGGCTCCGTTGGTTGACAACAACCATGTGCGGATTTCATCATCGTAGCTGTTATTGGTTGTGATTTTTGACCCTAAATAGGAGACATTATCAGCGGTCTCAAAGTTGTAGCCTCCTATCATTATTCTTCCCGTTTGACCAGTGCGGTTTGATGTTTTTGGTTGTTTTGGTTTTCCTGACGTTGCCAACATATATTTTGTCTTGCCTTCATTGATGTGCAGCCCAAGATCTCTGATCTGTTGCTGATTTGCCTGGAGTGAAGCGTCTTTGGTATGGGCCAATGATGCTCTGGGCGTATGGGGCTATCCGGCCTAGCAAGATAGCGGAGAATATCTTATAGATGGTACTCAGCAACGTGATATCTCTATAATTGCTGCAGTGTGTGATATCTCCCTTATTATGTATGAGACTCTTTGTCAGTCGTCAGGCATTGATTCGCTGTCTCACACCTTGAGCACAAGTTGATGAACCACTTGATGTAATTGGTATGTTTGTGGCCGTATCAATGATAAGGTTCTTCAGGTGGTTGTGAAGATCATTTGTTAAGGTTTCATCTCCAGGATCTCTGTTGATTGCGGTTATTGCGGCATCTATTTTCCTCTTATAGGTGTTGCGGAGGGCTGTGTTATGGATGGCTTCAGTGTTAACTCTCACCTGATAGTCAGACTGGATTCTGGGTGGTGTTGTTATTCGAACCTGGAGCACCATGGCAACGAGGTAGTGATCCGAGTCTATATTGCCATCCCCCCCCCCCCTTATATGTTTTGACATGCATCAAGGCTGAGAAGTGCCAGCGTTCAATCAGCACGTGGTCAATTTGGTTAAAAGTGGTTCCAACTGGAGAGGCACACGTATGTTTGTGGGCCGCTTTCCGCGCAAACCAGGTACTTCCAACAACCATTTCGTGCGATACTGCTAATTTGAATAATCCGCAGTCCGTTATCATATGTATTTTGATGTAAGCTATGGCAGCCAACGTATCGCCTGAATACGGGCTCCTTCCCTAGGAGGGCGTCAAGGGTTCGCTCTACTGCCTCGTAGAAGGTATACTTCTCCGACTCTGCCGTCTCTTCTGTTGGAGCGTGAATGTTAATGAGGATTATATTTCTAA
This sequence comes from Hermetia illucens, assembly GCF_905115235.1. Taxonomy (NCBI): domain Eukaryota; kingdom Metazoa; phylum Arthropoda; class Insecta; order Diptera; family Stratiomyidae; genus Hermetia; species Hermetia illucens. The sequence continues at coordinate 200,809,355 of NC_051849.1, forward strand.
ATTTGCTTCGGAAGGACAGAGTGCATAGCCTTTCGCCTATGTTTTCAAAGCCGATAACAGCAGGTTTCATTTTTTGACTGACTAAGAAACCTAATCCGAGCACATGGTTTACTGGATGGCCGCTATAATATATGACGTAGCGGCTCTTCTCCAGAAAACCGGTCCCTATCCAACGCATCTCCTGTAACACTGTTACTTCAGCCCTATATTGGAACAGGGTATCGGCTAGCTGCTTCGCAGCTTCATCTCTGTACAGGGAGCGCACGTTCCATCAGAAAATGTGCAAATCGTTATTCCTTTGTCGTTGCCGGGTTCGTCGTTGTATTATCTGTCCAGTCCGAGGCTCCTGTTGTGGCTTCGTAACTTTGGTTTTCCATGTAGGGTTGTCAGCCTGGAGGACCAGTTGGTACAATTTGTCTCGTTTTTAAGCGCGGGAGACTCGCGTTCATCCTTCTCCGTCTGCAGCTTTTTGTTAAGAAAGAGCTCCCAGCGGTCACCACGCTAAAGCACCTCATTTAACACCGACACATAATCAGGCTCGTCTCAAATTGGCTAGATCGTAGATGAAATGGGGAGAAGAATAGAAGGCAGTAATTTTTTCGGATGAGAAGAAATTCAACCTAATATTGACTGGACTTTGCAACATGACAACGCCGCGGTACACGCTTCCGCATACACGAAATCATTTTTAAATGGCAAACAAATAAAATAATTGCAGTCGCCACATCGAAGTCCTGATCTCAACCCCGTAGAGGATCTATGGGGGATACTTACAAGGAAAGTCTATGCGAATCAACGCCAATCTAGCTCCGTACTTGAGTTAAAGAAAAACATTTTGGAATGGTGGGAACAAATCGAGGAAAATACTTTAAAAATTTAATAGCCTCAAAGCCAAATTGAATTTTTGAAGTCATCAGGTGCAATGGGAGTAGAACAAAAGATTAGTAACTAGTCAATATGCGTTTATTTATTTCAACAGGCTTAAAAGTGCAAGTGCGTATATAGAAATTGCGCAGGATAAAATGTAATTTTTGTTAATTTAAAAAAAATGAAGATGTATCTTGTTAAATTTTTTTGTTATTCTAAACAAAAATAAAGATACATTTGCTATCATATAAGCTTTACATTTCGCAAGCCTTCTATGTAGTCACAACGAGCAATATATGAGGTGCGTATATAGAAATTGCGCTCACTGTACGCATAATTAATCTTATGTGAAATTCTTTTGAAAAGCGAAATGTGACTTTTGTCATTATTAAAAACGCTTGAAAATTAGAAATTAGAATTGGCCAAAATCATTTTTTTTTCCTAATTTTCAAACATTTACACATATCACAATGTAGAAAACGAATTATGTGGTTCCCTCAGTTCAATAAAATACAGATTTCCCAAATTGCTAGTTAGACTGCTTTTTGTCCTCCGTGTAAATTCAATTTTAATTGTCTAAATTCATAAATACAATCAACCTTTTATGTCACTTGACGTTTTATTTCCAGGAACCCTTTAAAAACGAAAATCAATGCTTACTCACTCATGAATGATGCAACAACAACAATGGGCCCAAATTAATTTCTGAATTAAAAGTTCATTCACTCTCGCACGACCCGGTTCGAATTTGGAAACACCAGCGTATCATTAGCGCGGATGATGCCTAACATTGGAGGCCCAAGGTACAGTCGCAGATTACTTGTGGCCGGAGTGGTTGGCTTGACACTATTATACGCGGCACCAGTTTGGGACGACGCACTAGCGTGTGAGAGTAACCGGATGAGGGTAAATATGGCTTACCGCTTAGTGGCGCTAAGGGTGTGCAGCGCCTTCAGAACAATATCAGGCGAGGCAGCGTGTGTTATTGCGGAAATGATCCCGATAGACATTCTGGCAAGTGAGACACGCTGCCTGTACGAGAAAAGGAAAATGAATCCTCCTGAAAAGGATGCAGAATACCGAAAGACGGCAACGCGGGAGTCGCTGCAGAAGGGGCGGCGACTCGCAGAGGGATCGCTGGACCCACACTTTGATTTTCCGTATTGAGGAGTGGGTCCAGCGACGACAGGGCGAGATTAACTACCATCTGACGCAATTCCTGTCAGGACATAGTGGTTGCAGGAAGTACCTGCACCAATTCAGGCTGGATGATTCTCCCTTTTGTCCTGAATGTGGTTACACACCTAAAGATCCGGAGCATATTATGTTCCACTGTCCACGATTTTTCTATGAAAAGAGGAGTCTGGAAGATTCCCTGAAACCAACCTAAGACAGCAGAATATCGTCGGGGAAATGTTGAAATCGGAGGGAAACGGGTGTACGGTGAACTCCATAATCAAAAGAATACAGGCGGAACTTGGACAAGCGGAGCGTGGAAGGAGGACGGGAAGAACGGAAGGCTTGGTCGCTTAAAGCGCAGTCTACCCCGCGAAGTAATGCTTTGCGGCGGTTAGGCGGGGAAGGGAAAAGGAGAAAGTGCGGGTAGTTTTAGTGGGTGAGAATCCCACACGCTGCTGCAACCTGACGCGACAGTGCCTCTCTAAGATTTCCATTGATAGATAGACAGACGTAATTAATCTTCCCCTTCCGAGGAAAGCTACAGTGGTGGGTTATGCTGACGACATAGCGCTGGTTGTTGTCGCAAAGCATCCCGAAGATGCTGAGTTATACTCAAGCGAGGCAGTCTGTTAAAAGTTGGCTAGAGACCTCTGGTATGACACTTGCCGAGCAAAAAACAGAATCGGGAATGGTATCATTACTTCCAAGCCGACCATCAAATACTTATACAGTATATTTGCGATAAATCATCGACTGCTAGTATGGCCCTGGCGAGAATGATGCCGAACGTGGGAGGGCTACGGTATACCTCTAGGTTGCTTATAGCCAGGGTGGTGACCTCAATCATGCTCTACGCGACCCCAGTTTGGAGGGAGGCGTTGCGGATGTCAGTTAACACTAACAAACTGGGTACAGTCTACAGGAGGACAGCCCTGAGGGTATGCTCTGCCTTCAGGACTGTCTCAAATGATGCAGCATTCGTTATCTCTGGAATGATGCCGATTGACATCTTGGCAGATGAGATGGCGAATATATACAGTGCGAAGCCAATCGCTCCCTTATCGCAGACGAAGAACGCTGAAACGGAGAGATCCATAAATAGATGGCAAGAACGGTGGGAACTCTCGGGAAAGGGTCGGTGGACTCACAGGCTCATTTCTGCTATCAAGGAGTGGTTGGAGAGACAACACATTATAATGCCACCCAGTTTCTCATGGGGCCCGGAGGATATCGCCAATACCTGCACAGATTCAAATTGGAGACCTCACCCGATTGTCCAAATTGCAATTTAGTCCCAGAAGACCCAGAGCATGTATTCTTCGACTGTCCGAGATTTGTGGAAGAAAGGAGGAATCTAGAGGAGACTCTAGGAGAGGTGCTGGTACCAGAAAATCTGGTGGCGAAAATGGTAGCACAACAAGAGATTTGGGATGCGGTAACTGCATGATCGCATCTATCCAAAATAAACTGCGAAAGTCAAATTACTGGTAAATTTGACTGCTTTTTGTCCCTCCGTGTAAATTCAATTTGAATTGTTTAAATCATAAAATACGAAAAATCAGCCTTTTCACCTCTCTGTCACTTGAAACGCTTTAAAAACGAAAACGAATGCTCACTCACTCACTCATGACTGAGATGATGCAACAACAATGGGCCCAAATTAATTTCTGAATCAAAAGTTCATTCCACTCTCGCACTCTCACTACCCGGCTCGAATTTGGAGTTCCAGGTGAGTGGCGTCAACCGCAAGCAGCCGACCCAGGAAAGTCGCAACTGAAAATTACGAAACCAGAGAATAAAAGTGAAACACACTTCGGAGCAGCGCACCAGGCGCGCAGTTCGGCCAGCAGCGAGCGCCTGAACAGCGAACAAAGCCGGCCGGCGAGCCGCGAATGAATGAATGAAATTCCCCCGACTCGTATCGCTTGATAACATCGTAAAATGCCCAGCTGACGCCGTCACAATCCGGCATCGTAGCGTTCCGTTATCGCGTCCACCCTAAAAATCCGCAGTTAAGTGGCGAAGTGTTGCGATGCTGCATAACATTACCGATATTTGGAACAGGAGCGCAGAACGCGGCTGGGACAAAGGCACTCGCCTTGAACTTGAAGCGAAGCGAACCGCGACAAGATGGAGTGTGTGTCGCTTGCTTGGAATTCGATCCGAAGAAGTGCCGCAAGTCGCCAGGGCAAGATGAGGGCTAGCATCAGGTGAAGTGGGTACAGTTCAGACCTGCAGTTTTCGGGCTCCAGCTTCAGTGGGAGTCCCTGTTCCTAGGGTGGCTTTTTTATACCGGTGTGGACGAAGGTGCAAGGACGCAGGGCATACACCCCAACTAAAAGCACTTCCCTTCCGATCCCTCTTCGCAAAAGCGGATTGGAACTGGAAGGCGGCTTCCTACACCGTTTCTGATTGACTGTTGAATTTTTTGGGACAACAAAACGTCAAATTCAGAATTGCAGCAACTGGTCCCGGTTAAGCGCGGGTCGATCAATCGAATGTGACGAAGAATTTCGAAAATTTTGTGTTGGTCGAAAAACACAATTCACCAATGGGGCGTGCAGAAGTGAGCAGACGGAAAACTTTTAGAACTTGGCGAAGTCGGTGGGGCAAGTGGGTCCCGGAGCGTGTTCACCGGTCGCCACGTTCCTTCCGCACGGGGCGGATCGATTTTACGCTCCACATGGCCTGCCGGTGTGGCTGGGGCTCCCCATGCGAAGAAGTGGGTGAAATAGCAGTTTCGCTATTCGTTAAATTGAATATGGACGGCCGGCATTCGCGGTTGGGAGCTGCAGTTCCGAGGAATTTGTCTGTTTGTAAATAAAATTGGGTGACCATTTGTAAGACGATTTAACGACAAACTGAACAAGAGAACAGAAGCGAGAGAAAGTCGGGACGTTGATAGTAATCTGCTCAAATTGTTACTACTAATTGATTGGTGACAGTTAATTAAAATCGAAAGCTACGTCGTCCGGATCCACTTCCCCAATCTGGTTTATATCACATTCGAGAGTGTAATTAAGGAAGAAATGAATGGGAAAAGGCCAGGTGGACACTCAACAATCGCTCTCGGGCTAAGAAACAAAGCTGGGAAAAATGGATGGGCAAGACTTGATTTGGTTAATTCTGGCCAGACGGAGAAGAAAGGAAAGATACTAGATACAAAATGCACAGAAGAAATTTCACAAAGTGACGATATTGAGTCCGACGGGTGCGGTAGTTCAGATGATTGAGCGCCAGTCTCTCGATCTCGTTACCACGGGTTCGTACCCCGCTTGCCTTGGATGTTTTTGTTGTAGGCTTACCAGTTGCACAGCATACATTGAGATGTGTTTTTGAGTAGGGTCGACGAAAGCGCCTACACACAGAGTGTTGGACTCCCGCACCGGTACACCTTTCCGTCATCAGAGAACTGGCCCACTTCCGATGAAATTCTGGGCTACATCAGAAATAAAGCCAACTCAACTTTATCGCCTCTCTTATGTGTGAAGCTGACGAAGAATGGCTCTCCTGAACGAGTGATAGCTTCCTTCAAAGTGGCGTATCCCCACGATTTCGATGTTATCGTCCAATCTTCCTTTTTCGCCACAGGAGATCTTCGCGAAGCCTTATCAGAGGACTACGCTTCGCGAAAATTTACCGCCCGCCCGCCTGCCTCGCTGAACTTAAATCATTCTCACAACTTTACACTATTCTACCAAAATGTAAGCGGTCTAAGGACTAAGCTGTCAGATTTCAAACTGTCTGCGTTAGCATTCCAACATCACGTCATCTGCATTTCTGAAACCTGGTTAGATGACGTCTTTCGTTGTGACAGAGCCAGCGCTGCCCTTGTCAAGATAACCAGCGGAGGTGTCCTATAGCTGATAAGTCCTCTTTCCATGCCAAAATCATCTATTCCTCCTCCTCCTCTACTTACGATTCTGTCACCATAGTAGTCATTCCGTTAAATGTATGCTGTTTTTCTTCCTTTAATTTTCTGTAGCGATTTCAATCTTCCTGTGCCCTCCTGGCCTAATACTCCTGGCCTTCCTTCCCTCCCTAATAACTCCACCCACCTTTCCCTTCCTTTCCCTTATTCATTTTCATGTACGCTTTGCCACACACCAATTTAACCTTACTAGAAACCACTTAGATCGTACTCTTGATGTTGTCCTCCCTAACTTTCCTGTGCGTTGTCTTTCCCAATCCCATCATGCCCCCTCTTACGTTGCTCCTAGCGCCCATCGTTCTGCACTCGAGTTCGGTGCTCAGATATCCCGACTCCCCTATCGCGAGCAAGCCTACCAGTTCAACTTTCGTAAGGCGAACTTCGAAGGATTGAACTTAGCGCTGGTGATAAACAGCCGGCTTCCTCTCCTCTCCTGTGACCAAGCACTCAACACCTTCTACACCATTTTATCCGATCTTCTTGCCTATTACGTCTCTTCCTCTTATCCTGTCTGGTTCACCACTGAAGTCTACAAAAAACTTCGTCAAAAACACACCGCGTTCCTCCTACGTTCCTCGGTCAAATCCTTAATACGTTAGTCCAAAAAAGAATATCTCACCAATGTTGCAGACTCACTAAAGCGCGGAATACTCAAACTCCTGCAGTTCTGCCCAGCCCCTCTGCCCATTAGATTCTCTGCCTCGTCAGCTAACTCCACCCAACTATCTTGTGATTTACTCTGCCGCTACTTTTCTCAGTCTATGTCCCTCCACTTCCTTATTTTCTCTCCCGCTAGTGGATGTAGCCTCTGGCCTCCCGCAGGGATCTATTCTAGATCCTTTGTTATTTTTATTTTTTATAAACGACCTCCCCTCTCCCCTTGCTTGTCCCTGTTTGCTCTATGCCGACGACTTAAGTTGTTTTTCAATTTAACCTAGACACTCTGGTTCGTTGGTGCTCTGCTAATGGTTTAGCGCTAAACGTCAGAAAGTGTTATTCTAAGTGGTACTCACCTAAATCCTCACCCACTTATTTTTCCTACTCTCAAGACCTCGGAGTCACTTTCGGCAATAAGCTCCGCTTTGATACCCATTTCTTCGAAGTCACCAATCGAGCAGCAAAATTGTCGTGCTTTATACTTCGCTCCTCCTCTGATTTTGACTCCATCCAACCTTCCTTAGCTCTCTTCCATTCCCTCGTTATCTGGTCACCTTTCCGTAACTGTGAGTGTCTTGCCCTTAAAAACATGCAACGAAAATTCACCCGTTCCCTCTTTTTAAGAAAAACGCGTGTGAACTACCCCTCTAGCCTCCGCTTTCTGGACCTCCCCTTTCTACAACAGTGTATATCCTATCTGGATTTATGCACATTTTTTAAATTTTCCTTGGGTCTGAAGGATTGCTTCGCCTCTAACGATATTACCTATCTTCCTGGGTTTTATAACACACGTAACGCAGACATTTTCAACGTGCCCTTCACAGAGCTCGAAGTCTACTTCCATTCCCCGATTCCTTGGCTTTGTCAAAGTTATAACGCACAACCGCTTGGCCGTTTTAACTTCTCCTTTTTAAGTAGTTCTAAGTATAGGATAAGATTATTGCTTTCTTCTCCTCTTGGGGGCAGTTAAGTCCTTGAGGGTTTAACGTGAGCACTTGTCTGGACAACTTAATCCCACGGTCTTCTTCAGACACAACGGTACCAGTCTATACCAAGTGCATGGCTTAGCATTCATACCTAAATCTCCACGGAAGTAAGGAGTACGGCACCCGTGTTGAAACGCAACCCCACGCCGAGGCCCGAAGGTCTCTTCTCGCTTGAGCATAACCAAGAACCCCCATGAAGCTCCCACTAAGAGGCCAACCGCAAATAACCGAGCTATACTCACATACAACGGGAGTTCACCCGAAGTATGAGAGTCCAGGGGCTATAGTACCGGTATACCCCTGGTGAGGTTTCGTGACCAATTTGCCACTTCTGATGAGTCCCCGTGCAGACTCGGATCTGATCGCCCTGATTAGGCCTTTGGAGCATTCGCCTACTGCATCACGGCCTGCAAGCCAAAGTGAGTACAGCGTCTCTCGGTGCTACCACTCTGGAGGTTCTCCTCGGTCATTTGGTTTTGGTTTGGCCGACAGGGTAGCCGCCCCGTCTTCCTCACCGTCACCTCTGAGCACCCCTCTTGGGGACAATAAGTAATTGAAGTTTGCTCTGTTTATTGTCCGTTAAATAAATAAATAAATAAATAGTCTGGAACCGTTTGACACACTACTTTGGCCTCGCTCGCCCGCTCTTCTAACTTACGAATTCTATAAGACAGGGAATTTCTTACACCAGGGGGTGGAGAGAGGAGGAAGGGAGTTGTTAGTTCAAGGAACCCCATCCCATCCGGTCGCTTCATTGGTCAAGCTTAATCTTCTTGGGCACAAGAAGCACCCGCGCGTAATGCGCAACACGACCCCATCTGCCCGCATTTCTCAAAATTGTCGGGATAGAGCGTTTTCGAAGTGGCCGCCAGCTCGTCGAAAGCCTTCAGTCTCGACAAGGACACCCACTTGGGCCAGCCTCGAACGCCGAGCCTGAACGAGTGCTCGATTCGTTCAAGAACTCTAAAGGGGCTCCCGTGTGGTGACTGCAGCGGCCTTCGAGGAGCGTCGGAGGAGTGAGAATCTGTGAATACGTCTCGAAGAGGAGGTGTTGACCGGTAAAATTTCTGTGCCACTTGATAACGCCTGACGGTATCCAACTTGACCCAAACAAAGATGAGCCGATAAAGAGCTTTCCCCTATCAACCAGGGTTTAACATGCTCGAAAACCTCGATCTGCGAAGGTGAGCAGGTTAAATTTCTATTGTCGTTTCTAGCCTAAGACCGCTCATCACCAAGCGATCCTGAACGCCTACTTGTCTGGGACCAAAAATAAAGACTACTGCGAGGTTGCGTGGTCTACTGCGGACCTCCATGCGTTTCAGTCGGTCAAACAACAGCTTGTTGATGCAACACTGCTGGCATTCCCTCAGCCAGATACACCCCTGGCTGTGTTCATTGATAACTCCGGTGCAGCGGTAGGCGCCGCTCTTCAGCAATGGGTGAATCAAATCTGGCAATCATTGAATTTCTTTTCAAAACAGCGCAACCCAGCTGAACGCAACTACAGCGCCTACGATCGTGAGCTACTCGCCGCGTACCTGGGCATAATACACTTCCATTTCTCCCTTGAGAGCAGGTCGTTTACCGTTTTCACGAAATGAAAGCCCCTTACTTTCGCGCTTAGATAAACGCCCGACAAAGCAATCCCTCGCCAACTGCGGAACTTGAGTTATATCAGCCAGCCAGCCATTTGATATCCAACACGTGTCTGGAAAAGACAATGTTGTTGCAGACGCTTTGCCTTGAATCTTGGAGATCACAGTCCCCGCCGCGGTCGATTATAGGGCAATCGCCGAGGCACAAAAAGACGACGCAGAACTTCAGAGGCTGAAGGCAAACTCCAAACACAAGTTCAAGGAGTTTCCTATTTCCGCCAGGCCATTCATTCCGGCCGATTTTCGCAGGGAAGTATTTAAAGTAATCCACGATCTTACGCACCCAGGCATTAGGACGACGAACCGGTTAGTTACTGATAAATACTTTTGGCTGTTCGTGAACAAGGACGTAAACTCTTGTGTGCAAGGTCAACAAGCACGTTCCCAACCAAGGTCAACCAAGTGCTTCCACACCATCCATTTCGACATCATCGGCTCTTTGCTAGACTCGCACGGATTCAAGTATGCCTCACAACAGGTTTATGCGATGGCCTGAAGGCCTGTCTGACATAACGGCACAATGATGTGCCGAGTTCCTCTGTCGAGAGTGGATTCCGCGCTTGGTGCTCCAGCCGTTATCATCATGTACCAGGGCGTTAGGAAAGCTCATTGGCTAAACGTCATAGAGCTACTGCATACCATCCACAGTCCAGGGCTGGAACGTTGTCACCGGAAGCTGAAGGTCGTCTTAATGACTCACGACAATCCGTCGTGGTCGCGGTCGTTGCCTATCGTCCTCCTCGGCCTCCGTATAGTCCAACGAGAGGGTTTCACGGCCAGCCCCGCGGAGATAGTATACGGAAAGAATCTGCTCCTCTCCGCCGATTCTCTACAGGACATCAGAGCAGGGTTAGGCGACTCGGGAATGCTTCGTCTGCTCAGGGACGCGGTTTCGAAGCTACCACCGACTCCACCTTCCCGACAAGCGACAATGGAGGTGAACACCCCCAGGGGCATCAAGACGTGTTTCCAGGTCCTCATTCGGGTGGAAACTCCTCACAGGTCGCTGTAAGGGCTGCGCCGTGGCTTGTTGAGATTTACCGGAGTTGTATCTCTTTAGGATAGAGAGAGACACGCACGAATAGTTTTCATACCGAAAGCGAGCAGGCGCAGCCATGAGTTCGTCCTTCGACCAATCAGTCTCACCTCCTTTGTGCTGAAGACCCTAGAGCGCGTCCTGGTATTTTAAAGAAATACGGTCTCCGATCGAGGATGGTTTCCTGGATGTACACAGCTGTGGTGCATCCAATCCTAACATACGGTTCTCTTGTATAGTGGCAGGCTATGAGCAAAAAGAACAATAGAACGAAGCTTGATAGGATTCAAAGAACTGCGTGTGCAGGTGCTACTGGGGCTCTGCAGTCCTGCCCGGCAGATGCTCTCAATGTACATCTCCTTCCCCTAGACCACCAGATTTAATACGTTGTAGCGTGCAGTGCAGACTACGTAAGTCCAGATGCTGGGCAGCGGAGTCCTACGGTCACAGTAAGATTCTAGACGAACTACCTCAAAGTACCCAAGGACTATGCCACACGCAAGCTAAACTTCATGAGAAATTTTGCTGTGGAATTTCCAACCGGGGGAAAGTGGAAGACCGGCGGCGTGTTGCAAGGTTATGGCACAGTATCTTTACCGGTGGATCAAAGATGGTGTGTGGAGTCGGCGCGGGGGTTTTCTCGAATACGCATAGTGTATCAAATTCGCATGGTCTCCGAGATTTCCCCAGTGTATTCCAAGCGGGAGTACTGGCGATTCTGCAAGTCTGTCGATGGTTGGAGCGTGATGTGAACCCCAAATGTAACATAGCCATTCTGACCGACAGCCAAGCAGTCATCAAGGCTTTGTACTCACCCACAATATCCTCCAGGCTGGCGGGGCAGTGCAGAGACGCGCTGAACAGTCTGGACGGCACACTCAAAGTTACCCTCCTCTGGGTTCCCGGGCATAGGAACATAGAGAGGAATGAGCATGCTGACGGATTGGCCAAGCGAGGCTCTGCTCTTGGCAGCCCTTCGGTGAGTACAGTCCGTGTCTCCTGGGCGACTGTCAAGGGCGGGGTCTACCCGCACTACTTAGAAGCCGCGGGCCTAAGATGGTGAAGGCTTACCAGCTGTGCCAAGTAAAGGAGGATTTGGCCCGCTACTAGCATAGCCCTATCACGAGTGTTCTTGTGCCAGACGCGTGCAAATGCATACAAGATTACGGAGGTTTGCATGGGACATTGGCCCATAAGGGGCTATGTCACCAGGCTCGGCATATCCTACAATTTGCATTGTCGAAGCTGCGGGGAAGGAGGGAAAACCCTCATGCACTTTCTCTGCGATTGCCCAGCTCTAGTTAGAGTCAGGCTACCGACACTGGGTAAACCATTCTTTCGGGACCTTAGAGAGATTTCTAGCCGGAGGGTGGAGAGCTGCTTTCCTTCGTGAATGCTACGGGCTGGCTCTGAAGATCCGAGCCGGCTGGACTCTGCCTCACTGCTCTCATAATAGCAGTTAGGGTCTTAGGAGTTTGTGGTATCAAAACGGCGCACCAAAGCGCTAATTGGGCTTCCCGAAGCGGCCACTGATACCTACCTACCTACATATATATGCATATGGTTTGGACGTTATATTTAGGGATGTGCGGGCTTTGCTTTGAAAAGAATTTCCTCGCAGGAGCAGATCTTAAAAATGCTCAGCAAGAGTTTATGCATTTCCTGCTAGAAGTCGATTTACTTCTTTTACAAATAAGAAATATTGGATGCCGCTTTGAGTTTTCCAGTTAGTTTTTCTTATGGAAATTCAGTGCGCACCCTATTACGCGGTGAATGGCAAACGGCGTACAATGTATGACTGGAGTAATTACATCTACTCTGGTGCAATTTATTATGCCACTCACGTAATGCGCTTGATATGGTAATGAAGAAGGTGCGCAATTGAGCGCTATCCCTGCAACCGGTCCCTGCTTGACATCCAGCCGTCATAATCGGCCTGAACTAGTTATTTGTGATTTGTGACAAATTGTGCTCCCATTCCCACCGGCCCCGGGGCCATATGTCCACGCACACTTGTCGCACGCTGCTGCACCCACAACACGTTGCGCTCTAGCGCCTCACGTCCACGCCTCGAAGCCGCGTCTGGGTTCCGCTCCGCTGCGCGCGGCCGTGACGCTCCGCTAATTGCTTGTTAATTAATCGACAAATGCGAATAAAAAAGTACAGTTACAATAAATCAGAATCGGCAGAACGCGGCTGCAAGCTGTCGCCGCTTGGATCTCGGCCACCGGGAAATCGCTGGAAAATCGCCACACAAGCGAGCAAGCACCGGCAGTGTGGCCGCGTTGCACCACCACCGTTGGAGCGCCACCGCCGAAGGAATTTCGCAGCGGAATCTCAGCGGCTACGCTGTTGTACCAAGGCGCGCGTCATTTACCAGGCGCCCAGCAGTTTTAGCAAGACGCGGAGCCGATTCATCAGCGGCGACGTGAGGCTCAGCACGTGGCGGTTAGTTTATGAATGAAACATCTGCGGCGTACGACCGGTTGTAGTGGCTCTCTCTCGTGGCTCCCATTGAATGTCGTGTGTACGGTTTCGCCGGCAGTTCAGCGTAGTAGTGAGCGGCATGCGCAGTTGAACGGTTTCTCTTTGAATGAAACCGGCATCTCTCATTTCCCCTCCGAGTGTGGGGTATGTAAACAATTGGTGCAGAGAGTTTGGTTCGTGGAAGAAGGTGTCTCTAGGCGCCACTTGTTTAACTACAGTCGCATAGCAATTTGAAAGATATGTGTCAACAGTAGTGGGCAGAAATGTTGCCTGCTAATTATGAAGAAAAATATCCTCCCAGGATTGATATTTTGCTACTTCAGAGAAGAAATCTTGCTTCTCTTGCTTGTCCAAAAATTTTTTTGCAGATCCATTTGTATTGGGGAATGATGAAGTTTATAAAAAAGTTGAAAAAGTCAAGAAAATAGTGTTGAAGGATCGACAAATCACCACTCATCAGTGACTTTTCCATTGATGAAGTCGACATTTCGTTTGGTTGGTGCCAAAAAATTTTAACGGATGCTTTAGGCATGGGACATACTTATATCAGGGAAGTTTCTCCGAAACTATGTAATTTTGACCAGAAGAAACGTGCGGTGAACATCGATCAGGGATTGTTAAATGACATCAATGAAGATACTAATTTACTCAAAAGGATCGCAATTGCGAATTTCGCCCTGCGCCGTTTGTTTGGCCCCCAAATTGAAGAGGCCCGCAAAAGGACGGAGTTTTGCAAGGATTGATTGATAAAGACTGCATCCTTGGAAGAGTCCCAGACTATACCAATAAGTGGTTATCAGAAGTGCTTGGATGATTGGGAAAAAAATTCACATACGAGGACGTTCCGATAAGTACTTAGCTTTACCGCCCGTTGGCGCCAATATAGAAAAAGAAATTTACTTTCCTGTAGTAGTAAATTCTCGTAGATGCCCACTGTCAAAATTCTAGCCGAATCGGACTCGCAGTGTTGTTTTGACCGCATATACAGGGTGCGGGAGCATAACTTCCTTTTTCCAAAACCCAATAAAAACTATTGTATGCATCGGAAAATATTTATTTATTTTTTATAATGTAGGTACATGTCCAAAGTTTTTATTTACATTGTTTTGAAGATCAAATCTGTTAGGTGACGTCCCCCATTCTCCATACATTGCGTAAACCGATTTCTGGAGTTTGTCATGACTCTTGTTAGCATAGCAGGTGTTATGTTGGCAATTTCTTCTTGGATGTTGGTCTTGGATCTTGTAGGGTTCTTGGACGGTTCACATAAACACGGGATTTCAAAAAACCCCATAGAAAAAAATCACAAGAGGACAGATCGGGAGAACGTGCCGGGCATTCCAAATCGCCTCTAATTGAGATAAGGCGCTCTGGAAAGTGTTCCTTCAAAACAGCCATTGATGCTCTTGAAGTGTGTGCTGTTGCACCGTCTTGTTGGAACTAAGTGTGCCCCAAATGCAAATTTTCTAGCCGTGGGAAAAAAATTCTGTAGCATGTTTACATAATATAATAATAATAATCGTTGGCGCAACAATCCATATTGGATCAGGGCCTTGAAGTGTGTTAGAGCACTTCATTCAAGACCGTAACGGTACACTAGGAGACAACGTGGTCAGCATTGCGCTCGCCCGAGATTATTACCCTGATTTGACTCAGGTACTCATTCACAGCTGAGTCGACTGGTATCCGACGTCAAATCACGATACAAATTCCACTGCCACCACCACTGCCACTGCCGGCATGTTTACATACCGGTCCGAATTCACTGTCACTGTAACCTCATTTTCCTCAAAAAACCAGGGACCAATAATTCCAGCTGAGGAAATTGCACACCACACTGTGACTTTGGGTGAATGCAAAGGCTTTTGGTGCAATTCTCTAGGGTTGGTGTCAGCCCAGTAGCGCATGTGTTGTTTGTTAACCGACCCACACAAATGAAAATGGGCTTCATCGCTAAAAATAAACAATAGCACCCTCGGGAACGACATCAAGAAGAAGCTCACACGCGTTCATCCGAGAATTGAAGTCACGTTCTGAAAGTTCTTGCACTATCGCCATCTTATAGGGATGAAAATGAAGATCATCACGAAGAATTCTTCTTACAGAACGATCGGATAGTCCAAGGGCAGATGCGTGTTTGCGCGCAGAACGCCGTGGCGATCGCAACATTGACGCTCTCACTGCTTCAATGTTCTTAGGTGATCTAACGGGCCGAGGGACTCTAGTTCTTCCTTTTGTCGCACTTGCAGTTTGTCTGAATATAGTGACCCATGTAACAATTGATTTGCGGTCTGGGACGGGAGCCAACGGGGCTAAATTAAAGCGATTCCGAAATGCACGCTGTGTTGCAATAACCGAACATCCGCTTGAAAAGTAAACCTCAACGGCAAAGGCACGCTCCTCACTATTCCAACGCATGATGGCGACTGAACCGTGTAGGGACGAAACTTTACAGTATCCCCTCTTGAACGAGACCACTAGCGCTCCGCTATGACATCAACTAACTGAGTGGCGTGCATTTGAAAAAAGTAAGTTATGCTACCGCACCCTGTAGAAGCGAGTGTGTCTGCGGATTTTAGAAAAATGGAAAAAGAGCAGTATAGGTCGGTGATTCGATACTTGTTTTTGGAAGGGGAATCGAGCAGTGGAATCAAAAAACACTTGGATTCCGTGTAGGGCGACTCTGCTCCTACGATGACGACCGGAAAAAATTGATTCAATCAGTTGCAACGTGATGGCACGTCGCACACAGGGGTATTTGATTAATTTAGCTTGCCAAAACTGTTTTTGGTGTTGTAAAGCTTTAATTATGTTGCCAGAAGTGATTTTAAGCCAACTTTATTTGTTTATTTGTATTTCAATACTATCCAACTTAGCTTGTACGCATCAGACAGATTCTGACTTGCTTCGAGTGACTGAGGTGTGGTTGGCGTTCATATGTGAGTTCAATACCAGCCACATATTTAGTTCGCAGACCCTAAAAATCATCACCAGATAGGATGTCAGGTAAGTCATGGCCACTACATTCGAGCATGGAAATAGCTTCTCTCGCAAAAAAATCCGATGTTTTCCTTCTGTGTGGTCTCATACCTGTCATTACTAGATCAGATTTCAAAAGCAACCTATGAATAAGATAATATAATAACGGTTGTTGTCAGCCAACAGAGCCTATTTCAGCTTACAAACACTGTTCCGGTCGAAACGTCTCACCATAGGGTCAAAGCTCTTAATGTACAAGACTATGTATTGGCAGTCCTCATGTATTCCTCGGACACTTGGGTTCTTAGCAAGAAGAATTACGAACTCTTAGCCGCGTTCGCGAGAAGAATCCCCTGAAGAATTTTTGGCCCCCTACATGAGGATGGACGATTCCGTAGCCTACATAACGACGATATCTATGAGCGATACCATTACCGTCAGGTTGTGGACAAAATTCGGCTCAACAGGTTGCGGTGGGTGGGTCACTTAATCCGTATAGATGAGGATGATCCAGCCCAGAAAGTCTTTAAGGGCAATATCTATGGTAGAAAAAGAAGACGAGGCAGACCCTGCCTGAGATGGAGCGATGGCGTAGGTCAGGACGCCAGACAACCGGAATGTCTGGAGTTCGTTATTAAGGCAGGCCTAGACCGGATACCGGTTATTGCGCCGTTGATGATGATGATGAATAATTTATATAGATTGCATTTTAAATTTTGGGGATATAGTCGAATGTATTTCTTTCTAGCTTCTGCTGCCTCTTCCGATAATTGACATATTTGCAAAAGAGGTTTCTGAATAACCTCAGATTCATGCATTATTATTTTGGGAAGTGTTGGAGTCATGGGATGCCATGAATAGATCTTTATATAAAACTTTGCTAGTTTCTCTGGTATAAACAGAACATTTTTCAGTGTTTACCTTGTGTCCACTACATAATACTTCCATCATTATTTTGAGGCGGTAGATGAAGAGCGTTCATAACCCACAAAAAACTTCCAACAGTGTTATCATGGTTTTTGCAAAATTTTCCTTCGGGGCATCTACTATAAGGCCCATTTTCCTCTTGAATTCACCTTTCTCTCGTTGACAGTCTATTTTTCTCTTTCGGATATTAATCACCACTTTTTTACAGGCAACTTATAGGCTCAATGCAAATGATCTGAAGGATGTTCTGCTTTCCGAATTCATGCTACGTGTACAGCTGGTGCTGAAATCACATCTCTCAGGGAAGAATAAAATGAGCGCGTTGAATGTATTCGCTGTTCCTTCACTGGCTTATGCATTCGGAATATTGCCGTGGACGAAGACCGATCTGGAAAACGTCCAGCGGATACGGACAACTATGCACAAATTCCGAATGCATCATCCAAAGTCTGCCGTGGAGCGGATGAACCTGCCTCGTGACATCGGAGGTAGGGGCGTAGTTGGCGTGGCGGCACAACATCATCGCCAAGTCGACTCGCTGCGCGCTTATTTTTACAGCAAAGAGCAGGCGAGTCCCTTGCATGCGGCTGTCTGTAAGGCAGACTGTGGGCTGACTCCACTTAACTTGAAGGATCGAACTTTCAATCCTCTGAGTGGGGTGAAGTCGGACCAAGAGCGGATCGATGAATGGAAGTCGAAGGCAATGCACGGTAAACACGTGAATTGTCTTTGGCAGCCATTTGTTGATTTGCATCTGTCGAACAGATGGCTGTGTGCTGTGGAGCTTTTTGCTGACACGGTGGGGTTCATGTGTGCCATTCAGAAATGTGTTCGCCACTCGAGCTTATAAAAAGCTCATTACGGATGGAGAACGACCAGTGCAGAATGTGTGGTTTGCCGTTAGAGACGTTGGACCATCTCATTTCTGGCTGTACTGTTATGGCACACGGTGCAATACACCACCAGGCATAATGCTGCATGTAAGGCAGTCCATGAAAACCTTGCATACAAGCATGGGCTGATCACGGGAACATGTCCGGTTTACCGATATGAACCGCAAGCAGTACTGGATAGTTCTGCTTACAGCATGTATTGGGGCCGGTAAGTTCTCATTGATCGCCATACTGCACATAACAAGCCTGACGTACGGTTAGTTGACAAGACAGGTAGCTCTGCGTATATTATTGATGTTGCTATCCGCCATAATAGCAACATCGAACTGAAATACGAGGAGAAGAAGGTGAACTATGAGCCATTGGCTCGGGAAATCAAAGAAATTTAGCGTCTCGAGCGAGTGGTTGTAGTTCCCATAATACTGTCAGCTACAGGTATTGTACCTAAATCCCTCACGGCTTCCCTTGATGTCCTGGGACTTTCGCACAGTCTGGTTCAAACCATGCAGAAGTACACCATTCTGCATACGTGCTCGATGTTGCGGGAGTTCTCAATGGATTCTTCCCTTGATTTACCACCGCCCATTACCATCAGCGCCCTTTAGTTTTTAAGTAGGTAGGATCGTCCGGGCCTAAATGCTTGGCACTTAGTGCTAGTATTAGGTAAAATTTGGCATCTGCCGAGATTGTCATAACTCGGAAAATAATAATCGGTGGTGCAACAATTCATATTGAGTCAGGGCCTTGAAGTGTGTTAGAGTACTTCATTCAAGACCGTAACGGTACATTACAGTGTACTGTAGGAGGCAATGTGGTCAGCATTGCGCTCGCCTGAGATTATTACCCTGATTTGATTCAGGAACTTATTCACAGCTGAGTCGACTGGTATTTGACATCCTGCCAAGATAGCAAATGGCCCTGCCACCAGATTTGAACCGCGACTTTCAGCCACGGCAGCCCAGTGCTCTAACCACTTGAGCCATCCGGATACACCACGGAGAATAACGTGACAAAAATCCAGGATTGACAGACCGCCGATTCAAAGTGCGAGAGTTAAATATACTTCGAAGACGGCGAAGACTGCCCTATCGGCCGGAAAAGTGATGGCCACCGTTTTCTGGGATTCACAAGGTGTAATCTGAATCGACAATCTGTAGAAGGGTAAAAGGGTCACAGAGCTTTATTATGCTGAATTATTGGACCGATTCGACGCCGAATTGCAGAGAAAAAGTCCCATTTGGCGAAGAAAAAAATACTCTTTTTCTCTTCTTTTGTTTCCAAACTTTAAACAATCACTCGCCGTGCAGAAATTCGAGTCGAACGTGGAGGTCGTTGCCACCACGGAGACCTATTTTGCAGACCTCGATAAAACATATTTTTTAGCCGGTTTAAAGAAGTGGAAGCATCGCTGGGTCAAATGTATCGAGCTAAAAGGAGGCTATGTTGAGAAATAAATCGCCACTTTTCAAAAATATTCGTTTTTCTTCTGTAGGCTAAGTACTTATCGGACGGCCCTCATATGTGTATTATATTTTTGAAGGATGCAATATAAATATTGATGAATAAATTTGAGTTTTATTAGTCTAATTGATAATTTTCCAAATTAAATTCCGAAAATTCCAAACAATTTTAAATATGAAATATGCGCTTTTCGTATTCAACTCTGAAATTGCGGCCGCCTCCCAGAGATTAAGGTCCACTTTCATAATGTCGAACATTCTAATGCTTTATCAAAGCCTTCTTCAATTTATTTGAATTAAGTAACTTTTAGGGGAAAGATAACTTCCATGGAAAATAAGAAGAAGAAATCGTAAAAACACGGCAAAAATTAAGGGATTCAGTTTGGGAATTTCAGCAATATAAGGAAAAATTAGGTAGCGGTTGGCTTCTGGCTTAATAATAATAACCGTTGGTGTAACGATCCAATTGGATCAGGGCCTTGAAGTGTGTTAGAGCACTTTATTCACCGTAACGGTACACTACAGGATTATAGTACCCTATAGGAGGCAATCTGGTCAGCATTGTGCTCGTCCGAGATTATTACCCTGATTTGACTCAGGTACTCATTCACAGTTGAGCCGACTGGCATCCAACGTCAAATCATGATACAGATCCCACTGCCACCAGTGAGATTTCAACCGCGACATTCCGGACGACAGCCTGGTGCTCTAATCATTCCGGAAGGCTTCTCGCTTACTCCGGGTAATTTAAACTTCTTTATATAATACTTTGGACGTCCTCCCAATTGTCATTGCACATTAATGAGGTTCTATACGAAATGGCAAAATTAATTGCAATCAGACGGTTTTATATCTAGAAGTCATGAAAAACAGCAAAGAGTGAGGAGAGTAAATTTTTTTCCAGACCATTAAAACAAACAATGATAGAAAATTAATGGGCAGCTCAGATTCCTAATCCAATGAAATCTTATTGTAGGACATTGAAAAATTCTGAATTTGAAATAGGAAATTCTGATTTTGGAATGAAGAAGTCTGAATTTGAAATGAAAAATTCTGAAATTGACTTGGATAATCTGAAGTCAATTTGGAAAAATCTAAAATTGTTTGGAAAATTCGGAATTTGATTTGGGAAATTCTGAATCAGACTTGTAAATAGGTTCTGATAAAAATAAGCAGCCACTTCATTTATTGCCCCCTCTGACATCCGAAAATGATTAAAATCCTAGAGGAGTCCGTAATTCTAAATAATATTCACGAATTTTTGTTTTTCTATTACAGCTAAACTTACTAACAAAGGGACCACAGCCCAAAAAATAAAAGCATTGTGATACTTAATGTTACAAAAATCATACTGTAGACATTCTTTTTTGGGCGAGTGGGGATGGACTAATGAGGTAAACTGTATTTACGCTCGAAGTGCAGAATTTCTGTTTCAGACAGAATACCGGCTAAAATTACCCCTCGTTAAGCGTAGGATGCTAACCGAAGGCGATCGACAATTTACCACAGTCCTGGCCTATTCAGTGTAGAAGCACATACCTCGTGGTTCAAGGAGCCTCAGCTACTCTGCTGTTTCTTCCACCTATCTCCTCTTTTCCGTCTTAATAATGCCATGAGTGTAACGTGTCACATTGTTTCACGTGTGCTCGCTCTGCAACATGGCTTCAATTATGGTATCCGGAGATATTTGGCTCCGACAAGCAATGGCGATGGCACTCCCACCTTTGCCCGAAAAATAGAAGTGGCGGACACCATCCACGATATCCTTTCAGAAAGTGCAGTCCGTCGACCATGATTTCGCAATTATGTGCAGATAACATTGAAAATGCATGTATTGCTGAGCAGCTGTAGTCAATTAATTGAACCACAGCAACACGTCTTTAACGAGATGCCCAGTCTATTTGCCCTTTTCTTTTCCAAGAATGTCACCATGTGCTGAGAGTGGCTCTCTCTTCGCAGGTGGGGGCTTTCGCATTTCCTTCACTTTTTCTGATGTATATAGACTTCCGTTTTACAGCATGGAGAACGATCGAAGTGACTTCTGCTTTCACCATTACTGCGTACTCTACGATAGATGGACGCCACATGCAAAGCCTCTCACCTTTGTGTTCCATCGCCCGCTTCGAAAAGATGATGATTTCACCAACCTGAAGGGGGAGGACCGTAGGAAGTCTCTCCACTTCAGTTTTCTTCGGAAAGTAGCGAAAGCAGAGCTAGCGGCTAGCGGCAGAAAACACGTTTCCTAGATGTACAAACGACACCTACGATTCTCTTCCCATTAATTCAGATAGAGAGAGTGCATTGTTTCGACAGAATGACAACCTCGGTTTTGTTGGTGTTTATTTTCAGTAACTCTGCTTGCCTTTCTTCCTAAATCCAAAGCCATTTTTCCAAGGTCCATGACTCAGCAAAAGAGCAAACAGATGTCATGAGCGTAGTGGAAATATTTGAGGAAAGATGGCATACCCCGTTGATTTCCAGAAAAGTCACCGATAACAAGTGGAAATAACATCGGTGATAAGATGCAACTCTGGTGGATTTCGTTTTCGATTTCAAATTCCTCTCAAATTTTACTTTCGTGCCAGTCGTGACATTTTCCGCCATCATATATTATTATTTAAATCCGCGGCGCCAGGTTACAAGCCCGATTGTGAGAGGAGGGACAGATGGTCTTAGTCTGAATTGCAGTACGCTACCGCGGCGTCTCAGGGGTAGGTGCGGAAAGTGCAGGAGCTTTGCAGTCCTGCAGATTATTCCCTGAGGAAGTTTTCACCATACCTGGTAGTTAGTTATAAATTGAAAATCCAAAAATGACGAGAAGGAGAAATTAGAAGTCGAGCACGGATAACCAGTGGGTGCCGTTTGGCTTAGTGATTCGGTTGGGTTCCCGTAGTGGACAGCACGGCGTTGAAACCACTAATCGTGGGATATTTCGATATCTAAGCGCCACGATGGCTAGGAGCATGGTTCCGCCTGCTGCAGCTATTTCTCCATAATCTGGGGCGATCACTTCAGCAGATTTGGGTAGGCAGCGGATAAAATGGAATGAGGAAATGAACTTTTACCTTTACCATTCGCTAATATATTACCGCCCCCTGTTGCACCAGAGATTCGTCGAGCATTTCGCGCAATACGCACACGTGATTGTGTAGCAAGTCGCAGACTAGTACCGCAGAAACAAAACCGATTACTTGCTTACCAACCTTCTGCAAATTCATAACGTCCATTATTACTGGAAGGGTCAATGCGCACCTCCAGACCAACAGCATTCTGTTCGCGGAACAGAGGGGCTGGTGAATCAGGTCAAGTGGTTGTAGAGAGCAATTCATTGCTTGTCCTACAACCAACTAGAGACCGAAGAAACTCCTTTAAGTGCCGTAACGATTTTGCTAAGACTGTTGACCGCGTTCCGCAAATCTGGCTAATCGCAGTTCTACATCTGTATCGCTTTGATTCGAAACTAATCAAGGTTTTTAACGGTAGTCATGGAAAGGTGGTATGCGACCTTATAAATGCATTCGCTTGAAGGTATCAACACCTCAGAGACCATTCGTATACGGAAGGGCAACTTCCAGGGGGATTTGTTGAGTCCTCTTTTTTTGCATGGCACTGAACCCCCTTTCATGGTTACTGAATGATCCTAGAGGGCGTGGTTTGGCAATAAAGTGTGGTCTACGTGCGAGCTGACATGCTTGTTGGATTTAGATGACATCAATTTGTATGCTGGGACTGATGACCACCTTCGAAGTTTGTTGCGAACATGTCCATCATGTTTAGGGGTGATGTTTGGGTGGAATTTGAAGTAGACAAGTGTCGAATCTAAGCTATTCGCAAAGATCACGAGACGAATGCCGACCATAGCTTTGGTAACCTCCACATCCAAGCTACGACCTAGGAATTCTGCAAGGAACCCATGCTCGAGTTGGTAATCTGAAGGATGGTCTGATGTCTAAATTCCTGCGGGAAAAAATAAAATAAATGCACTGAATATATTTGCAATCCCCTCACTGGCATATGCATTCGGAATATTGCCGTGGACGAAGATCGGTTTGGAAAACGTCCAATGCATCACCCAAATTCTCCCGTGAAGCGGCTGAACCTGCCTTGTAACAACGGAGGCAGGGCGTGGTTGACGTGTTGGCATAACATCGCCACTCGACTCGAAAGAACAGCATGCGGCTGTTTGTAAGCAGTTTGCTGGTTGACTCCAGGTAACTTGAAAAATTGATTTTTCAATTCTCTGAGTGGGGTGAAGTCAGACCCGCGGAATACACGAACAGACAGATGATAGGCGATTCAGGTGATTCAAATGCCAGGCACTTAGTGCTAGTATTAGGTAAAATCCGGCTTTTGCCGGGATTGTGATAACTCGGGACAATTATTATAGAAACTTTAGACAGTTTCAATTCTACGGGAGATTGAAAGGAAAAAATCGGTTCTCGTCTACTCGTTAAGTGTTATTGACAGTAAGTTAGTACTTGGATGGAGGACCAAGTGGAAATATTTTTTTAGTTATTTAGAATACAGATTCAGTTTCTCGAAATGGGATACTTATCATGATTAATCTGTGGACTTTGTAGGTTTGTCAAGTATATTCAATTCTGATCACGAGAGTGGGTTCTTCTAATGGATTATTTTTGATATAGTCAGCACTATCTAGAAGTAGTCCGTCGTTTAAATTTTTCTTAATAAATAATATATTCCCCCAGGGATCGTCAACGATCCTTAACGGGGATACGGAGAATAGCGTCCCCGAGGTGCCCGAGCAGGTAGTTATGGTCCCCTAGCTGGCATAATACCTGCGTCCTAAGTAATAGCTTCGAGAAAGTTTCTCGGTGAAGAGCGAACTGCTAACGACTGATACACGCCGGGGTACACTGGGAATCTCTGGAACCGTTGACAACCCCTTGCCAAAGTCGATGGGATGATGTGAGCATAGTTCTGCCAAGGTGGTGGTTGTAACGTGTATCAGGAGCCAGCCCCCTCGGGTCCCTGCATTGAACCGGTATTGGTAGACCGCGTTGCCCCGAGTGCTGATCAGCTAATCATAGGTTAGGCCTCAGGGAACTGGGGTAGAGGCGTTGTTCCCTGAGGATATACCCGTTTCTGACTATTGCGGCCGACTCCTTTGCACAGGATGCGTTGGTAAACAACTTAAATGGCGAACAAAAACAAATCAAACGAGGAGATAGTGGAAATGGAGAGTGAGCTGGCTGCTTTTATACGCAGCACGAAAATGCGCCGCTCGCCCCAGCATCCAGCAAAGGACGCAACAAGGGCTGAAATACCCGACGAGACATTGGGACGCGCAGACGGAGAGAAGGACTCGCAAAGTGATGCGGCACATCCAACGGAGACAGGAACCCAGATCTTATCATGCAGTGCTATAATTGCGGAAAGAGGAGTAGTGGAAACTGCCGAAACTAACCAAATGATTCTGAATATAAGTCGAGTGGGAGGCCTTTCGACTACTCTGAGGCAAGCTGAAGAGAGGAGGCTTATTAAGAAATATGCGGCAGTTGTAAAGCGCATGCGATCTGCGACGTTTCTTTAGAAAAATGTCAGCAAAGGGGTGAACGCGCTAATGCATCGCATATAACAAACACCTGAAATGAAAAGGAAAGCTGCGTCCTATGCAGGGACCGTGTCAAGACTGATGAGAACGTTGCGCACACTGCGGGCTGGGGCGGTGTCCAGTGTTTAGAGCAGAATTGGAAAGAGCTAGGACGCGGTCAACCAGATTCGCATCCTACAAATCAATATGCACCGGAGTGCAGCCGCTCACGAGCTGCTAGCGCAGTTCGCGCCGGGGTAGATCAAAGCTGATTTAGTACTTATCAGTGAGTAGTACAGTGACAAATAAGGACCCAGTTTCATGGCACCCTGACATGTAAAGTACCGCTGTCATGTGTATTGTGTGGATTCGGTGTTCAGAGATAACGTTTTTCAGTGTCTATCTTACTCCGAATGAGACGGTGTTAGACTTCCGACGCATGCTTGATGCTTTTTAGGACGCTATTTTAGGCACGGGTGGGTGAATCCTGGTCGGGGGTGACTTCAATGCCAGAGTGCTTGCATGAGGCATGCCGCACTCAGATTCCAGAGGGAAACGAATTCTCGAAATGGCAGCCAGAACAAGACTGGTAGTTTTAAACACCGGATCCACCCCAACGTTCCGGCGCCCAGGCTGCGAGGGAAGCATTCCAGATGACTTTTACGTCGGAGACACTGGTATCATTGGGGGAGGGTAGCGAGTTCTGGAAGACTTTTCGGTAAGCGACAATCAATACATTGCCTCCAAAGTGGTGGACACAAACTCTCGGTGTGCTCCACCCCGGCGCTCTTTCTGTGCATGGAACGTTGCAAAAGTGAATACCGGGAGGTTTCTCGAAACTCTTGGAACAAGTGAGGCTGAGCTGGCACTGTCGTAAACTCAGTTATGAACTTGATAGCTCCGCAGGCGAGCTTCAATGTCTAGGAGGTCATCGAGACGTGGCAAACTTTCTATGTATTGGTGGACGGTGGAAATTGCAGAGCTCCGCAAGGAGTGTCACAGGCTTCGCCGCTTAGCGCAACGTCTAAATAACCAGGAGGAGGCATGCACCATAATGACAGAGTACAGAACAGCCAAAAGGAGATTCCGCAACGCAATAAATAAGAGCAAAGCTCTCTGCTGGGAGGATCTGGTCGACGAGGTGAATGGGGACTCATGGTAACTCGGTTACAAACTGGTAAACCGAAGAATAGGGGCTCTGCGGAAACCCTGTTTACAACCGACCAGATGGACCGCATCGTATGGGCACTATTCTTTCCGCACCCCGTACGGGATGATGACGTCGGCGCGGAAAGGATCGAGGACTGCCCACTTTTCTCTATAAAAAAGTTGGAACAGGCTCTCTATGAAAAGCTCGAAGGCGCCAGGACCCGATGGTATTCCAGCAGAGGTATACAAAC
Source organism: Hermetia illucens (assembly GCF_905115235.1). Lineage (NCBI taxonomy): Eukaryota > Metazoa > Arthropoda > Insecta > Diptera > Stratiomyidae > Hermetia > Hermetia illucens. Next base: position 200,835,369 of record NC_051849.1, read on the forward strand.
TGGTATTCCAGCTCCGGCCAGTGGATCTCTCTCCAGACAACATTGTCGAAGAGATACTGAGGAGTGGTGACAGGTGGAGCCGTGTTGCCTATTAAGTTCGGGTCCTTCTCTTTGCTAAGAAGATAGAGCTCGACCGGCGGAGGATCCAGATGGCAGGGGGTTCCTTGAACTGACAGTTCCCTTCCTCCTCTGTCCTCCCGTTGTTGAAAGGAATTCCCTGATTTGAAGGCTCCGCAAGGCAAGAGAGTTCGGGGACTAGCCCGAAGTAATGTGATAAACAAACAAAAAGTAATAAATTATGTATAATTTATTTTTTTTTGTTTCTTATGAATGGAATAATCGTACACAGAAAGTTTTCGAAATTCTGAAGCTTTCGAAGTTTTATCGTATTAGAGGTTTCCTCTGGTGACTGGTTCTTAGACGCACGCAAAGCTTAATGAATTCAGCTGAAGAAAACTAACAGCAACAACCACGAGATGGTTGAAACCGTCATGGCTACTTGGAAAACTACTATTGAATACTAGTGCACTTTACGTCAATAAATTGGAAATGTTAATCCCTGTTGAATGAGGAATTGAAAATTTTCTATGCAGTTCAATGGCTGATGCATTCAGACAAAGTATCTAAAGCTTTCAAATATTCAAATATCTTTGTTTTTCGAATATAAGAAACAAAATTATACAAATTGAGTGACTTTGTCGCGCTAAACAACTATGGAATGCCAAATTATTTTAGAATACCAACAACACCTGTTAATCGATGATCTCAAATTAATTAATTCATAAATACCTTATCATTGCCAAATTTGTTGTTTCTGTCTTCCATTAAAAACTTAAGCAATTCAATTTACCGAAGTAATTTGAATGACAAAAGGGAAAATCACTTGACTGAAAAGATGTAGGAACGAACCTTTTGTCTTTAAGATACTATCCATAGTTTTATTTGAATGTCAGCTAATTTAAATTTGTGATTCCTTTGGACACGGAAAAACGGCATGGTCACTTAACATATTTATAATAATGCAATATATTAGCGAACTGTGAAAAAGAATAATGCCGACAGTGTCAACGTGTGGCTTGTAGGTGAAAACTTAGAGATAAAGGCTGGGGAGGATTAATTTGATTGATATAGACAGCGATGTTGATCGAGCGACTAAACGGTTTTTGTAGAAAGTTAAAAATATGAAAAGAAATCAATATTGACGCTTTCCTGGCTTCGAATTTATTGGAATTTGGAAAACTGCAGTATCTTTTGTTAAAGGTCATGTGAGTCATTTTGGATAGATAGCGGAAGTTGGATGCACCTTGATTATAATTATCACGAGATATGTGTCCGGGAACATATTATTTCCCCGGTTTAATACGCGAAAGTACATCGTAAGAAATGATTCTAATTGCGTGATTATAAAAAGTATTTCTGAAGCCTCCCAAATTGCCCACTAGCTCCTGCCTTCAACCCCAATGCTGGCTCGGCTCAAATAAATTTGCACCTAAAAATACCGCACTTGTCACTATAAATTCCATTATTCGCTTCCTCCAGGAATCATATCGTCCGCCCAAATGGCTCATTATCAACTTTCAACACGCGACTCACTTTCAACTAATTATATACGTGGGAGATCCGCTTGAAGCATTATTTTAGGTCATCTGGGCTGTGTCGAACGCTATTCAGGCTGGTCATTGCCTAAGAATTTATCATATTTATTTGCGGTGTCTGAACTGAAAATTAGCCGCACTTGCCTGCTATTAGCATCCCACAATGAAGGCGACATGAACAATGTTAAAATGTTGTGACAAAATTTCAAATAGATAAATTTTCGTTGTTTTGAAGTGACCATGTGTAATTGCTGTTGAGTGATTGATGCTCTCAATTTACTGGAAGCGACAGAAATAGTGAAAGCACAATCTGTGGATACAATGTAATATCGGCTGGTCAGATAATTTCAAAATATTGGACAGTGGCAGTTGAAGAATTTCCCGCAGAATTGAGGAGATAAAGCTGATCTACAGCTTATTTTCTGTGGTTTGAAGATATCATCCTCATTGGTGCCAATCTTTTTCTTTCCGTTAATGTTTCCTGTTCACTACCTTGTGAAGCGCATCCACTTTCTTAATTATATTTTATTATTTTTTTATATCATTTCAAATGTGATTGCATCATAGTCTTATTATCACCATAGCTGATGCTCTCAAGATGAAAAACTTACAGTAGTTGGGCAAGCACAGTGATAACTTTGAAACTGAGACTGAGATTTTTCCCATCCATCAGCTTCCTTTTCAAATTTCAGCTCTGCACTTGTGGTCAACCTCAGCATTTTCTTTGTCTTTCCTGTCGAACTGCATATTCTTCAAAAATGTGAGTCCTATGACAGTTTATTCTTCGTCGTGGTGAGGAAGCTCAGTGATGAAAATCCTTTAGGGAACCAGAGGGGAAACCATAGTGTGACTATCGCGGTACCAGGTGATTCCCAGCTTCAATTAGCTTTGTCTCGGCGAAAAGGGCTTTGCTGAGATCGCAGCCAATTCTAATCAAATTGGAAAAATAAATAACACAAAATCAGAAATTAATTTCTATCATAACGATCCAACCCTGAGCTAATTTATAGAGAACCTGAGCCTAGACTAATATTCCCCATTCATTTAATTGGGAACCAATCTAATTGAAACCCCGTTCTTAATGGGCGAGCCGAAGCAGGCCTCTTCTGCCAGCACTCCTGGGTTCGGGTTTCAGTCGGCACTGCCCGTTGTGTCTAAAATTTTACCCACGAGTAAGTATCCACCTCCAAAGAGTCCTGGGGTAAATTTCCTCCGGGTAAATCACAAGCTCCAAACAGTCCTGGGGTAAATTTCCTTCGGGCAAATCACAAGCTCAGAGTTGTGCCAAGACTGAGGGGAATGGAATATTCGGGACATCTATGGCTTAGAGTAAATTGAAGCGGCAGCAGTCTTCTAACGATCACAGCTCTTCTGCGGTATCAAAAGATCCCCAGGTTATCCTTGTTGATATCCCATGTGACGGAGACACCACAACAAAGTAAATAACCATAAGAATTCGAAAGGGAGATAAGGAGATTCTTGGGTAGCTTATTTCCCATATGAAGAGGACGAAGGGTCCAATAGAAGTAGAACATTTGTTGGCTCTATCCAAGGTGCCAAGAGTAAGGAAAGTGCTTAAAATGGATATCCTCAATTCGGGTAATGAACCCACTTCTTTCAAAGCGGTCAGGTGAGAGGTAGGTCATCAACATCAGGGTAGCACCCCCTGACAAGACAGTTCCTCTTGCATAATGGAGAGTATCAAACCATATCAAGCTTCCAGATCACAGATGCTTTGATTTCGAAATGGACATGGGTTTGCCTTCAATTCGAAATCCATGGAAGGCAGATTAGTGACACAAAACAAAACTGAGCTCCCGAGTTACGATTCCTGGGAAGCGAGGAAAAAAGTTGTTTATTTAATACGTTAAAGAGCGCGCCATGGTGGAACTCGGATTTTGCAAAACAGAGGAGAACTATAAGGGCACACCTTAACCGAGCTTTGAAGTCTGATTTAGCTGTAGGGTGGAATCGCCATGCAAAAGACTTAGAAAGCTTCAAAAAGGAGCATTATGACCATAACGGGGAGACTTTTATGAAACTCGCTTGAGACTACCTTGAAGGTGAAGCGGATCCTTATTAAATAACGTAACGATTAGCCAGGTAACTTACGTTTAGAGAGCAGAGGTGCACAGAAACCGATGAATAAGCGGCAAATAATTTAATTGATATGCACTTTTCAGGCGGCACCAAAATTTTAGCTCAGCGCGACAGTCGCATGCAGCCCTTACCCGAGAAAGTAGTGTGGCTTGAGTGAGTAAAATATGGATTTAACTCGTTACATAGATTTAAGTCTGCTGTCCCGGATGGAATGATCCCTGCGCTACTAATAGAGAGAAAAATATATCTATATCGCGCATACCAGGCAGACACTTATATTTCAATTACTTACCATTATGTGAAGGTGACATTTATTTCTAAACCAGAGAAACCAATTTACACAGATGCAAAAACACCTAACCCTTTTTACTGAAAGGACTAAAAGGACTAGTAAATCGGTTTATAGGGGATACATCACTTTTTAGCTGAGAAAGCTCTATCTAAAGAAGAATACGCCAAAGGGTATCGGTCGGATGCAAACTGTGCCCACCGAAGGACTGCCAAGAGCAGAGCCCCGCCTGGCTATTCTATCAGCCCACTCTATGCCCTAGACCTCGAGCGTGCTACTTAGACTGCTCAGCACGTTTCTGCACTGTCCCATCAGCCTGGAGGATGTCGCCACTGAGTACAAGGCCCTAATGACCATTTGGCTATCGATGAGAATGTTTATGTTACGCTTGGAGCTCAGATTATGCCCCAGGTATCGACAGATTTCTAATATTGCCATTAATTTGGCTTCGAATACACTGGCGAATCCTGGGAGACCGACGACTCGGCTACATATCCGAGAAAACTTCCGCCCAGACTCAACAGACTATTTTTGATCCATCGATGAAGAGTACTGTGTCATAGTCTTGTCCTGGTTGTAAAATGCACAGCAACGTTTCTCGTGAAGTTTGGTTTGCGTGTGGCGTAATCCGTGGGGAGAGAAAAACAGTTCCCGAGGTACTTCGTTCTGGATGTTACTATAGCCGTAGGGCTTTGTTGTTCAATACGCGGACTGATGTTGTCTGACAACGCTGCACGACAACATTTGTCGGGCAGGAATGCAAAGCACCTGCACAGGTGCTTGGTTCTATTGTATTGTTTGACAGCGCCTCTACCAACCAGGCTATACCAGGTCTTCTGAGGGTTACGGTTCTAGTTTCAATCTCCAATTTAGCTTCAAACTTAGGATTACATCTAGATACTTTACATTGGAGGAATCAATCTTTGTCCATTTAGCCGCGCGAGGTGGAATTTTCATTGCATCTGCTCCTGTCCAGTATACCTAGAATTTGGTCCATCACTATCAGACCACCGGAGGGATGGCGCCACTCTGGGGCGTACTTCTACTTACAGCGCCGGTCAAGTGGAAACCTCCCAGATCCGACAGGATTATCCTAGTTATTAGCATAGAAATTATTCAATGCCGAAAATACCTCCCTAATCCTATTCTAGTTAAGGCTACGTTGATGGTGTTGATACTAATGTTGGTGTTGATATTAATGAATGCTGCTCTATATCCAGGAAGGCAGCTTGAGTATGATGTTTGCACTGTAATGACCGCTCAACCTTGCTGATTACCTCGTTGCGAGCGGTTTCTGTGAATCCAGGTTTTAGGTAGACATTCTAAGACTTCGGAAACGTCGTTCTCTCCAAAATCGTCCTTAAGTGGATGTCCAGGAAGTGCTGTAGAATCTTTAATACGAAAGAAGTAAAGATGATTGGTCCAAAGTCCCCTGCGGAGTTATACCCTCGCCTGTCCCTGTCCCCAGAGATACGGCTGCAGTAAGTCTCGAGAAGCTACTGCATATCACTTTCTTGCTGTTGCTGTTACATGACTGCCATTATGCCATCCGGGTCTGGAGATTTATATGCGGATGTTTGTTGTAGCCCAACCGATTTTATCCTCAGCAATTACCGATTTGACAGTCGCATACGGCTGGGGAATGTCCTCTAGACAAGACTCCGATTTACAACCCTTTTCGCGGGCGGGAAAGTTCATCTGAACCACCAGCTCTAAGGTTTCGCTAGAAGATTCCATCCAGAAGTCTTCGACTTTTCAAGAAAGAATGGGCTTCAATGTTCCTTAATCAGAATCTTACTGAAATTCGTTGGTGTTTTCAATGTTCTGACAATAGTCCAATCAAGCAGTTCGGATGGTAGACTTGTATTTCTTCTGGCGGTCCTTGTGCTTCTGCCTGTAGCAGATGTTGAAGATGTCCCTGATCAGCTTCGGCTGCTCGACCGATTTTCGTTTATACTTATTGGAGTATCGTTAGTAGGCTGCTGATTGCTAAACGCATACGTGTTGATTAGAAGGGGGATGTAATAGAAGATGGGGCACACATTAAGGTAGGGCGCAACTCCATTATTGGCCATGGTATGCAGTGGAATTTATTATGCACACATGTCGGTGAATGAGTTGCCAAGATGTAGAGGAGTTGCAGGGGGAAGGTTTCTTGGTGGGTTCTGATTTTCGCCTCAGTTTTCATCAACATGGCTTTTCAGGCCAGCTAAAATTTGAAATAATGACTGATCACACTTCTTTTAAATGGCAGATGGACCTTTCGGAAAAACACGATGGACTGGTTGGTTTTGGAAAAGAGTCACAGCATACTGTACTCTCTGTGAGTTGGGGTTTAAAAATGCACTTAACGTTTTTCTTTCTTGTCACAAGAGGCGACTAAAAGGGAGAAAATTGTCGGTTAGCAATCTGCAAATTTTAAAACTTTATTGTAACTGAAACGTCAACAACGCGTCGAATAGGGACTCACCTCATGGCTACGACCTTTGTTTATCGAAAACAGACCATGATTGGTTTCTGAAATGTGCGCATGCTCCTTGATAACGGTATCGAGTGTCCTCAGAATGTTCGCTTTCTCCAACTCAAGCGGGAATTCTAACGATATAAGTGGGACATTGTGGGCTTAAGCGAAGTGAGATGGTGGAACTCTGGAGAGTACTCCTCTCCCTCTTGCCACACTAATGGCAATGTGCTGTTGTAGTTTGGAAAGCCGCGTTGTCGTTGAATAACCCGCGTGAGAATATAAGCGTTGGGCCGCAATAAAAAATAGTCTTTTCTCAAAGCAACACAGTTCGTGGGGACGTCCCGAAGGTGGTCTAAAGTCTGACTGACTGGTCTAAAGTCTGACCGGCTGGACTGACTGACTGAATGGATTGAATGCTTTAATGACCACTGTAAGTAATTTCGAGCGTGACGCGCATCATAAAAAAACTTGCATATGGTCGCAAGAGAGTGGAAGAAGGGGATGATCGTTAAGATTCTAAAGAAGGATACCCATTCTGGGTGTGACATTTGGAGGGGTATCTGAGGGCTCCCTGCCGCTGCAAAAATAAAAGCTAATCTAATCTGGAACACACCAAAGAATATCTCTCTTGATGCATCACATCAACACCCTAATCATTTTGGAACAGAGCGCGGAGCTTAGATCTTCGCTGCATCTGCTCTGTATCGATTTCAAGAAAGCTTTCGATAGTGTCAACTGGTAGTATATCGGGAGTGCTCTGCGCAGGACTATCATCAATGCAACAAATGATGTTGCTGCACCCAAAAAAATCTCGGAGGTACAAAGCGGAGTTTGCTAAGGTTGCATTTTGTCCCCGATATTATTTCTTCTTGTTATCGGTTCATGCTACCTTGTCCGGAAAACGTGGAGGAATTCAGTGGACTATGACATCTTTCCTTGAACAGCTCATTGAGTTTGACCAAATAGCTCTGTATTTGGAAGGAGAGGCGAGTAGAGGTGGACTGAAGATAAATACCAACAAAACCGAGTCTGATAGGTCATCGCACCCAATCTGCATCAACAGTCAGAGAATTGAAGGCTAGGAAGGAAGCCTCGTTTCTTTTGACGGTGGCACCGAAGTGAATGTTGTCCGACGTATCAATAGCGCTAGATCCACTTTCGCTGCCTTGTTTATAATCTAGAAATGCAGTTATCTCAACACCAAGATCAACATCATGGGAAGTTCCACTAAATCCTTAATAAGCAGACAAGCGATGGATCCATTTCTTAGGAGATGTGCTTCAAAGACAAAATATTTGTAGAAACTGAGTACACAGTTTTGGGAGAGGTAGTCGATAAAATCTTGGGTTTTGAATTTAAATGACTAAAAATTACATTGCAAGCTGTAAAAGGTACAGAACATCAAAAGCTCACCTAACTAAACGATTCGTTCATGTTAGAGGCACTCATCCCCGTCAGCGTGCTTCAATATTTTTATATTGATCTAGTCCAGCCAAACAATTCACCGTAAATATATTACTGGACTACTCGAAGAAGGATTTTTAAAGAGTTCTTGGACCGGCCTTGAACATATTTTCACTTCTCGAAGGTGAACGTTTCGGAGAGAAAAAACTTGTCACTATTAGTGGATGTACGTTCATATATTAAACGCGAGGATACAATTTGATGACAAAATGATAACAAGTCGAGAAACCGGAAGCTAGACGCTTCAGGTATGAAAAGTTTTGTATATTTCTTTTATAAAGAGATTTGGGTGTGCATTTGTTCCATTAGCATGTAGCACGTAAAATATGCATATATTATGTGAAAATAGCCACTTTCAAGTAATATTGACATTCATAGTCTTCAATTTGCAGAGGAGCGCAGATTTGACCTAGTATAACTTTGTTAGTAATAGTGTGATTTCACCAAATTTGGCAGGATCATGATCTATACTGTAGCCTACATTGCTGCAAAATTTTGTGATTCTAGGGTGAACTTTTTGTCAATTACTAAAAAATATTTTAATATACTATTATTAACTTTATTTGAACAGGTATCGATATGGAGGGTATTTCGGAGCCTAGGCACCATATAATGGCAGCACCCTGATTTTTTCCAGATTTTTCAGTGGGGTAGTTCCTGAGAATGGGTTCGTTAAAAAAATGACCACTTTCAACCCCCCGAACTCCCCGCCTTTTCAGCAAAAGTCAAAACTAATACCGGCTTTGAAAAGTACTAACTGAGAGCTTTAATTTGATACCCCACATGACTATATTTGATAAAAAAAAAATTTACATACATGATTTCAATTTGGCTTTCTAATTCTGTCCATTATCTATTCACTAGTCTTCCTGGTTCGTTTTTATACCAAACGTCTTAAAAGCATGCAAGGTTATCGGCTGTCGATCATTTCGGAGTTCTTCCGATGCCTATCTTTTATCTGAAAGACACCATAAAAAACTCTTTTCTGGGTGAAACAGTTTCGTCCTTGAAACTCATTCGAAAATTGTTTTCTGCCCTTCAAATTTTGATTGCGTATCTTTGGTTGACTTTGCTGTGCATTCATACAGCCGATGAAAAAAACTAAATGCACAACCGTCTTTCCACATCTCTCGATTTAAGTTGATAGGGTACCCAGTTTTCTTGCTTGTAGATCAATCTCATGGATTTTAATCGTACTGAAATTGCCTCCTATGTCACTCCCAATGATTTTGAAAGCTTGTCGATTGTCCAGGATGGGGCTTGCCATCAACGCTAAAATCACCATCCTTGAATCGTCGAAACCATTCCCGGCACGATTTATGACTTGCAGCAATGTCACCATATACCTTCGCAAGCATTCTATGCGCTTCAGTTGCACTTTTTTTCGAATTGAAGTAGAAAAGTAAAATTTTCCGTAAATGGTGCTAGTTACCACAAAATTCGACATTTTTAACATAAAAAACCGTTATTTTGCGTAAAACTTAAAGCAATATCCACTGTACATTATTGACAGATGCCTACTCTCTCTGACATAATCGCAATCAATATGAAGCATTAATAAGAGAGAGAGCCATCTCTTAAAAACGGACTGAATTAATTTTTACACCCGATATATAATGAGATACTTTAGTGAGCACTGTCGATAAGAAAACTACCAAATTCCCACAACATACTGTGTCCCATTAGCTTCCGAAGAAGTAGAGAGAGCCAGGATATCTACTGTTTCTCTATAGAATTTCCAGTTTACAAGAAACCTTATATGGGCTAACTTAACTTTTTGTTCGATTTTGAGTTTTTGTTAAGTTTAAGGGTGGAATTGTAGTTATAAAGAATTGGGAACCACAAGATTGTAAGTATCTCTTCAAAGCTATACGCACCCTACGCACTAAAACATCCAAGATTTTCTTCATTTTGGGATCAATCTCTGTCTGCAAAGCTGTCATCTTACAGTTCCATTTCAAATGCACATGTAACGCTATCTCGACATATTGATATTTTAATCTAAACTTCATTGCTATAATTTACTAACAATCTGAAATGGTACCCAACATCTGTTCATCTCCAGATGTTCCTCAATAAGTATCTGACCTTCCCGTTCTCCTTGTATGTATGCCTCGACCTAAGATCTAATTAGCATTTTGCAAAGGAAACAGTGACACAGATAAATACACGATTGTGTCCTGAAACTCATTTGGATGGCTCATAATCCATAATAAAGGCAACAACAACCACTGGCACATTGGAAGGACAACTTGTGTTTCCGTTATCCTTTTGTAGGGAGAACACAACCACTTCCACGTGCCAATGTCAAGTGGAAAATACACATGTCGCTTCGAATTAACTTAATTCTGTCGTTTCACGCTACACTGCTTCATATGCCGCTATTTTTCGTTCGCCCAGTTGCTCCTTTTTCAGTCCAGGATGACCGTTTCAACAACTCTCTTCGAACGTTCGGAATTGAAAACTAGGGAATGTGTATCTGTATCTGGGGGGATTGAGCGAAGTTACCAAGTTAGAAGGTTTGAATGGAATTGAAATATTTTGTAAGGGAAACAGGAGGTTCAACCGGCAGTAAGAGAAAACACTTTAACATTGAAGCCATCGTTTAATCTTCAAGGATTTAAGGTTGCAGATGTGAAGATGGTGATCGATTTTACGCTCAATGGTTCCAGGGAGTAATAAATAATGGTCATTGGAAGGAGGAGGTGTATCAACCAAGTGTATGCATTTAGGACTGTGGTTTAAATCAGTTTTCGAAATTTGAAAATATATTATATTGTTACTATTACTTAAATTTAAAAGAAGTAAATTTGATTTGAAAAGGACACCTGTCCATGTTCATAAAACGCTCATTTCATTTTTTTATAAGGAGCAGAAATATTAATGGAAACCTTTCTTTTGATATCCTAGATGATTGCAGAGGTTCCTTTGATCTTTATAAATAAGAAATCTTCTTGCCTCGGGAAAGAATGTGGAATCCGAAAATAGTCAGTCGCCCTTTTGGGCTCTGGCTTAAGAATACACTGAAAGTCTCCCGTCGCGAGAGGCGACTAAAAGGGATAGCAATTTTTGGGCTACCAACCAGCAAATTTTGAAACTTTATTGCTAGCGAAACATCAACAACGCTTTGGATAGGGATTGACCTCACGGCTACGACCTTTGGCAATTGAAAACGGACTGTGATTGGTTTCTCCTCGATAACGGTGGCGTAGAATGCTCGCTTTCTTCAACTTAAGCAGGAACTCGAACGATATAAGCTGGACATTCTGAGCCTAAGCGAAGTAAAATAGTGGCAGTGCGGCAATAGGTTTTTGTATTCTGGGGTCTCTGTCGGGTTGTTTCTGACAGCGACCGCAAGGCACGCCTCTTGACCTGGGAGCCGGTTTCTGACAGACTTGCAACTACAAGATTACGGCCCAGGATAGGTAGCATCACAATTGTACAATGTTACGTACCAACGAAGACTTCTTGCTTGATGCTTTCAACGAGTTTAGGATAGGCTTCCTAAAGGTCACATTGTGATCTTGATGGATGATTTGAGCGCCAAGGTGGGATCTGACAACACCTTGCTTGGACATATGAAGGGAAAACACGATCTTGGCGACCGCAACGACAATGATGGGAGGTTCGTGGATTTCTGCAACTTCCACCGTCATTTGTGGCATATTGTTCGAGCACACAGCCTTCCATAAGGTTAGTTGGGTTTCAAAGGGTCAATGCCATGCAAGGAATCAGATCGAACTCTTCGCGATTAGCGGTAGATTCAAGAGTTGCCTCCTGGATGTGCGTAACAAGAAAGGCGCTGACATCGGCTGCGAAAGGAATTACAATCACTTCTCGCAGGGTTGGGGAGCTGCGACCCCCTTAGTTCAACATCGACCGCTTGTATGACCGAGCTGTCGCTCGACGGTGGGAGAGCTCGCCGGAGAATATTGATAAGCATTAGGCTGCAATCTAAAGTGTTTTTTTCTCGGGTGTTTTGCAGGTTGTCGGCCACTCCCTGAATGGGCGTCATTGGATCTGGTTGTCTGCGGAATAGCTTAAGCGGATCGATGAACGGGTAGTGTTGACGATGATGGAGTGAAGCCGCTGGGCTCGACAGTCTCCCCGCAGAGTTATTTATCGGCACCTGCAATTACCGCAGACCTGTCGCTTTCACTCGTACGGAAATACTACGAATCTTAGACCTTTCCCAAAGAGGCTTGTTTTCGCTCTGGATCCTTCTGCATTGAACACATTAAGACCCTATGGATCATTTTGGAAGAGTGCACGGTTTTGTTTTGTTTGTTTGCTCCTTCACCGGGTCATGAACCTTGGCCTGGTTCTGGATTTGGAGAGATTTTGAGGTAGAAGATGAACACCAATAAAACCGACTTCTCAGACAGATGGGTCATCGCACTCTCCCAAAATGCATTAATGGGCAGAGCAACGAAGGCGTCGATCCATTTGTCTTCGAACTTGCTGTTGCCGACGTTTTAACAGCGCTACCTCCGCTTCGCCCTCTCTAAAATTTGGAAATGCAGTTATCTCAACACCAAGATCAAGTTGAGACTGTTCTGTACTAGTGTTCTTTCTGTGTTACTATATGGGAGTAGCACATAGAAAGTAAACTCAACTTTTACCCAAAAGCTCCAAGTTTTCGTCAATACCTGTCTGCGTCGTGTCATCGGAGTGCGCTGGCCTGATACTGTTTCAAACGAAGAACTTGGTCGACACATAGGCCTTGCACTTGTACGCACTGCGATCGGAAGGCGAAAGTGACAGTAGTTAAGTGACGCATCAAGGAAGGGCGGCAATTGCATTTCGGCCTTCCCCATGTAGTGATAACCACTATTCCAAAACGCTGACGTGAGTCGTCCCAGGAGCACTTTTCGTAAAACAATGGAGAAGGAGTACAAGGATCTGAGGAAATTGTGGGGGGAGATGAAGGGCATTTGAGGTAATCGTGAATGATGGTGCGTAGGTGTGGTTGACGCACTACACCCCACAAATGGATGATTGGTAACCATATATGTACATAAATAGGTCAATCCGTTACAACATATCTCGTTTTGAATTCATATTCGAATTTCTGAGATCATCACGGTTTATTTGGCCTTTACAAACTACCAAATGCATTTGCGTTGAACATTGTAGTTGATACATTGAAACGAACGAATATTTGATGGATACTAAATTTTCGCTACGACTCTTTGCATTACCTAAGCTTTTTCGTACATTGCCAATGGCTTCATCAGTGTAGCAAATTTTTAAAAGAAGTTCCAAATAAACCAAACTATCAAAGAAAGAATTCTGTAGTTCGGACGGAACCTATTTTGGGACATAGCACCCAAGCATACCAAAGATGACTAACGGTTTCGTCCAGGACAGAGGCAACTCTTCAGACGCTACCTCGCATCAGCTCTAGGGGCAGCGTGACCGAAACTAGAAACAGGTGGAAAACGTTTCTTTTGGATCTGGTCCGGTTCAACATCAAGTGGATGTAGACTTAGGATCCCTCATATCCCAAACAAAAATCTAGTTTTAGCCTAGATTAGGCTCAAATTAATGGCAGTTTAAATTTGTATATAATTCGCATCCTTGTCGTGCTTTTATAATTATATAAAGCAGCGGTTTTTCACCTTTTATCACTTTCGGTCACGCTGCTCCCAGAGCAGAGGTGAGGCCGCGTTTGGTGAGTTTCCTTTGCCCTGGACGAAATCGTTAGCCTTTTTGCTATTCAACTGTGAACATTTTTGAAAACAATGGGAGTTTAGATTTTTGTGACAAGTGGATTCAGCTTTGCATACTCTGCTCATACTTGGATTGTTGAGGTTAAGCATTTTTGGTACGGTAGTGCTCTGATGGGTGACCCTACGAGAACTTTATTTGCAAAAAAGTTCTCTGCTTGCTAACGGTTTCTTTCATCAGGCAGAGATAAATTAATCAGAAGTTTTCTCACTTTGGTCCTGCTGAGTAACATGACCGAAAGCCGCTACGTTCTCAAACTTTGTTTGCAATTTTTTTTATTTTCAGGTTATTAAAAAATAGATTCATAAAAATGGATACGAGGCTAGATTGTTTTGGGGAAATTTAACGGTCGTATAATCAAAATTCCTTACATAAGAAAATCGCAAATCAGTTCATAACTTCCAGCTTCTTGTTACTCCACATGTTTCCGCGAAGGATTTCATGTTCACGCTGGCTTTGAAATTTGTATCTTCTTCAGGATATGTTGGCAACCCAACAATAAATTAGGTCGGGTGTGACGAAAATTCGCAAAAGCTAAAACAAATTACAGGACCTTGTAACAATTGCGTAATTCATCGTGGCCCTGACCCCGATTCTGGTCCTTTTTATTCTATCGTTTCCTTAATAGAATTCGATACTTGAATGTATAATATATATCTGGATACGTTTGAATAGCCAGAAGGCAAGATACTCCATCTGCTCATTGCTACTGTAGGGACTTTTCTGGTTGAATAATTTTGACTGAATAATAATTCGTAAATGAGGGCTTCCTTTGTGTGCTCCGACACCTGAAATATCTTGTTCAAGTACCTGGCGACAAATGTATTTTAGTGTCATCAGTAAGTATCTTTAATAACCTGAACTATTAATAACCTGGGTTGGAGGTAACAACTTGGGGTAACTTTTCGTTTTATGTTTTAATAGGAAAATAGCTAATACCTCCAGATGTATACATAACTAAATAATATAGCTTTGATGAATCTAATTCCAGCCATCCATTGAAAAGAAAATTTAAGTCAGTACAGAGGATGAAAGATACGCTAGTATATCTAAGTGAGGCTGGACAGGAACAAGAAATTATACACATAAAATTATAAATGGGATATAATTCGGAATGAAATGTGAGAAATGAGGTATCCTTTAGACGAACGCTTAAAAGGATAACAGGGATGAGAGTGATAAACAGAAAATGAATGGATCTCCACCACAGTTTGGCGATATGCTCCCCTAGAACATCAAATTGATATGGTGGGTTTCCTATAGAAGTTCACTATTTACTAAGAGTTTGCAAACCATGGAACCATGGTTGAAAATCCAACTACGGTCGGTCTATTCACTGCATTTTTGCCTAAATTTCCCAAAAAACCTAAGAGGAGGAAATCCGGCAGAAGGAAACTGCAGAGAATAATGTGAAGGACTACCGGTTAAACCCTGTCACAAAAATTCCCTCCGCCTTTATCAAGAAAAGCAGAACAAATTGAGCTGGTGATATGGAAGCAACTGGTCTAATTCAGATAGACTGCCGTAAATCTGGGTAGGCTCCCAATCGGTGACAGAGACAGGTACTGTGAAAGAAGGCAAACCTCCCCTGGAATGGGCACACGGACGTTGTTAATTGTGCAGCAAAGCGTTAATGTTCTGAGAAAAATATGGACACAAGAAAGTGGACCCCAGCGAAAGATGGAGACAGGCTTGTGACTTTGGTCAGATAAACACTAGACGCAGCAGATTCTTCGATCAGTGGAATTCGACAAGTGTAAGACCAACAAGTCGGTGGTGGGGTCACTTTGAAGTACTTTGCACCAGACTTTAACCCGGACCGGTGAGATTGAAAACTAACAAACCAGTGAGAAAGATTTGATTGATTGAAACTCTAATGATCAGTTTTGGTCGCCGGTCTAAGTACACCATCACGAATACCGAGCCAAACAGAGCAAAGCATGTCAGATGTGGGATACCCGGTGACTGGAAGCAGGGTTGGAAAACATTATCCGTATGCTTGGTGAATAGCATCCGGACATAGATCTCGAATGCTGGAAGGTACGGCTTATGAGTGCCCACAAGGATAAGTTCATAAATATGGAAGGATCAAAAGAGTCTAAAGGTATTCAGGGACAGTCACTATATTTTGTTACGAAGATTGAAATTCAATCAGATCAGGAAAAGGTCGTCATTTTTGTTTACAAAGAGAAAAACGATTATGGAGAAAAATGACAATGATTATTTTGTCGAAGAGCAAAAAGACTTGTAGAAGTATTGTTGGCAATCTGCCGGGTCATAATTCACTAGCTAGCCATATGTTCCGAATAGGAATTCTACAAAGTGATATATGTCCACCCTGTAATGAGGAAGTGGGTTCCAGGGAACACTTCTCCGCTCTTTCGGAATCACGGAGAAATATGTCGCGCGAGGAGAAATCCGCGGAAGACGCAATACCGCCCTTGGCAGCAGTCGTGGTAAGGTGTCTCTCTTTTGGCGACGCAATCCTGCTGCGTGGTTTCGCTAGTTGGAGGCGAAATTTGCGCTGGCGAGCGTTATGGCGGACGCCACAAGGTTCAACCAAGCAGCAGCTGGTTCGGCGCTTGTCAGTGAGCTGAATCACTTGCTGAATGAGCTGATGCTAGGCGACCGTACGCCCAGCCAGTTGTTACGAAAAAGGAAGCAAATGGGAGGTTATAAGGTCGGCTCGGAGCTGCTAAAGTCGGAGAGCAGCCGCGCCATCTTAGCCGGCGCGGACTCGGGATCGCTGGAGGTGTTGTCCGCAACGGCCGACAAAGTGCACAAGGTGTACACGCGCCCCGTGGTCGGGAAGTTTCCCGAGACACAACTCGACGAGCTAAAGCCGATGGTGACAACATTGGCCGACGCGGGAGGTAGATCTCGCTCGCAATCACGGTTGAGGTCTGCTTTCCGAGAGAAACATCCGGGTAGTCGTACGCCGGGATCCTCATCGATCTCTGGAGGGATGCACGTTTAGCGTAGTAAAAAGCTAGGCTCGCTGGGTGTCTCGGGGACGGCTACCCGAAGCGCAGTACCACGCCGCCTTACAATCTTTGACCCCCTAAGTAGATGTTGCTTACTGGTTGATACGGACGCTGAGATGTTGGTTTTCCCTGCACCCCGTCTGAACAACCTTATACCGCAAAGCATGCGATTAGCAGCCGCGAACTCATCTCTTATCAGCACCTATGGTTATAGGCAGGTGGACGTGAGTCTCGGACTCCGCGAAACGTTTTCGTGGCGCTTTACTTTAACGGGCATCAGCATCCCTATATTAGGCGCGCACTTCCTGTGTCACTATGGGCTGTGGATTGACTTGCAGAACAGGACATTATTAGACCCCGTAGACTTTTTACAGACGTCAGGGAAGATTTCTACCTGTCGAGATGACACTCTTTCGAACATTTTCGAGGACGTTGCCGATCATCGCATTCCCGCTTCCGATGTGCCGTCACAGATTGTTTAAACGCAGCCCAACCGCGACATGGTTATGTTAATTAAGACTGAATCAACAAGTACGGCGCGGTAGGTATCACTATCGGTAGCTATTAGCGCGGTGGTGCTCCAATTTAATGCTATGTCATAAGACCATCGCTGCTGTGCGAAGAGCAAGGGAGGAAAGTCTAGCCTGCTCAAATTTTCTGAGCCAACCCCTAGAATTTCCGAAGGAAGCAGTTCTCCCATTCTGCAACTATACATTTCTTTGAGATCCCCAAAGAGAATCATCCTTCCTTTTCTTTACAAAGATCCTCTTGCAGGCATAGAAGACTATACACGCCTATTCAACTCTCAATTCTATATTCAGCTTCCAATTTAAATTAGAATCTAGGATTATACCCATATTTCTGGGCTAGGCGTGCTGAGACTTGGAAAAAGGCGTCCTCTCCGTGATAGTCCCTAGGTGGAAGTTCGGATCGCGCTCTAGGGTCTTCAACGCGAAAGAGGTGAGCCTGATTGGCCGAAAGTCATTCGAAGACTCATGGCCGGTCCAGCCCGCTTTCCGTTTGAAAACCATACCCACCCATCTCCAGGAGTGCGGTTCACATCCGAAAGAAATGCAGCTGGGTAATGTCTATACAAGATATGGCACCATTCTTTCGGGATGTTTCTGGGATATGACCGGTGTTATGCCATTTGAACCTGGAGATTTATATGCAGAGAAGCTCACAAGACTGCATACTTTCTCTCTTATTCACAGTTCTCCTCACTGGCGAGGAAGTGTATACGGTTTAATAGCTTCAGGGTCTCATCAGAAGATTTCGTCCAGGAGTCTTCCGACTTTTTTTTAAACGAATAGTTTCTTCGATCTTTGGTCAGAATCATTCTGACTCCAGCGATCTCGTTGGTGCTTTCAATATTCTGGCAGTAATCCGCCCAGAAACAGTCCGTGCAATTCATCGGCTAAAAAATCATAAGTCGCCAGGAGCCGAAGGAATTACAGCCGAATTGGTTAAATATGGAGGCGACCAGTTACACCAAGTGGTTCATCAACTTGTGCTCAAGGTATGGGACAGCGAATCAATGCCTGACGATTGGCAACGAGGCATTATCTGTCTCATACATAAAAAGGGAGATATCACACAGTGCAGCAATTATAGAGGTATCACGTTGCTGAGTACCATCTATAAGATATTCTCCACTATCTTGCTAGGCCGGATAGCCCCATACGCCCAGAACATCATTGGCCCATACCAAAGAGGCTTCACTCCAGGCAAATCAGCAACAGATCATATTTTCTCTCTGCGGCAGGCGATGGAAAAACTGTTGGAATATGGACAACAGTTGCACCATCTGTTCATCGACTTTAAAGCCGCCTATGATAGCATAGCCAGGGTAAAACTGTACACGGCCATGAGAGAATTCGGTATCCCGACGAAATTAATAAGACTGACTAGGCTGACCCTGACCAATGTGCGAGGCCAGATAAAAGCAGCAGGATCACTCTCAAGGCCATTCGACATCAACAACGGTCTACGACAAGGGGATGCGCTATCATGCGTCCTCTTTAACCTGGCCCTCGAGAAAGTGATCCGTGATGCTGAGGTGAATGCAAGAGGTACGATCCTCTTCAAGTCCACCCAACTACTGGCCTATGCTGACGATATCGACATCATGGGAAGAACCACCCGAGACGTACAAACTGCCTTCATCCAGATCGAGCAGGCGGTGATTAGCGCGAGATCTTGGGCTGCACATGAATGAAGGCAAGACAAAATATATGGTGGCAACGTCAGCACCGAAGACGAATCAACCAACAACATCAAACCGCACTGGTCAAACACAAACACGAAGAAGAATAAGGATAGGAGAATACAACTTTGAGACCGTTGACAATTTCTCCTATCTAGGGTCGAAAATCACAACCGATAACAACTACGATGATGAAATCCGCGCACGGTTGTTGTTAGCCAACAGAGCCTATTTCAGCTTAGAAAGACTGTTCCGCTCGAAACGTCTCACCATAGGGTCAAAGCTCTTACTGTAAAAGACTATGATCTTGCCAGTCCTCATGTATTTCTCGGAAACTTGGGTTCTTAGCAAGAAAAATTGCGAACTCTTGGCCGCGTTCGTGAGAAGAATCCTCCGAAGAATTTTTGGCCCCTTACATGAGGATGGACGATTCCGTAGCCTACACAATGACGAAATCTATGAGCGATACCATGACCGTCCGGTTGTGGATAAAATCCGGCTCAATAGGTTACGGTGGGCGGGTCACTTAATCCGTATGGATGAGAATGATCCTACCCGGAAAGTCTATAAGGGCAATATCTATGGTAGAAAAAGAAGACGAGGAAGACCCTGCCTAAGATGGAGCGATGGCGTAGGTCAGGACGCCAGACAGCTTTTAGGGATATCGAATTGGTGGAGCTCGGCGCAAAACCGGGATGTCTGGAGTTCCTTATTAAGGCAGGCCTAGACCGGATACCGGTTGTTGCGCCGTTGATGATGGTGATGATGAATCCACCCAGGACCATTCTCGGCATTCTTGATGGCTGACTTGTACCTTTTTAGGCAGTGCATTCCCAGTATTTGTGCCTGTAGCAGATGTTGAAGATCTCCCTGATTAGCTTTCTGAGGTTGGAAAAATCTTCATTCCATCAAGCTGATGATGTCTTTTTGCAGTATTTTGTAGGGTATGAGACTTTGAAGCCCCCATGAAACTTTGAAGCGCCAGCCCTAGCGCCAGTTTGTCTGTCGTGCCAATGTTTCCATTTCGAGTACAGTTTGCTCTTGATTGCTTGACCAAATTTCCTATAGTCAATTTGCATGGGTTCTCTGAAAAGTTTGGAGAACTCTAAAACGTGATTAAGTTGAATTATCCAATTATGATCTAAGAATGACCAGACACTTTCCAGTTCTCGACTCTGAAAGTCCCATTGTCGGTTAAGAGGGTGAGGTTGATGTCACTATAGAACGATAAGTATAATATTCTTTATTTTGTCTGAACGTCTAGAAAATCTAGATCAGCAGTAGGTCATTAGTTGACAAAGATACATAGCTCTTTTAAATTTAAAGGATCGAAGTGTGCTGCCAGACATTCATACATATCTTTTGAAACTTTTCTGCAGAATTGAGTAAGGCAAAGATTTTCTGGAGAGATCCTTTATATGTTTACCAACTGAATATGGGAACTGGGATTGTATTACTAACAAACCAATTTTGAGGTCAACGAAGGTGAAATATTTTAACGAAATTGGAAATTCTTTGGACAAAATCAGGCAAAAAAAGTTTTTCACTATAAACATGCAAGTTAGAGCTTCCATAAATCAAAAGTGCGGATTGAAATACTGGGCGCAAAAGTCAGCAACGAATTATAAATCACATGTCAAGACTCAATTAGCCACATCAGAATTAAGATCTGCCTCACACCGAATATTTATAGTACGTATTCTTTCCTATGCTCAGGTCGCTTTGTCGGAAACAAAGACCTGTAATCCAGGCGTCTCATTTCGCCACTTATTCCCCAATACCATTTATTTTCGAAATCAAAACTCAGCTAACAGACTTAATAAAGTCCCAAATAAAAGAAAGTGAATTTCTCCTCATGTCTGTTGATTTTTCATCTAAAATTGAAAAAGTTGTCACGCTTTCGTTGATCTTTGGCAGACAGGCCAAACAAAACAATCTTGCAGCATCCTACCACCATTTCCCAGGGAAAACGGAGGCGACGTAGTGATCACCAAGTGCACAAAGGCCAGACGACCCAGCGACATCATGGATCTGTTGAGTTGATCCTATCATCTACTAAATCCGCTGAAAAATCTGCTTGTCTCCCGAAAAAGATATCTTGATTGCCAAGAACATTAAGATAATTTAAATGATTGCTTCGGTGACCATTTAAAATTGCAACGAAAATGCAATCTGTGCACATCTGTCAGAGTGGCCGTCTTGCATGTTTATGGGGCTGACGAAGACCACGACCGGAGCGGTGCCCTCTCGATTTGTCCGCCCCCGTGAATGTCTCAACGGAAAATTATTCTCTGAATTTTCCTCCGGCCATAATTTTCCGCGTGGCTGTTGTGGATTTAAGAAAAGCGATCGTGCCGTGGGGAATTTGTCATATTTCATTTTGACGATCAGCAGGAATTAGACAGGATGGGTCGCTCGGAGTCACCGCATCTGCTTGGGTTTGTCTGTTAATTTGTTAAATAATGAGAGTCCCACGCAAATATTTCCGGGCGGTTGAATGAAGGAAGCTTTTGGAGCCGTGTTGATGGCAAGTGGGCTCTAATTTTCGTATCACTACTGCCTCTAACCCGATAGTGTACTATGCAATCGATTGGGGGCTCGTTCGGTTTGCCTCACTATCATCCAAGCCATTCTCCTAAATAAAAGGACATGACTCAGGTAAAGGCTACAGATCTGGTTATCAAAAAGGGTCTGCTGGGTAGACGTCAGATTCATCCCCTTTCAATCAATGAAGCTTTGACAGTGAAGGGTTAAGTATCTAGATATTCCAATTTTCGATAGCGTGTTAACGACGATCAGATCGAGGATGCCCGACACCGCAATCACATGAATGTCACATTCAGGAATGATATGTGTATTCAACTTTATGAACATGCTGGGAAAGAAACGCCACAGTCACTTGAATTCTTAATCCGCTCAAGCTATTTTCGTTGTTAACTTATGTTTCAGACATGAACGAGGATTCAATCCCTCGACATTCAATTCGAATGCATTTAAGGTGAATTGTGGGCGGAAGATTTGTGAGTTTGTGCAGTTGTCGTCGAATGAAGAGGGAAAAATTCGATAAAATTCAAAACAATGAGATTTATTGAAGGATTCTTTTTATAGATCATCATCCAAGTGAATTTTTTCAATTATTTACATATGTTTTATTCAGAAGGAACAGGCTATTGGGACTATCATAATGCACTCAAAATTGTGGGAATAAATTTGTAAAATTGACAATTATTAAGATTTTAATTTTAATGAAATTGACTTGTGGGTCGAAATATCTATGAGGGAATAAAGATACTGTAAATATTTCATTAACTGCGGGAATATTTATATAAATATCTAGGAAGTTTATTTATACAACAACAGCACAAACTTATTTGAACAAAAGATTGCACACTTAATTTTAATTAACAAATTAGGTTCCACGTGTAGTCGAAAATGACTTCGGGTATAAACACATCTGGAGTAGATGTGTGTGTGGGGGGGGGGGGAGAAGCTACAGCTTCTGAGCTCTCAGGCCGTGTTGGCCCATTGTACTCGCCTCCCCCGTCTGGAATATTCCGGATTCGTTAACGTATCGCAGGATTTCCGTTAATGAATGTGATGCTACCCGTCGCAATTGGAGAACATCGGCTGATGCGTCCATAGGCGGGGCATTCACATAGGAAATGCTAGGTGGATTCCGCTTCCTCATTACAGGAGGAACACGTATCATCTTCGGTAATTCCTATTCTGAACATATGCCCAGCTAGTGAATTATGGCCTGTCAGAATGCCCACAATACACCTGCAAGTCCTCCTGCTTTTCGACAGGATAAACTTTGCGGTACGTATGTTGGGTTCTGGCAGGAAAAGTTTGGTGTGTCGAGCAGCATTTAGGCTCTGCCACCTGTCATTATGGGAAACTTGTTCCCAGTTTTTGAAAACAGGTTTAGCCAATGCTATTGATACCCCAATTGCTGGCTCCGGTCCCCGCATAGGGGAGATTGACCCCTCTTTCGCTAAAGCGTCCGAGATTTCATTTCCCTCTATGCCACAGTGACCAGGTACCCAGAGTAGTTCCACCGTATTGAATCTAGACATAGAGTTCAAACGGTTTCTGCATTCCTGAACGATTTTCGAGGTGATCAAAGGACTGCTCAATGCCCTCAGTGCAGCTTGACTTTCACTGCAGATTGCGATGCGCCTGCCCTTCAACCGCTCATCAATCACCCAGTTTGCCACCCTTAGGATTGCATAAACTTCGGCTTGAAAAACCGTTGTATATTGTCCCAAAGGAAAAGCCCACTTCTCGTTTTTATTCGAGAGGTAGACTCCGGCTCCAGAACCCTCTTCTGTTTTTGAGCCATCGGTGTAGAAGACTTCCGTATATCCCGCCACGCATTCCTCTGGGTCTTCCCAGTTCTCTCTACGCTTCAGGGTAACTACATATCTTCTACCAAACAGATGTATGGGGACATGAGAATCGAAAGGCATTGTAAGAACTGGATTCAGTCCTCCCAGTAACTCTTCCAATGCTCTGTCCACATCCGTTGTTTTCCCATAGATCTAATCGAATTAGCCTATGAGCTGCTCTCATTGCAGTGCTTTGAATAAATACATCCAGGGGCTGCAAATTGAGTAGTGCATTCAGAGCTGCGCCGGATGTCGTGCTCATGGCACCAGTGATACCCAGGCAAACAGTTCTTTGCAGTGCGGCTAGTTTACGGTGAAAATCCTTTTGTCGCACCTTAACCCACCACACTACGGATGCATATACGAATATCGGCCTAATGATGGCAACGTCTATCCACATTACCACATGAGGCCTGAGTCCCCATGTCGAGGCAAAGGTCCGTCTGCATAGCCCATAAGCTGTGAGAGCTCGTTTCATCTTTACCTCTACATGTTTGTTCCAAAGAAGTATTTTATCTAGAGTGACCCCCAGATATTTCACTTCTTCGGAGAGTTGAAAGGTAGTACCCCTCATCTCAGGGAGACAAAGTCCATCCAGTTTTCTCCTTAAACCATTGTGGTTTTATTTGGATTAACTGACAAACCATGTCTAAGGTACCAGCTGTCTATCAAATCAACGGCACGCTGTATATTCCTACACACCGTTCCAAGATCCCGATCAACAGCAAGTACAGCCACGTCATCAGCATAAGCTCGAGCGTGTATTGGCAAATTTTGCAGTTCGCATAGCAGTAAGTCGATCAGCATACTCCACAGAAGCGGCGAAAGCACACCTCCTTGCATCCTCTATCTTTGTGACCAAAGAATGAAGAGCAGACTCACAGGACTTTCCACGTTGGTAAGCATGTTGGTTTTCACTAAGTGGGTGTGACCTAAGTGCGTTTCCACGAATGTGACGATCCACCAGTCTCTCCAAACCTTTCAGCAAGAATGAAGTCAAGCTGATCTGTCTGAAGTTCTTTGGATTAGAATAGTCATCTTTCCCAGGTTTCGGTATGAAAACTACCTTAACCTGTTGCCAAGAAGAAGGCACGTAGCCCAGAGCAAGACATCCTCGAAAAATATTTCTTAGAGGTCGCTCTAAATGCTCCATACCCTCTTTTAGCATTGCCGGATAGATGCCATCCATGCCAGGTGCTTTGAAATGTTCAAAGGACAGTACGGCAGCTCTCACCTTTTCATGGGTAACAATCGCTTTCGCAGTGTTCCAGTTCCCCTTGCAATACTTGCGTGTTGAAGGGGCTGCAAGAACCGTCAACTCTCCCCATACCACTTCTCTCACCCGTTCTCCCGGGTGGTGTACTTCCAGGAGGGTCTGTACTGAGTCCAGTCTGGAGCTCGTGAAAGTACCGTCGGGTTTTCTAAGAGAATCCAACTTGGCCGACTCATCATCTGGAGTAGATACTGAACACATTTTTTCCCTATTCCTATTTCACAGTATTTAATGAAGAACAATTGTTCTGCGGACGTAGACACCAGGAATAGTCTTATCCATTCTTGGCTGTCTCTTCTCCTCTTGATATACTGCGAGGACAACAACCAACAAACACCACTGCTCAGAAAGCAGGGACATGCAAAAGCACATCAGCGATAAATATATCAGACGTCACGAAATAGGCAGATCCCAATGGCACAGGTGCTAAATGGTATCTGCGTTATCTGAAAGAAGGACTGAAACCAGAAGAGGCGCTTAAGAAGCCCCAGGACAGACCTAAGCCATTTCTATCGGAGTCAAGGAAGCGGGGAGCAGCGGAGATTAGCCCTTATGAACCCAAGAGGGGAGAAAACCCGGGCAAGTCAGAGGTGGAGGCAGGAATAAGGAAGCCGGCCATTATGTGGGCTATCTTATCAGTCATTTGTGACCAGCACTAGACAAGAGGTGCTAGACATAACACTAGAAAATACTCTAACTAAGGGGCTGGTCAGGAATTCGGGGGTGCCAGATGAACCCTCTATGTCTGATTATAGAATAATCAGATTCGATATTGAGGGCAACTACGAAATAAAAAGAATAATTAGAAACCCCAAGAGAACGGATTTGGATTCACACGCAAAGCACCTGAGCACCTGGCTTTCCTTCAAGGGGGCGGTGACACCAGAGGCGAACTGGAATTTGAAACCTCAACACAGTCGTCATTGACGCATATGAGGCCAGCTCTCTGGCTAAGACATTTAAGTCATTAAGGGATGTAACCTGGTAGAACAGGAACCTAGCAAGAATGAGAACAGAGGTCCGAAAGCTCTTCAAGCGGGCAAAAAAAAAACCGGGGACTGCCTGAGGTACAAAAATGCATTGACTGCGTATAGTAAAGCGATCAGGAAATTCTGTAAACCTACCGAACAAATCACAGAAGAAACCAGTCCTTACAAAGCTGTAGCCAAAGATAGGGCAATATCTTCTGTCTGTTTGAAGAAGGAAGATGGGACATTTACGGAGAATGATGAGGACAGAGTATACCTGCTCCTCAGAACTCATTTTTCGGAGTCCTATCCCACGGCGGCAGGCAACAACATTCTGCTTGACACTCCAACAACGAATAAAAGGAGTAGAATGGAGAACTGGATACTAGCAAAAGAAGCTCGGAAGCTAGGGTAAGATGGACAATGGAAACTTTAAAATGACTGAAATCACCCGATGTCGATGGCACCTTCCCAACACTAGCCCAGAGAAGTCTAAAAATCATCTTAGTGCCTATAATTTTTGTTTTTTTAGAACTGCGGGGTCCTAAGTCCGCATCCACTTGATTTCGGACGCGACCAAATGGACGAGCTTAAGTCGATGGTGACAACATTGGCCGACGCGGTCATAAAGGTCGCCGGCTGGGACTTTGCATTCAGGAAGTAAATCTCTTTCGCAATCACGGAAATAGGTCTCCTTCCCGAAATGGGCGTTCGAGTAGTCGTACGCCCACCCCCATATTAGGCGCAGACTTCCTGTGTCAATATGGGCTATTGGTGGACTTGCAGAACAAAGCTTTGATAGACTCTGCAACCTCATTACAGACGTCAGGGAAAATTTTTAAGTGATAAAATGACGCTCTTTCGATAATTTTCCAGGATGTAGAAGAAGAGAGAAAGTATAGCAAAATTACTACGGAAAGTAGTTTCTCCCAGCCAATTAAATACGTTGTGCAGCACCACATAAACACTACCGGCTCTCCAATCTTCTCAAAAGTGCGTCCGCTTTCACCCTAGAAGCTTGGTGTTGCGAAGAAGGAGTTTGAAGACTTGATGAAACAGGGTATCTGCAGACCATCCAATAGTTGTTGGTCCTTTCCACCTCATTTGGTTCATAAGCCAAAAGGCAAATGGTATACCGCCAAATCCCTGTCTCTCCCGAAGACGGTTATCTGCACACCTTTCGGACTCTTCGAGTTGTGCAACGTTACGCAGACTTTCCAGAGGTTATTCGCTCTGTCTTACGAAACTTGAAATTTTGTTTCGTCTACATGGATAATATTTTGATCGCTTCTTCTTCAGAACCTGAGCACTTGGAACATCTCGAGTGCACTTTTCAACGTCTCCTCGCATCCGAACTTGTCCTAAACGTTGAGAAATGCAGATTCCTTTAGAGACAGGTGAAATTTCTCGGGCTCTTGATAACCGCTGATCGAACCTGACCCAGACAAGGTTGAGGTGATAAAGAGCTTTCCTCTACCAACCAACCTACCACCAACCAACCAAGGAACTCTCGAGTGACGGTTGGCGCGGAGGAGTTAGAAATTGAGAAGTGTAGTATTTAAAAGTAAATAAAGTAAAAAAAATAAAAAATAAAAACGGATTTTTATTTTTCCATGGGGAAAAACCTATCCCCAAACATTCTCGAAATCGATAAAGGGAAAGTGCGGCGACGATCTAAACTCCGCGCACTGTTTCAAAATGATCCGTAAAGTGTTAACGTGATCAATGCACAAGGATCTGGAGTGAAAACCAAACTGCTTTCTGTCGATTAAACTAGCTTTCCAGATGTTCTTTGATCCGTTCCAGGATTATTTTAGATATTATCTTTGCGATACAAGGAGCACGCAGATACCCCTCAGATTGGCCCACTCAAAACAGATCCTCTTTTTTAGAATCTTGACGATCATCCCGTTCTTCCACCTTCTGTGAAAGATTTCGGATTCCCAGAATTTCTATACGAGTTGAAGTAGCAAATCTGCAGAAACTGCAGATGCAGCGATAAATAACTTTGCTGGGAGACCATCTAGCCCAGCGACTTTACGCCGTTTGAGTGCATTGATGGCCAAAGTATTTCTCTTGCACTTGGAGGAACAGTCCATATCCGTATGTTACGGTGACTAGCCATTTCATCCAAAAGAGACGGAACTTTATCGGATGTGATACGGTTAAAAGCCGTGGAGAAGTGTTCTGTCCAACTCATCAGTTATTCATCATTGTGGATGAGAAGTCAACCATTAACGTCCTTCACTTCGTGATACGGTATATATTTTTGAAATCATTGCTATCTGAGGCATCTTCCGCTTCCCTGACCAGCGCAATAGCAAATTCTCCCTTGTCACGTCGGGATTTCGCTTGGTATCGGAGTTCGAGCGCATTACGCCCGCCAAAATTCCCAGCGGTCAGTAGAAATTTCAAACCCTTCCGCTCATCAATCCGCTTTCACAATTCCGAAGTCAGCAAGATCTTGTGGCGTCTCGACGACCTGTGTAGCACCCTAGAAAAGCGTATTTTTGATAGAGGCCCAATGCTCATCGATATTCTCAGACAAGTTACTCAGCATATCTGCCGTTCAATTAGCAGGATAGCTCTCCCACTGTCAAGCGGCAGTTATGTCATACAAGCGGTGGATGTTGAATTTAGGGGTTCGCAGTTCCCCAAAACTGTGAGAAGTGGCAGATTTAACACGCGCGAACGTAAGCAACCATCAGATGTTGATCCTTTTCACTTGTTACGCAGGATCCGGGAGACAACTCCTAAATTTACCACTGATCGCGAAGTAGCTGATCTGATTGTTCATTCGACGTCAATCAGTTGAAATCCAGCTGACCTGGTAGTGGGCTCCCTGCTTGAACAATATGCCTCCAATGATGGGGCGGTGGAAGTTGCATAAATCCGCGAACCTCTCACCATTACCGTTGCGGTCGCCAAGACCGTGCTTCCCCACGACACGTCCGAGAAAAGTGTTGTCAGATCCCACCTTGGCATTCAGATTACCCGTCACGATTACAATATCCCCTTTAGGGACATTGTACAATTGTGATGTTCCTTAAAATGGAAGTCTATCAGAAATCGGCTCCCAGTTCAAGAGAACGCGCTTTCCGGTAGTCGTCAGAAACAACCCGACACCAAATTCACGTCTGCTGCGACTCGGCTTTCCAGAGATCAAAAGCACATTGCCGCAAGAGCCAGGGGAGTACTTTCCAGAGTCCCACCATTTTATTACGCTTAGGCTCAAAATGTCCAGCTTATATCGCTGAAATTCCCAATCAAGTTGCCGAAAGCAAGCATTCTGAGGAGGTTAGCAACCATTGTCTTGTCCCAGAAAATAATCATAGCCCGTTTTCGATAGATAGTCACTCCCTATCCGAGGCGCTGTTGATGTTTCGGTAGCAATAAATTTTCAAAATTTGCAGGTTGCTAGCGCACAAATTTATATTCCTTTCAGTTGCCAGGTTAACAAGGATACAAGATAGGACATCCTCCTCTTTTAGACCACTGTTGATCTTGAATGGTTGTGTTGTTGATTCGCCTGGAATAAAGCCTCTTCAATATGGACCGATGATGTTCTGGGCGTTTGGGACTATCTGGCCTAGCAGGATAGTGGAGAATATCTTAAAGATGGTACTCAGCAAAGTAATACCTCTAAAATTGCTGCACTGCATGATATATTCCTTTTTATATATGGGACACATAATGGCTATTCACTACTCATCAGGCACTGATTCGCTGTTCAAGCCTTGAACGTAAGTTGATGAAGCGCTTGGTGTAGTTGGCCGCCTCCATATTTAACCAGTTTGGCTGTAATTCCATCAGCTGCTAACGACTTATGATTTTTAAGCCAATGAATTTCACGGACTGTTTCTGCCATATTTCGTGGTAGCAGCATTTGTCCATCGTCTTCATTTGGCGGTGCTACCAACTCGCAGCACTGCATCTTCGGAAACCCGGCATCGGAATGCTTCAGGTATGAAAGGGTTCGATGATTTTTCATATGAGAATATTTGGCTATACGATAGTTCCATTTATGTATCTTAATGTACATACGTTGAATATATCCGGCATTCAATTAGATGTGGTACTGACCTTTATCATGCGGAGAGTATAATTTGATGCGAAAGGGATAACTTTGGCCTGCTATAACTTTGTTAATAATAATAGGATTTCCTCGAAACTTTCCAGCATGATGTCTCCTATAAAAATCTCTCTTACTACGAAAATTTTACGGATCTAGGTTAAACTTAAGGGGGGTTACTAGTAAATTGTCAAAATATAATAATTTATTTGAGCAGATATCGTAAATAGGAGTATTTTGAGGTCCAGATACCTTGTGCACGGACCACCATGATTTTTTCAGATTTTTAGGTTGGGGAGTTTCTGAGAACAGGTCCTTGAAATAATTGATCCTTTTAGGACCTCCTTACTCCTCTCGTTTGCAGCCAATATCAAAACTAATATCGGCTTCCAAAAGTACTAATCGAGACCTTTCATTTCATACCCTACATTACTACCTTCGGTGGAAACAATTTACACCTCCCCCTTGCAGAGGGGACCTCCTCCCTCCTTAGTCTTAACGTAGAGCGATGTTACTCACTGTATGCAAGGGGATTCATATTTCTCACCTTTCCACCTATCAAAAGGAGTGAATTTCTGCGGAAATGGACAGACCGACAGTAAACCGATTTTTAATAAGGTTTTGTTTAACTAACAAGCATGGATTAGACACATTTTTTTATGCGTAATATTAGTTTTTGAAACTTTTCTTAGCATAAGCAACAAAGATATTAATTATAAGATTTATATTATCCATTTATTCCCAGCATACATACATATATACATAATTCAAACACTAAGGCCACGTTTAATGATTTTATCGTTATTTGGATCAGAGAATTTTTTTAAGAGCTTAAACAGGAACACTTTTAATCCTTTATATATTATTTATGTCTGGGGAGGCGAAGCAAGAGCCACTGACGGAATTAGTATACATAAACGCATAGGTACTTGAGCTGATTGGGTTCTGTTTGCTAATGGCCTCAACAACATAGGAAATTCCGAAGGAACTATGGGATGAGACTAGCAAAGGACCATGTGGTGCACATCCTCAATTAGAACGAAAGCAAAACATCTAAATCCTCCTAATCCCTTTTTGTTTGCCGAGTGAAATCGAAAGGGTGGATGCATGGCTTGCCGCATATCAGGGAACAAATTGATGTTGAAGTTTTTTTTTAATGATTCCATTCCCAATGATGGTTTTTTCCCGGTCTCTCCGGAAATTGTCTCGTAAATTAGCAGAAGGGTTGCGTCTTTTGCCTGCTACCAGATGCTTAGGGATTATCTCTCCATGTGCCTGTAAATGTTTTAAATGTCTGCCTAACTTGATGGGTTTAGATGCTTTTGGTCTATCTTAAGATTGCAATTTTCCGACTGTTGAACTCTGAGCGATTGGCGATTTTTGTTCCCACATTTCACACTGCAAAATTCGTGATAATTTGTTGTTACCTGAGGGTTAACTATGAGTGTGCATCTTAACTCTTGCGAGGAAGTTTTACAATTTCAAGCCGACGTTAAATTAAAAACTCACAAGTTAATTGATTGAAAGTAGTAACGCAGTAGTGGTATATTTAATGGTGGGCCTAATTTTCTGATGCATGCCCTTATGGCTTGTGTGGATCGCGTAAACATACGCTCCATTTGAAATTGTTGGTCGCCGTCGTGACGGCCTGAAGGATTATAGAAATCCGCTTGATTCGAAACGGCTGCGATTTGATCTCGGTAGAAGTTATTAAAATGGACAACTGATGGTGCACATGCAATCCTCTTTCAATCACACTTAAGAAACAAGTTCCCACAGTTTGAATGGATATATCTATTTATGATATTATGGCATTATGTGGATGCATAGTGTTGTTAAAAGTGGCATAAAAAGAGCAAAAATAACATTTTGTAGCAAAGGAAAATTAATTAAAAAAAGTTTATCATGTGCTTCTTCTGAGAGTTATTTAACCCGAAGAGAGTTAAGTTAGGGCACAATGATTCCGCCCTAAAAAACGAATCTGCACATAGTCATCTTGTTGTGCATGCCACCTAAAATATTTCGAGAATCCGAGTGTTCTCGCTCAAGCCATATCCTAACGTTGGGAATGCCCTATGAGTCAACAGATCCTTCGGAATCCTATTCCTATTTCCATTGATAGAGAACACGCGGCTCAGCCGTTGTCACACTTCTACATTCTTTGTGGCCCTGCATAGGTTACGGTAGCTATGGTGGTTTAATATGAGTACCTGCTATGTCAGCCTAAGCCCACGGAACCTTTCGGACACGGATTGGTTTGGAGACAACAATCAGAGTCCTGCTATGCCTGGTATGGCGGCATACCTGAGTGCAGGCTTAGTATTTATACCATTGGATGCGAGACCTATCGAACATCTCTGTCGCAATTAAGGGTATAACGCCCGGATGAACAGCATAACTCCACGGTAGAGCCCATAAGGAGTTTTGCCCGCCATATGGGTACAGTCACAATTACTATGAAACTCCCAATTACTATGAAACTGCAGCTGGGTCCAGGACACATGCCTCAGAAATTCAACTGATACACACGCTCTCAGACGGCCACCTCGGCTTCCATAAGACGGGATAACCTCTGGTGAGCCTTTATGGCAAGAGCTTTTTCAGAGCAGTATCTTACAGACTGGGGGGGGGGGGTCTGATCACTCTACTAGACTTCAGAGCATTCGTCTATTGCATCAGGACCCGTGAATCGATGTGAATTCAGAGTTTTCTGATACCACCACTTCGATGTTATTCTTTGGTTATTTGGTGTTGGCTCGGATTGCTGCCACGTCTGCTTTCTCGTCACCTAGAAGGACGCTATTCTTGGTACAATTACGTCTCTGTGAATTTACGTGAGTACCTGCCTAATGGACTTAATCTCACGGCCTTGTTCAAATATGGAATAATATTGTGACCACAATCAGAGCCCCGTTGCAATAAGCGTAACGGTACCAGTCTATATTGAGTGCATGGCTCAGTTTATTCATACTGGTGAATGCATGAACTACCTTAATCTCTATCTAACTATGGAGTACGGCATCTTTGTTGAAACACAACGACACGTTTGAGGTCCGAAGGTTTTTGTTCGCTTGAACATAACAACAACCCCCATGAAGCTCCTACTAGAGGGGGCAACCGCAAGAACCGAGTTGAACGCACACGAAACAGGAACTCTTCTGAGACATTTGAATTCAAGGACTAGCCCGGTTCCCATGGTACCAGTATACCTCTGGTACGGTTTCGTAACTTACCCGCATTTCAGATAAGCCCCCGCGCAAACTCGGGTCTGATCGCCCTGATTAGACCTTTGGAGCATTCCCCTACTGCATTATCATGATAAAGCGTTTCCCATTGCCACCACTAGGAAGGTTCTCCTCAGCCACTTGGTTTTGGTTCGGCCGACACGGTTGCTGTCGCGTCTTCCTCACCGCCATCTCAAAGGACCGCCGTTCATGGTACAGCCAAATCATTTCTCGAGCAAGAATGTTGTCTAGAGTCATTGCTTGACACTACCAGTACTACCTCATCTGACATAGTTCCAAAAACGCTACCGATTGGTAAAGCCACCAAGTAGTGAACCGAACTCACCCGCTACCGTCTTTCGATTTTGCAAGCGCCTCCGAGCATAAGCGATGGTTATAGAGGTATGCATCCAGTAAGATCCTTGTACCGATTTGGGCACATTTTTACAATTGCCGAGGGTGGGGCCATTTGTTTTCAATACGCACATTCTAGGTGATCCTTAAAGTTAAGTGTGGTATCAACCATCACCTCAGAAATTTGATAGCTGGTTTAGAGATCGTATGTCCAGCGACTTTCCTCTTCACCATGTCCTTTTTTCTACGTCTCGCTATCAAGGCCACTTCTATCTTTTCATCCGTCTAGTTCAGCCGAGTCTTTTTTCAGTCAACACTTTATCGTTCTCACATCGCGTAGACCTCTACATCCTCTGGGTGCGCGGCTGCGACGATGCACTCATTGGGACCATCACCTGCCCTGTATCAGAAAACCGGAATTCGGAGTTGAATATATTTGAAAATTCAACCTTAACACGGTCTTGCAGCTGGCTGCCATCCTTACTGCATCCAACCTGGAGTAGGTGCTTCGACAGGCAATTGCTGCTTTTGACGATGAGTAGCAGGCTGTTTAAAATATCCTGAACATTATATCCACCCAGCAAACCACTGATAGGATGATCCCCGAGTAGCTTATGGGGTTCGGGAAGCAACACCATCCTTTGTTTTTCTCCCGTACAGAAAAGGCCTCTTCTTTTACACAGACGTCGGAACTGCTGGCGAATAAGTCGGGCCTAGTTTTCACCGTTAACTTCAAAGCTTTGTTAGTAATGCCATCTAAACTTGGGACTTTCTTGTCGCCGAACCTGCCACATATTTCGCGCAGTTTCTTCCTCCTCGATAAGTGGGGAATGATGCACTGGTGGAATTAGATCTTCATTCGCCTTCCGCTGTTTTGGTGGTGATGAAACAAAACTGTAACATTTTCTTTGAGAAGGCACAGGTGGGTCAAATGGTCATTACCACTCTGCAAGCCTCATCCCAAGGGTTTCTGTCACTATCTTCGGAAAACCATTTGAAGCAATTATGGATGCTTTTTTGAATCAAATTTTTTAAGGTATTCCATTGCAGCTCGCGTAGGTCCTGCCTATTCTTGCTACCGGGTTTTTCTCAAAGCGTCTGGTAGAGCCTCTTTCTCTATTGCGGAGTAGTTGCCTTCAAGGGGTAGTAGCATCGCATTTATCTGCGATCTGGATGGCTTTTATTATGGCCGTACGACTCAGGCATATGTCGAATTCGAGTGCTGCATGTCTTCATAAAACCTCTGTCCGTTCATCTGAACAACCCACCGGCATTCGATGATACCTCTTTTTTGTGGTTCGCTCTTGATCTCCAAGCAGATTCGCCGTTACTGTGAGTGTTGTTTTCACTAATTTGCATGCTGACTAAATGATGGTCTTGGATGTCAAGTCCAATATAGATTCCAGAATCCTTCCTTCGAAAGTGAATGCAGTTCCAACATTGGCGTTTACCATGTCTAGTCGAACGAAAACTTTGAGCACAACACGTCCCCTGACATTCGCTGCTTAGCTGACCAATTCAAGGGCCCTCGCGTTAAAATCATAATTTTCAACCCATTCCTTCTCGCGTTCAAGTCTAGGTCTTTCAGCAAGTCTTCATACTCGGCAGGTGTAGGGCAAAGTTGAATATGATATTTGTATATGTGGACTCCATTCACCTTCGCTTTTTCAGGTGCTTCATTATTTTTTGTTCTCCACAAGTGCATAGTTTTGCTTAACCTGTTTTATCTCTGACCCACGAGAATGTCATCAGCGTGATTCCGATACTAATTATGGTTCCGTAGAAATTTTTCTTGCGGTTGCTTTACAAGAGTGAGCACCGCGCTGTCTCGTAGGAGTTGAGTTTGATGATCCTCAATTTCACTTGGGATTTGCTTTGAGGTCTATTCTGTACTCTGAATACTTGGTCCTGCCTGCAATGTGCCCATGGCATAGAGCCTGCTTCTCTTTCGATAGTGTGTAATTTGTATTAGCCCCACAGCCCTTACCAATCGTGAATTGCTTAGACCTGTCATTTGCGCATATTTATGCATTCGTAATATGGCTCAAGCTAGGGCATCTCCAAGTCTTCGTGAATCTCTTCCCTCGTGGTCAGCTTATTTAAATTTTTTGAAAACTATAATGACCCCCTGTTTGCTAGTGTCCATTTGGCATAAAAACCGTTTTCGTTGCTAGTCAATTATTTTTTACTATGCATTGACCAGTATTTCGGGAACCATTTCTCTCTTTCTTCAGTGCAAGATTTATGACCCCCGAATTTGTCCATGGTTATGTTTTTCGATTTCTTGATTAATCATTTTTCTGAGAATGTCAAAGTATGGCCTTTCAGCTCATTCGGAGAAAAAGATTACCCCTGATTTTATCCTCCTCCTATTTTTTCTTATCGGTGGTGTCAGTTTCCTCCAAGTTTCCGCATTGCCCTTGTAGGGTTCACTCTTTTCTCAGAAAATGCGTTCATGTGCGCTTCACCAGCAATTTCAGTTGCTCGTCTCAGCAGTTCCACGTTCCTGGAAGTCAGTTTTTTTCGAGATTCTCTGACCCTTATTTTGAGTAGACATCGGTTGTGTAGCCTGGCTCACATCCTTGTTCGAGGCGTTCATCCTTTTTTCTTCCTGGCCTTGCCGTACGTCAAACTGGCGCCTCCAAACAGAACTCTTATATTCTGGTGACTATTGCAGGGTTCCTTGGTAAACTCGCCAATTGGTTGGTGCAAGTGTAAGAGTTGCTTTCCTCACGTTTCCTCAACTTCATTTCCCCATTTTTAATCATACATGTTTCTGCCCATATGCATGAGTATCTACGAAGAACTTCTTCTGGATGGGTTTAACTGGAACTTATTTAGTTAGTCCTTACACCATTTATAGAACTCCTTATCACTCGTTTTTAATTTTTATAATTCAATTAGAGATGCCACAAGTACATCCTCAATTGACAAAGCCTATCACCTTGAAATCTGGGACATATTGCGTTCAATAGAGATGAGCGAGATATGACCTTTGTAGGTAATGTGATGTCGCATCATTTTTTGATAATACTAAGTAGCATCACAGATACTATCTTTCACTAAGCTGACCGTACATGTGATGCGCTTTTGACCGTAGAGCCTATTGTCTACAAGTCTGGAGCATATGGCATTCACTTGGGTTCCGCGAAACATCACCTTACTAGGTAATATAATATCACATCACTTTTCGAGAAAAACTATATTACAAACTAATATCACAAACATCACCTTTCATTACACTCACCTTAAGTGTGATGTTATTTTACTACATCATATATTACATTCGGCGTCCGATAGTATCAAATATTCGATCGTTGAAAAAAAGGAGGAAAATTCGTGATTACTGATTTAGAAGAGAATATGTTAAGAGCTGCGGAATGATGTACAAGTCCAGTGGTCTGGGAGCTGGAGAAGTGGTTGAAAAGTGGAGGTATCTTTTGAAGTAATGCGTGATCTCTAGTTTAGAGGAGGACAACAACTTTAAAATTGTTTATATGTCAGTTTGCACATATAGAAGCTGGAAAAATGGCCGAAAAGTGGAGAAATTTTTTGACAAATTTTTCGTGCTTACTAGTTTAGAGAGAGTTTTAAAATAGTACATAGATTGGGGAGTGTTGGAGCAGGGGAAATGGTCGAAAATTAGTGAATTCTTTTGAAAAATTGTAAACGCCGACATCTCTGTTATTACTGAAGGTTTATTGGAAAAGAGTGACATTCGTGATTGCTAGCTTATCGCATTTGCAGGAAGGTATAAATGAAGGACGAGCTTTTCGTGCGAGAAAGAAAGAAAAGCAAAAGATATTTTTAAATGCAAAGAGCAGTAAGTCATAATTCTTACAACGAGAATTACTTGTCACTTCGAAGCATATGACTTTCTATTGGTTTGCCCAGCCTTGTTAATGTAATATCACATCGGCGCGGTCATTAGAAAACATTACTTATCACAAGAGAAATAACATCACTACTTTTCTAATGGGTGGTGATACCGTGATGTTGTGAAATTGTGAAGTGATGTGATATTTGGATCGCGCTCGGTGATGATAATATGATATCACACTTTACAGTGATATTACTTTTGCAATATTACATTTATAATTTACACATCTCAAGGATTCGTGAGTCGACGAAACCAGGATTTGGGGAAGACTCCCTCCTTTGAAATGATAGGAGGTGGTCATATAAAAGAGGCCCTTCCTTTCAGGTAACCCAGGCTCCAAATATTAGCAAAATTCCAATCAGTTTTGGCATAAATCTACGGATAATTCTTTGAATCCTTTTCACAATATCTCATTGTCTTATTTTCATCCCAGTCCAAGATTCCTAAAAAAGTAGAAAGTCTTCCTCAACATAGCATTATGAAACTGATCCCACCATCTGGCAGAAAGAACATTCGCAATTTCTCATCTGCCCCTTTCCTTACAAATTATACCTCACTACTTTCTGAAAATATGTCGAGCTTCCATTCCTTAAAAAAATAATATCGACTTTTGTACTTCTGTTTTCGTACCGCAAATGCTGTGCGAGTCCTCACAACGTTATGACACTCTTCCTTAGCAACAATTTCAACGCAATCTTTTCGCTCGGGCCACAATATCCACACTCGCAATACAAGCCTTCGGATCGTCATTCAAAACATCTGGGGACCAAAATATCTTATTAATTCCCATCTAATTTAATTATTTTCCTTGAAAGTTTCGTTCGCCGTCTTGAAAAGCAAATTTTAACTTGGCACTTTGGATGGCCATTTTTATGAAAGCGAGGATGCTATAATGCCTCAACTCACTGCTGTTACCATATGATTTGTGTTATGTGAATGTAATTTAATGAGTTCATAATGGGATTAAATGGAGTTCTTTCATTGTTAAGTGAAACATCTGGAGAGGTATAGGAGTGCAAGTTTGGTGGATCTGGTTGAGTTATGAAAAATTGCTAAAGAGTGGAATGGGTGGGTTCGGGGAATCCAAATGTTAGAGTGATTTAGGCGGGGGTTTCTGCCCTAATTACATTTAAAATTGGATCCTCTTGGCTGACAAGAAGTAATTAGATGATTAAAAATAAGTTCGAAAATTAGAGAAAGTATTTATTTAATCATGTCTCAGCATTTTCTGCTTAAATAATTGGGAAAGAGAGGTTTGTAAATTGTACATGACTAAAATGGAACTGGGGTAATTATTTTGAAAAGCGGCCTTTGTCCAGACTGAGTTCGGAATTTGAACTTTCACTTCTCATTCCCTCTGGGAGGTTATAAGTCCAGGTATGCCAATTTAGAAACTTCAAACGTGAAATACAGATCACTATTAGTTTGGTTACACGTGGTGAGGGGTCAAACAGTGGACTGCAGAATAGACTGACGCGGAATACATGTATTATGGGAGCCAATCTGTCTCCCTCTGAGGGTGATATGTAGCTAGGAGCCAACTTATCTCTCTTCGAGGGTGATATGCGCTTCTCCTGGAGTGAAGCTTCTCGTCTGCCAAGAACGCTAGTGGGTGTTGATAGCCAGACCCTGTACGAAGTCGTCCTCCTTTTAACAAAACGCTACGGATGTCATGCGAATCGTGATTGTATTCGAACGGAGCCTCACTGATAACTGGTCGCCTCAGTGAGTAAGTTCGCCCTTAAAATGCTACAGGGGACTTGGGCACGGCGGACCTTCAAACCCCCATGCTCGTGGGAATCAAATGAACGAGTAGATTAAAAACAAAGAGAAAAATAATAATCGATAAATTGGACCCATACCGCACACTGGCCCACCTGGCGGAGGCACATCTCCGTAATACTGAAAGTCAGGTGCTAAAAAAGAGAGAAGTTGGAGAGTCAAGCGGTGGAGCCAAGGTCAGCATTGGCACGAGGATCGCAACCAACGCTGACACTGCTCAAAAACAGGCACAAGCAAAATCACATCTGAGATCAGTATATCAGTCATCCGGAAGGAGACAAGCCTCATTGGCGCAGCTATGCTAGTGCAGTCAAGGGCAGTCAACTGGCATTTCCGAAGCATGTATACACTTGTAAGGAGTGGTAAATTATCAAAGGTCTTGTCATTTGGTCAAAGGGTGGAGTATGAAACTTGTATTCAATAGTCTACACTTTCGAGTAGGTAATGTACTGATGGACTGCGTGACAGAGGACACTGCGGAATGGCTTAGGACTATAGTCCCTTAATTGACAGGCTGGGAAGGAACAAAATTGTCAACTTGTGCTAGGGATGTTATACTTGGAGCACTCATGATTACAGTGTTTCTTCCTAAACCTGCAGCACTCGAAACGGAAGACCTTATGGTCCTCCTTTTTTGTCAGATGGAGAGAGTCTACAGAATCAAGGTGAAGGGTAAAGGTAGACTCCTCACGGTCGGGGTAGATGACCGAACCCTGGAGGCAATCAAACGTCGAACTTGCCATATCAACTATAGATTTGGCAACATACCTCTGCAAGTACACGGGGAAAAATTGAGGAGAGATACTTTGGAGGATACATCTTGTGGAAAACCTGTCGAGGTTCCCGAAGGAATCTCGAAGGCCGTAGAGTCTGAAAGGACAGTGTCAAGCAGGGAATGAGATTTGCTGTCAATTAAGGAGTGGAAACTGGACAACGACATACAGAAAAGTGACATGTCGACGGTGCAATAGAGCTCCAAACACTACCGGAGCCAGTAGCCAGAACTAAGTTGGCCCGGGCAAAACTCCACCATGCAAGGGCTGCTTCTTCAGTGAAGGACAATCTCATCCAACATTGGAGCAGTGCGGGCTCAAGAACCCTGGTTGTATCGGAGCAGATACGTGGTCTCTAAGGAGCAAATATGCAGGCATTGTGAAACTTCTTTTACGAAAAACCAGGAGGGTGTACCACATTTTTAAATGTGTGTCATGTATTTATCTTTTAGAGTTCCAGATTGGAGACTTTGTGGCATCGGGCTACCTCCAAGGAGACCACATTCGGATCCACCGGAGCTAATCGTTACACTGGTAAAGTTCTATGAGAGAAAGATGTTACTACTTCTCTTCGACTGCGATGCTAGCACCCATCACAAAGTCTGGAGAAGCAGCGACACTAATCCAAGAGGTGGGTATCTTCTTGAATTGATTCTTAGCAATAAGTTAGAAATATATGTTATAACACAGTCAACACTCCTACATTTGTGACCAGCAGTTGAAAAGAGGTACAAGATATAACTCTAACGAATACTCTAATGAGCGATTTGGTAAAAATTTAGAGCGCTTGAGACGAGCCCTCCATGCCGGATCACAGGGTAATCAGATTCGAAATTGAGGGCAACTCCGAACAAAAACAATAGTAAGGAATCCCAGTGCAATGCACCCAAGCAACAAGATGGCTTACTTATAAAGGGGAAGTAATATCAGGAGGAACTGGAAACAGTGGTAGAAGACTTAAACAAAGTCGTAATTAACGCATATGAGACAGTTAAGTCATCAAGGGATGTATCCTGGTGGAACAGGAACCTAGCCAGAATGAAAATAGGGTTGCGAAAACCTTTCAACAGGGCAAAACAAACCGGAGCCGAGGTACAAAAATACCCAGACTGCGTATCGTAACGCGATCAGGGAAGCAAAACGGAATGACTTCATGGAATTCTGTGAAGGAATAGAACAAGCCACAGAAGCAAACAGGCTATAAAAAGCTATAGCCAAAGACAGGGCAGTATCTTCAGTCTGTCTGAAGAAGAAACATGGAATATTTACCGACAATGAGGAGGACGGAGTACATCTGCTCCTCAGAACTCATTTCCCGGAGTTTTACCCCACGGTGGAAGGCGACAACGAAAACGAATAAAAGGTATGCTCGGAAGCTTTGGTAAGGTTGGCAGTGGAAACCTTTAAACCACTGAAATCAGACGGAGTAGATGGCATTTTGCTAGCACTAATCCAGAGAGGCCTAGAAATCATCTTACAGTCTCTTCTGAGGATGGTAAGGGGCAGCATAGTCCTGGAATATATGCCAAGGGCATGGAGGCGGGCAAAAGTGATCTTAATTCTGAAAGTGGGTGAAAAAGATCTTTATCATCCTAAATTTTCCGGACCAATTTACCTAACACCGTTGATACTAAAAGCGTTGGAGAAGGTCACATCGCAAACAGAAATACAGGACGCCTTGATCCGCAAGGGACTGGGAAACACCCTGGCCTTGCAGATAGGAAGAATATTAGAGAGTAGGCAAATAAGACTAGAGGTCAAATATTTGGGAGTTAGACTAGACCAAAAATTACTCTGGAAGACACATGTTGGAAACACTTGTCGGAAAGTAGCGAGGGCTCTGTTGACTTGCAGGTACATAGCAGGGAAAAAATGGGGTTGCACCTCGAAGATGTTACTTTGGATATACACTACACAGTAAGGTCAATGGTTCCCTATGAGACGGTAATTTGGCAGAAAAACTTAATTCAGCACAACAGCCAGGGAATTATACAAAATTCAAAGACTGGCTTACGTATGTATCAGCGGGGCAATGAGTACATGCCTAATGGCATCCCTGTAGGTCATTCTGGGAATAAATCCTTTCCATCGTCATATACAGAGGTAATCAAAGATGGCGATCTTGAATTCTGTGCCAGTGGTTCTCTCTCGAGAATGCGGCAGAGGAAACCGCTTGAAACGAAAGTGATCAGAAGTGACGATTCCAGACCATTACACC
The DNA here is from genome assembly GCF_905115235.1 of Hermetia illucens. Classification (NCBI taxonomy): domain Eukaryota; kingdom Metazoa; phylum Arthropoda; class Insecta; order Diptera; family Stratiomyidae; genus Hermetia; species Hermetia illucens. Next base: position 200,877,133 of record NC_051849.1, read on the forward strand.
ATTTAGTCGATAACCCCCAGCAATATTTAACAAGTGAAAAGTTGTGCTAATAGAGGCAGCATTTTAACTTGCCTGAAGGCCTGAAGGCAGTTAGAAAAGCTAAGACTTTTCAAATCAGCGAAGGATGATTTCTAACAACGTCTGAGAAACTGGGTGAACTGGCAGAACAAATTGGTGGTAATTTTGCTACAAGTATGTCTAAAAGTAGTTATAACAAACGACGAGTCAACCAACTGTTGAAGGAAATAGTATGTTGACAGCGGTGCGACGTGACTTATTTGTGGAGAGTGTAACCAACAGTGAGATTTGAATCATGTGACTGCGTACTCCTCTAACAAATAAGCCATCCGCTAACAGAATGAAAGTTTGCTCTGTAGAAACTGGTCTATTTGGAACTGCAATATCAGCGTCTTGAAAATGATCACTGGGCTGAGATACGATTTCTCAAATTGAAAATAAGACGCCCAGTCTCCCCGGCGTTGGATTTTCTCGATATCTTGCGTTCCCGGCACCGTAGGGCAAGAGTTCTTGCATTTTCGAAATCTGGACCACCTCCCCTTTCATGGGAATCCGACGTTTTAGCATTTTGACGCCCGGGGGGTCGTGGAAATTTTCAATTTTCGTAGATTTCAAGCAGCCTCTCCGGAGCCGGATTTTTCGCGATATCTCGCGTTCCTGGCATTGTAGAATGAAAATTCTTGCATTTTCCAAATTTGCGAAGAATTTCCGTTCAAACAAGGTATCGCCCACGGGAATCAAACAATTTTGCGTTTTCGGTCATTTTGTCGACCCCGGGGTCGTGGAAACTTTCAATTTTCATAGATTTCAAGGGGACTTTCCGAAGCCAGATTTTTTGCGGTATCTCGCGTTCCTGGCAACGTAGAGGAAAAATTCTTGCACTTCCGAAATCATGGCCACCTTTTCTTTCAATCAAGGTATCGTCGGGAATCCGACGATTTTGCATTTGGGTCATTTTATCGACCCGGGGGTCATGGAAATGTTCAATTTTCTTAGATTTCGGGGGCCTTTCCGGAATCTGACGTTTCAGCATTTTTGGTCATTTTGTTGAAACGTTCAATTTTCTTAGATTTTGGGGGCCTTTCCGGAGGCGGATTTTTCGCGATATCCCGTGTTCCTGGCATCGTACAGTGAAAATTCTTGCATTTCCCAAATTTGTGACGAATCCCTTTTCAATCAAGGTATCGCTCACGGGAATCTGACGGTTTTGCATTTTTGGTCATTTTGTCGACCCGGAGTTCGTGGAAACTTTCAATTTTCTTAGATTTCGTGGGCACTCTCCGAATTCGGATGTTTCGCGATATCTCGCACTCCTGGCATCGTAGAGGGAAAATTCTTGCATTTCCCGAATTTGTGACGAATCCCCTTTTGAACAATTTGACGGGAATCTGACGATTTTGTTTATTTGATCATTTTGTCGAAACGTTCAATTCTCTTAGATTTCGGGGGACTTTGCGGATGCGGATTTTTCGCGATATCTCGCGATGCAAGGATGGAAAGGGAAGGAGGGAAAATTCTTGCATTTCCGAAATCTGGGCCGCCTCCCTTTTCGATCAAGGTATCGCCCACGTGAATTTGATGATTTTGCATTTCGTGAGAATTTTCAATTTTCTTAGATTTCAGGAGGCCTTTCCGGAGCCGAATTTTTCGTGATGTCTCGTATTCCTGGCATCGTAGAGTGAAAATTCTTGAATTTCCCAAATTTGCGACGAATCCCCTTTCGAATAAGGTATCGCCCGTGGGATTCGACGATTTTGCATTTCTGGTCATTTTGTCGACCAGGGGGCCGTGGAAACTTCCAATTCTTAGATTTTGGGACACCTTTCCGGAGTCGAATTTTTCGTATCGCATCGTAGAGGAAAAACTCTTGCATTTCCCATATCTGGGACGCCTCCTTTTCGATTAAGGTATCGCCAGTGGGATTCGAGGATTTTGAATTTTTGGTCATTTTGTCGACCCGGGGGTTGGGTAAATTTTCGATTTTCTTAGATTTTGGGAGCCTCTCCGAAGCCGGATTTTTTCAGTCCAGGTATTCCGACGAGAATCAGTCGATTTTGCGTTCTTGACCACTTTGTCGACCCGGGGGTCTTGGAGAATTTCAATTTTCTTGCATTTCAGCCGTCCTCCACAGCGCTGGACTTTTCGCGATACCTCGCGTTCCTTGCATCGTAGAGTGAAAATTCTGGCCCTTCCTTTTTCGATCAAGGCATAGTCCACTGAAGTCCGACGGTATTCATTTTCTCATTCTCTTATGTGGCTCCTACGGAGTGAATTTTTAGCTTGTTCAAAGCCACTTCAGAGGAATTCGCTCTTCTTTTCTAGTGCCGATCATTTTTGCGAAGACGCGAATGCCTCACTCGATACTGTCTTATACAAGCCGTAGACTCACAACCTAATTGGTCGGTATACTGAGCTCGCTTTGTCGACTACTTCTGCTCATTCGGGAACAGTGCATAGCAGAATAGATTTCAGCGCTGCTACAAAACGTAATCTGCGACTATATTTTGGACCACGATATTAGGCCGAATTAAAGACACTCGTCACGTATAATATCACCAACGATCATCGCCTCTTGAGCCAGATCCACGATCCCATCGACTATAGATAGAATGGATTCGTCTAAGCCCATACTCTTGCGCTGATAGACTACTCGATCGATTCACGAGTGGCAACAGCAGTATTGCACATAATATCTGGGACTTAAATAGAGTGATGTGCGTAAGGCCCGACTGGTGGGTTTTGGAATTTCGGTAGTAAAACTAACTGTTGTCTTTTCAACTGGGTGGGGAACTCTCCTTTCATCATGCACGATTCCAATGAGCTGACTTAACCTTAACTTGAGATCTCTATTCGGAACCCTGGACAATTCTTTTTAATCAGAATATGTATGAATGAATGGTTCCATCTCAAAAGTCCTAGTGGGCCAACAGGCCTACTTATGGTTGGTGTAGTTGAATCTTCCACTTCCAAGATCACGTTGAGACTCTTCTCTGCTAATGATCCTTTTGTGTTGTTGAATGGGGGTAAAACATGGAAAGTCAGCCCCATCGTTCCTTAAAAGCTCCAAGTTTTCATGAATACTTGCCTTCGACGTACATCTGACAACGATAGTCTGACACTGTTTCGAACAAAGATTTTAGTCGACGCACAGGCCAGTGACTCGTGGGCGATGTGATCGAAAGGCGGAAGTGACAGTGGATAGGTCACACATTAACGAGGGGGGATAACTCTATTATTAGCTGCGCCATGTTAGGGAACTGAATATTCTAGAATAATTGACAAGTGAGTCATCCCCAAGAGCACCTACGTAGAACAGTAGATGAGAAGTCCGATCATTTCGTGAAGTACTGGAAGGAGTTGAAGCGCATTTTAATGAACCGGAAACGATGGGTGTGCTTGAAGCGCTGTACCCTACAAAGGGGTGAATAGCAACTCCCGTAATATTTGATCCTACGTAAGTGACACTATACAGTTCTTTAAAATTGTATTTTCCAGCCCTCGACTTTGTCTACGTATAGACTTACTCTTTGCCTCTGCTTCCTTCCATCTCTACAGATTTCTATATTTAGCCCTTATTTCGATTGAGAAGAGTTTCATAGAACATTGCAGCTAATCACAACTGAACAATTTGAGTGAAAATCGGCTTACCTAGATCCGTATGACCCCCGATTTAATATCCCCAAAATTTGAGGTTGACGTTCAAAAGTCAGCGTCCTTCTTCTACCTAATATTGATGTTGGCTCATTCAATTAACGACCCCATTCCACTATAACTAAATAGTGTCCCCCCGGAAATTCCATAGGAAAAATAGAACGCCATCGAGACATGTTTATTTTGAAACTTCACATCCGATTTGAGGAGAAAATAATTTCTATGTTTTGAACTTTACCAGTTCTAGAAATCCGCGATAACCTTTCGCCGAGGCGTCACAAATACGACGTTCCCATCAATCAATGTACATAATTTGTTTTGATGAGTAGTGCGTGCGGCGCAGATGTTGGAGGCCCCCAAAATTTGCCCTCTCGTGTGACCTTTTAATAAGTCGGAACGTATGCAATCTGCTGTTTGTGGATGTGCCTATCTTTGCCTCTAAATTAGATTCTTCACGTCAACATCCGTTCAATTTATCAAGAGTCCAATTTTCGAAATACTACGTGTGTTTGGTGAAATTTAAGAAGTTGATAGTGAAGTGATTAACCCTCCTAGGGAGGCTTCGGATATTTTCGTTGAGATATAGGCGAGATCGAAGACACACCTCCTTTTCTTGAATACGTATAGTACATTTTACTACTTATGATGGAGAATAGCTAATATTATTGAATGATGTTGTTGATTGTAGGTTTTCTTTCTTTTCCAATGAAGCTAAATAATAAATATTATAATATCGCTTTGGCGAAAAATCTGTAAGCCAGGGGGTTGAAACTCAGCTAGCTTTACCGAGAAAACCATACTGACGTACTAAACACAATTTATCCTAATCTCTCTCTTTTTTCCATAGGAAGGTGAGCCATTTGGATGCCACAAACTCCTGAAGCCGTAATCATGACTGCTATACTTAAAACAAGAAGACAGGGTCCAGCGGGCTCAAATCTTCAAAGAAAGCCCGCAGCACTCACGAAGGAAAGCAGCTCTATTAACTTGTAGCTAGAGATCTCTTGAGATCTTCAAAGGATGTTTGTTTTGCTTAGAGATTGAGGAGTCCTAGTCCGCATCCACTTGATGTCGGACCAGAGCAAACGGAGACCAACTTACTCCCACTCTTTATAGTCCAGTATCCATAGCCTGGCTTTCGCCAGAGCTGGGCAATCGTAATGGGAGTGCTTGAGGGTTTCTCCCACTTCTCTGCAGCATCGGCAATGGAGCCTTATAGAGCCCTGCGCACAGCGCCGTAATCTTGTATACGATTGCACGTAACTGGCACAAGAGCTTTTGCGAACGGGTGTTGTTATAAGCGGACCGAATTCTCCTCGATTTGGCGCCTTCACCATCTAAGCTCCGGAGTAGTGCGAATAAAGGACCGTCAATAACAGAGCTCCGCTTGGCAAGTCCATCGGAGGAGGGTGGCCTTGATCATGTTTCCCAGATTGTTCAGCGCGTTCCTCTACTGCCTTACCAGCCTAGAGGATGTTGCCAATGAGTACAAGACCTCAATGGCCACTAGACAGTCGGTCAGAATGGCTATGTTATATTTGGGGTTCGAATCATGTCCCAACCATTGAGAGGCTTCCAGTATCGTCAGTACATCCGTTTGGAATACACTGGAAAATATCGAGAGAAAGTACGACTGTTTGATTAAAAATTTTACAGCAAAGTTCTTCGTGAAGTTTGGCATACCTGTGGCGTATTCCGTAGAGAATACCCGAAGTTTCCGAGGTACTTTGTCTAGGATGTTACTATGGCCGTAGGGTTTTCGGACTAACCAAGTCTAACAGCACTGCACGCTACAGCCTATTTATTGAAGAGGTCTAGGAGGAGCGGTCAGCCAGGGCTGTGGAGCATCGGTAGCACCTGCACACTCGATCCTATTAAGTTTAGTTCTGTTATACTTTGATTCAGCGCCTGCACCACATAATAGAACCGTATATTTGGATAGCACGAACCACGGTTGTGTACTCGGCCGGGGATATCGTTTCTTTCCAAAGACTCTCTTGCCGGCAGAGAAGGCTATATAAGGCTTCTCAACCCTCAGCTCCATATTCAATCTTCATTTTAACTCAGTATCCTTGATTACTCCCAGATACGTTACATTGGAGAAAAGAACCAATTTTTGTTCATTGTTTATCAAGAAATGGTCTAAGGATTAATAATTGCTCCTTAAATTGTAGGTTGATAGTGGTGAGCTTAATCGGAGAAGTTTTATGTAGCAGGAAATGGGGTCCGCCAGCGATGCAAACAGCGACCCTTATTGTTGGTACAGGTACTTAATCAGCCGGTAAAGATACCTAATCAGCTGGGCGAGGTAGGTGGACAACAAAACGGACGCGGTGTTCACACTTCTCCCATAGCCGCTTGTCCCCTGGAAGAAATGCTTCAGCTTGCTTCCGACATCCAGTCTGAACGGGTGCCCCTCACGCTCGAGGACCTTGTAGGGGCACTCGAATGATGACTGCAACGGCTTTCAAGTGGCATCAGTCATTGGTAGAATTTGGGTGTAGTTTTCGAGCTTCCTAGGCCCGTTGACTATTGTTTACGTGTGACGAGATGACGGAGGTGACTTCAGTTTGGCGACGACGTACGTGGTAGGCATAGCAATCCTTTCTCTTCAAGATCGTTTCTTCAATCGAGGACCAGGTCGCTGAGGAATCGTAGGTTATCCCTATATACCAGATTAGTAGGGCTGGCAGTAGGCTCTTAGCCTGCTGCTTGATGATTTCAAACGCCTGGAAGGCTTCTGTATACCACACAACCTCTAACGTTTCATTGATTTGGGTAGGAAGCATGGTGCGGGACCAGAAACTTTCAAAGGTCTTAGGTAGCGGAAAGCTCGTAGTCGCTTGAACCCTGTTAGGGTCGGGTTGAATACCGTCATTGGGTGATGGAATCGTTTAGAAATATCGCCTACTGCTGAAAAAAATCTGCACTTTTCAACGTTGAAAACTAGGCCTTTGCCAGTAAAGGCAATCAGAACATCGTTCAAGTAGACGAAACAGAAATCTCAGTTTCCTACAGAGTGGATGAATATCTTTAGAAGGTATGCGTCTCATTACACAGTCCAAAAGTCATCTGTTTGAATTCGAAGAGAGTTTGTGTGTACAGAGATTTATTGGAAATCCCTAACGAGATGTAAGATGAAGAAAACAAGACAGTTTGCTCAAAATCTTAGATGAGTGGAACAGGGTACCGGTGCGAAATCGCCTGAACATTCAGGCTTCGGTCATCTCCACAAGGTTGCCATTAAGTTATCAGACCAAATGGAATGGAGGCACTGTTGGAAGGTCTACATATAACCGGCTTAATTATTTGTTCAAACTCTTTCTGCTTAACTGGCTGGGAGATACTATATTCAACATCAATGCTCTGGAATTTTTGAAGGAGTGCGTGAATATATGGATCGGCAACGTTTCCAAAATTATGAAAAGAGTGCTGTGTATTTAAGCAGGCTGAAATTTTCCTTGGCGAACTAAAACAGGTTGTGGGATCTATCTGCGACCTGTGTTGCATATCCCCCACAGGAAATTTGTGCCTAATTTGGGAATGCTAATGCCCGGTAAAATAAAGTGGCATGGAAAAGTCCTCCCCAAGCCAAGACTCACGCCTACTTGCCTATAGTCATAGGTGTTAACGGGCATGGAGTTTGGTGACGCTAACTTTAGTTGGTGCGGAAGCAATTTGTTGGGTCTTTTTCCGGGGAGAACTGAGACATCCGCGTTTGTGTTCACCAAGAAATGGTACCTGCGAAGGGAGTCGTATATGTGTTCCTGCGCTTCAAGTAGACGTCACCGCGTCCTCCAGCGAACTTAGTATTTGTTTAAAGGTGCATGGGCTGTTACGTTTAGTGTTCCAGTCTGGAAATCAGCTATGGTACCAGCACACGCAGGAGTGCAATGCAGGCTGTGACTACGTCCAGCCTTTTGACCGACTTCGTGGCCGTTCGCGCGCCTTTTCTGGGTTTCAAGTATCGCTCCGCCACAAGGCAATAGTAACCAAAAGGAATTTTAAGGCATTTGCAAGAAAAAAGGAATGTGTTGACAATGTATGCGATTAGGGTGGTGACTGCCTGTGCAGAAGAGGTCGGAGTTTAGAGGGTGGGTTATGAGTCGGTAACCGCAATTCTACTTGTAGATCCGTTGAAAATGACTGTTCGTTTCTAAGATCTTGTGTAAAACAAAACCTTGTTAAAATCGGTTTATTGTCTGTTTGTCGCACGCATTTTTCTTAGAAACGGTTATAGCCATTGACACTTAATTTGGTGGAATGGTGGAAACTGTGATACAGTGAGTTACATCATTCTTCGTAGAATTTAAGGGGGTCCCTATACATACAAAAGGGGGGTGTACATTTTTTTCACCAAATGCAATTAAGTGGGGTATCAAATGAAAGGTCTCGGTTAATACTTTCCGAAGCCGATTAGTGTTGACAGTTTTTAGATAGGTGGAGAGTGTAAGGGGTCGAAATTTCTTTCACGGGCCCATTCTAAGAAACTATCCAACCGAAAAATCTGAAAAAAATCAAAAGGCTGGCACTATATGGTGTCTAGGCTCCAGAATACCTTCCATCCCGATATCAGTTAAAATAAAGTTAATAAATGTATTTGACTGTAATTTTTAGTAATTGACTGCAAAATCCCCCTTAAGTTCATCTTAGCATGATCCTACCAAGTTTGCTGGAAAGTCCACTATTACTAACGAAGTTATAATAGGTCAAAGTTGTCGCTTCTGCGACTTTGGCTTTGAATGTCAGTATCACCCGAAGGTATGCTAGATACTAATGGGACAAAAGCCTTCATATCTGAAGCACCCAGCTTCCGGTTTCCCGACTTGTTTTTCTTATTCGAAGTAAACGCATATGTTTTCTTATTAGCGGAACATTGAGTATTCATAAAATTTTCCATCGTTTGCTATAACCTTGGCACAATCTTTCTGGCAGCATACGGATTTCCCATCGCAAGAGCTCCTCATATTGGCTGGCGATCCAGCGAGATACCCATTTTGCGGCATTCGTTGCATACTTGAAATGCTGGATAGCTAATCCGTGGGCCATTGACCGAAAGAAATGGTAGTCTGATGAAGCAATGTCCGGTGAGTACAGCGGTACGGGTAACACCATCGAGCCGAGTATTGGCAGCGTTTCTTGGACCGCTTTTGCGATATGCGGTCTTCCCTTATCGTGCTTTAAAATGACCTCATCGTGTCTGTCCTTCCATTCTGGCCGATTTTCTTGCAGCGCTTGGTTCAGATGCAATGATTGTGAATAGGTCTGCCGTCACCGTTTAATCAGTTTTCAAGGCCTTGTTGGGACTACCCCTTTTTGGTTCTACCAGATGCACTGTAATCTCTTCTAACGGTGGATGTTCCTCTTGGATTGAGGTGTTGATGGCTGAACTTGTGAAACCCATGAATTTTTGCGCTTCGGGTTGTCTTGGTAGATTTACTTTTCGTCACCCGTTATCATCCGACTTTCTTTCATGCCTTCCAAGAAGCAACACGCAGACTTGCAGAGCTTTACCAAGGCTTTCTCAAACAATTCATGAGGCACCCATTTCACTTCTCTGTGGACCTTTTCTATGGCTTTTAGGCCTTATACAATAGATGATCGCCCATTCGGGGGTTGGTCGATCATCTATCGCATAACACAAGCTGCTGTTTCGTTTGACAGGAGTCTACATCTAATACTGCTTGTACCTTCGAACTTCTTCGGTCGTCCGTGGTCTTTGTCTTCTATACTGAAGTCGTCATCTTTGAACCCCTGAAACCACTTCTGCCAAATACAAACTGTTGGAGCATTATCGCCGTATTCTTTTAAAGCAGACGATGCGATTCATACGCACTTTTTTTCAAGAAAAAATAATGCAGGAACACTTCCCGTAAATGACACAAAACTTGACATTTTCAACATGGTATAATCAATTGTTTAGGATAAGTGAGGGATCCTAAGTCCACAACCACTTGTTGTTGGACCGGACCAAATGGAGAGCAACTTACTCCCACGTTTATTTGGTCCGCGGATCCCTCGTTTGGGGCATGGCACCCAAGCATTCAAAAATTGTAGGACAAACGGTTTCGTCCAGGGCAGAGGCAACTCTTCAGACGCTGCCTCACCTCTGCCCTGGGAGCAGACCGTTTGTCCTACAATTTTTGAATGCTTGGGTGCCATGCCCCAAACGAGGGATCCGCGGACCAAATAAACGTGGGGGTAAGTTGCTCTCCATTTGGTCCGGTCCAACAACAAGTGGTTGTGGGCTTAGGATCCCTCACTTATCCTAAACAATTAATTTAGCTTTAGCCAGCTCAGGCTCAAACTATCGGTTTCTACTGGATATAATTCGCACCCTTGGCGTGTTTTCCTAAACATATAAATGGAGCGTTTTCCATCCGATGCCACTCACGGTCACGCTGCTCCCAGGGCAGAGGTGAGGCAGCGTCTGAAGAGTTGCCTCTGCCCTGGACGAAACCGTTTGTCCTACAATTTATGGTATAATCATATTTGTTGACACGATCCTGAAATAAAGTCAACTGCGTTAGATAGTTGACATATAGTCCTTTCGGAGGCAGTATTGCTACATGTAAGGCTCAAACCGGTTACAAAGGTATTAGGTATTGTCATCTATCGCCAAAGCAAACAGCATTTTTACATGCCTCTATTTTTGAGACCTTTATTGCCAAATTGAAGCTTATTCAAAGCGGATTCAGTATCCCTAAAAACTGAAAAATTGAATTTCTTTAACAAACACTAGAATGAAGCTCCTATATCAAAATGTTAGGACAAAAGTTAGTCAAATTCCAGGGTTAAAACTAAAATTGACAAGCCCCCTTTTGAGCTTTTTATGTTAGTGGGCACGACTTTATTTTGAGTTTGTCGACCGTATGATAGTCTAATTTTTCGGGGCACTTTGACATGGTGGTGAAATTAATCTTCAACTTGATCAGCTATTTTTTCCACACAGTAGTCGTATGCAGATACGTATGTAGACAAATTTGTTTTTTTCCTAACGCGTAGTTTCCAAGAACGCCATATATATTTTCGTTGCTTCCCTGTGATTTAGATCGGAACAGATTTGTTTGTTAAGGTCGCTCAAGTAATTGATGTCATGTTGGCAATGAATTCAGCAGTCATGACCCGGACATAAGTTTTATCGGAGGAATGGAGATTTCTTTATTTCAGGAGGAATGAAAGATTCATCGTTCTACTGTGGCTTGTGAATGAGATACGTATTATAGATACATATGCATGCATACACTGGAAATCCATTTGTGGGTTGGTTTCAGGGAAATTTATTTTTTCTACTTTATAAGGTATTAAGTGAGCCTACCAAGACCTATCAGCCATCCATGTGCGAGGTTGATACGCAATAAGGATTTCAGGGAATTCCCTCACAAGGATAATCTATCGGTTCCTTGAAGACCTAATTGCAGTGCTATAGATATTACCTCGCAGCAGCTACCTTACTCTCACCACCTACTCTTCCAAGGCACTAATCCCTTTTATGCAATTACCACTCCACGCAGTCAATATGCTACTCCAGTCATTCTCAATTCAATTACGTAACGTGCACACATTTGGTGCAACTCAACTCCTAAGTAAAACCCCATTGTTGGCTGCTGCGAAATCTGTTAACCACATTTGCTACGCCACAAGTGGCATTTCCAGGAAGACCGAGTGTTCGTACGTGATGCGTCTGTTAACCAACAATCGACTCTTGTTTCAACTTCTCATTTTGACTTCCAACTCCAATGTCGGAGCCCAAGTGTTTTCTGCAAAATAGCAAAATTGTCGACCAAATGGTGTCAGAATGAAAACATTTCAAACCAATGCGTTCTACATTTCAGATTTTTTTTGTCATCTCAGCCACCCTCGCATTTGTATACACGGCTGTTGCCATAGGGGTGAAGGAACAATTTCAAATTATTTGTGATAAAAAAAGGGAAAGGAATCTGTCGGCAAATTTCAAAGGAGTGGACAATATGCGTTGATGTCGTTGTTTGATGTAGGTATCTCACAGATTCACTTGGCATGGACTCGTGTGAAGTTTGAACTTTAATTCGGATAATGGATGGAATTTTCCGGGGGTTGTATAATATACTATATATGTCGATGTATATAGTGAGAAGATTTCCGCATTCAGTGCTATTTTCAAGAATAATATCTCGATACTTCCGCTTTGAGTTTTCTATTGTGTTCCTCAATCGAAAATCAACATGCGAGATGTGGAGGAATTTATAGTAAATTTTTGCCCCCTTATTTTATCCATATATGCGTAAAATTTGAATTTTTAGCCTCATCCCCGGAGGGGATCGAAAGGTTATGGAGGGAGAAGGAGGAGGCACCTCCTCTTTCAAGACGATGGAAACTCGCGGTGTCCACCGTCCTGTAAATGTTATGGTGGGCCAACATCATCAGGGTCAAGTTTGAATTTTGAGCCGTATTCCTGGGCAAGGGGAAGATGGGCAGGATATGTAGAAGGGACAAACAAGTCGGAAAACTGGAAGCTAAACGTGTCAGGCATGAAAGATTCTGGGTATTGCTTATATAAGCACATTTGAATGGAGAGTTGTCCCAGTTGTACCTAGTTTGTAATGTTTAAGGGGGTCATCCCGTGTGTCGTATCCGCGGAATCGAATTTTCTTTTGTGGCATCAATTGTATCTAGATTTAGTGTAGAATATATGGGCAAAGTGATTTTTTGATATTCGGAGTCGTTCGGAAATTATAGTGTTAAACACGTGATAAGTGACATGCTAGATTTATGTCGATCACCGTAATGAAGCGCGTATTTATGGGTCCGAATGACGTTCGAATGACTTGGCTAAAAGGGCAAGAATTGAATCGAAGGCTTGGTCCGCGCTCCCAAAAATTTAGCTTTTAATATTTTTTAATAATCCTAGTTTGCGGACTGTAGTTAAGTCTGCACGTTCAAATGCCGTTTACTTTTTTTCCCTTTAAGATGATCGCAGCGCCCTCTAGCGTGGCAGCAGCAAAACACCTTTTTTTGGAGATGGGTGTATAAATTGCTCTGTATTTCAACAACAAACTATGCGATCGGGCTGGAAAAATTACCATGCACGCTCAAGATATTAGTAAATATATGGTGAAAAATTCGTATTTGTATCTTCATCCAGTTCTTCACAAAAAAATTCTAAAAAAAGCCAAAAAACGGCCTTCACACGGGATGACCCCCTTAAGCATTTAGTTTGTCACATCATTCACTTTAGAACAATACTGACATTCAAAGTCCAAGAATGCAATGAATTTGCACTAAAGTGGAAGCTCTGACCTATTATAACTCTAATAGTAACAGTGAGATTTCCACCAAACTTGGTGATATTATGCTGTATAGGATAGCCCGACTCAACGGAAAGTTTGTATTTAGTTCCCACGGCGAAGGCAGCCAGAAAGGAAAGTACAGCAACCCTCAACTTGGGAGAAACTGGAAATCCGACTACAGCCGGTCCTTCCGCGGCCCTACAGCTTAAATCTACCCATAAACCGAAAAGGAAGGCTCGGAAGAAGGAAAGGGGGGGGGACTACAGGCTACTAGCTTAACATCGGTATGTGGTGTGGCGTGCTAATTACTTCCAGACACTTGCCTGGCATTCGAACTTTTAATTATCTCTCCATGGCCTTCAGCAATAGAATCACGCTTAACGCAGTTATTTTAACTGCCAAGTCAATTCGCGGGCCTGCGAGCGAAAATACGCGCAGTCAAACAGCAGATTCACTCCGTGAATTCATCCAGAAGGAAATTTCAAGGTTCTCGGTCCAGGTCGCGTACACAGCCTAGCTTCAAAAATTTTCGCCTCGGGGGCCTATGTTGTTACCACTGGAGGTCCAATTCCGAAACCATCAAATGCATGAAATCATGTAATTGGACTTCGGGGAATGCGAATGGTTACCTTTCATACCCTCCACGACGCCTGTCTATATCCAACCGAAATATGGAAACGCGGTTGCCTATAGCCACACGCACCGATATAATCATTATATTGCAAGTATATAAAAAGAGACGTTCCAAGGCAGCCAGGCGAAGCCAACAGAATCAGCAACCGTAAGCTCCTCAGCAATCACGTGACCAAGCAGTAGCGTCAATATCTTAGCAACCAATTCAATAAAGTACGTCGCAAAACGAATCCACAAAGAATGCTGCTGTCTGGAGTTTGCTAGACAGTGCTCCAGAGGCAATGATTAGGGTGTCTATATATAACATCGATCGACACGAATCTTCTCATGCAATGGACAACGACACCGAAGGAAACCCAATTTCGAACCAACACCGGGAAACCGTCGTGAGAATACATACTCCCGTGAGAAACATCTTGGAAACCGGACAAACTCTCGTTTAAAAACCTGCGGGGCAAACTCAACGAAATCTAATAGGCTAGTCAGATTTGCTGATTGTTACCAGGCAGGACTCCCAAAGTGGAAATGAAGCCAAGCAGCCCGGACAACGTGAACCTGATAAAGCTCCAAGTCGGTGACAGAAGAAGGCACTGCGAAAGAAGCCGAAGCACCTTGGGAATGAGGGCAAGGACGTGGTTACACCATTAGTTACGGTGATGTCCTCAGAAATTGGACGCAAGGAAGCGGAATCTTCGACGGAAGGTGAGGATAAACTGGTATCGCTGGTGAGATCCACATTGGATGCAACAGACTTCTCTGTCAGCGGTAATGTGCATAAGAAGCGTAAGGCCAACATATCTGTGGAGGACTCCGTTTTATTGTACTCCGCACCAGGGCCTACATCCGCGGGGATGCGGACCGGTGTGCCGGGAGGTGATCAAATCATTGGGAGAGTTGGTCCCTCCCATAGGAATACGGACACGAAGGCAGGGAGGAAGAGGACGTAAGCGCAAGCGGGAGTTTCCATGTCAGAGGAACAATTTACCATCCACCGGGAATGTTTCTGCCTGGAAGGAAACCAAGATCTAACAGTTAAAGTTTTCACGATGAGCTCCTCCATTTGGAGTGCACTAATGAGGCTATCTTAGCTTTGAGTGCAGTCTACCCAAGGTCACTATTATGAACACTGAGCTGCGCAGGGCAGAACATGTCGGATGTTGGTTACCTGGCCGTCAAAGGAAGGTAGGGGACATCATTCACATTAATAGACAAGGAGTGTATATATATTTATTTATCATCGTATCACATGTTGAGTGAGCAGGAAGGACAAATGTACAAACGTGAAGCGTTTCAACTTGGTATTTGAACTGGATCAAAAGAGTCTGAATGTGCTCAGGGACAGTTACCATATGGTGCTTTTTCCTAGATAGATTGAAATTCAATCATATCAGGGAGGTGTACAGGTATATACTTCTAACTGTTTTCCATTACACATTAGACTAAGTTCATGTCGAAGTACATAAAGATTTGTCAAATTAACCTGCAGCATGATAAAACCTCCTCCTATCTGCTGGCAGCTATTGGACTGCACCAACATTTGTCTGGCACAAGAGCCATGGATTCGATTTAACACAATCTGCGGAATAGGATCAGTAAAGGGGGGAAGGACATTTTACTATCAAAGATCGATAAGACCGAGAGCTTGTGTCCTGGTGTCAAGGCGGTTAGAGGCAACCATGCTGAGACAGTTCTGTTCTCAGGACCCAGTTATGTTCACCGTACAATATCAGATTAAACGCGAGAGGAAAAACATCATAGTTCCCTCTGCTTATTTATTCTGTGATTCTTTGTGTCCTCCACCGAACCAAGAACATGCAGAATAAAGTGGTCTTCAACCCTTAATAGGTTGCGATGCGAACGCTGAACACATTTGTTGGGGCAGTAGCAAACGCAATCCCCGAGGAGAGAAGCTATTTGATTTCATCATTTCAACTGATCTCATGACGTTCATGGGATCGAGAAGAAGTGAAGTAATTGACCTAGCAATCTGTACTTTAAAGGTATCAGAGTTGATTGCAGACTGGTGGGGGCTAGACGAAGTCTCACTGTCAGATCACCGATACCTAGAATTTAATCTGCTACTGCAGGCGATCAGTCCGTAATAATCGGTAACCTAGAAAACGGATTGGACAAAGTTCAATGAATTTCTTGGCAATAAAGTTCAGCGCCCTGGGCGACTAAGGACTCCTTTGGAACTTGAAGATGAATTGGAAAGTCTGAATTGCACACTTCTGGAGTGCTATGAAGAGGGTTGTCCTATTTTCCGAGGTCAAAGTGGTCAAGCGGTGGAATGGCAAACAGCAAAAACTCAGGAAATCAACTCACAGCCTAAATATAAGAGGCTCGTTAAGTGTTACAAATGAGATTCTTTTAGAGCATACTGTGAGGTACTGGAAGGCGAAAGAGAGATTTCAAGGCTATGCAGAGTCCTGAGTGCCCAGAGGGATGAGTAGGACTCCCTTAGAAAACACGATTGTACTTTAACGCGTTCCAGACTGAAATCAATACAGACCCTCATGGAAGTATATTATACGGGAGAACGGGTGAGAGAAGTGGAAGGGGAAGAGTTGGCGGCTCCTACAACCTGAACTGGAACACTGCGAAAGCGGTGGTTACTAATGAAAAGTAGAGAGTTGCCATATTATCCTTTGAAGATTTTAAAGCACCTGGCATGGATGATATCTATCCAGAAATGCTAAGGGAAGATATAGAGCACTTAGAGCGATCGACAAAAAATATTTTTATAGCATGTCTTGCTTTGGGCTATGTGCTTACCTCTTGACGGAAGGTTAAGGTAGTTTTCACATTACGTCGATCGTCATGTCAGTCGCTCAAATGCGTTGCACGAGCAGTGTCATGCATCATCATCAAGTTATGAATGCTCTAATGACGCGACGAGTGACGGCGGGCATTTTACGGTCAAGCTCTGATACCTTGCGAAATCCTTAAAATTCCAACGTAGAAGGTATCGTGTAAAAATAATTTTCTCTTTCTCTTCTCAGAGAAGTAGAAGCTCCTGCATCATGAGCTTGCTTGTGGGTCGTAAATCTTTCGATCATCCTGTGAAGGACGCTAACAGTCGACTTCTTTTCATCCGGTGAAGTTCCTTCTCTTGTGGATGTAATGTTTAGTCATCATAATATACGGATACGGCCTGGTACGCCTAGAAAAAGAGATCATTTCGGCCATCAATGCACTTAAACCGAGTAAAGCCACTGGGCTTGACGGTCTCCCCGTGGTGTTACTTATAATTACACTCGTCCGTAAGGAAATATTGGGAATCCGAGTTGTTCGCGAGTTGTTTCTCGTTAGGATTCCAAAGAAGCGCATAATTGGAGGGGTATCTGCTTATATTCAGGCGATACATTGGCTCCCATAGCTTACATAAGGATACCAATGATAACGGACTGCGGAAGTCCCGCACTAGACGCGCAGGTTTTCCTGACAAGTGAGCAGGATGAAGCCTTATACAAAGAGGGAAATCTAATTTCATATAGAATGGAGCGATTTGTATTGTATTTTGATGAATCACTGAACAACCAAAATATTGGCGAGTTGGAGGTCCGCCAACTGATGATGACGGACAAACGCTGCCACCACCCTGTAAAATCTACCGGCTTAAAAACCATACGGCATCAATATGGAGGTGACCAACTACAACAAGCGATTCATCAACTGACGCTCAAGGTGTGGGATAGCGCGTCAATGCCTAACGACTGACAAAGAGACATTATCTGCCCAACATACCAAAGAGGCTTCTCTCTAGGCAAATCAGCAACGGATCAGATTTTGTCTCTACGGCAAGCGATGGAAAAACTGCTGGAATATGGCTATCAGTTGCACCATCTATTCAGCGACTTTAATGCCACCTATGCCAGCATAGGGTAAAACTGTACCTGGCCATGAGAGAAGCCGGTATCCCGACGAAATTAATAAGACTGACTAGGCTGACCTTGACCAATGTGCGAGGCCAGATAAAAGCAGCTGGATCAATCTCGAGAACATTCAACATCAACAGCAGTCTAAAACAAGGGGGATGCCCTATCATGCGTCATCTTCAACCTGGCACTGGAGAAAGAGATTCGCGATGCAGACCTAATGCGACTGGCACCATCCTCTTCAAGTCCACCCAACTATTGGCCTGCGCTAACGATGTTAATATTATGGGGAGGAAACCCGAGATGTACAGTCTACCTTCATCCAGATCGAGCAGGCGGCGATTGAGGCGAGATCTTGGGATGCACATCAATGATGGCAAGACAAAGTATATAGTGGCAACGTCAGCACCAAAAAACAACCAACCAACAACATCAAATCGCACTGATCAAACGAGAAGAATAAAGATAGGAGACTACAACTTTGGGACCGTTGAAAATTTTTCCTACCTAGGGTCGAAAATCGCAATCGATAACAGCTATGTCGATGATATTCGCTCACAGTTGTTGGCTGCCAACAGAGCCTATTTCAGCTTATAAAAACTGTTTCGCTCGAAACGTGGCACCATGCGATCAAAGCTCTCACTGTACAAGACTATGATCTTTACAGTTCATATGTATTCCTCGCAAACCTGGGTTCTCAGAAAAAAAAAAGTTGCCAACTCTTGGCCGCGTTCGATAGAAGAATCCTCCGAAGAATTTCTGGACCTCTACATGAGGATGGCCGACTCCGTAGTTAACTTAACGACGAAATCTATGAGCGATACCACGATCATCAGGTTCGGGACCAAATCCGGCTCAATAGGTTGCGGGGACGGGTCACCTAATCCGTATGGATGAGGATGATCCAGCCCGGAAAGTCTATAAGGGCAATATCTATGGTAGAAAAAGAAGACGAGGCAGTCCGTGCCCGAGATGGAGCGATTGAGTGGATCAGGACGCCAAACAGCCTTTAGGGATACCGAATTGGTGGACCTCGACGCAAAACCGGGATGTCTGGAGTTCCTTATTAAGGCAGGCCTTGACCAGATACCGATTGTTACGTCGTTGATGATGCTGATGAAGATCAAGTAGAAACGTTTCTATGTTAGTTTTGATTCTGTGTTGCTATATGGGAGTACCAATGAAAACTTCACTGTTATTCAAAAGCTCCAATCTCTCTGGTTTTATGCTATCACAAACGGTGAACTTAGTCTCCGTACAGGTCTGCCACCTGCACGCAGTGTCATCGGAAGTGGCAGTGGATAGGTTAGACATTAAAGAAGGACGACATATGTATTGCTCGCTGTAACTTGTTGTCGAATCTATTCTCCCAAGGTGGCCGACGAGTGGGTCGCCGCCAGAGAACTTGACGCAGAAAAGTAGAGAAAAAGTGCGGTCGTCTCGGGAAGTCGTGGGCAGCGGGAGCGCATTTCAGGTAACTATGGCAGATTGGAAGGTCGGCCTTGTGTTGGGGCCTTATGAGACAGCCAGTAAATTTCAACCATAGGTACTGGTCATACTATACGCCTATCAATGGCTGAGATATACTTTGACTCGTAAGTATAACATACTCATTCTGACTGATAGCCAGGCATTCATTAAGGCTATTTAATTTAACGGACAACAAACAGAGTAAACTCCAATTACTTATTGTCCTCAGAAGGAAGAGAAAGAAATAAACTGAGAAGCCAGAGAATTTAATGGACGGAGGGGTAACTGGGTAGGATAGCAGGGATTGGCGAATGTAGGACCAGAAAGGTTTCAGGTTTTCGCGCTTTAATGAGTCTTCAACACTGGTCAAATATTCGTTTCTGGACTTACTTATTAAGGATTTGGTCAAGGAACGTGGAGATTTGAAAAAAAACTGAGTCCCCATGGTTTCTAGAAGACAGGAACTTCTTCCTCGCAGTTTGTCTTTGACTTAGTTTTTTTATGAACTTCAGTGGTGAATCAGACGGGGTAAGAGCGTAAGCATTTAGGAGAGGAGGGAACGTAACAAGGAAGAAGATCAGATAAAATAGTATAGAAAGTGTTGAGTGCTTGGAGGGATACCCAGTTGATTGCCGTCAGGGCTGAGTTCAGACCTTCGAAGTCCGCCTTACGAAAGTTGAACTTGGTAGGAATGTGAACGACAAGAGAGTGGAGCCGAGATATTTGAGTATCGAACTCGAGAGCAGGACCTATGGGCGTCAGGGGCAAGACGGTAAGACGGGGCAATGGGATCTAAGTGGTTCCTAGAAAGGTTAAACTGGAGGGCGGCACAGGTGTACATGAAAGTGGGTAGAGGAAGGGAAGGGTGGGTGGAGTTATTAGGGAGGGAGGAAAGGCCATGAGAGCATAATAATAATCGTTGGCACAACAATCCATATTGGATCAGGGCCTTGAAGTGTGTTAGAGCACTTCATTCAAGACCGTAAGAGCATGGGAAGATTAAAGTCGCCACAGAGGATGAAGGAAGCAAAACGATTAGGATCTCTGATAATCTGTCGAAAAAATCATCGTGCAAAGAAGGCGGGCTGAGGCAAGGAAAATATACACACGTTTGGCGGAATGACTCATATGGTGACAAAATCATAGCTGAAGGAGGAGGAGGAAAAGATGATTTCGGCACGAGAATGGACTTAATAGCTATTAGGGCAATTCCGCTAGTCGTCTTGCCAAGCGTAGCGTAGTCTCTATCATAACGAAAGACAGAGTAACCTTCGAGGAGCTCGGAATCTAAAATCCAGTCATTCAGCCATGTTTCAGAGATGTAGGTGATATGATGTTGGAATGCTAAGGCAAACAGTTTGAAATCCGACAGCTTGGTCCTTAGACCGCTTACATTTTGATAAAAGAGTGTATAATTGTCGGAATCATTTAACTCTGGCGAGACAGACGGACGGGCCGGAAATTTTGACGAAGTTTAGTCCTCTAATAAGGCTTGACGAAGATCCCCTGTGGTCAAAAGGAAAATTTGCAGATAGCATCGAAATCGTGGGGATATGTCACTTTGAAGGAAGCTATTACTCGGTCAGGAGAGCTACTCTTCGTCAACTTCACACATGAAAGAGGTGACAAAGTTGATTTGGCTTTGCTTCTGATATAAGCCAAAATTTTGTCGGAAATGGTGGTGTACGCTAGCCTTGACACGAACAGCTGTTTCGGTGGCGAGGGGACGTTCAATTTGGATCCGTTCGGGTGACATGATGTCGGAAAGGCCGGCAGACCTTGTATGACAAGTATGGTAGCGAAAGATGTTAACCATACCTGTGCAATGCATAGGCTTATGGCGGTTTGGATGGGTCACTAGCTAATAGTAGGCCATGTCGGCAGTACTACTAACTTTCATAAACACAATAGGCTGGCTATGAAAGTTTGAGTTGGCTGGCTTCCGGGCTATTAGATGTACACTACACCAAGAAAGAAGCATCCCACCCCTTGGTGATGAAGTGAAATTTGAATCTTTGGTTCCCCACGAGTTATCCGTTAGTGATAGGGAAGACCCCCTGAAAAATTGCCTGAATAGACAAAAATTTAAAGATTTTCTTTTCTATTTGGCCGCTGGGAATGAGAAATGGCCCCCCCACTGAGTACTATTATTCTGCAGCCTGCTTTTAATCAGTGCGTCTCGAGGCAGCATTCAAGGAAAAATGTTCTACATGGTGAATAGCGCTTTATTATCATTTTCCTCTGAAATGAACCGATTTCCTATGATTTTCTCTTTCGCCGAGATGGCTTCTCCATTCAAAGCAGCCGCTTTTCAATAAGGAAGGGATCAAGATGTTCTTGAGATTCTAGCACATGCAATATTAGAATCTTTACTACCCTCGGAAATGGGGATTAAAATTGAATTTCTTCGCTTTTTTGGCTAGAATGACCGAACATACCTACATGTACGCACATTAGTACGAAGTCAGGGAGATAATCGCAGCAACGAATTCACCGACCCAAAATATTGCGAAGTGGCTCTTGGAAGAAGTCAAAACGTTAGGCCTAAAAGTAAGAAAAGGAGCAGTGGGAGACGGCAGAGAAGCCATTGCTAGACTCAACCAGGCCGAGGGGGTGCAAAGTGATGAAATATTAGTATCCTTCGACGTAAAAGCGCTGTTCCCAAGCGTACTGATGAAGCAAGCTCTACACTTGTTTGAGGAATGGATCATGAAAACTCATCCGAATGGAGGAAGAAGGCTAAACTGTATAAGAAATTGGCCTTCACTTGCATGAGTGAATCCTATTTCAAATTCAGGAATAAATTTAATAAAGCGGCCTCTGGGGCAGCAATGGGCAACCCGCTCTCACCACAGTTATGTGAGGTGTTTATGAAGAACCTGGAGATTGAACGCGAGGAAGCTGGGGCACTCCCAAGATTTTGGATCAGATATGTGGATGATATATTAGCAAAAGGGAGGAAGCAGGAGCAATTATCGAGAAACTCAACCGGGCACAGAAGAATATCGGCCTCATCACGGAGATCGAAAAGAAAGAGGAGATACCGTTCCTAGACTTAAAAATATTCCGGGAAAGAGGGGATTTTGAATCCGGCATCTACAGGAAACCAACCCAGACACAACGAACCATCACATACACCTCAAAGCACCAGAAGATGGTGGCATACAACTTTATGATTCAAAGGGTGGTCACAACACTGCTCAATGAGTAGAGAAGAAATAAAGAAACTACATCCTGGAAACAGTCAAGAAAAATGGATACCACAGGAACCTCATCAAAAATCGGAACAAAAAGAAACTCTGCCACTCTTCCAGGAGGTAAACAGAGAACCTAGGCAATGTATAACATTAACCTACTCGGGTCGGACGTAGAACATCAAGAGGTGGCTACATAAACGTGGACTCCGGGTCATCTCGACCAGCTGACGATACCTACTTAGGACCCGGTTACAATCAGTCAAGAACAAAGAAGAGTGTACGGAAAAAAGCGGCATTTCCTGCCCAGACTGCGACAAGATTTACGTATGGCAAACAAAACGGCTAGTCCACACCAGGGTGTTAGAACCCTTAAAGGAGGCCGAATCCGCTAAAAATAAGAATAACCCGCACATAAGGTCTGCGGTTGCCAGACATATATGATAATAGAGAAGGGACACCATTTGTCTTTGGATAACGCCAATATCTTGAAGGTGGTGAACGACGTTAGGAGGCTAGATTTTTACGACAGGCTTCACATCCCTTCGAAAAAAGGCTAAACACGGATATGGCAATAATTTTTCCTCCTTGGTGGAACGTTTAGGAAGGACTAGGAGAAGAATAGAAGCCTAATTAAGGTATTATAATCACAGGAACAACTGTAGAAACCTAAATGGTGAAGGAAATATAATACACTGAAGAAGGGGACAGTTGGTCCCCGAAATACGTACTTGTATAAACTTTTAGCCAATAAACAGAAAAAATATAATATCTTCCAAGGCAATCTTTCATCTTCCTGGAATTTATAAATAGTCAGGGATTTCCTCATCAACCGTTGTAGTTTGGACTATCTCAAAATTAAGAAAACTTTTCTTAATATTAATCAATAGTAAATAAACTTTGAACAGTTTTTTCCTTAGCCACACGTGATGTTTTCCAAAGTAATGTATTCGATAACGTTCAAAGTATCCGGGTTCAGTCAATTGACCCTTATCTCTTATCTTCCAATTTAGTCGCGTGTATGCACAAATAATATCAAAAGCAAGCAATTGGGTGAATCTCGAAAGCAAACTGTTCAAAGTATCTCGTCTGATCCGCTGTTTGCACATGTGAAAATGAGCCTCGTGTCTTCCCTTAACACGCGTTTACTTTATACCCGGCTGTTCATCAAGGTGTGCACGCCGCGAAGGTTTGCATTGAAGAATGCGGTCTGAGTCCTTAAAATGTGGTGACTGTAACCTTCGCGATAAACCCGTAGAGGTATGTGTACATACGAGTATATCGACCGACGTCTGCTTAAACAATCTCCCAGAGGAAACCTCCCTTACTTATCAGTTGCCAGCCGCGATACAGATGTCACAGTTTCGTCAACGTCCCTCGAAATTATGGCTACCCATAAAATGCTCGTGGTCTTGAGCCTTGATATTGATCTGACGAATCGCATGATCTGCCTTGCCAGCCACAAGACAAGAGGTTACCTTGGTGATCCTCGGTATGTACATATGTGCGTGAATATGTCCATATGTGGATAGGAAAATGTGGTATGAATATTTGGTGGCAAATTTATGTAAATAGGAAACGTGTGTTCCTTTGTTTGATCATGTGGTCTGGTTCATTTAGGAGTCCCGGTGCGTTGGGGTTTCGAGTCCTGTTTGCTATGGTGATTTCGATACCAATTCGTTAATTGCCTTTGCACCTTTCGACAAATTTGATACAGATGATGACGGAAAAGTGTTTGCGGATTAACAATTTTTTTATGGATTCGGCCAATTGTTGTTTGAGTATCGGAGCAAAGGTGCATCGGTTATCCTTAATTTGCTAGTGTTTGCATATATCTATGGATATTTTTAAAAAAGGTTATCTTCCTGTTGAAAGGACTATTATATGAAACTTGGATGGTTGGATTACTATTGTATGTCTAATGTTTCTCGCTTCCTTTCTTAACGAAGTAGAAGGCTCAGAAGTGGATAAGCCCCGATAAAATCTGGTCAGTTTGGCACTCATTTCTTGATTTACAGGGAACTGGTACCGAACTCGAATCCTACCTCGCGGTAACCCTACTTCTCTCTGCTCCATTGCACTCCTAAATTGGGTGTATTTGTCTACCTTCCTCAGTTGTTTCTGGTGCGAATTTATTGTCGTCTTGGTTAATATCTTCACCATCCATTTAAGCCTTTCGTTAACGACATTTAGACCTCTGCCGTTCATAGCTGAGACAAACTGCCCGACTATGGTCTCCACTCGACCGCAATGGAAGCATCTTGAAAAACGAAAGGGCATTTGGCACTTTTGGCCATTTGCTACTTGTGGTTTGGTCAGTTTTTAATTTTGTCCAAATATGCAAGGCAGCCAACGAGGCTCAACAGCCGGTCTGCCTGGACCGGCAGACAGACAATTTTGCAGATGGACAAAGCCGCGATATTGGTATAAATAATATAATAATTACCTGTGACCAGGTTCGGACTGGAAGCTCCAAAGATGAGCCCATTCCTGGGCATTGTGCAAGTGGTCAACAGCGAGGGATATCTTATCGGATCAAGACGATTACATGGATAACCAAAGATGACCGGCGACAGAATGCGATCAGATGCATGATAGTTTCATTATTAAATTGTAATTAAAGAAAATCGAGAGGTAACGGACATCTGCGCAATGGTTATGTCACAAAGGGGATGTAATTATACGGCCAGCTGGAAGTTAAGCGTGGACAGGTTCACATATTTTGGCAGGTTCTTTTACCGTCAATTGAGCCAAGTGAAAATAACCCTCTTTTGGAGTAAAGTGTACAATATATTAAAAGAGTTCGCACATGGTGTTCATGTTAATTCGAATAAGATGCATTATTTATAATTATGCCAGGGAAATATTTTCGAAATATGTAAGTAGCTATGTAAGACTGGATTAATGAAGTGTGAATTATATGAAGCAAGTTTATTGTTGCAGGCAGGTAATTTTCGAGGATTAATGATCATACACAAGTTGTCCATCGTAATTTACTTTTAAAAACCGGATTTTTTAAAAGAAATATCATCAAAAAAATGCTCACTAACTTTGCTGTAACCATTTCCCCTTCTCGGAGAACTGTGACGGTTGGGAGGAGGTCCTTGATATCACCCTAATAACCGACAATGGGATTCTTAGGGTGGAGGACTGGAGAGTGTCTGACCAGAGATCCTTCTCTGACCACAATTGAATACTCTTCAGTCTAAATCTCGCTGCAGAGGTCTCCAGGCCCTTTAGAGACCCCAGGAGGATCGACTGGAGAAAGTTTGGTCAGGTAATTAAGAACAAACTCTTCGATGCGCAAATTGGTAGGATTGGCACGACAGACGAACTGGAGTCAAAGGTCGGGGCTCTGGAGAAAGCTTTCGATACCGTCTTTAAAGTCTCGTGCCCTACTAAGTACAGCAAAAAGACCCTGCCACCGCGGTGGAATGAAATTCTCTCTAGTCTCAGGAAGTTGACCAGAGAAATCTTCATCATCTGCTATAGGCAAAAATACTGGCAGCCATGCAAGGATTGCCTGAAGAAGTACAAGTCGGCGATCAGGACCGCCAAGAGGCGGTCATGGCTGGACTATTGTCAGAACATCGAAAGCACTAGTGAATCCGCGATGCTCAGTGAGATTCTGTCCAAGGAACATAAGAGCCCATCCTTTCTTAAAAAGTTTGCAGGCTCTTGGACGAAGTCTTCTAGCGAAACCTTGGAGCTGCTGGTTCAAACGCACTTTCCCTCCAGCGAGGAGGACGGTGAGTCAGAACCTTGCTTGGAGGGTTTGCAGCAACCCCAGCTGTGCGAGACTATCAAATCGGTAATTACCGAGGTTAGGATCGGCTGGGCTATAAACAGCTTCTCCGCATACAAGTCTACAGGCCCAGATGCCATAATGCCAGTCATGCTACAGAAGCAGCAGGAAAGGGTTGGGCCGTGGCTTGTTGAGATTTACCGGAGCTGCATCTCCTTAGGATACGTACCGCAGTCCTGGAGGCGCGCACGAGTTGTTTTCATACCGAAAGCGGGCAGGCGCGGTGATGAATCCGCGAAGGAGTTTCGCCTAATCAACCTGACCTCTTTCTTGCTGAAGACCCTAGAACGCGTCCTGGACATTCACTTAAGGACGATTGTGGAGAGAACGCCTTTCTCTAAGTCCCAGCATGCCTACCTCAAAGGAAAATCCACAGAAACCCCCCTCCATGAGGTAATTGGCACGGTCGCTGCAGTACAAGCAGTATACCCTTGCTGCCTTCTTGGATATAGCGGGCGCTTTTAACAACGTCAGTACCAACGCCATCAAGGAAGCCTTGACCGGTATTGGATTGAAGGCGTATCTCACGCATTGGATAATATCCATGCTGAGTACCAGGATAATCCAGTCCGATCTGGGAGGCAACCACTTGACCAGAGCTGTGAACAGAGGCACGCCCCAGGGTGGCGCCATCTCACCGGTGCTCTGGTTAATAGTAATGGACAAAATTTTACGCACATTCGACAGCAGCGGGGTGAAGGTGGTGGCGTATGACGACCACTTGATGATATTATTATCAGGGATGTTTCTGTCCATTATGAGCGACATCATGGAAGGAGCATTGCGAAAGATGTGCCTGTAGGCCGCAAGATGCGGACTCAGCATTAACTGAACAAAACGCAACTGATGCTATTCACCACCAAGACAACGATACCTGAATTCCATCTACCACGGCTGAATGAATAAAGATTGGTTCTTTCCCCTAATGTAAAGTATCTGGGTGTAATCCTGGATACTTAGCTAAATTGGAGGTTGAACCTAGAACTGAGAGTTAAGAAGGCCTGTATACCCTTCTATGCCTTTGCAAAGAAATGGGGTCTCCGGCCGAGTATGGTTCTCGCTGTAGTGCGTCCGATCATAACGTACGGCTTTATTGTATGGTGGCAGGCTTTGAAGAAAAAATACAATAGGATGAAGCTTAATAAGATTCAAAGAACCGCGTGTGCAGATGCTACTGGGGCTCTGCAGTCCTCCCCGGCAGATGCTCTCAATGTACTCCTGCATCTCCTCCCCCTAGACCGCCACATTATATATGTTGCAGCATGCAGTGCCGTCAGACTACGTGAGTCCAGATGCTGGGCAGCGAAGTCCTACGGCTACAGCAACATCCTAAATGAAATACCTTGGGAAATCGGGCCATCCCCCACGGACTATGTCACACGCAAGCTGAACTTCACGAGAAACTTTGCTGTGGACCTTCCAACCAGGGCAAAGTGGAAGACCGGCGGCGTGTTGCAAGACTATGACAAAGTATTCTTTACGGACGGATCATAGATTGCCTATGGAGTCGGC
Organism: Hermetia illucens; assembly: GCF_905115235.1. Classification (NCBI taxonomy): domain Eukaryota; kingdom Metazoa; phylum Arthropoda; class Insecta; order Diptera; family Stratiomyidae; genus Hermetia; species Hermetia illucens. The sequence goes on from NC_051849.1 coordinate 200,904,563, forward strand.
GCGGGGGTTTTCTCGAATACACACGGTGTATCCAAGTCGTATGGTCTCCCAGGTTTCGTCAGTGTATTGCAGGCGGAAATACTGGCGATATTGGAAGTCTGTCGATGGCTGGAGCGTGATTCGAGCCCCAAGCGTAACATAGCCATTCTGACCGACAGCCAGCGGCCATCAAGGCCTTGTACTCAACGACGACATCTTCCCGGCTGGTGGGGCAGTGCAAAGACGCGCTTAACCATCTGGGCGGCACGCTCAAGGTCACCCTCCTCTGGGTTTCCGGGCATAGGGGCATAGAGGGGAATGAGTGGGCTGAAGGATTGGCCAGGCAAGGCTTTGCTCTTGGCAGCCCTTCGGTGAATACAGTCGGTGTTTCGCTGGCGGCTGTTAGGGGCGGAGTCTACTCGCACTACCTAGCAGCCGCTGGCTTTAGATGGCGAAGACTTATGCTTATAATAGAGCTCCTGTGCCAGACGCGTGTAAATGCATTCAAGATTACGGCGGTATGCACAGGGCAGTGGTCCATAGGGGACCATGCCGCCATGCTCGGGATACCCTACAATTCGCATTGCCGAAGTTGGGGCTCTAGCTACAGTTATGGCTATGGACACTGGGTAAACCATTCTTTGGGGACCTCAGAGAGATTTTTAGCTGCAGGGTTGGAGAGTTGCTTTCTTTCTTTCTGGCTCTGAAGATCCAAGCCGGCTGGGCTCTGTCTCCCTGCTCCCATAACGACAGTCACGGTCTTAGGAGTTTGTGGCATCAAAACGGCGTACCAAAGCGCTAATTGGGCTCCTCGGAGCGGCCACTGATACCTACCTACCTACCCCTTACTGTAACTAAATCGGGCACTCAAATAAGATATTCAGGATAACAATTGCTTTCCTTTCGTGCAAAATTTGAAGAGGGTATTTCACAAATGGTAAATGTTGAATTTGCAATCTTACATCAGGGGAAGAAGGACCAGGTGAAAGGGATGGGAAAGGTTCCCCTCTTCAAATGAAAAATCGTGGCAGTCACCCCACTTAAAAAGGTCTGGAGCCTCAAAAGAGCTGTCTTTTTGATATGGTCATGATAGAATTTCGATTTTCAAAGGTATTTCGAGAGGGAGGGTGTAGGAGGGAGAGGAGGTTCGCAGCTGAAGAGTTGTGACGACCACATCAGTGTTAAGTCGATCGTTATTCTTGACTGACGGCATTCGTGAAGGCTAACAGAGTCCTGGATGGAGGTATCGGTTTCGTTATAATGATATCGTTGGATGTTTTTCGTTTGCGCCTCCAGTAAAGGTAAATTACTAGAGCCAGGATACTTTAGAGCTTAATGTAGCTGACAGTGACGTGGTGTACCTCCCTCGGTAGTATTGTTGCCTTTAGATCTTTTTGCTGTTGTAGGTTAGGCAAGTCCACCTTCAATTTTCCAAATTTTCATTATGGCTTAACCTAACGAGATGTGATGGTACAACGAATTCAGCAAGATTTCGAATCAGTGTGAACAAAGCGCTAAGGTTGCTCGGGAATACTTGATCTGTTTGAATAGTTACAGATTCTTCCTTTATAGCACAACCATCAGGCCGTTCAATGATACCACTTCCCGATAGATTCATTTGAGTAAGTCTTGTACCCCAGCCTATATTTACCTCTTTCTTTTCTTCTAAAAAATAGATCAAACTAGTTGTGGTTAGCATCCATCGTGGTAGGTCATCGAATTTCGACATTTTGCACCATTCTTTGAATTCGCTAGCAATAATTTCAAAGCTCCTCTTTAATGTCTCCGTGACATCTCACCATTGGAAGGTATCAATGCTTCATTGTAAGACTCTATGTCGGTTAAGAGATAACTAAACTGCTGTATGGTAGTTGAGCAGGAGTAGCGGTTGGGTAGTTGATTACATATACTGTGGAGTTTTTCAGTTCCCGTTTTTAAATTTTTCATGCTCTTCCAGTAGCGAGGTTGTAATATACTATCAAATTCCAATCGTTTACGATCAAGTGAGCTGCTCCTAAACCTTCAAAGTAAAGCCCTGGTAGAGATTGGAAAGGTGTGTGGGTTGACCAGAACCGGTAGGATTAAACCAGTCCATAATAGCAAGTTTATTGGAAACCGTGAAATTTTTCTCTTCTTAGCTTTTGGGCCTCTAGCTGCTTCTGTCTTTTGCATACAAATAGAAGGCACTGTCTGCTATTCTGGTGGTACTGAGGCTACTTGCTGGAAGAGTTCTTCTTTGTTTTCAGGGTCTACTGGTATCGGTGCTAGGTTATGAATCGCTCTCTGCAGGACTCCTCAAGATGTTTTAATTTCGGCTGCCCTTACTAAGCTATCACGGCCGTTTATCCCCTTTATCACTCACTGCAGAGCAGGGATATTGTCTTCCTTGATAGCCACCAACATCCCCGGTCTTATATTTTCGCAACTTTGTTTCCATTTTTGGCCAAAATTTTTTAGGCCAATCCATTGATTTTCTTCCATTTTTCAGGAAAATTGGCCTTTACTGCTTGGGCGTTGACGTCTAATGGGTTCGTTAGTGGTTCCCCAATTAGAAAATGTCCTGGAGTCAAAGTCGTAAGGTCCGTGGCATCAGCTGATAGAGGCGTTAGTGGTCTTGAATTCAATATAGTTTCGATTTCGATTATCACAATGTCCATTTCTTCATAAGTGAGTTTTGCTGGTGAAACGTTCCTTATCAAAAAATGTTTGGCGGATGGCGTATGAAATGAAAATCAATACCCTTAGGTGTTCTGAAGTTGGCTAGTTGTCCTTGGGCTCGTTCTCCGTATATGCTTTCCCTTAATTCTGCCAGTTGATTTTTTGCACCTACGAAGGTGGTTGTATTGTCGCAATACAAATTTTGGCAGTGCCTGGATTTGACTTGTTACCACTGATGAAGGGAACAAGTGGTTCCCGAAATATCGGTACTTCCAAGGTCAATAAATATCACCAGCGAGTAGAAAAAAGCAAGACTTAATTATTTCAAACACTTTTTATTTACCAGTATACATGACCGGTTGGCACATAGCATAAAGCAGATTATTAGTCGGCGTGAGGAATTTCCACCATTCCTCACTGCGGGGGCCCGTGGACCACAAGAGGAAGTAAGTTGATTCCCAAGTGATCCGGTCCGGTATCAAGTGGATGCAGACTCAGGACTCGCTGCAAAAAAAAAAACAACACCGATTACTTGCTTGCCAACCCTCTACGAATTACTAACGTCCATTACTTGTGGAACGGTCAATGCGTAACTCGAGGCTCACAACATTCTCTCGGAGCAGCAGAAGTGCTACCGAATCGGGTCAAGGAGTTGCAAACAGCAACTCATTATTGTTTTGGTAGTTGCAGGAAAAATAACTAACCATATAGCAACTAATGAAAGCTAAGGCTTTTGACGGCTTCCCGCACACCTGGTTAATCGATGTTCTACGTCTGTATTGGATTGACCCCAAGCTAATATAGTTTTTGCCGACATTCATGAAAGGGTGCTGATCGAGCGACAGATCTACTGAGTAACCAGCCTGAGAATATCGATGAACATTGGGCCGTCATTAAAAACATTTTTTTGTCGGGTGCCACACAGGTCGTCGGACACGTCCCGCAGGGGTGTCATAAGATCTGGCTGACTGCGGAGTCGTGGAAATGGAGCGATGAACAGAAGGGGTTAGAGGCTCTACTGACCTCTGCCAGTGATGGCGAGCGTCACGCGCTCGAACTTCGTTACCGAGCAAAATCTTGAGAAGTTCAGCGTACACGCTGTGGCAAGAGAGAAGTTGCTATTGCGCTGGTCAGGGAAGCGGAAGATGCCGCAGATCGCAATGATTTCAGAACTGTATACCGCATCACGAAAGAGCTTGCATATGGTCGCATATCTTTCGATGGTCCTGTGATGGACGTCAACGGTTGACTTCACAGCCACGATCAACTGAGGAATTGAAGAAGTGGAAAGAACACTTCACCACGGTTCTTAACCGTATCAGGTGAAGTTACTTCTCTCGTGGATTATTTGGCTAATAACCATAAAATTCGCATACGGACTGTTCTCCTGAGCAGAAGAGAAATCATTTCGGCAATCAATCCACTCAAACGGAGTAAAGCCGCTAGTCTTGGCAGTCATTTTGGAATTTAGATCTTCGATGCACTTCTTCTTTAACGATTTCAAGAAAGTTATCGATAGGGTGAACAGGGAGTATATATGGAATGCTTTACGCAGGAAGGGCATTCCGAAGAAACTAGTATCTATTTTCAGAGCAACATATGATGGTGCAAAATGTTACGTGCTGCACCGAGGTAATATCTCGGCGGATTTTAAGGTGGAAAGCGGAGTCCGCCAGGATTGTATCCTGTGACCGATATTATTTCTTTTTGTTATCGGTGACGTTTTTCAAGCTACCTTGTCCGGAGCACGTGGGGGAATTCAATGATCGATGACATCTTTCCTCAAACACTTTGACTAGGCTGATGACATTTGTTTGCTCTCTCACCAATTTCATTAGGTTGTGGCTTGGCCAAATGGCTCACAACTTAGAAGGGTAGGCAAGTAGAGTTGGATTAAAGATGAACACCAACAAAGCCAAAGTTCTTAGTCTGACGAGTAATCACCCTATTTGCTTTCATGGGCACCATCATCCGCTTTCGCTGCGCTGTCTAAAATCTGGAAATGCAGTTATATCAACACTAAGATTATGTTGATACTGTTTTGCGTTAGTGTTTCTTCTCTATTGCTATATGGGAGTAGCACATGGAAAGTGAACTCCATTGTTACTCAAAAGCTCCCAAGTTTTCGTCAATACCTGTTTGTGTGATACCATCGGAATACGCTGGCTTGATACTATCCCAAACGATCCGGGTATTGGCTTGTCACTCGTTTGTGATGTGATAACAAGATGGAATTGGCAGCGGATAGGTCACACATTAAGGAGGGAACATGCAATGGAATCCACTCTTCCAAGATGGCTGACGACGAGTGGGTCAAAAGAAGGGCACTTGGCGCGGAACAGTGGAGAACGAGTGTAAGCCTCTCGGGAAGCCGTGGGGGAACTGAAGGGCATTTCAGGTAACCGCGATCAATGGCGTTTCACTGTAGTTGACAGGGTGTACTTAGTTGGAAGTAGGGGTGAGGGGAAGGGAGAAAGAAGAGGGATCAGTTATATTTCGAAAAAGGTCACAGAATAATTGTGGTGAATAGCCAGAAAAGCCGGCAAACTTTATCATTTGTGGGACCAGAATGAAATTTTCACCACGGCTTCTATGCTGGTAAGATAATCCTTTTTGGACTTAAGTATTAATGATTTGACAGAGGATTGCAAGATTTTTATTACAAATAAGTGAAATTGTTACGTGTTCGCGGGGGACTGCGAGCCTGCAATCCCCTATCTGAGGTCGCTGCCGATAACATAGCCTTCTCCAACTTTTTCTTGATGCCAGGTATTAAAAAAATTAATGACAGCATGTCATAGGTTCAAGTCGCTTCGACATGAGTCCTGACGAACATTACGGTAACCGAGTTTTAAGGGCCTATAGAGTTTAGAAAATCAGCTTGCAGGAGTGTTTTCACGCACAATGGTTCTGCTTTCAAGAATATTAAGTTACTCTAACGAAGCTACGAATAAATTTCTTCCTCTGAGATAAGTCCCAATCATTTTGGAAAAGGAAAATACTTAGATAGAAGGGGGAATTTGGGCATCTGTGCCTAAAAGTTTCTGTTGCTTTGACTTCATGGGATCGTCGAATGGTGAGATAGATTTCCAAGAAAGCTGGTCCCTTAAAGTTAAACAACTTTTAGAAATGATTATTCAGGGGGTGAAAAAATAGGATTTTGTTGACAAAAGCTGGGGCTCTAGCTAATTCCTTTTTAAGGGACAAGATGACTTACTTGGTTGATTGCTACGAACAGGATGTATGTGTTCCTGAGGTTTCTCGCGGCTATCTATAATACAAGTTACCGGAAAGTGTCGTCCGTATATTTATCTGTCTAATAAATTGTATTTATTTAAAGTATAATTCCAGATAAATTGAAAATAATTTCCTACTTTTTTGTTCAAATTATTTTGAGTAATTTTCATCCCTCAGTCAACTATCATGTCACACCTTAATATCCCAAAAAACCTCAGATTTGTTTATAACTAAACTTCCGACAGTTCAAGCGCTCCCCCATACACATTACTAAATATTTCCTCGCACTTATCCGTTTTTGGTATCCTGTTTCGCTGCCACGGAAAGTAATCACCTTTACCATAACATATTCTGAAGGCAACTAACGCCTGAATGAGTTCTTCCGGTTCTGATTTACAATTTGTTTATCCAACCGTTGGCATTAATTTCACAGGTTCCCCCTGATACACACAAATCTGAGGAAGGGCTGTAACTCCCTGTGTCTGCCATGGCAAGATAATAACGTACATCCTCGTATGTACGAGTATGCATATGAGAAGGCATTTAAGCAACCCCTTTTCCGATAGTATATCAACGGGAATCGAAGGGTAAATGCTGCAAGTATGTAAGGAGCAAGGTGTTTAGTCGCTGCATTTGCGACACGTGACACATTCACCTCGAACACATGTCCGTCGACGGTGCCCTGCGACAGAGTTCCGTGCGTGAGTATTTCCTTCGCTAACAAATGGCGTCCGTTAGCAACGGGACATGTTGACATGCTTTCCATCTGTCGCACGACATAACGCCCGTGCTACTTTTCCGATGGATCATCCTCATAAGGGTGAAGTCAAATGGAATGGGGAAAAGTGAAAGTAAATGTTTTTTGTGATTAAGGAGCAACTTCGCTTCTGAAAAAGAAATCGAGGATGCTTTATTATTGTACGTAAACTTTAAGGGATGATTTTATTTTTAGCCCTAGTGCAGTTTGAGGTAGTAGTGCGAACATGGAATCTAAGGAATGAATCTCTTCTCAAAGGATCTGTACCCAACCTTCAATAGGTTGGGCTTCAGATAATTTTGATGAATGAGGTAAAGTCGCAGAACCACCCCCTTAAGGGAATACATGGAAGATTTAGATGCTTTTCCACAGATATTTTTTTTCCGAAAACTAAAAAGACCGACCTCATTCCGTTCAAGTCAAAGTTAATTTTGGGCAAGGAAAATCGACTGGGACAGAAAACAAATTAAGACGAAGATAAATGTCTGAACTGGTGAACGCAACGAAAAAACCGGCTGACACCAGGAACGAGTTAATTTCTCTTAATGCGCTAAAAATAACAAAACTATGACAGAATAGACAAATCCCAACGCAGCAGAATAATTTTCATGTGTTTTTTCGTCGTCGCACCTCCAGGGATTTACGACACAACCAAAACATCAAGAAATCGTTTGAAAACCCTTAAGAGTCTCTTAATGCATCACATCTAAATGTTTTTTATGGAACCGGAAAATTAAGCGTGATGATGAAAAACAGAAGAAGGAAACCCATTCACTCTGGCGAAAATGGGTTACACCTGCCCCATAGAATGGCTACAATTTGTCAGTGAAAAGTGTCCGCAGTCGGCATGGAAAATCTTCAAAGCGTTTCTCGCTGTTCAGATGATGTAGCCTGCAACCGGGAGCGTGGACCGGGCAATGTATTCCCAGAAGCCACAGAGAGAGGACAGCCAGCTGTAAAAGTCATCATGGTTTGATATTCGATAGAAATTTGCCGGAACTTAATTAACAGCTTTGGGGCACAAGCGGCAACTAAAATAAATTTGTCTAGACAGATGTGAGACCATGAAATTGGCAAGGGGAGCAATCGGGAGTCGTGTGCTCGCAGCGAAGACATTAGGGACAATGCTCCTCCTGTCATGTCGCAAAAAGCCGGGAAGAATGCTTGGTAAATTGGGTAAAATTCATGTGTTTTCTATATAGACATACATTTAACTGAAAAAATCACATCCCTGACCATTAAAATATCTGCCAGCAGAAATTCGTAAGGAAGCCACGCACGATTTCAACAGGTTTAACCACCGCCTGAATGAGAGGGAGTAAGTAATATAATATTGGGAAAGCGGTTCATCGACTTTAAAGCCGCCAATGATAGCATTTTTTTGGTTTTTTTGGGAGTGGGGTAGGTGAATACGTTTACGCACAGAGTGTTGGACTCCCGCCACAGCACGCTGACGGACTACCAACTAAACACCTCCCTGTCATCAGAGAACTAGCCTGGAACCGTTTGACACATTACTTCGGGCTTGCCCTCACGCTCTCCCGGCTTTGGGAGCCTTCAAGTCAGGGAATTCCTTTCACCAACGGGAGGGGAGGGGAGGAAGGGAGTTGTTAGTTCAGGGAACCCCTTACCGTCCGATCCCTCTGCCGGTCGAGTTCAATCTTCTTCGTAGTAAGAAGAGCCCGAACATAATGAGCAATACGATTCCAGCTGCCAGCTCTCTTCAGCATCTCTCTGACAATGTTGTCTGGAGAGAGCTCCCCTGTGTCTGCATAAAGCTGCTGGCGGAGGCCGTCCCACCTCTCGCAAGAGAAAAAGGTGTGTTCAGCGTCATCCGCCACTCTATTGCAGAACATAATCAGGAGATCGCGCCTTCCCAACCCTATGCAGGTAAGACTGAAAACCTCCATGCCCACTTAGAAGTTGGGTAAGGAAGTAATCAATCTCACCGTGCTTTCTGTTCAACCATGGGTCTAATTTGTCGATTAGCCGCGCAGTCCACTTGCCCCTTGGCTCATTTTGCCAAGAAAGTTGCCACTCGTTAAGGGTGCGTTGACGTTCTTCACGGGCAACCACTTCTCTTAAGTTTTCGCCCTTACGGCGAGATTTCCCTGTTCTGAAGCCGAACTGCCTTGCGGATAAGTCCCCGGCAGTACGGATCGCTTCAGCGAGTCTACCCCTGATGAGCTTCTCGAGCACTTTTCCGGCCGTGTCAAGCATACACAGCGGTCGGTATGCAGACGGGAGCTCCGGGTCTCCTTTACCCTTACTGATCAACGCGAGTCTGGCCACTTTCCAGCGATAAGGAAAAATGCCCTCCTTCAAGCACGCGTTGAACGCTTCGAGCAGCAATTCCGGCCGTTGGCGGAACACCAGTTTGTAAACTTCCGCCGGGATGCCATCAGGACCTGGCGCCTTCCTGTTTCTCATAGTGAAAACCGCTTTTTCGAGTTCTCCCATTGTGAAAAGGGGGCAATCCACGACGCTTTCCGCGCTATTCACATCAATCCGTACAGGGTATCTGGGGAACAATGCCCGCACAATGCGGTCCATCTGGTCGGTGCTCAATATGCAGGGCTTCCGCAGAGCCCCGATTTTCCGAGTGACAAGCTTATAGCCAAGTCCCCACGGGTCATCATTCACCTCATTAACAAGATTTTGCCAGCCGCGAGCTTTGCTTTTATTTATAGCGCTGTGGAGTCTCTTTTTTGCTGATCTATATTGTGCTATCTATCATGGCACATGCCTCCTCGTTGGCGTACAAACGTTGTGCCACACGGCGAAGCTTATGACACTCCTTCCGTAGGTCGGCAATTTCCGCCGTCCACCAGTACATGGAAGGTTTGTCACGCCTGGGGCCTCTCCGTGGCATGGAAGCCTCACACGCCGTCGTTATCAGATTCATCACTGAATTTACGACGGTGTCAGCTGCGACACCACCACCCCCCGGAGTGCCCCCCAGCGCGGCCCTACCTGCTCCAAGAGCTTCGACGAACCTTCCGATGTTCACCCTCGCGACATTCCACACGCAGGGGGAACGTCGTGTTGGTGCTCGCCGGCAAGTAGTGTCAAACACTCTGAACGCAATGTACTGATGATCACTTGCCGAGAAGTCTTCTAGTACTCGCCAACCGTCCACCGATGATGCCAGAGATTCCGACGCAAAAGTGATGTCAGGAATGCTTCCTTCACAACCTGGGCGCCGAAACGTTGGCGTGGATCCGGTGTTTAAAATTACGAGCCCGGTTTTCGCCGCCATTTCCAGAATCCGTTTCCCTCTGGTGTCTGATTGAGGCATGCCCCATTCAAGAGCCCTGGCATTAAAATCACCGCCAACCGGGATTCGTCCCTCCGTGCTCGAAACGGCGTCCTCCAGAGCATCAAGCCGGCGTTGAAAGTCCGGAATCGACTCATTCGGCGTCAGGTAAACGCTAAAAAACGTTATCCCTAAACACCGGATCCAGACAAATCCGTCCCCCCGGCCTTCGGCAAGAACACGAAGTCGAACGTCGTCCCGAACCCAGATGGCAGCGGTGCCCGATAAGTCGAGATACCATGAGGACGGGTCCTTATTTCGGTATTGCTCGCTAATCAGCACTAGATCAGCATTTACTTCCGCAGCGAACTGTGCTAGCAACTGGTGAGCGGTTGCACTCTGGTGCATGTTAATTTGCAAAATGCGGATCATGGCGTTCGCACCCTAGCCCTCTCCAATTCCGCCCTGAAGATCGGACACCGTCCCGAGCCCGCAGTGTGTGCGACGCTTTCGCCAGACTCGCCACGATCCCTGCAGAGAACACAACTCTTGCTTTCCTTGCAAGTCTTCGCTTGATGACCCGCTTGGCCGCATCTCCGGCATGCTGTCCTCCTGTCTGGACCCTTGCAAGCTGCTGACGTGTGTCCATAGTCCAGACACCTGTAGCACTTGGTGGGGATTATCCGCATTCGTACCCTGCATACTACCCATCCGATTTTGATTCTCCCGGTGTTAAGGAGTTTCCTCCCATATTGCTCGGGGACTTCCACCACGGCGAGCTTTTGCCTTCGAGCATTTACAGAGGTAATACCTACCCGCGCATTGGTCACCTCTGGACATTCACGCTTTAACGCCTCCTCTACTTCGGCCTTTTCTGTGAGGCAGTCAAGATCCCGTATTTTTAGGGAGCACATGGGTTCTAGGCTGGAAACAAGAGCCTTCTCCCCCAATAGCCCCTTGACCGCTTCGCAGAACGTGCTCTTGTTGGTCGTTTTTGGGCCCAGTTCGACGAGAACTCCACCACTCCTCGTTTTCCGTATCGAAGACACCTCTGCTCCGTTCTCCTCGGGTTTCATCCTGTAGCGGATTTCACTAAGGACTTCCGCAAATGTCTTGCCTTCCGTCGGCTTAATGAGCAGAGCCGACGGTCTAGTCCTTCTTCGTTTCCTCGTTTTTTCCGCTACTGGCTTTGGGTTGGCAGCCTCCTTGTTTTTGGACAGACGTGTCTCTGGCGACGGAGTGCGTTGTTTCTTTTTATCCTTTTTCGCTTTCTTTTTTTGGGCCTTGGAGACTACTTCAGGCACGTCGTCCTCTTTCCGCTTTTTCCCCAGTTCACTTTGCAGAGGGCTATCTGCGGTCCGTTTTAGGCAAGCAGCATTCTCAGCGGGGAGTGCGACTGTTTCTGCTCTACAATCGTCTTCCGCTGCTCTCCACGTACGTCTATAAAAGGAAATGCGGTCCAGTAGTTCCTCCAGTTCCATTAGCCCGTTTTTGACGCCTTTGCTGACGTTCCTCTGAAGGAACGTTGTCGACCGCATACGTTTCACCACTGCTGCGCACTTTCTGATGAGCCTTTCCTCTTCGGCTCTAGCGAGGACGGTCGAATGCACTTTCACTCGATTTGTGTCCAAATCCATTTGCTCAGGACAACCGTTTCCCACTGAGCTTACTTCCAAAACAGGGGCACTGCAAGGTAATGGAGTTGCCATCTCCGCACGGTCAGTCGCGCCACTTGATGAGGCTTCCTCTTTATTTGGGCGCCCCGGCGTCTCATCGGGTATATCAGCCCTCGTTGCCTCTTGCACTGATCGCTGCGGTGAACGACGCATTTTTGTGCTCCGCCCAAACGCACCCAGCTCTTCCTCCTTGTCTGTTGTTTCGTCGTTTTTTTTTTTATAATTTTCTGAATATTCTCCATGAAAAAGGTACCAGCGCATCGTGTGTAAGGGAGCGGGCCGCAATAGTCAAGAACGGGTATACCCTCGGGGACACAGCCCCTACCCCAGTTCCCTGAGGCCTGACCTACGCTTAGCTGATCCCGGAATTCACGGACGGATCAGCGCTCGCTCGGGGCAACGCGGTCTACTAACACCGGTTCAATGCACACTTCCCGACCAGGGTCCCGAAGGGGCTGGCTCCTGATACACGTCGCAACTACCACCTTGGCAGAGTTACGCTCACATCACCCCGTCGACGCCGACAAAGAGTTGTCGACGGCTCCGGAGACTCCCAGTGTGTCCCGACGTGTACCGGTCATTCGCGGTTCGCTCTTCACCGAGAAGCTTTCTCGAGGCTACTACCTAGGACGCAGGTATGCTGCCAGCTAGGGGGCAGAACTACTTACTCGGGCACCTCGGGGACGTCACACCCCGTATCGTAAGCGACCCGTTTAAAAATCGCTAACGACCCCTGAGGGAGCCTATGATAGCATAGCCAGGGTAAAACTGTACACGACCATGAGAGAATTCGGTATCCCGACGAAATTGATAAGACAGACTAGGCTGACCCTGATCATGTGCGACGCCAGATAAAAGCAGCAGGATCACTCTCAAGACCATTCGATATCAACAACGGTCTACGACAAAGGGATGCTCTATCATGCGTCGTTTTTAACCTGGCCCTCGAGAAAGTGATCCGTGATGCAGAGGTAAATGGAAGAGGTACGATCTTCTTTAAGTCCACCCAACTACTGGCTTATGCTGGCGATATCGACATCCTAGGAAGAACGAAGAAGATCTATGAGCGATACCATGACCGTCAGGTCGTAGATAAAATCCGGCTCAATAGGTTATGGTGGGCGGGTCACTTAATCCGTATGGATGAGGATGATCCAATCCGAAAAGTCTATAAGGGCAATATCTATGGTAGAAAAAGAAGACGAGGCAGACCCTGCCTGAGATGGAACGATGGCGTAGGTCAGGACGCCAGACAGCTTTAAGGATATCGAATTGGTGGACTTTGAAGTAAAACCGGGATGTCTGGAGTTCCTTATTAAGGCAGGCCTAGACCGGATACCGGTTGTTGCACCGTTGATGATGATGATGATGAAAGCGGTATCCCCATTAAGTACTAAGGGCTCCTAGTTGAACTTATTCTTGTCGTATCCTTAATTGCTAGTCTTCTGCGCCCCTCTAATGGATTAGTAGTTACCCGAAACAAAGCGAGGTTTAACATCTGAATCATATCCGATGCCGATGAAAATTTTAATCCCCGTATGTAGCAAATCCAGAGGCAACTCTAATATTTTATGGTGGGGATGACGCATACCCTGTATTGTTTGCCCTGGTAGCAGCATTTCGAAGGAAGAATAAGGAAAATTCGAATGTTGTTCAGTCGAACAACTGCTTATACGGGGTATTTATAAGGGGCGAATGGAATGCACCAAAATTAGCAAACCCTACTCAATATTATGTTTTGGTAAAAAGAAAGAGTTTGATAGAGTGAAAGAGTACATAGTTTAATACCTTCCTTTTCTCTAAGAAAATAAGTCCTTCAGTCTTCAACTATATAGAAGTTGCCTTAACTACTCCCATCCTTTTTCACAGTGTAAAGCTAACATCTAATGTGAAAACATTGTCAATGAAATTAACAACAGATTCATTTACAGAAGGTGCTGTGAAGCTAAATTTTCCATATTCATATCCAAAATTCAGCTCCAACCTTCATCAAGGTATAGTAAGATCGTCATTTACTGGACTAAATTGGGCCTTGAAACTCAAATGTGCTTCCCATCTATTTGTAGTAGGAGTAGGCATCGGTGGTCGCTCCGGGGAGTCTAATTAGCGTTGCTTTGATATCACATACTCTTTAGACCGTCATTGATGAAGTAGGGGCAAGGGTAGTGGAATCTAGTCGGCTTAGATGTTCAGAGGCAGGATTCAAGAAGACTAGAAGCTTTCCTACCCTATTACCAGAGATTTCTTTGAGGTCAGCAAAGAATCGTTTACATAGTGAACCGAAATTGAGAAGTGCTTGTGGGTTCATACCTCCCTATGTTTCGCCAGTTTTTCCACTTGGAATATTGCTGAAACCCGGAAGACTTGGATACACCATATGTATCGAAGAATACTTTCGCACCCGCTCCGCAGACCATCTTTGGTTCGACGACGAAGAAGACTATATAATAATCTCGCAACATATCGTCGGTCTTCCACTTTTCTCTGATTGAAAAGCTTACTATAAAATTCCGCTTGAAGATTAGTCCGCTGGCAATGCCCGATATACTTTATCTAGGATGTTATTACGGCCTTGGAGCTTCGCTTTCTGTAGTAGGCTGGTACAACTTCAGAGTGCTTCATAAAGAATTCGAAGGGGAGGAGAAGCAGGGGTATATTGATGGTATTTAGCAGGCAGGACTGCAGAGCCCCAGTAGCACTTGCATATACGGTTCTTCTTATTTAGTGCTTCCTGCCACACAATAGAACCGTACATTTGTATGGGATGAATTATGGCTGAGTACAACTCCTCACTCCGAAACCCTATTTCCTTACGAAGGTCCTCTTGCAGTAGTAGATGGCTACACAATCCTTCTTAACCGTCAGTTTTATGTTCAGTCTCCAATTTAACTTTGGATTCAGCATCACAGCCATATTCTTTACATTGGATTAATCTCTGTCCATTTAGGCACAAGAGGTGAAATTCGAGCAGCCTGTTCTTCCATTTGATTGGATTTATGTCGAATCCGCAGCCCACGGGCACAATTTCCCAAATCACACTTCTTAATTACACTCACCACGGTGGGAAACGTTCCTAACACCAAAATCAACAAGTCATCTGTATACAGTATCAGTCGAATTTCATCCATCGTTATCAACCAGAGCTCCAAAGAGATGGTTACCTCCCAGATCGAAAAGAATTATCCTGGTTCTTTGCATAGAAACTATCCATTGGGTAAGATGCCCCTCGAATCCTATCTTGGTTAAAGACTCCTAAGTCCACATCCACTTGATGTTGGACCGGACCAAAGGATCCCTCACCTATCCTAAACAATAATTCAACTTTAGCCTAGCGTACCCTTGGGTGTGTTTTTCCGAATATATAAAGGAGCGTTTTCCATCTGTTGCCACTCACGATCACGCTGCTCCAAGGGCAGAGGTGGGACAGCATCGGACGAGTTACCTCTGCCCTGGACGAAATCGTTTGTCCCTATATTTTTTATTGATGTAGTTGGTCGCCTCCATATTTAACCAATTCGGCTGAAATTCTATCGGCTCCTGGCGACTCATGATTTTTAAGCTGATGGATTGCGCGGGCTGTTTCTTCCGTGCTTGGTGGTGGAAGCATCTTTCCGTCATCTTCAGTTCGCGAGACTAGTTCATTAAAATACTCAACCCATAGCTCCAATATGCCCATTCTGTCGGAAATCAGATTTCCCTCTTTGTTTCGGGAGGATGAGCATGGAGATGTGTAAGGCTGCATCCTGCTGACTTGTTGATAAAACTTCCACACCTAGTGCGGTTGCTCCCTGTACTTTCGAGATCACAGACCTGTTGGTTCTCCTAAGCTTCTTTCTTCCGTCTGTGATGTCACTTCTCTGAGATAATGATCTGAGTCAATATTGGCCCCCTTATATGGGGCTGAGAGGTGGTGAATTTGGTTGAAATTGGTCCGGTCTGGGGAGGCCCCCGTATGTTTGTGGACCACTTTCTGCGCAAACTAGGTACTTTCAACAACTATTTCGTGCAATACTTCTGACTGAATAATCCGCAGTCCAGAGCGTTTGCCACCACACAATGGTAGTTAGGATGAAATGAACAACTCCTCAGTCGGATGCCCCATTTTCTTATAAAGGTCAGATATCTTAAAAATAATCACTTAAAATTTGGATCTTCTTGCAATCAGCCCACAGAATCACCTTTTCCAATGTGTCCTCTATAGTTACACTCGTAACGGAGAGAAAATCCTTGACATCGATATCACTAAGTAGTCAACAAACCCAACTACCTTCACCCCGGTCCTATCCGTAGAACTTCAATCTATCATCCATCCATCATTCGCCACCCTGACGCGCAACTCTATCTACAGCTCTAGTGGCACCAAGTTAAATTAGCCTGATTTTTAACATGGATACTATCCACTGCTTAAGAAAACCGGGTGCGTATGTCTTCAGGAGTATTGTGCTTGTCTGAATGAAGTAGAGTTCTCATAAATACATTAGCTGCATAACCTCTAAACGGGATTTTGACTTACAGTCCAAAGACGACGGAGAATGGGCTCTGGCTTAGAAGTCTCACCAGAGCATTTCGTCCAGGAGCCCCTGGCTGAGCTCCAATGCTCCTTGACCACAATCTTACTGGGTCTCGCAGACTCGCTGATGCTTTGAGTGTTCTGACATTAATGCAGCCAGGACTGTTTCCTGGCACTTTGGTGGGTAAACATATATCTCTGTTAGGGATATACCAAATATTTTTTAGCATCCCGCCTGGAATTTAAAAAATACCTTGCAGGAGTTAAGGGCAGACAGTAATAATTTAAACTTATATAAGGGAATATTCATTCATTGAGGGTCCAACCTAAGAAAGTTTCCTATTTTTGTATTTTCGGGGGCTAAGCTTGACTGATAGCAAAAAATTAATTTATTTAAAATTTTGCTTGTTTAATTGCTGAATGCTGGAAGTTATGCTTATTTTTTAAATTCTGATTCGCTTGATCACATTTTTTATTGTACTTCGGCTGGGCACCGCTGCTCCAGTACTGCAAAATATGATAATATGACTCCAAAGCAAGGTGGAGCGGAATAGCTTGGTCTCTAATATGCGGAATTTGAATACATTGAGCATATTCACCCTGAATTGAGACTCAATTGAGACCCTACCTTACCCTGGTAACCTTCTCTTCCGGATTAGCGGCGTTCTCGAGAGCATCAAGCCGGCGCTGAAAGTCCGGCATCGTCTCGCCAGACGTCGGGTAAACACTAAAAACGTTATCCCTAAACACCGGATCCAGACAAGCCCGTTCCCTCGACTTTCAGCAAGAACACGAAATCGAACGTCGTCCCGAACCCAGATGCCAGCGGTGCTCGATAAGTCGAGATGCCATGAGGCTGGGTTCCTGTTTCGGTATTGGTTGCTAATTAATTTGTGGGGACTATCTGCATTCCTCGGAAACTTGGGTTCTTAGCAAGAAAAATTGCGAACTCTTGGCCGCGTTCGAGAGAAGAATCCTCCGAAGAATTTTTGGCCCCCTACATGAGGATGGACGATTCCGTAGACTACACAATGACGAAATCTATGAGCGATACCATGACCATCCGGTTGTGGATAAAATCCGGCCCAATAGGTTCGGTGGGCGGGTCACTTAATCCGTATGGATGAGGATGATCCCACCCGGAAAGTCTATAAGGGCAATATCTATTGTAGAAAAAGAAGACGAGGCAGACCCTGCCTAAGATGGAGCGATGGTGTAGGTCAGGACGCCAGACAGCTTTTAGGGATGTCGAATTGGTGTACCTCGGCGCAAAACCGGGATGTCTGGAGTTCCTTATTAAGACAGGCCTAGACCGGATACCGGTTGTTGCGCCCTTGATGATGATCCGCATTCGTACCCTGCAAACTATCCATCCAATTTTGATTCTCCCGCTGGTAAGGAATTTCCTTGCATATTGCTTGGGGACTTCCACCACGGCGAGTTTTTGACCCCGAGCATTTACAGAGGTGATACCTATCCGGGCATTGGTTACGTCTGAACATTTGCGTTTTATCGCCTCCTCCACTTCGAGCTTTTCTGTGAGGCAGTCAAGATTCCGGATTTCTAGATAGCACATGGGCTCTAGGCTGGAAACAAGAGCCTTCTCCCCCTAATAAAGCCTTGACTGCTTCGCAGAACGTATTCTTCCTAGTCGTCGGGCCCAGTTCGACGAGGACTCCGTCACTCCTGGTTTTCTGTATGGATGACAATTCTACTCTGTTGTCTTCGGGTTTCATCCTGTAGCGGATTTCACTAAGAACTTCCGCTATTGTCTTGCCTTCCGTCGGCTTAATGAGCAGAGCCGACGTTTAGTCCTTCTTCGAGTCCTCGTCTTTTCTGCTACTGGCTTTTTGTTTGCAGCCTCCTTGTCTTTGGACAGACGGGTCTCTGGCGGCGTAGTCGGATGTTTAATTTTTCCTTCTCCGCCTTCTTTTTTTCGGCCCTGGAAACTACTTCGATAAAGTCACCTTCAGGCACGTCGTCCTCTTTTGCTTTGCAGTGGGCTGTCTGTGGTCCGTTTTGCGCAAGCAGCGTTCTCAGTGGGGAGTGCGGCTGTTTCTGCTCTCCAATTATCTTCCGCTGTTCTTCATGTTCGCCTATGGAAGGAGATCCGGTCCAATAGTTCCTTCAGTTCCATTAGCCCGTTTTTGACGCTCTTGCTGACGTGCTTCTGGAGGAACGTTGCCGACCGCATACGCTTCACCACTGCTACGCATTTCCTGATGAGCCTTTCCTCTTCGACTCTATCTAGGACAATCGACTGCACTTGCACTCCGTTTGTGTCCGAATCCATCTGCGCAGCACCAGCGATTCTGACTGGGTTTTTTTTTCGGTATTGGATTTGCCATCTCCGCACGGTCAGTCCCACTACTTGATAAGGCTTCCCTTTTATTTGCGCGCTCCGGTGTCACATCGGGTATATCAGCCCTCGCTGCCTCTTTCGCTGATCGCTGCGGTGTACGACGCATTTTGGAGCTACAAAGGGGCTGGCTCCTGATACACGTTACAACTACCACCTTGATAGAACTAGGGTCACATCACCCCATCGACGTCGACAGAGAGCTGTCGATGGCTCTGGAGCTTTCCAATGTGTCCCGACATATACCGGTCATCGCGGCTCGCTCTTTACCGAGAAGCTTTCTCGAGGCCACTACCTTGAACGCAGGGTCGGAACTACTCACTCGGGACCCTCGGGGACGTCACACAACGTATCGTAAGCGACCCCCAATACAATATTCTTCAGCGCAAAATCAGGGTGTCAACTCGCTTCCATGAAAAGCACAAAACTAATTCTTTTCGCTAGTTACAAACGGAATAACTATCCGCTTACTATCTTTTATAAGAAAGCGACAAAATCTTAATTATCTGAAGCATCCAGCTTCTTGTTTCTGTCTTGCCTTGATTGTGGCGTATGATTGTGTTAGCAATCTGGTCTAAATATAGCATCCTCAACCCCAACAAACGTGTAAAGGTGTGTACTGAAGTACTCAGAATCAATCCCGAAACACGTTATAACTTTTGGGAAACTTGAGAAATAACAGGTTTAAACCGGATCTCTTTAAACAACCCCTTCATTTGCTAGATGTTTTTGGTGCTGAATTCGCAGTGGTAGCACATCATTCAAACCTTCATCGTTCATAAACTTCAACGCATTTGGGAAAGCGTTAAATCTTTCCGGCAAGATTTTTACCCATGTCTGGAGCCACTTCCTCTAACTGCTACTCCTCTGCCCACAATTATTAATATGTGGGTTTATCACAGCATCAACGTTGAACGAAATGGATATGAACCATAAATGAAAAGCAACTGCATCCATACTCCGGACATCAGATATAAATAAGGAGCAAATATGTTATGAAAAACGATCTGATGCTATCTAAATTACTTCTCTAAGCGATATTGTTTTAAAAATATTAAAGCCCTGGACCACCTCGTGTTCATCTACTTAAAGTGGAATTCCAGAAACAGGTGCTTACCCCAAGATCCAATGCCCCACGAGAATATTTCTGATTAATCATCATTAAATCTCAGGCCTCCGTGAAAAACCAGAAAAAGTCGAGTTCCCAGTTAAATACTAAACCAATAAAAATAGCCTTTCGTCACACCCTGTAGTAAAATCGTTTTTCGGTGTTAATGGATAATCGTCGCGAGGTGTTTGTTAGCTGGCGCCGGTTACCCACGGGGGGCGTCCAAGAAAAAACAAATGGGAAAGAATCGTTCACCGGCTACACCTGAGATGACTCAAAGAAACAAAACGCTTTAGGAATCACATTCACCTGTGGGTCTGATTGTGAGTCGCTTTCAACTTTACCTGCTGCCTATGTATCATTTGTAGGCGCGCTGACTGACTGACTGTGCTCAGATGTGAACAATGTCTGACTTAATCCAAGATAAGCTGAGCTACCTGTATGATTCACAAATGGCTTTATCCGATATTCAGTGCTCTGGAAACGGTACGCCATTGTGTACAGGTAGAGGTGGCATAGGATAGTGACTTCCCGGATATTTCGTCGATTAGCAGACGGGAAACTTCTAAATGTGGTAATAATCTGGAAGGTCCAATAATTCCCAACAGCCATTGTCAATCTGAAATATATTGTATTGTTTGTGACTGCCAAATAATCATGGGCTGGATCAGAATATCTGTAGCATCTTACAGATATCCCACAGAAGATACTGCCCAAATAAGGGCAAATTGAGATCCGGTTATCGAAATGTTTAACCACCACTGCTTGCCTTTTTATGAACCATACACCAACGTCAGTATGCTGATGATACTTTATTATCTCACCTATGAACCCAACAACGTGTGGTTTTGTCGCAATACTCAATCCTGCCCAGGTGAGATGAGTGATGCTGCGGTCCAGCCATGATGCTGACTGGCTATTCCCAAATCAAACGTTGCTCATTCCTACTTAATAGCTGGCAGCCGCACGGTTTAATAGGTTTAGATTTGGGACACTGTATCCAAATCAAATCCGCTGACACAAAAAATCTTTGCCTGAAAATTGTTCTTTAGCTTGGATTAAGTACTCCATCGAATATGGACGCGATCACGTATGGAACGTAATCAAAATAGAAATTTGTTTGAATCGGCGGCGGACGTCGGACAGCTTTAAGTGGTTTTTTGACTTGACGGTAAATTGGAGGCATTGTGGGGCCACAGAAGAATCGCTTTGTTGGAGATAATTTCCGACTGTCTGGATGGGATTTAAAATATCTGGTAATCAGATAAGTGCTGTTAGCCGGAGACAGCTCTGGACCACCTGTGGTTTGTTCTATTCGAATCTTCTTGTGTTTTATAGCTTCCGAAGAGAATGACTGTGGCGTTTATGAGGTGTAAAATAAGCATTCAATCTGTGGAATGCATAAAATGCTCAAGTCTGTGATGAATATCTTATCTAGATCTGATATAAACTGAAGAACCGATATGGGTGATTGAACTGCCAATCAATGAATCTAATTGGGTCCTTTTAGTATGTTGCGAAGTTTATGTAGTAAGCATGAAAGTGATTGCAGGATGATCCTTCAACTACCTACATTCCAACTTATTCGGGAAAGGAGTTGGCTATTTCAAGATGATTCAGAATATGTATCTTTTATTCCTTTAACACTTGTGTATAATATATCGACCAAGTTGGGGCTTAAGAATACTCTTAAAGACGTCCCTACTTGTCGTATGAGGCGAATACAGGGGAGAGAAATCTATGGACAAATGTTGAAACTCTACTACTACCTTCAACGTGCCGAACTATCTCTTACGGATTTTGAGGGACTATCTGAGGAACCGCTCGCTGCTCTATGAAACACTAGAGGGCCAAAGGTGGATTGAGGTCACGTCGGGGGTAGCACAGGGATCCATCCTAGGGCCGGACCTCTGGAACGCTACCTATGACAGTCTGCTTAAACTCGACATGCCAAAAGAGTCGCGCCTGGTCGGCTACGCAGATGATGTCGCAGCGCTTGTTGCTGGACACACTGTCGAACAGGCGAAAAGCAGACTCGGCATATTGATGCGACGGGTAGGCCGATGGATGACTACTTGCACTGGAAAAAACCGAAGTAGTCATCCTGACTAAAAAGAGAATTCCGACCCTGCGTCCCATATCGTTCGCCGAGTCAAAATCAGCGGTAAAGTACCTCGGGTTGACTTTTGACTCAAAGTTGAGCTTTTCTGAGCAAATCCCAGCAGCAGCGAACAAGGCTGCGGCTGGAGTTTCGGCGTTAAGTAGGCTAATGGCAAACATTGGGGGTCCTACGTCTAGTAGGCGACGTCTCCTGATGAGCTCAACGCAGTCTGTCCTGCTCTACGGCGCAGAGGTATGGGCTGGCGCTCTTAACAAGGAGGTATATCGTAGACGCCTCGCGCAAGTACAGAGACGGGGAACTTTACGGGTGGCGTCTGCGTACCGCACAGTCTCTGAACCGGCCGTGATGGTGATGGCGGGAGTTATCCCCGTTGCCCTTCTTGCTAGGGAGCGTCAGGTCATATATAAGTGCAAGGGAGATGAGCCAAGGGAGGTGGTTGCTCGCGAAGAACGGCAACACACTCTAGACCAGTGGCAGCTCTCTTGGCAAAATGAAACTGGAGGCAGATGGACTGCGCGGCTCATCGGCAACTTAGGTGTGTGGCTGAATCGGAAGCATAGTGAGACTGACTATTTCCTCACCCAATTTTTAAGTGGGCATGGAAGTTTTCAGTCTTACCTGCACAAGATTGGAAAGGCGCATTCTCCGGATTGTGTGTTTTGCAATGGAGTTGTGGACGATGCCCACCACACTTTTTTTTCTTGTGGAAGGTGGGATGGGGTTCATCAGCAGCTCTGTTTAAACACAGTGGATCTCTCTCCAGACAACATTGTGGAAGAGATGCTGAGGACTGCTGACAAGTGGAACCGTGTTGCCCATTACGTTCGGGCCCTTCTCGTTGCTAAGAAGATAGAACTCGACCGGTGGAGGAGCCGGATGGCAGGGGGCTCCTTGAACTGACAGTTCCCTTCCTCCTCTCCCCTCCCGTTGGTGAAAGGAATTCCCTTATTTGAAGGCACCGCAAGGCGGGAGAGTTCGGGGGCTAGCCCGAAGTAATGTGACAAACGGTTCCAGGCTAGCTCTCTGACGATGGGGAGGTGTTTAGTTGGTAGTCCGACGACGTACCGAATCGGGAGTCCAACACTGTGTGCGTAAATGCATTCCCCTACCCTACCCCATACAAAAAAAAAAAAACTACTACTGAAACGTCAATAACGCCTCGGATAGGAGCTGACCTCACAGCAACGATCTTTGGCTATCGAAAACGGACTATAATTAGTTTCTGGAATGTGTGCACTCTCCTCGACAATGCTCTCTTTTTCCAACCTGAGCGCCAAGGTGGGATCTGACAATATCTTGCTTGTGATGGGGAAGCACGATCTTGGCGACCGTAACGGTAATGGCTGGATTTCTGCAACTTCCACCGTCTCGTCATCGGTGGCGCACTGTTCGAGCACAAAGCCTGCCATAAGGTCAGTTGGCTTTCAACTGATCGACGCCGTACGAGCAATCAGATCAACCACTTCACGATCAGCAGTAGATTCAGGAGTTGTGTTCTGGATGTACGTAGAGAGGCGCTGACATCGGCCACGAAAAGGATCATCATCTGATCATCACTTACCTTCGCTTGCGTGTTGCGTCCGCCACTTCTCACAGGGTTGGGCAGCTGCAATAGTTTAAGTTAAGCATCAACAGCTTGTTCTACCCAACTGTCGCTCGACAGTAGGAGAGCTATCTTACGGACTGGACGACAGATTTACTGAGTAATGCGCCTGAGAATATCCATAAGCATTGGGCTACTAACAAAAATGCTCTTTTCTCGGTTGCTGTACAGGTCGTCGGCCACATCTCGAAGGGGCGTCATAAGATCTGGTGACTGTAGAGTCGTGGAAGTGGATCGATGTACGAAAGGGGTTCACGGCACTACTGACCGCTGCAAATGATGGCAGGCGTGACGCGCTCGAGCGAAATTCCGATAGGTTTAGCGTTGTGTACGCAGTGACAAGAGGCTATTTGGTATTGCGCTGGTCAGGGTAGCGGAAGATGTCACAGATCGCGATGATTTCAGGATTGTATACCACGT
This sequence comes from Hermetia illucens, assembly GCF_905115235.1. Taxonomy (NCBI): domain Eukaryota; kingdom Metazoa; phylum Arthropoda; class Insecta; order Diptera; family Stratiomyidae; genus Hermetia; species Hermetia illucens. The sequence goes on from NC_051849.1 coordinate 200,928,248, forward strand.
ATACCACGAAAGAGGTTGCATGTGATCGCAAGTTGTTCAATGGTGAAGGATGTAGGGTAGGTAGGTATCAGTGGCCGCCAGATAGCCTCATACGCCCAGAACATCATCGGCCCATACCAAAAAGGCTTGACTCCAGCTAATTGGCAGCGGTGGAAAAACTGTGGGAAAATGACCATCAGGTGCACGATCTTTTTGTCGATTTCAAGGGAACAATGTGCGAGACTACATAAAAGCAGCAGGATCACTTTCGAGACCATTCAACATCAACAGTGGTCTAAGAGAGGAGGATGCCCCATCATGCATTTTCTTTACCTTGGCCATGGGAAAAATGATCCGTCATGTTGATGAAAATGTGAGAGGCACAATCCTCAAATCCACCCAAATACTGGCCTATGCTGATGATATTGACAGAATGGAAAGAACAACCCAAGTTATACAGCCTACCTTCATCCTGATCGAGCAGATGGCAATCGGCGCGGGATCTTGAGTTCCACGTTAATGAAAGGATAACGAAATACACAGCGGCAGTGTCAGTACCAAAAACCAAAGGACAACAGTATCAAATAGCACTGGTTAGATGAGCACAATAAAAATAGGAGGCTACAACTTTGAGACCGTTGATAATTTCTCCTATCTAAGGTCGAAAATCGGTTGTTGACCGCCAACAGAGCCTATTTCAGTTTACAGAAGCAAGTCTGTAGATGTCCAATTTCGTCTTCCTGCGTATGCATCTGCTAGGACAACTCTGTTTGCAGCACTTTGTTCCGATCATCTTACAATGCCCGATTAATGGGAGGAGGAAAAACGTCTTGGTTATCTCTGCTTACTTACCCTGTGATTCTGTATGTCCTGTTCTAATGCAAGAACTAATGAATATGATATGTTAGTATATGTCGCAGCAAGTGGCTTTGAACCCGTAAAAGGCCAGGATGATAACGCTTAACATGCTCAATAGACGAACAGACTGTAATATAAAGATTGAATCCTAGGAAAACGGATTATACAAAGTTCAATGAACTTCTTGGCTGTAAACTTCAGATCCCTCTGTGTGAATAAGGACTCCTTCGGTGATCGAAGATCAATTGGAAGCTCTGAATCGCCTACTTTCAGTCCTATTACCCGAGACAAACGCTGCAATAAAACCAATACGAATAAAGGCTGGTTACTATTCCGGAATGCACAGCAGGAATCTAAGAAGCTCGTAAATCGCTCGAAGAGTGACTCCTTAAAAGATACTGTGGAAGCTGGCGGCGAAAGAGACATGTGCAGAGTCCTTACAAGGGATAAGGTGGACCCCCTTAGAAAACCTGATGGAACTCTCATGAACTCAAGAGTTGAATCAATAAAGAGTCTCTTGGACGTGCACCATCCTGGACCACAACAGGCAGAAGTTGAAAGAGGAGAGTTAACGATTTCTTCAATCCTTTCGACAGAAAAATGTTAGAAGGGGGATTGGAGCAGGTATTACAAATGAAAATGTGATGGCTGCTATATTATCCTTCTAACACTTCACCTCCATGGGTGGCATCTATTCAGCGATGCAAAAAGAGAGTTTATAGCACCTAAAGCAACTTTGTAGAAATTTTTTTCCAGTACGTTTTGCTTTGGGAAACGTGATCAACTTTTGGCAGAACGTTAAGGTAGTTTTCATATCGAAACCTTGGAAGGACGATTATTCAAATTTAAAGAATTTCAGACAGATCAACTTAACATCATTCGCACTGAAATGTCTGGACAGACTGGTTGAGGGTCGCATTCACGAGAAAGCACTAATGTCCCCACGAAAAGAAAAACGAACACCAGTATAGCCTGTTCTGTAAGAGTGCTTTCCATTGTTTTTTTTTTTCAAAGATAGATTTTGCAACTCTGAAAGGGGAGCCTATTTCAGCTTACAAAAACTGTTCCGCTCGAAACGTCTCACCATAGGGTCAAAGCTCTTACTGTACAAGACAATGATCTTGCCAGTCCTCATGTATTCCTCGGAAACTTGGGTTCTTAACAAGAAAAATTGCGAACTCTTGGCCGCGTTCGAGAGAAGAATCCTTCGAAGAATTTTTGGCTCCCTACATGAGGATGGCCGATTCCGTAGCCTACACAATGACGAGCAATATCATGACCGTCCGGTTGTGGGTAAAATCCGGCTCAATAGTTTACGGTGGGCGGGTCACTTAATCCGTATGGATGAGGATGATCCCACCCGGAAAGTCTATAAGGGCAATATCGATGGTAGAAAAAGAAGACGAGGCAGACCCTGCCTAAGATGGAGTGATGGCGTAGGCCAGGACGCCAGACAGCTTTTAGGGATATCGAATTGGTGGACCTCGGCGCAAAACCGGGATGTCTGGAGTTCCTTATTAAGGCAGGTCTAGACCGGATACCGGTTGTTGCGAGATTGATGATGATGATGATGAAAGGGGAGTACGGGCGGCGCTAGTGGATGTGGATGAGGCGTTAGACTGCGCGCTTTTACAAAAATTATGTGATGCCGTCAGAGATGATATCGATGGAACTTTAATTAAGTGGATCTATGTTATGCGAACGCGGCGATTGCTGTGTAATCAATTGGATTTAGATCGCTACCTGACAATACAAGCTGCAAAAAGCTGCCTCCACGGAGGTGTGCTATTGCCACTTCTGTGGAGTATGTTGATTGGTACACTACTTTATGAACTGCCAAATCTGTCAATACATGCCGAAAGTTATTTGAACGCCGCAGATGCGTCAACTTTTGATCGAGATCGCGAGATCCCGAGATCTCGGGACGGTGTGTAGAAATACCACAATGCGCCGTTGATTGACAGTTGGTAGATCATCAATAAATCCAAACAAAAAAAAACACAAGGGTATTATTATCAAAAAGGAGGAAACTGAATGATCTGTGCCTTCCAGAGCGAGGGGGGGGGGGGGGGGGAGATAGTGGGAGTTATATTGTATAAGAAGCTGACTTAACGAACTCTTACAGCTTACGGGCCGCGTAGGCGGACCTTTGCCTCAACATGTTGTAATGTGGATATATGTTGCTCTCATTTGGTCTTTGTTCCCTTATGCATCCGTTGTGTGAGGGGTTGAGGTGAAATAAAACGGCAAAGAACTGCATGTCTGGGTAGTATCGGTGCCCTGCACATCGGATGTCGCAGCTCTAAATTAATAACTCATGGCTCATTTATTCAGAGCACTGCAATGGGAGCCACTCATAGATAGATCTATAGGAGAACACGGATATGAAAAGCACAGAGAATTGGAAGGTTTAGTGGGGGAACTGGACTCAGTTTTTGCAATGTTTTCTGATTCTCAGGTACCCTCAAAAGTAGATAAAGCTGGGACTCGTCCCAGTAGAAAACTAAGGTCTTCTAAGCCTCAGAAGCAGAACGGGGTTTTGAGTGGGAGTGTACTTTTCAAATAGAAATAAGAAGTTTGCTTTTCCTTTGCGACAATATGCTAGGGTCTCTCAGGTTGAATTGTATGTAATCTTAAGGGTAGTACCCTGGGTATTTAGCAACTGTTGACTGATAAAAGCATCGCAATCTGCAGCAATAGTGAAGTTATACTGAGGATGTTGAGCGGTCGCTTAACTGTCAAAAGTCGTCCAAGAATGTAGAACTTAATGGAAATCTTTTTCTATATTCAAAATGGTGAACTACTCTGGGTACCTGGGGATTGTGGTGTAGAGGGTAACGAAATCTCGAATACTTTAGTGAAAAGGGATTCAATTTCTCCCATGCCGGGACCGAAACCAGCAATTAGAATGTCAGTAGCATTAGCTATTGCTGATGTCAAAAATTGGGAACAAGTGCCCGTAGGGACAGATGGTAGAGCCTAAATGCTGCTAGATACATCAAACCCTTCCTGTCAGAACCAAATAAACACACTGTAAATTTTATCCTGTCGAAAGGCAGGAACACTTGCAGACGTGCTATGGGAATGACGAAACCGATGACAGCGAACCGACCCCGTTTCTAAACAAGATAAAGACTAGTGAAAAACAATTTGCTATTTCCCATGAAAATTTCAGTTGGGTTTGGCCTTTTTAGTTCTCTACCAGTTTATTGCTCAGTGCAATTTTTATAACTAAATATAATATAATCCGTTATCAAGGATGACCATTTTATGGTGCCTATTCAATTTCGTGTTGACACAAGAAATAAATGAAGGTTTAGCTTCTGTGGCATGGAAAGTTAAATCCCCCAAAAAGGAGAAACTTTCATTATTTAAGAGTTTCAGGTTGATGAATTATCGCTTTTTCAAAATGACAATAGATGAAAGTCAAGTGGTATCTAATGGCCATCACATTGTCCTAAAAATAGTAAAAAGGCAATAATACTATTCCTCAGGCCTTAAAAGATTCTATTGTCCTGCAGGAAAAAATTGACAATAATCTAGTATCACAATATTATCCTAGGACTCATATTCGAGCAAACCCACATTATTCCATTTTTTCTCCAATTGTTAATGCGAGAACAGAGTTCATACTGTGCCAAACAATCAACTAAGAATCAATCCTATTCGAAAAAGATCGATTGACAATGAAAACCGCAAAAATAATTTGTTTCAATTTATTGTCAAGTCATACATCCAACATTCATCTCAAAGGATATATTTCGCCCATACTTGAGTAACAATACTGTCGCATAAAGGCAATTCGTGTTGCGTATTTTAGGGATTATCCCAAGATCTTACAAAAGGATTCTTTGAACAGATGGGTCTTCCTTACGAGTCGTACTATTCATGGAGCAGTTAAAAATTCGTGCTCAAAAATCGGGACTTTCATCTTTAATGGCATCACGAATTGTTCTAAATAAACAATAAAAGACAGCGGATTATGCCATTAAACACTTTAGTTAATGGCGTTCAGGGATATTCAAGGGAGTTTCAAGGGAGAAAATGTAATGGGAGCTGATTTTAATTGTAGGAATTGGTTTTGGTGCATAGTGGTATCGAGATTTCACCGATTTTTTTGAATAATGGGTATCAGTGTGAACATGTGTGTATCAGAAAAAACGGACTTTAATATCAAAAATAAAATTTTAATATCTAATCAGAATTATTTACATGATATGAACAACTTTAACTTTAATGTGATGCAAAAGGGGAAACTTCAACCACATTTATTAATAATAGTAAGATATCTACCAAATTTTCCAGTATCCAGCCTCATATTTTTGCCTGTACTATTGAAGTTTGGATTCTAGGGTGAATTTGGCGGAAAGAAGAAAAATTATTATGAAACTCTTTTCTTAAAAGATAGAAGCATAACTCACGGAGATCACCGACATATCTGATACTCACTGTGGATACAATAAAACTATTATATAATTCGGGTTCTTAGTGTGGAACCTGCAGAAAAGCAACGGAGATCGTTAAACTATCTGCCTGGGTCTCCCGCAATTACTGTTCTCCAATATTCAATTCAAAGTTGCTAAAAAGATTGAGAATCGGCGTAAAAGGCAGTCCCCAAAACAACCGGCTTCTAAAAAATATCCGAAGGGCGATCTACTTGTCAGACTTAAAGCGGACATTGATCGGGCATAGACGAATTGACAATGCTGTCGGAGAGGAGGAGCTCACCAGGCCCTGTTAGCACGATACAACACTGTATTTCATACATCTATACCAAGGCACTTTCAAAGGTAACCTTGATGAAAAGGTGATGAGTCAATTCTTCTATAAAAGGTATTGGAGAGGCGTATGTTGAAGCACAAGTAGCCGACGGAGTAGCCAAATAAAATATTCTAAAAGTTGAATCGTATAACTGCATGCTCCGATAAAAGTTAACTCTGGCCACGCATTTTAGGTATTTGGAGTACTCCCACTTAGGTAGAATTAAGGCGAATCGCTGCAGATGATGTAGTGAAAGAGGACACCCTTCCAAACCCAGTTTATTTACTCTACAAAGAGTAAGTATTAGAGAAGTTGATAGAGGAGTCTAGGAACGGAACGCCAATCATCATTCCGGGCGAGTTCAATATTGAATTTACTGAGTAGGGCAGAACAAAAATACTTTTTATATGGTGCAGAAGAGTAGGGTAGAAGCGTAGGCTTCTTGGGAAGGCCTAGAAGAAACTGAAGCGAATTTTCGCGAACTAGCTATCCCTAGTTAAGGAAATATTGGTAACCGCCTAAACTAAGTAGGTCACTTAATGCTTCCATGACTAAACGGGGAGGTAACGAGAACAGAAAAGCTGCAACCCGCTTGTGCCTAATGCCCCCTGAGTTCCAGTTTAAGAGCTCATTCTTTTTAACGTAGAAGGCTACTAAAAGGGATAGAAATTCTTCGGCAAGAAACCTACAAATTTCGAAATTTTACTGCTACTGAAACGTCAACAATACCAAGTACATGGACTGATCTCAAGGATACGAATTTTGGCTGGCGAAAACGGCCAATGATTTACTTCTGGAATGTGCATAGGTTTCTATAACAGAACTTTCCGCAACTCGGTTGCGGTTGAGTAATATAAGCTGAACATTCTGGGCCTAAGCAAAGTGGGATGGTGGGACTCTAGAAAATCCTCCTCTACCACTGCTCTTTTGTACTTTGGAAAACCAAGCGCATGCGGTGTTGAATTAATGCTTACGGCAACGGCAAAAGGCTCTCTCTTGACATGGGACCCGGTTTCTGAAAGGTCTTGCCTGCAAGATTCTGGTCCAGGTTAAGGGGCGTCACACTTATATGGTGTTGTACACTAACGGGAATTTTACCATAAAGTGCAAAATATGTTTCTCGTGAGTAATTACACGAGAGAGAGAGAGAGATATTCTAAAGGCGAAATTGGGATCGTGATGAATCAATTGAACGTGGGCTCCGACAACAACTTGCTCCGGCATGTGATTAGGAAATATGAGCTTGGCGACCATAACGATAATGTTGGGAAATTTGTGAATTTCTACAGCTTCCACCGCTTCGTTGTATTCTTTCATTATTCGAGCAGACTGGTTTTAATTTGCTGGCAATCTGGCTGACAACTTTGTGATCAATATGCAGATTTAGGAATTGTCTTCTGGATGTGCGCTGCAAGAGAAGTGCTAACATCATCATCATCAACAGCACAATGGCCGGTATCCGGTCTAGGCCCGCCTTAATAAGGAACTCCAGACATCCCATTTTGCATCGAGGCTCACCAATTCGATATCCCTAAAAGCTGCCTAAGTCCTGACTTACGCCATCGCTCCATCTCAGGCAGGGTCTGCCTCGTCTTCTTTTTCTACCATAGATATTGCCATTATAGACTTTCCGGGTAGGATCATTCTCATACTGATTAAGTGACCCGCCCACCGTAACCTATTCAACCGGATTTTATCCACAACCAGACGGTCATAGTATGGCTCATAAATTTCATCGTTATATAGGTTATGGAATCGTCCATCCTCATGTATGGCGCCAAAAATTCTTCGGAGCGAACGCGGCCGAGATTTCGCAGTTTTTCTTGCTAAGAACCCAAGTCTTCGAGGAATACATGAGGACTGGCAAGATCATAGTCTTGTACAGTAATAGCTTTGACCCTTTGGTGAGACGCTTCGAGCGAAATAGTTTTTGTAAGCTGAAATAGGCTCTGTTGGTTGCCAACAACCGTGCACAGATTTCATCATTATAGCAGTTATCGGTTGAGATTTTAGACCCCAGATAGGAGAAATTTTCAACAGTCATAAAGTTGTAGTCTCCTGTCTTCATTGTTTTCATTTGACCAGTTCGATTCGATGTTGTTCGTTCTTTGCTTTTTGGTGCTGACGTTGCCGCCATGTACTTTGTCTTGCCTTTATTTATGTGCAGCCCGAGTTCTCGCGTCGCCTGCTGGATGAAGGTAGACTGTACATCTTGGGTTGTTCTTCCTATGATGTCGATATCGTCAACGTAGGCCAGTAGTTGGCTCGTCTCTCGCATTTACATCGGCATTGCGAATTACTTTCTCGAGGGCCAGGTTAAAGAGGACGCATGTTAGAGCATCCCCTTGTCTTAGACCGTTGTTGAAGTTGAATGGCCACGAGAGTGATCCTGTTGCTTTTATCTGGCCTCGCACATTGGTCAGGGTTAGCCTACTCAGTCTTACCGTTGGAATACAGAATTCTCTCACGGCCGTGTACAGTTTTACCCTGGCTATGCTGTCATAGGCGGCTTTAAAGTCGATGAAGAGATATTGCAACTGATGTCCATATTCCAACAGTTTTTCCATCGCTTGCCGCACAGAGAAAATTTGATCTGTTGCTGTTTGGAGTGAAGTCTCTTTGGTATGGGTCAATGGCGTATGGGGCTATCCGGCCTAGGGATTGATAGTGGAGAATATCTTATAGATGGTACTCAGCAAAGTGCTGTATTGCGTGATATCTCCCTTTTTATGTATGAGATAGATAATGCCTCTTTGCCAATCGTCGCTGTCGGAAACCTTGAGCACAAGTTGATGAGCCACTTGGTTTAATTGGTCGCCTCCATATTTAACCGATTCGGCTGTAATTCCATCGGCTCCTGGCGACTTATGACTTTCAAGCCAATGAATTGCACGGACTGTTTCTTCTATACTTGGTGGTGGCAGTATTTGTTCGTCGTCCTCAGGTGGCGGGACCTTCAACTCGCCGATGTTTTGGTTGTTCCGTAACTCATCAAAGTACTCAACCCATCGCTCCAATATGCCCATTCTGTCGGAAATCAGATTTCCCTCTTTGTTTCGGCAGGATGAATATCGAGGTGTGTAAGGCTTCATCCTGCTAACTTGGTGGTAAATCTTCCGCGCCTGGTGCGGTCGCTCCCTGTACTTTTCGAGTTCACAGACCTGTTGGTTTTCCCAGGCTTCATTTTTCCGTCTGTGAAGTTATTGGCAAGTACTTAATCGATAGTTTCTGCGCTCGCTTCGGAATCCTTACCTTGTACATTTGCATTGCAATTTTCAAATTTTGATTAGTGCCGATGGTCGTCAAATATACAATTCATGATTGTATCTGATTCGCCAAGCATCTCTTTCCTTTGCGGCTACAAAAATGTTCAGAGGACTTTTCTCCCGAAGGTATCGGTTTGCTTTTCCGACATTCGCCTCAAGGTCCTCGTGTCGCATCTATACACGGGACGAAGTAATATTTTGTAGCTGCGTAGTTTATTGCGTCTGTGTACTTTTTTCAGTCATATTATGGGGAGGATCACACAAAATGGTCTGTGAGCCTTCGAGAGTAGAGCTCCTAGGTAGACGAATTGGTCCAACTGTTAAAAATTATACTCACCCATTACAATGTTTTGCATACTGGCATTTGCCTTTAGAGTTTGGGTCATGTATTTCATCCCGGATTCATTGACCTTGACCCCCACTTCACTCGCTACTGACCCGAACTGCTCGAAATATCGATCGGGCAAGAATATTCATGAATTTACTAGTAACGAACCTCTGGTATCAACTGAGCCCACCTTCCTGACGACGATTTCGAGTACCAAGTTAGAGAAGGTGGGGGCGAGACTTTCCCCTTTGTCAGCTCATTTTGGATTTGTACCTGGCCCTCGTTGTTAATCATTGTGACTTTCACTGACCGGACTAGCTTCGGTCGGATTTTTAGCCTGATCATTACTCTGTACAGAGCATTACGATTTACAATATCGTATGTCTGCCAAAAGTCAACGAATAGGTGGTACACATCGATGTCACATTCCCAGCACTTTCCAAGCACCTGAATATTTCGTCCGTTGTGGATCGTCCGGATCTGAAGCCACCCAATTATTCCCCCATAATGATGTCTGTACACTCTCTCAGTCATCGTTCGGTTATATTTGTCAGCATTTTGCATCACGTGAACAGCAATGACATTCCCCTGTAGGACAAATTACATTTGTCCTCCAGTTGTCAGGTATTTTTTCGGTTGTCCAGATTCTGTTGATTAGTTTGTAGATTCGATTGGAGAGTCCTGTTTTTTTTTTTTTGAGAGGTCGGCTGGGATGATGTGATTTTTATTTAAACAAAGCTGTATCTACTTCGTACAAAGTAGGGAGTGTGGGGTTTTTATCCGTTTGAGTCATCCGGAATGAGAAAGGGGTGGGCATGTGTCATCGTTGGGTTCAACAGGTCTTGAAAATACTGAACTCATCTTGCTTTTATTTGAGTCGCGTCGCTGCTAACATTGCCTTTCGGATCTCTACAGAGGATGGTTCATGATTTGAAACCTATTCTCATCTATTTCACTGTGTTAAATGTTACTTGAACTTGAAATGGTGATTTTCATTTTTCTTATTAATCGTTTCTAGGCAGACCTCCTTGAACCACCCCTGACGGTTCCTCTGTTCTACACGCCCAAGGGCTTTCCATCCCTAATTTTTTGCCACATTTTGTCACTACTTTCCTCAGGACCAGCATGAGGTAGTGCGTCGAACGGTGCTTTGATTGTGGACATGTAAGCCACTTTCACCGGGTCGTCTTTCAACTTTTCCGCATTGATTTCAGGAGTACAGCTACTGTAGCTATGACTGTTTTTAGCTATTTGACAGCGATGTTTCCCTATAACGTCCGATAGTAGGAAGGATGATAATGTTGCTACTTCTTGGGGAAACTCTCGCAGGGCACACGTTAAAAAAGGGATCGCCCATTCCAAGACCCAAAAGAATACTACATTTTACGTTGACGAAGTCTTGCCGTTTGATCTGTCCAATCCGATGCTGTATCCTTCTGGACACATTGATATTTTCCGAGAAAGCGTTGCCAATGCTTCGCTAAACCCTTACCAGGAGGGCCGGTCTGGATAGTTCTTTCCATTTTAAGAAGCCATCATCCTCCTCCGTCTGCTATTTTGATGTCAAAATATTCAGTGGTCACCGCGTAGAGGTGGAAGTACGATTCGATAGCAGAGCTGTCGATGTTGAAATACAGGAGACCTTTCATATGGTTTATGCTAGCCGTTTACCAGATCACGGTATCGCCTGTGATCCTTACTATCATTTGACCATCGTATCCTGATCCCACTCTTGTGAATAATTATGAACAGTGTGGCCTAAATTAGATTCGCGGACGACGTTGAACTAACAGTTGTCGCATGCCACCACGAAGAGGTTTGATTTAAGTGAGTGTAGCAGTTTTTGGTCTTGAATACTGTTTGGAAAATATCGGTCTAACGCTGGGCAGACATAAGACGGAAGTAATACTTACCAGAGAAAGTGAATAAATTCTAAAAAAAAGCGAAAAATTTGTAAATTGCATTTCAAAATTTTCCCGGCCTTGTATTCATCCCAGTCCTCTCAAGCCCCACGTATTTATCATAATTTTAACTGTAATCAGATTGGAAATAATATCGGAACCGTGCCCTGAAGCTTTTCCCGATACTTTCCACTTAATCTCATCCTAAATGTAAATCTCCCTCCCATAAAATCAACATTAATTCAATAAATCCCCACACAAATGATGGCTATCGATCCAGTTCCGGGAACATCAGATGTTCAAATCATAAATTCCGAGTAAGATTCAGTTACATTTTCAGCATATTGCATTAAAATTATATTATACTGGCGTGCATAGCACAACCGTCTGGATTGACCATTTGTTGAATAAAAAACACCACCATCTCTCCCAGACACGTCTGAGGATGTTGGCCATGGTGGATTATATCTTTGGGGCAATTTTCACTAGAAAACATTTGTTCTGCCATACGGACAGCTGCCCGGATTCGTTTTTCCGGAAAAATTATATTATTGTATATTTCATTGGCAATATTTAAGTGGAAATTTATTGTTTTTCACCAGAGGAAAACGAGAACAGAATGTTGAATGGGTTGCAATGGGTTTCATTGAGATATTTGTTGTTGAGAAGATGCGGTGATTCAAGGAAGGAAAACCCTGAACGTTACACTCGCTTAGAAGTAGCTTTGATTCTTCTTCTGACTGAATCAGGACCTTGTTTTTCTTTTTCGTTTCAAGATGATTTAAATGATGGCTCTTTATAGTATTTAATATATTCTAAGTATTTTTTCATTACAACCCAGGAACATGAAAGTTCTTCTCACTCTCCTTTTTGGAACCCTCCAATTTGAATACATTTCGTCTGCTGCAGTCTTCCATGTAATTAACAAATCCGACTTATGTGATTAAACCCTCAAGAATTGTTGCTCAATCTCCTAAAGCCCTTCAAAGTAAAAATCAAAGGCACTTACACCTCCCCCAAAATTTTGCCTTTAAGGGCACGTTTCCATGCGTTAATTTCATTTTCAGTCTCGCCAAGCAGCCCTCGGGACAAGATTGTCGTGGCAGCATCTTCGTCATAAACTTCTCAAACTAAGTTGCATTCTTTGCAGCAGCCTGAGACGCCAATTATTTGATTACGAGCCAATTACAATGCGAAATTGAAAGAAGGCTTTCACGGTTTGACTGAAAGAGGATACTCGGCATTTCGACTTGTAGGCGTGAGTACGTTTCCAGTCTGCAGCCTGCGTGGAGATTTAAATAGGAACAAAGTGAAGCAAAGCCAATTTTTTGTCCCTCTTTATGATTAAATGGCTGCGGTTTCGTGGATTATCAATTTAATTAGGATCTTCTTACGGCTATTACCTCTACTACCGCTTCTTGTAAGAAATGCCAGCAACCATGAAGCTACTGTAAGACGCTTCAGTCACTGTAATTTGGATTGCCAGAAGAAAGATTGAAATCAATGGTTTCGTTGGAAGCCTGATTTTTCGGTTTGGCGATTTTGCCCTAAAGTTAATTTTTTTCCAATATGATCTGCATGTTCATTATAGTTCGAAAGTGAGCAAATATCAGGCAGTGAGTGAACATATGTACGCCAATTCCTGCTAATAGGCTACATGGTTACAAAGGTGAGTTCATTATGAGCATTCACTTCATGGCGGCTGGATATCTTTTTATTTAGAGAGAGAGCTTACCTTGGATAGCAAGGTGCAAGAGGGGCCTAAATTTGATTTGACTGTACTAATGACATACCGCCGTTAATAATATCATCGTTTCAGTGGTGGTAATTGTTCGTTGTCTTACTATTTTGAAGGATGTAGGACTGAACAGCTTAGACAACACTGTAAATAGCAAGAATGCAAAGACCCACCTCTTTTTTTGGAGCATGCTGGTCTCAAGGACAAGTAAAGGAGGAGGCTTTTTTTGGAGGGGGTAAGTGAATGTATTTAGGCGCAGAGTGTTGGAGGCTCGCAATGGTACGTCGTCGGACTACCAACTGAACAACTCCCCATTGTCAGAGAGCTAGCTTGGAACCGTTTATCACATTACTTCGGGCTAGTCCCCGAAATTTCCTTGCGGAAGCCTTCAAATCAGGGAATTCCTTTCACCAAAGGGAGGGACGAGGGGGAAGGGAACTGTCAGTCCAAGGAACCTCTCTCATCAGTCAACGTTATTCAGCATCTCCTCGACAGTGTTGTCTGGAGAGAAATCCCTGTGTTTAAATTGAGCCGCTGACGAATCCCTTCCCACCTTCCACAAGAAAAAAAGTATAATGGGCGTCGTCCACAACGCCATTGCAAAGCACACAACCCGGAAATTGTGTCTTTCCAATCTTGGAGAAAGTAAGCCTGAAAACCTCCATGCCCACTTAAGAACTGGGTAAGAAAATAGTCAGTCTCACAATGCTTCCGATTCAGCCACGCACCTAAGTTGTCAAGGAGCTGCGCAATCCAAACGCCTCTTATTTCATTTTGCCAAGAGGGTGCGTTGCCGTTCTTCACGATCAACATCCTTTAGCTCTTCTCCATTGCGCTTGCATATGGCTTAACGCTTCTTAGAAATAAGGGCAACGGGAATCACCCCCGCGATCACCACCACGGCCATTTCAGAGAGAGTACGGAACGTAGACGCCATCCGCAAAGCTCTCCGTCTCTGGACTTCCGCGAGATGCTTACGATATACCTCCTTACCAAGAGCGTCCGCCCATACCTCTGCATCGTAGAGTAGGACAGACTGCGTTGAACTCATCAGGAGACTTTGTCTCCTAGACGCAGGACCACCAATATTTGCCACTAGTCAAAGGTCCGGCCTAAGGATGGATTTCTTCGCTACTATCAACGTGACCTCCATCCTCCTCTGATCCTCTAGCGTTTCATAGAGCATGGAGCGGTTTCTCAGATAGTCCTTCAATATCCGTAAGAGATAGTTCGGGACGTGGATAGTATTGACTAGTTTGCCTAGAATGTCTTTCCATCTAATGGAATTAAAGGCGTTTTCGATGTCAAGCGTTACGATGAGCATCACCCGTCGAGTTCGTCGGTTATTTGACTCCGCTCGTCGAACGGCATCCACGAATTGTATGACAGCATTAACTGTGGATCTCCATGCTCTAAAACCAAACTGTCATGAAAATAAGTCTCCGTCAGCGCTGATCAGCGTAAGCCTCGCTACCAATGAGACGGGAAAATGGCCTCTTTCAGGCAAGCGTCGAATGCGTGAAAATTAGGTCTGGACGATGTTGGAATAAGAGTTTGTATACCTCTCCTCAAATACCACTGGGTCCTGGGGCCATGCGGGAAACGCGAGATATCGTGACAAATCCCCCGTCCGAAAGGCTGGCCCAAATCCAAGAAAATTGAAAATTTCCACGACTTCCGGGTCGACAAAAAGGCCAAAAATGCAAAATCGTCGGATTTCGGCCAGCGATACCTCGATCGAAAGGGGAGGCGACCCAGATTCCAGAAATGCAAGAATTTTCACGCTACCATGCGGGAAACGCGAGATATCGCGAGAAATCCCCCGCCCGAAAGGTGGGCCGAAATCCAAGAAAATTGAAAATTTCCACAACCCCCGGGTCGACAAAATGGTCAAAATGTAAAATCATCGGTTTCCCGCCGGGGATACTTCGATCGAAAGGGGAAGCGACCCAGATTCCAAAAATGAAAGAATTTTCACGCTACCATTCGGGAAACACGAGATACCGCGAAAAATCCCTCGGCTGAGAGGTTGCTCAAAATCCAAGAAAATTGAAAATTTCCACGACCCACGGGTCGACAAAATGGCCAAAATGGAATATCGTCGTCGTATTCCCGCCGGCGATACCTCGATCGAAAGGGAAGGCGACCCAGATTCCAGAAATGCAAGAATTTTCACGCTACCATGCGGGAAACGCAAAATCGTGGCTTTGTTCCGAATATTGCTCTGCCAGGTCGCCTTTTGGCTGATCTGTACTCTGTCATTATCTTATATGCCTTGTCCCGGTCGTTTATGTGCCATGCGCAGAAAGAGTGCCGTGGTGGAGCACACTGATAGCTTGTGTCTACCGTTTCGAAGGCAATGTGTTGATGGTCGCTTGCTGAGAAGTCTTGCAGAACTCGTCACCCGTCGACCAGCGACACCAGTGACTCCGACGCGAAAGTTACGTCTGGGATGTTTCCCACGCAGCCTAGGGGCCGGAACGTTAGGGTGAATCCGGTGTTTAAAAGTACCAGTCCTGTTTTCGCCGCCATTTCGAGAATTCGTTTCACTCTGGAGTTTGAGTGAGGCATACCCATTCAAATGCCCTGGCATTGAAGTCACCCCCGACCAGAATCCGCCATCCATGCCCAAGACAGCGTCCTCCAAAGCATCAAGCCTGCGTCGAAAGTTCGGGTAAGGACTGACAATTTTGCTGCTCGATTGGTGACTTCGAAGCAATGGGTGTCAAAGCGGATCTTATTGTCGAAATGACTCCGAGGTCTTGAGTGGAATTTAAGGAAGGTTAGAGAGGACAAGGTGAAGAGTGCGAACTAAGTGGTTTCTAGAAAGGTTAAACTGGAGGTCGCCACAGGTGTACATGGAAGTGGATAGAGGAAGAGAGAGGAGGAGAGAATAGGAAGATTGAAGTCGGCACAGGGGATGAAAGGATTTGAGGGAAACAAAACGATTAGAACCTCTGATAATCTGTGGAAGAAATCCTCGTACAGAGAAGGTAGGTTGGGGCAGGGAAAATATACACACGATATGATACTGAAGCGTACGTTTGGCGGAATGACTCCTATGGTGATAGAATCGTAGGTGAAGGAGGAGGAGGAAAAGAAGATTTCGGCACGGAGAGGGGATTTAACAGCTATTAGGACACCTCCGCCAGTTGTCTTGCCAAGCACAGCACAGTCTCTGTCACAACGAAAAATAGAGTAACCTTCGAGGAGCTCGGAATCTAAAATCCTGTCATTCAGCCAGGTTTCAGGGATGCAGATGATATGATGTTGGAATGCTAAGGCAGACAGTTTGAAATCCGACAGCTTGGACCTTAAAACTCTTACATTTTGATAAAGGAGTGTATAGTTGCCGGTATCATTTAAGTTCGGCGAGGCAGGCGGGTGGGCCGGAAATGTTCGCTAAGCTTAGTCCTCTGACTGCTTGTCGTCAGTTGTTGCCTTCGCCATGGGGAGAAATTGGACTTGGCACCACCATTTGACTGTCCAGCTCATCGGAGTCATGTCCTGTCATGTCAGTATTTCGCAGCTAAAGTCTATGAGAGTGGGCTAAAACTGATATTCCTTGATTTGCTTGAAATGGGACCGTTCTGACTTTTCTAGAAGTAACCAATATTATGCGTCCCATTAATTAGCAACAAGTTTATTCCCTTCGTAGATTAACAGAAAGACATCTCATTCGTTTGAGGAAATACACGTATTTGTCAATTATTGCGGATAATTTTCCTGCCGAAATTTAGATTGTGCATTTTTTGGAGGTTCGGCGTGCAATTGTTCAGACAATACACTGCAAAAGATAATGGACTGTATCTAAGCGGCATCTTTCTACTCGTATAGAGGCTTTCCATTCTATTTCTTGGATCGGGAGTCAGATAGTGATCAACTGTTCTTTAGTTTATTCCTGACTACAGCAAATATTTTATATCTTTCTAAGTCTCAGTGATTCGGAAATAGCTTATATGAACATAATTTATCGTTGTTCAATATTTCTGTCAGTTCCAATACAAAATATATGTCAACACTTTAGGAATTTGAAAGATGTCAGCCTACTCTGTCAAGACGGATATTCCCTATGTTATCTATACGGAAAAACAATTAACGGTTCCCATTTACCAGGAATCTGAGTAATCCTAAAACATTCTGCCAAAAACTGCCAGGCACCATGATAACGTAATTTCCCTTAAAATTCAATGACTCTTCATTGTACAACTGAATTTTTGAGCAAACAATCACCTTGCCAGGTACCAAGTCAACATTTATGCATGCAGAACGATACGCTCGTCTTGAGAATGCACCTTTCCTATTTTTCCTTTTTAGAGCGATGCACTTGACTTGAGAGTGCAATTTCTAATAATTGCAAACCCTTCAAACATCTGCCAACACACACCGCATGCCCAGCCATACCGCAGAACATTGAGAGCAATAAAAATGCCGAAAAGTCAATTTAGCGAAGGCGTTCATCCTTGAACACCTGCCGAGAGCCTGGCGCCAACCTGTTCCATACTAATGACTTCTGCATAATAATCTGCATTTCACTGTTTTTGTAGGGTCTCCAGAAGTATGTCCTTTTTTGTGTTTATCCATTTCAGGTCACATAAGTCACATTGCCGCGGGTGGAAATGTCTGGTGTAGGCGGCTAAAAGGATTTTAGGGATGATCCGGGTCTTAGGACATTACTCTGGATTTGTTCGACCTGAAATAGTATATGAGGGGTTGGAGTGTCAGTAGTTTGTGGACATTTTTCTTTCCAATTGATTGAATGACAGTTTTGGGTTAGAACTAATACGCACTTGCGTGATAAATGATTCACGCACTTGTTCAAGTTTTTGAGGGACATGTTTTCCGAAAAGTTTTTCAGGACTGAAATCAGATGTGGGAATATCTTATTAAACTTGGAAAAGTGATAGGTAAGCCCCCTGAAAGGATAAGAGTAGTAGAGCCGAAATTGTACAATATCTTGAAGCTGCCATTTCATTGACCAACTTTTGAACATTTAGTAGTATAGCTCTCTCTCGATTTTTTCAAAGAGCTCTAAACCCGTATGGGCAACCTACAAAATATTTTATTGGAAACTTTTAGCTTTCGTCATTATCAGATGCACAATAGTCTTTGATTTCAAAACCCATTTTTACCTAAACATTCCATCTGCCCTGAAAGCAAGAACCTAATCGCAATATAGTGAAACGATTAATTTTCCAAGATGCATGAAGATGCAGCACATTCGCAATAGATACTCTGCAAATGGCAATTTTCATCAGCATCCCAATAAAAAAATACAACTTGAAATTTCGAAGGCATGATGGCTTGAGGGTGTCTATCAGATAATAATCAATAGTCGGTTCTAGAGGATTTCACAGAAATGCAACTGAGCGAAACAGCAGGTTCACAGGATTCCATTCCCGTGTGGATGTATTTTTTGAACACTCAAGAATTTTTTTACTTTGATGACCAGTCAACTGGTAATTGACGAAGGAAGAAAGAAGCCTGCACTAAATTAAGTGGGCGTTAGTGAGTTTCAGATATGTTGTGTTTTGTGGGTGATGCTTGATTTATATGAATGCTTGAGTATGTTGACTTGGTAAAATGTTTTGCTGTTCTGAGTTTGCAACACAAACTTTACCTTCAGTGCCACTCTAGTAACAATTGTTGGGCTCTTGTATCGCTTTATTATGTATGAAAAGAATGAATTAAATAGGAGATAGCTCCAATAAAATTCATTGGCCAGAGCTAGTCAATCGGAAAAGATATGCCCCAGGATTTCTCCGTCCTCTCCGCAGCTCCGGCAATGCGAATTGTAGGTTATGCCGAGTCTGGCGGCATGGTCCCTAATAAGTCAGGGCTTCGTGCAGACCATCATTATTCTGTACGCGTTTGCATGGGTCTAACCCAAAAGCTCCCTCGATTGGGCCTTGTTATAGGAGGGCCAAATCCTCCTCCACTTGGCGCAGCTGGTGAAACTTTGTGATCTGAAATCAGCGCCTGCTAAGTGGTGCGAGTCTTCCCAGCCGCCAGCGGGACGCCAATCGCACCCTCCAAAGGATTATCGTGAGCAGAGATCCGTTCTTTCCATGACCGGGAACCCATGGGAGGGCGCATGCACCACTCCACCAGCCTGAACGATGTCGCCACTGAGTACAAACCCTTTATGACCGACTGGTTGACGATCTCAAGACTAGTGCTCACCCGTGTCGGTAAAAGTCCCCAGGTCTTACCTATCGCAGCCCTACAGTACCAGAGCAATCTGCAAGATTTCCTAGCATTCACCGTGAATCCATTACCAAGAGCCATAATATAGGAGAGAGAAATCCCTCCCTGTGGCCAACCTTTAAGATACCCTGCCTCCTGCCTCTCCATTCTAGCCTGTGAAGGATCCAACAGATTAACAGCGGATCAATGCTGTCTTCAGGCGATCTATTAGCCTTTTCAGTCCTTTTAGTACAGAGGAGGTCAGATTGATCAGATGAAAGTTTTTTGCGTCCTTGTAGGTGGATTTGCCTGGTTTGGGAATAAATATCACCTTTACGTCCCGTCTGTTAATTGGAATATAAGCGTGTGCTAGGCATGCATGGTATATATTGCGAATATGTAGACCCAGGGCATCCGTTCCGTTCCCTCTATTGGAGGAATGATGACATCCGGACTTGCAGACTTGTAACTATGCAACGAGTTAAATACCCACATTACTGGCTCCAGTGACATTACTTTGGATGTCAGATTCCAGTCTCTCGGTTGAGGGCTGTATGCACCTATCTAATCCGAGATGAGATTTTGGATGCCGCTTTGGAACTGCACTTCAAGCAAATGGTTTGCGTGTCTTCATCGCTTTCGTGGTACTTCCCGCTCTACAAACGTAAATAACTCAGTTTCTGAGTGCCTTCTTTGATAAGGATTCGTTTCAGCTTTGAAGTTGCCTCAACACAGTTAGTCTCTTCGCAAAAGCGTCTCGATGATGATCATTTAGCCGATTTTATGCTCTTCTGTAGAACTTTCTCTGCCTCTCTATATCGATTCCAGCCAGCGGCTGAATCAGACTTCAGAGCACGATCCAGTTGCATCCTTGTCGTTCTCCTCTGTTTGACAAAGTTCCAGTTCCACCATGGTGTATTACCCTCCTTTGACGTCTTGAGTAGACAGCTTTCTTCGAAAGCTTCTCTCGTGCTAATTGTGGCTATCTGGGTTGCTTTATCAATTCCAGCAATGGATTTGATACGTCTACCATGGATCGTAACTTGGGCACACAGTTCTATAATATTTTACACGTCATTCAATCTGTCTTCCGCGTATTCTGAAATGGAGTGGTTGGAGGTCGGTTCATGTCCGTAAGTTAGAATGGAAAGAATCACAACTGTGTACATCCAGAGAACCATCCTCAGTCGAAGACTCGATTTCCTTATAAAGGACCTCCAGCATGCAGCCATAAAATGCTGTACAGTTCTATTTTCAATTTAACATAGGATTCAAGATAGCCGATTCCCCCCCCCCCTCCTCCCTTGTCTCGGTGATAAATAGCAGTACTGGTTCGATTCGAATGTGCATATTGCAGTCCACAGACACACTTTTCCCTACGCGCTCTCCGTAATTTTAGGAAACATACCTGATACCAATATCACCACACCCCCATCTTCACCCACTCCTCTCCAATATCCATAGAATTTCATACGACACTGTCAACCAGAGCACCGAACAGTTGGCACCACCTTGGGGCGTTCCTCTGCTCACACCTCTCGTCAAGTGGCTACCTCCGAGATAAGATGGGGCTAATCTGTTTTTTAGCATGAATACTATCCAATGTGGAGGAGCCCCGATCGGGTCTTGTAAAAGATTCCTTGATTATTTTGGTGCTAAGGTTGTTAAATGCTCCCTCTATGTTCAGGAAGGCAACTATGGTATATTGTTTGTGATATAGTGGCCGTTTAATTGTGCTAGTTACCTCATGGATTTGCCTGTGAGTAAGCATGTTGAAACTTGGAAAAGGAAGGTAATTACCGATTTGATAACCTCACAAAACGGGCTTCGTACCTTCCAGGGAAAGCTCTGATTCACACTGGCGGGGAAATGCGTATCGACTAGCTGGTCCTGGGTCCCACCAGAAGATTCCGCTCAAGAGTCTTTCGACTTTTTAAGACAGGGTTGGCTTCCTATGTTCCTTGAGAACAATCTAAGTGAGTCTCCCTGCCATTTAAATTCTTCTTCTAGTTATTTAAAGGAGATCCCCGAACTGGAAAGGTTTTTTTTGCTGGTTTCTTACCTATCTAAAATAAGCCCTGGTCCCATTAAGTTAATTTATCTTTTAGCATCCATACATATTCTTCTCAATGAGCCTTTTGAACTGAGGCTTAAGAATACACCCAAAGTATACAAATAAAAAGGACCTGTAAATTCTTTTTTGGTACCGAAACATCAATTCCACCTCGGGTACGGACTGATATCATGGCTTCGACAGTTGGTAATCTAAAACGATTATGGGAGGCGTGGTAGGTCTGTTAATTGCTATAAGTGCAGCATATCATACAAGAAAAGGAATTGCACCAATGCGTTTGTGAGGGAAGCAGTAGTTGCTGCAAATAGCTATAACCTTATACCGTATTACGAAAGAGCTTGCAAATGGTCGTAAGCCGTACGATAGTTACCTGGGGAATGTTAATGAAAAGCTTCGCAGACACGATGATGAACAGCTGAAGAAGTGGAAGGAGTATTCGGCCATGATTTTGAATTCCATAACATCCAAATATAAGCGAAACTGTTCCTTTAAGTCCCTTCAGTTCCTGTAGAGTTTCTACTTCCACTCACTTGTAAAAACTGTGAATCTGAGTTTTACGTAGCGAAAAAAGGAATGATGCCTTAGATATTGGAGATAGGTAACTGCCTTGAGTGCGATTACGAGAGAGGCGTTTACGTGCTTTCTGTTCTCGAAAGATAATAGCCAAAATCATGGTGAAAACTGCAGTTACTGTTGATCTCTCCCAGATAGCGAAAGTAGGAGATGATCGTTAAGATTCCTATGAAGAGCACCCGTACTGAGTGTGACAATTTGAGAAGTATCTGGCCACTCCCTACCGCTACAAAGATAATAGCTAAAATGATTCTGGAATGCATTAAACAACATTTCGAAAGGTTGATCGCAGAGAGCAGGCTAGTTTCCTTTCCAGATCCTCCAACATAACCCTACGGATCATTTTGGAACAGTGCGCGGAGGTTAGATCTTCGTTGCACCTGCTATTCATCGATTTCGAAAAAGCTTTCGATAGCGCGAAAAGGTAGCGTATCTGAAATGCTCTACACAGAGCGGGTATTCCGGAGAAACTGATAGTTGTTGTCAGAGCGACATATGATGGCGTAAAATGTCACGCACTGCGCCAAGGTCAAATCTCAGCGGATCCTAAGGTCCAAAGCGGAATCCGCCAGAATTGCATCTTATCACCGATATAATTTCCTCTTTTTACCGGTAACATTCTTGATACTGCTTTGCCCGGAGGACGTTGAGGTCGTAGATCCGATTTCGCTGCCTTGTCTAAAATCTGGAAATGCAGTTATCTCAAGACTAAGATCAAGTTGAGACTGTTCTGTGCTAGTGTTCTTTCTGTGTAATTGTGTGTAAGTAGCACATGGAAAGTGACCTCCACTGTTAGCGAAAACATGAAGACTTCGTCAATACCTGTCTGCGTCGTATCATTGGAGAACGCTGGTCTGACACTATTTTAAACGAATTCCGACCAAGTTGGTTGCCTGACTGGGCACTCGTACGCACTGTGATCGGAAGGTGGTAGTGGATAGGTCACGCATTAAAGAGGGTCGACAATTGCATTGCTGGCTACGCCATGCACTGGAATCCACTCTCCCAGGGTGACCGACGAGTGGGTCACCTCAGGGGAAGCTGGTGTAGAACAGTAGAGAAGGAATGCAGGTGTCTAAGGAAATCGTGGGGGGAGTTGAAGCGCGTTGTAGGTAACCGCGAACAATGGCTCGTAGTTGTGGTACAATGAGTAAATGGCAACTATATATAGTGGAACAAGAAACACCTTGAAAATTTTATCAACAGAGAGAAGCCTGGTTTCCGCTTTGAATTCCTCTTTAACACCCTTCAGATTATTGTCAACAACTTGCAGGGGCTCGATGTGCGTATGTGTGTTTTTGGCTTTTATACTGCCTTCTCCTAAAACATCCCGGTTACGCGGATGATATTTGTTTGCTCACTCACAGAGTCATGAATCGTGGCCAAATGGCTCTAAATTTGAAGAAGCTAGCAAGCAGAGTGAGACTAAATATTAGACATCTACAAAATCAAAGTTCCTAGTCGGACTAGTCCTGACACTCTTCCTATTTGCATTAACGTGCAGAATATTAAGACGTCGACGAATCTGCCGTTTCTGCCGGTGGTGGCGCCATCGTCCTTCGAGGCATAAATAGTGCCAGTCGCAAAATATAGGCATCAAAATAGTAGAGTCAAGGCTCCTTCACGGCATCGATTTTTTTTATTTATTTAGAGTCGATTTATGATAACGACTTGGGATATGTCAAAGTATCAAAGCTGTCAAGCCGTTCTTTGGAATAATCCACAGAACTGACATAATACCATAACTCTTCACTTGATTTTTAGCTGCACTGGACAACCTCTACAACCTCTCCGCCCATACGGCAGCAACGTCTGGAAGAGAAGGTCTCCTTGTTCAGTATCTACTTAGAGGCATAATTTCATAGGAATCTTGAAATATAGGAGAAGCTTTCTTGGTTTATTTTCAAATCGAGCAGATGTAGTCCAATCCAATTCTTACAGCACTTGAAAAACTTCGCTACCCATGTCATGATTATCATGACCATTGCAGACGGATGTGGTGAATTAGTTGATCATATAAATCATATCTGCCGTCTTTTGCTTCGCAAGTGAACTGTCTCGAGCCACGCTGTTATGGCACTAATGGTGGCTGTTATGGCACTAATGGCACTAATGGTTTCGTTAGAATACACTTCACCGTCTTCAGGTTGTTTCGCGACGGCAACCACAGCTAGATCATCTGCGAACCCGTTAATCGTGGCACAGGAAGGACAAGGGGTCGTCAACGATCCTTAACGGGTCGCTTACGATACAGGGAGTGGCGTTCCCGAGGTGCCCGAGCAAGTAGTTCTGACCCCCTGGCTGGCATAATACCTGTGTCCTAGGTAGTAGCCTCGAGAAAGTTTCTCGGTGAAGAGCGAACTGCTAATGATCGATACACGCCGAAACATACTGGTGTCCCTGGAGCCGTCGACAACTCCTTGTCAACGTCGATATAGTGATGTGAGCGCAGCTTTGCCAAGGTGGTAGTTGTGGCGTGCATCAGGAGCCAGCCCCTTCGGGGCCCTGGTCGGGTAGTGTGCATTGAACCGGTAATCGTAAACCGCATTGCCCCGAGCGAGCACTGATCCGTCCGTGGATCGTAGATCAGGTCTCAGGGAACTGGGGTAGCGGCTTTGTCCCCGAGGATATACCGGTTCCTGACTATTGCAGCCCAATCCCTTGTAAAAAAATTAAATTGCCGCTCGCTCCATCGATCCAGCGGAGGACGTAACAAAGGCTGAAATACCCGACAAGAGATCGGTATGCTCAGACGGAGAAGAGGACCGCACAGTGATGTGGAACCTGCAACAGAGACAAGACCACAGACAGTACCACGCAGTATTATAATTGCGGAAAGAGGCACAGTTAAATCTGCCGAAACTAACCACATGGTGTCGACTACTTTGGCGCAAGCTGGATAGGAAAGGCTTATTAAGAAATACGCGGCAGTTGTAAAGCGCATGTGATCTGCGACGTACCTCCAGAAAAATGTCACCAAAGGGGTGAAGAACAGGTTAGTGGAGCTAGAGGAGCTCCCGGACAGAATTTCATATTATAGGCGGACGTGGAGAGTAAGAGAAAATCCGCGGTAAGCAGAAGCAACCGCGCCTCTCGATGAAAGCTCGTACCAAACGGATCGCAGGCAGCCAGTTGTAGAGCGAACTGGGAAAAAAACGAAAGGAGGAAGAGACATCTGAAGGAGACTTCACTCAGGTACTTTCCATGGTTCAAAACTAGAATGCGGAGAGGGAATATGAGGTAACAATACGCCGCGTCATCAGAAAAACCTCTACTTAAAATGAAGGCGGACACGAAGGACGGAGAACCAAATGAAAAGGTGGGGAGACGAAGGAGGGCTAGACTCTCTAGCTCTGCTTATTAAGCTGGCGGAAGGCAAGACTTTGCCGGAAGTCCTCAACGAAATCCGTTACAAGATCAAACTCGAAGATAGCGGAGCAGAAGTGTTTTCCATTCGTAAAACAAAGGGTGGTGGAGTCCTAGTCGAACTACGCCCGAGGATAGCAAATAAACTTACGTTCTGTAAAGCAGTCAAGGGGCTTCTGGGAGAAAAAGCTTTGGGGTCCAACCTGGAACCCACGTGTTCTCTGAAAATCAGAAACCTTGACTGCCTCACAAAAAAGAACGAGGTAGAAGAGGCCATCAAGTTCAAATGTCCGGAGGTAACCAATGTCCGGATCGATACCACCTATGTGAAATCCCGAGGTCAAAAACTCGCTGTGGTGGGAGCCCAGCAATACGCGAGGAAGCTTCTAAACAGCGGGAAAATCAGATGTGGTTGGCTAGTCTGTAAGATATAAATCCGGGCCGCGCCAACCAAATGTTACAGATGTTTGGATTATGGGCACACATCTGCAACATTTCGGGGACCTGACAGACCTAAATGTAGATGCTTCACCAGGTTTACTAGTTATTCAGGTTATTTCAGGTTATGAGTGATAGTTTGCGGCGGAGAGTCAGTATTGACTATGTTAACGGCACTGGTTATTTCAAATTTAGTTTGCGATTATAGTTTGTCACTAGCAAAATAGTGAAGCGATTTCAAATCAATTAATGAAAAGAGATGAAATCTTCTTTTCCGCCATGGAAGGAAGCTTTATTTCAAGGATCGATTTGCGTTTTTCCCTAATGCTAACAAAACCAATGAATAAAATACTAAATTGTATCTCAATACTTAGCAGCCACTAGTGATAATATAGTTGTGAAGAAAATGAAAACAGTTAATGACGCTAGAACAAAAGAAAATAAGAAAGTCTGCCATAAAATATCTCTGATTTAGATGACGTTGTGAATTGAAATCCATTTTCCGCTCTAATACAATTTCCACAGTGCAACGACACAGCAGCAACTCATGCCTCATGAATCAGCTTTGATTTGTCTATTCTAAATTTAACTAAAAAATCTTTTCGATGTCTCCAAAAACGGATTCGTCGCATGAAAAAAACTGGATTCAAAGACGGGAATCGGAAAAGACAGCAGCGAAATGGATGATCTGAAAATATATCAATCATCAAGTATTTTAGATGGAAACTATCTACAGTTTGCATTGGATTCTGTAGGAATAGGGCAAAGAGAAGTCCTTTGGATTGATTGAAGCCATTTGTACTATTCCATTCTAAGCAGAAACTATCTTTATTACTGCAATATTTTAGTCCGTTTTGAAAATGATCTGGAAATGGGACTGCTCTATTTGGTTCGTTTCTTTAAACTTTCCTATACAAAGGTTAATTCTCTTGATCCATCTGAATCAGCTTCTCAGATTCAGATACATAAGAGGCTGGTGGCTGCTGAAAATTTTGTCGAAAATAATTATTTGCTTTTCCAAATTAAAGGCATAATTTCTGGGACCCAAACGTCACTTTCTGTTCTCAATAAATAGGAAATAAAAAAAAATCGAACGACCTTCGGGCCATGCAATCCGCGATTCTATTTTTGATATATGCTCAGATAAATAGACAATTTTATTTATTACTTTAGTAGGTGTTGTTTATCAGTTTTCTGCAATTTATTCCGATAAGAGCTTGCTCTATGAAGTCTAGATGAAGGTTGATCAGCCCTTAGTGTGCATAAGTCATACCTGCAATTAGCCCCAAGCTGTACATTCTCCTAAGTTGCTATTCCATTAGCTTGCTGTCTAATTTAGTGCCAATGAAGACATAGCATAGCATTTTTATCCGTTTTGCCCAAGTTTCCCCTTTTGAACTTCCTTCCTCCATGTTTATATAAATGAAGTTCTTATTTTAACTTTCAAGTTTAACTGGCTGTGAGATAATGGGTGGCCGGGCGACTCCTGCTCTTTTTCAGCCTTGTTCTGTCCAGAAGTCGATCCAACAAGATCAAATGTGCCGTTTTGCTCAGTAATAGGTTTGGTCCGGGTTGAGTCGAGAGGCTCTCAAATCACCATCTACCAGCTAAAATAGGTCTCCCATTGAGTAACTAAACCAATTAGTGTCACAAAAGGTGAAGGGGTAGCACCAATCACAACAAATGACCTGCCTGTGTAACTTTCTGGGTGATTTTCAAGCTGCCCCTGCTCTTTGTGTAGACG
Source organism: Hermetia illucens (assembly GCF_905115235.1). Classification (NCBI taxonomy): domain Eukaryota; kingdom Metazoa; phylum Arthropoda; class Insecta; order Diptera; family Stratiomyidae; genus Hermetia; species Hermetia illucens. The sequence goes on from NC_051849.1 coordinate 200,955,460, forward strand.
CTGACAGTTGCTGGCTTTTACCTATTTGGCTGGATGGGTAGTGAGTGATATTCTAAACACAGGTAATATCTCCTCCTGGCAGAGGCCTGCCTTAAGACTTTAAAGTCTGAACTTTTCTCCAACTGCAGAATGGACCCTTTTAGAAAGCAAAAAGTCCGAACCTGAGGAAGAAAGTTTCCTCCAAAAAAATTTTTAGTTTTTATGTGAAATGTAATTTTTATCTGTGTGTAATTATGCGGTGTTTCTAGCGATTAATTATTTGAAATAATAAAACTTGTGTTTCGTATTCGCTAGTGTTGATTTTTATTTTGCAAATACCGATATTTCGGGAACCACTTGTTCCCTTCATCACTTGTTAGCACTGATGACTGATTTCTACCAACTTCAAAACGAGACGTTTGAAGATGGTTTTACCATTTTTCATTTTCTTTTTCGCTGACTAAGAAACCTACTTGGGTGGTCAAAGGGTAGTATAGGTCCCAGGGCGAAACGTTGATTCGTACCCACAACGGAGTATAAAACCTGGGAAATTCCTGCTGAACCAACACCAACAGCTCTACTACCAAACCCTATCTCCACCTCCACGTGGTGACCGCTGGGAGCTCTTTCTTAACGAGATGCGAGGCAAAGAGGAAAATCTGATTTCCGACAGAATGGACATATTGGAGCGATGGGTTGAGTACTTTGATGAGGTACTGAACAACCAGAACATCGGCGAGTTGGAGGTCCCGCCAACTGAAGACGACGGACAAATACTGCCACCACCAAGTTTAGGGGAAACAGTCCGCGCAATTCATCGGCTAAAAAATCATAAGTCGCCAGGAGCCGATGGAATTACAGCCGAATTGGTTAAATTTGGAGGCGACCAGTTACACCGAGTGGTTCACCAACTTGTGCTCAAGGTATGGGACAGTGAATCAATGCCTGACGATTGGCAACGAGGCATTATATGTTTCGTACATAAAAAGGGAGATATCACACAGTGCAGCAATTATAGAGGTAACCTGTTGCTGAGTACCATCTATAAGATATTCTCCGTTATCTTGCTAGGCCGGATAGCCCCATACGCCCAGAACATCATTGGCCCATACCAAAGAGCCTTCACTCCAGGCAAATCATCAACAGATCAGATTTTCTCTGTGCGGCAAGCGATGGAAAAACTGTTGGAATATGGACGTCAGTTGCACCATCTATTCATCGACTTTAAAGCCACCTATGATAGCATAGCCAGGGTAAAACTGTACACGGCCATGGGAGAATTCGGTATCCTGACGAAATTGATAAGACTGACTAGGCTGACCCTGACCAATGTGCGAGGCCAGATAAAAGCAGCAGGATCACTCTCAAGACCATTCGACATCAACAACGGTCTACAACAAGGGGATGTCCTATCATGCGTTCTCTTCAACCTGGCCCTCGAGAACGTGATCCGTGATGCTGAGGTAAATGCAAGAGGTACGATCCACTTTAAGTCCACCCAACTACTGGCCTATGCTGACGATATCGGCATAATGCGAAGAAAGACCCGAGGTGTACAATCTGCTGGTGATTGGCGCGAGATCTTGAGCTGCACATCAATGAAGGCAAGACAAAGTATATGGTGGCAACGTCAGCAGTAAAAATCAACGAACCAACAATATCAAACCGCACTGGTCAAACGGGAAGAATAAAGATAGGAGAATACACAGAGAGAGATATACAGAATAGACCGTTGATAATTTCTCCTATCTAGGGTCGAAAATCACAACCGATAACAACTACGATGACGAAATCCGCGGACGGTTGTTGTCAACCAACAGAGCCTATTTCAGCTTACAGAAACTGTTCCGTTCGGAACGTCTCACCATAGGGTCCAAGCTCTTACTATACAAGACAATGATCTTGCCAGTTCTCATGTATTCCTCGGAGACTTGGGTTCTTAGCAAGAAGAATTGCGAACTCTTGACCGTGTTCGAGAGAAGAATCCTCCGAAAATTTTTTGGCACCCTACATGAGATGAACGATTCCGTAGTCTATATAACGACGAAATCTATGAGCGATACCACTACCGTCAAATTGTGGGTGAAATCCGACTCAATAGGTTGCGGTGGGCGGGTCACTTAATCCGTATGGATGAGGATGATCCCACCGGGAAGTGTATAAGGGCAAAATCAGTGGTAGGAAAAGAAGACTCGAATAAGGCATAATTGAAGGCGTCTTCGATGTAAATGAATGCGTATAATGTGTAGTCTTTTTCGGACATAGCCTTGTCAAGTTTTGCTGTGGGCTAATGGAGTGTTGTCTCCGTGAATTTGCCTTTCTGGTAGACTTTTTGCCTGTGGTGAAGTGGTCACTTAGGAATGTGTGTATCCCTTCTGAACCGATCTACTAGTCTTTCTAGTCCTTTTAGTACAATGGAAGTTAGATTGTTCTGTCAGAAGCTTTTTGCGTCCGGGTAGGCTTCGCTGATTTGACGATATATGTCACCTTCTCATCACACCAATTAATTGAAATAAAAGCGTGTACTAGACATGCATGCCGGAGTTGGATCCATGTCCATTACGAAATCAATGAGCCTGTGATCCGAGAGTATGATACGGTTCGATACTTTTTACTCTCCTACAAGAGCCGCATTGTCAGGAGATGCCACCATGATGTTGATGACCTCTTGCCTGATCACATTGAAGAAAGTGGGATCTTTACTCAAATTGAAGATCTGCAGATCGGTTCCTACCAGATAATCTAATAGTCTCGATCCTCTTGGACTGATGTTGAAACCTGCCCAGAATATGAGGTGCCCGTTGACATCACATTTTAATGTTACCCCCATGCCTTGATTTTTTCCATATTGGATAGGTCCAATGAATGTTCCACTGATTAATGTTCTTCTGCGTCATTGCGGGAATATGGAGCTCACTATAGAACCTCTTTATCTCCCTATTGACTTTTTATGGTTAGTTTGACCATTGTGATATCGCCATCACACAAGCCGGCTGGAGGTTTTTTGGGACCACCATGCAGGAGCGGGGCCGATCTCTTCCATTGCCATACAGCAGGTCAGCATGTTGGAAGTTTACGCCCTTGACTACCCCACCAATAACCCACTGTTCTTTGTATCAGGTATATAAATGTATTGTAGCTATTGATACAACGACTGATAAGTACAGTCGCCGTTTTACAATGTTGTAAATTTATTTCGGAAATACGACACCTCCTCTACGCTTCAGATGAAATTCCCGAGGGTGGCGCATCCCCTTCAATGGTTTTGGGAGCCGACACTTGTAAGCTGATGGTCCGTAGTAAAGCCGTTTGTTCGGGGAACGCTGATAGCAAGGAAAGTTCTCTCCATCTCTCTCCTGTTTTGCTGTCTAGCAACAGTGAAGGTGTTAAGATTACGCCCATTACGGGTCGTTTGCCCCGTGGCAGATTGTCCGAAGGCGGTTTGCCCGGAGGCGGTTTGCCGGGAGGTGGTTTGCCCAGAGGCGGTTTGTCCGAAAACTATTTGTTGCCTGAGGACAGATGCTTCGACTGGTTTTCCATCGATGGACTATGGGTTGCCTCTTCATTTGAGGTTGGATCGTCACGTCGTTTTGTCGAGACATTTTATTTGTAAAAATAAATCGAACCAGACAAGGCTAAGTGAAACTGAGGAGTATGTGGCGCAGCAGGGTTAGCAACATTCGAAATTTATTTCGATTGCAGGTAATGCGAGCGGATAGATGACGCCGCCGGCGCTCTCCGTGGCTTATGCGAACTCGCCACGAGAAGGGAAAGCCACCAGTAAAAGGTTCCGTTGGTTGAGGACAAAGGGATCGCATGAAAAACAAACCAGTCTCTTCTGATTCAACCACGGTGAAAAGAACACGCTGTTCGATAACTTTAACAAAAAGTAAAAAAATAAAGTTTTTCTTACCTACTTACTCGCAATAGTGGTCTGCTTCCGTACGTGTGTTTGATTGTGATTTTAATATCTAAAATAAAGGAAGAAAATCAAATCAGTATTCTTCAATATTTTCGTTAACAATTTGATCACATTGGCCAATGACAGCAGCAGAAACTGTTACTTCAGCATCACTGCCAATAATTTCATCGATGTGGGTGCCGCCGTTATTGTTGAGGATTATCGAGGCGACGTAGGAGTTGCCCTGTTCAATCATTCCGATAAGGATTTCGAGTAACAGCAATTCGCCTCCATGGGAGATTTGCAGCAGAACGTTGAAAAGTTTTGTGAAAACTTTAAAAGTGTTGTAACGCGGCCATCTCCCGCTTCAGCTCGCCAACTTCGTCCGAAGGCTGCTGAACGGCCGCTATGGTTGGGCGTGCGTGCACCTCGTGTACCTTATTGGCTGCAGTCGGAAGTTCCTCCAAAGAACCGGGGACGCACGCGAGGACTACCTGGGTGCCCTCCCGGAGTCGACGCAGCCAGAGCGATTTCAGCAAGCCATCGTCGATCTTGCTTCCTTTTGCGAAGCAATTGGCTAGGTGTTCGATCGCCCAACGTCAAACCTGCCAGCAGGTGATCTAATTTAGCTGACTCATTTACCGGTCTTTAACGTAGTGTAAGAGACCGACTTTACTATGTTGGCCACCAGTAGGATGGACTCCTCATCTAGTCCTACGATCTCGTAGTTAAACTTCGTCCCGTCCGCCGTGATCCCGGACATCTGGAAGTGCGCCACCAGATGGACCAAAATGAAGGGACGCACACAGCAAGGACGGTCACGGATGGGCCTGCCGCGTCTTTATTGTCAACTGACATCTATAAAAGCTGATTTTACGAAGCGAATTTTTGTCGAAGACGCAACGATACCGAATTGTACAAGGCCCTACTTTGACCGCGGCAGGCTGAACAAACTGATGCATGCACGAGCGAAACAGAAACACCAACGACGCACCCCAAAGCGGAAGCATTTCCCCGCACTACCAAGGTTCCACACCATACACCTCGACATAGTAGACCCTTTGCGAGACTCGCACGGTTTCAAGTATTGCCTTACAATCATCGACAGGTTTACGCGGTGGCCTGAGGCAATACCTCTGAAGAACATTACGGCGCAATCTTGTGCCGAAGCCCTCTGCCGAGCGTGGAATCGCTGATAGTAAGACTTCCCCTCTCAGGACCACATTTTAAGGCTTGCAACAATTCAACCATTGGAACAGTGGATACATCTTTACTTTGGGAGTAATTATTATTTAGTGTTATGCTGTCCCGCTAGTTGTCAAGATGTTTTTTTTACTGATTGCCGCACTACTGTAAGGTAGGTAAAGTTTGCGGTAGAGTTTCAGTGAAAAGTTAAAGATAACCCCTGGTCACATTCCCAGACGTAGTCCTGACCGAAAAGTTAAGTCATCGGGTTAAATTCTGTAGCCGTCCAAAAGGAGCTCCATGAATCAAAAGCAATCTTGTTTTATTTCTAAACTGATAAGTTTGGTTCATTTTTGGTCTTCAAAGTTTTGCGTTGGGCAAAAATCTGAATGATAAGTTATCTCCAGTTAGACAAAGGTCGTAGTATGACCCGAGTAGCGATAATTGCTTCGAGGAACAAATGCTGTCACTTTTTTCTGTAAAAGTGCTCCAAGGGACATTAATCTAGAAATTTTTGATTGTCACTATTAACTTCAACCTTTTCTTCCATCTTCTTTTTCACAAATAAGAAATTTCAGAACATATTTCATCACCTGCATTCCCTCATATTGGCGTCCCTAACGGAACTCCGCACGCCTTCTTTCTTTAACTTTGTACCCCAATTTATGGCTATGTGCGGCCTTACTGTCAGGACTGAAATTTGGGTTGTCTGTAGTTAATGGCTGAAACCATTTCACTGAATTATTTCCTGTTGAATCACAGGTGAATTTTTCCCCCACCTATCAGTTCTACCATTCACTCGTTTTGGTAACCTGTTTTGTTTGAAAACTGTTTTTTTTTTCAGAAAAAATTCCACCTTTTGTGGACCTCCGAAATTTATATTAATTGACTGAATCGAAAAAGGAATGGAAGATATTTCCACAAATATAGTACAGACTTCATATAACAACCCATGAAATGTGATTCCTCTCGATGAGCGCACAAAAACATATTTCATAAACAAATGACCATATTTGCTCGGTTTCCACTACATTGTCAGTGAAACGAACAAAAAGCTGACATGACATAGTAAGTGGTGCTACCATAGTGAGTAAAGCACGTGTACTGAGGAATTCCAGCAGGAGGCAAAAATAAACCACATCTACATGAAGTCAACGTCCCAGATGGTGTTCTCGTTGGGACTCAAATAGCAGCAAACGTATGCGCCACCAAGTGGGGTTAAGTCGGGATCTATTGGCAGACATGGAGTGTCCAGGTCTAATTAATGGCCGCGTTCCCATAAGCCCAAGGAATGAAAACAAGTTGGTATTGTTATCCTCCGACGATTGTAATTCGCCTCTCGTTGTAATGCTTCTTGGGGTTCTGCTTGTTTGCCCTCTTATGGGCTACCAATTGATTGTTGGTCCTTTTTGTTGCTGTTTTCACCCCACGACATGTCGTTCTAATCTGCTGCGGAACGATGCTGCTCTGTTGGTCAGTTGTTCTGTGTCGCGAATGCAAAAATCTGATAACCTTCGCATATGGTCAGTGGGGAATGTGGAGTTACCATTGGTTGGAGCCCCTCCAAGATAGACAGTTTTCACTTAAATTACTTCGTAATAAATTGATTTAGGACTTCACTGACAAGAGGGATAAGAGCAGTGAATATCCTTGTATTGTAAAAGCCAAGGAATATCACAAAATCTAAGATAAATCCCCATTATGGAGAAGAGGAGCTCACATGACGGTACCAGGCCGGCAACCCTTCAGAATGTATCTTAGTTTGTTGGGTGACTAAAAGTATGTTCACATGATCTGCAACGAGGACATTTTCAGAGAAAGAAAAACGACCACTTTGATGCTGCGAAGGTATGTACGGATTTGTGTTGCGTCCAATTATACTGTCGGTAGTCGATATCTGGATGGTTGGTGACGCCATTTGGTCGGGAATTGTTTCATTTCCAATCTGCATTTGGTTTATGGTGTTTTGCTGTATCAGCTACGGCTACTGTCGCGGCAATTGCACCAACTACGGATGCCGTAATGGCTACTGGCTTTACGGCAACATCCCTGGCTCCAAGTTCGAGGCTAGCGTCTCTAGAGATGATCACAAATGGTCATGCTCGGTATAAAACATGGTCGCAGCGTCAGTATGTTGTTCCTGGACATGTCCGATTTTTGTCGCACAGGGAAGATTCACAAATGGAATATCGTTTTTTTTAATCAAAGTGACTTTTAATCAAAGGAGCTTTTAATAATTCGCAAGGGAGTTCGAGTAAGGGACTGTTAATTAGTGGTGACTGATGTCTAGATTCCATGGCGCTTGCTAAAGGGTTTGTTTTTTGGATATGAAAAGTAACTATGGGAAAGAGTTTACGCTCGAAAAGGAACCACACAATGAAATGTAACATCTGCTCAAACTTTGATTATATAGCCTTATATGCCCTTTGTTTATGAGGTTCCATTTTTCTGGAATTGACTTCCCGAATTATCTATTATACGAGTAAAGTGGCATCGGTAATATAGTCGCCATGTAATCACTTTATTGTTTGAGAGGAATAAATTCTCATAAATTGGATTGCATAATTGAAAAATACGCGGGGTAAGACACCCAAATTGCTTTTCAATTGCAATCTAATAATGACCTCTTCCAAAAGGCACTTTCCAGTCATATGTGGTATGTTGTTGTCCTTGAAGTCTAAGTGGGGAATTATGTACCATGGTGGTCAGATTCTAGAAGTGCGCCTCAGCTTTTTTCAGGATTTCCCGCATACACACTTCTTCTATTGTTCAGCTCCATCTGTTTCAACTCTTTGGTTGGCCAGCAATATAATTGCCAGTTTTTCTTAATAGTTGATCGTCTATAGTGACTTCCGCTATCTGATGAACACACATTCACGCTGACGTATTTCATCGTCTGATATTGTGTTGGGCTAGAATACCCCCATGACGTGACTTAGACAGGTATTAATGAAGGTTTTGAGCTTGCGAGTATCAATTATTTGCTCCCATATAGCAGCCCTGCAAAGGCGGACTCAGTGCTGCTAATTTGTCGACCATCATCAAGTTCAGTGCCAACACGAGCTCAAACAACGCTACCCAGATATGCACAATGATCAACGTCTTCAATGGTCCAGCTATTAATGTATAAATAATGAACTTTCAGATTAAGAACTTCGGTATTTAAATTCGCTCCCCGCGCTGCTTGTTCTCTATGATCTCCAGTCAAGGTAGGATAGAGAATGTCTCCGAATAACAAGCCTCGGAGAAATGCCAGGGCGTCCACCTCAGTCGACGGACCGCGGTCTTGTCGAAAAATGGGCAAGGGTTCTTGACGCATGGATGGCGTCAGGACCTAAGTGAGGTCGTACGCTAAATGCTGTAACCCTAACTGGAAAGACCAAGGAACTCGCAAGAGCCTTTCGAAAAAGGCGCAATGGTATCCGCGCTCTGAAAGAAACCTGAAGGTCTGATGCCAAAAGTTGCGATATAGAACGCGAACGCGGTAAAAATGGCTATAAACTTCTCTATTTTGCTAGCCTGTGTACTCAATACGGTGTTGGCATTGTCATCCCAGAGGGTTTCTGTGATTCCATTAAAGAAGTCGAACGATTTGATGATCGACTGATAAAGCTCACCATTATATCAGCTGATCGTACTATTTACTTCTTCACCGAACACGCACAACAGACAGGTCGACCTTATTCCCAGAATGATGAAAAGACTTGTAACGTGCCTGCTAATGATTATATCAACCTTAATGGGCATGTGGGTGACAAGGCAGACGGTAACAGGTGCCATGGGGAAAGGAGTTTGGGACGTGCAATGAGGGTGGCGAGTGTATAACCGATTTTGCGTTCATCAAACGATTGTCTCATCTTCCTACACTTTATAGTGGAAACAGTAAAACGCAAATCGACTATATTCTCATAAGGCGCTGACATTTTGCGACCGCCACTGATTGCAAAGCTATTCCCTATCAACATCGGCCTTTGATTGCCGTCGTGAGAATTAAGTTACCGATAAAACGCTGGTTTATTGGCAACTTTATAAGATTACCAAGCGGGAAGCAAAGAAACCACGGGATATTGAATACTTCTGCTGCTCCAATGACAAGAATAGTACTTGGCTTATCAACCGGCGAGCGGTGATGGATAGATGCTGAGAATACTTCGAGCAGATTTCAACGGAAGAATTTGCTCATCCTCCACTTCCACAATCATTGGACCAGTTCCACCTGTCAGCGCAACTGAAGTCGAGGGAACAATAGAACGAATGAAATCGAGGAAAGCCACAGGACCTAACGACATCGCATCTGAGTTCTGGAAAACGAAGGGCTGAGACCTAACACTGTGAAACTTCAGTGAATTCTTCTTCCCTGAGGAATATCATCCACTTCACATTGCATTTCTGGATCTAAAGAAAACGTTTGATCGTGTACCACACGAACTCATCTGGTATGCTCTACGACAACACTTAGTGCCAGAAGCATTCGTGCGCTGAGTTGAATTGCTTTACCACGATCCGAAGAGTATAGTCCGAAATGTGGCGTATGTATCAAAACCGCTTTGTGTCTCTGTTGGTATTCATTAAGGAAGTGCCCTCTCAGCACTCCTCTTTGTTTTTGTTATGGACATTATCACACGGGGCATGCTACGCCCTATACACTGGTTTATGCAAATGATATCTTAATAGCGTCCAATAGCAAAAATGATCCCAAGGAACTTGACCAAAAATGGAATGATCGCCTCATGCAACACGGTCTCAGATTGAATCAAAACAAAACTGAATTTTTGACGACCGATTTCCATGAAACAGGCACAATCACTGTCAGCGGCAATAACTTACCATCGACTTCGATGTTTATACCAATCTTGGCAAGTGAATTCTCTTTAGCGCGAATTACGTGACTATACCATCGAAGACGCCTCTCTCGTAATTTTTCCACGATCGGTGCAACCCCATAACGATCGCAGATATCCTTATTTCGGATGTTATCAAAATGTGTCACGCCACTTGTCCAACGCAACATCTTCGTCTTCATTGCCGCAAGACGCCGTTCATTATCTTTTATAGTCGGCCAACACTCAGAACCATAGAGAGCAACAGGACGGATGACATTGTGATAAATTTTATATTTGATATGTTCGTTAATACGTCGATCACAAAGAACACCAGTTGTGGATCGCCACTTCATCCGGGTTGCGTTAATGCGTAAAGCAATTTCAAAACGAAGTTCTCCATTGGCTGATAACGTTGACCCGAGCTATTTAAATCGCTCAGTTCTGAGTAGATCACTGCCGCTGACAGTTTGTGCCTGTGATTGTATCCAGGAATAGTATCAGAAATACAGGACTGCGGTAGGCAAAACCAGGGACTTTCTCCACAATGGGTTACGAGATATGCACATATAAACTGAATCCAATTTTGATGTAGGCATGCACTGTCTGGTGGTCGAGGCTCAACTTTTCTAACAACTGGAATCTATTAGCGCAGGTTCAAAAGCTTGGCTACCAAATTATTGCTGAAGCAATGGAATTTGGCGGTTAAAGCTCTTGTATATCCACCGCTCCCCTCTCGGCCAATTGGAGGTGAAACAGGAGGCAAATAATGTCGATACACTATTTATACCATAAGTGGTAGATCATGGCTTTAAGATTTGGTAGATTGTATGGCTTCCAGGTTTGTCTTTGAGAGGACATGCTCTATGGTAATCAGTAAAAAAGAAGAACGTCCGATGAATGGCCATGACTCTGGTAGGCCTGTATATGTAACAATCTTCACCAAAGGATCAGTCATGGAATTCGATTCAGCTTTGATGGCCTTTCGGAAAACCAGATTACTGCGAAAAATAAAGATTTTATTGCATACGCAAATATATGTCATTTGATTGGTTTCAAAAGAATATTTGGGCTAAAATTGGGGGGCTCGCACCATTTAAATCTGTTCTAAGAGCCAAGTAGCATTAACAGGACCAAATAACAATATCATGTCATTACAGTTCACATAACCAAACTTAGAAATTTGAATTTAACATTGGAAATTGAAGAAAATGCGGTCTCTGAGCAGCATTTTCATTTTTCCTTAAAAACGGCTTTTAACGGAACACTACTCTTTAAACCTATCATCATCAACGGCGCAATAACCGGTGTCCGGTCTAGACCTGCCTTAGAAAGAAATTCCAGACATCCTGGTTTTGGACCGAGGTCCACCTATTCTTCCTTTTCCTTCAGCCTTTGTTCCGTTCATAAGCGGGGTCGGCTCGAGGTCCACCAATTCAATATCCCGAAAAGTTGTCTAGGGTAGTGGCCTACACCATCGTTCCGTTTGAGGTTTTGAGGTGTTCTGCCTAATCTTCTTTTTCTACCATAGATATGCCCCCTTTCCGGGCTGCATCATCCTCATCCAGATAGATTAAGTTACCCGCCGACCGCACCCTATCCACAAGCAGACGGTCATGGTATCCCTCATAGATTTCGTCGTTATACATGCTACGGAATCGTCCATCCTCATGTAGGGGGTCGAAAATTCATCGGAGGGTTCTTCTTTTGGACGCAATTTTTCTTGCAAATAACGCAGATCTCCGAGAAATATATGAGGTTTGACAAGATTTTTGTCTTGTACAGTAAGAGCTTTGACCCTGTGGTAAGACGTTTCGAACGAAACAGGTTTTGTAAGCTGGAATAGGCTCTGTTGTCATACCTGTTATAGGTTGTGATTTTCGACTCTAGGTAGGAGAAACTATCAACGGTCTCAAAGTTGTAGTCTCCTTTCTTTATTCTTCCCGTTTGACCAGTGCGGTTTGATGTTGATGGTTGCTTGGATTTTGGTCCTCGTCGTCTATCTTTATTGCCCTCATTTGACCAGTACTATTTGATATTGTCACTTCTTTGTTCTTTAGTGTTGACGCTGCCATCATCTACTTCGTCTTGCTTCGATTAACGTGTAGTCCAAAATCTCACGCCGCCTTTTCGATCTAAAGTTAGATTGCACATCTTGGGTTGTTCTTCCCATAATGTCAATATCGTCAGCATAGGCCAGTGGATGCGTTGACTTAAACCTTATGGTGCCTCTCGAATTTTCATCAGCATCGCGAATGACTTTTTCCAGGGCTAGATTAAAAAGGGCGCCGACATCCGTCGTTTTCAGTTAGCGGACCTCCAATTCGCCGATATTTTGGTTGTTGAGCAGTTCATCAAAATACTCGCTCCAATATGCCCATTCTTTCGGTAATCAGATTTCCCTCTTTGTCTCGGCAAGATGAGCATCGAGGTATATAAGGCTTCATCTTTCTGATTTGTTGGTAAAACGTCCGCGACTGGTGTGGTTGCTCCCTGTATTTTTCGAGTTCACAGACATATTGGCTTCCCAGGCTTCCTTTTGACTGACTTGTTGGTAAAACTTCCGCGACTGGTGCGGTTGCTCCCTGTATTTTTCGAGTTCAGAGACATATTGGCTCTCCCATTCTTCGTTCCGTTGTTAGCTTGCATTCATTGTGAAACCAACTGTTCCGATTTTTTTTCCGGCTGCAGCCAGGTATATTTCTGGCCGTATTAATAATAATGCCCTTCAGGTGGTTGTGAAGATTATTTGTTGATGCTCCATCTCCAGGACATCTGTTAGCTGCGGTTATTGCGGCATCCATTTCGCCTTTATTGGTCTTGCGGAGGGCTGTGTTGTGAATGGCTTCAGTATTCACTCTCACCTGATTGTCAGAGGGGATTATAGGTGGTGTCGTATTTCGAGCTCGGAGCACTATACCAACGAGATAGTAATCCGAGTCTATATTAGCCCCCCTATATGTTCTGACATTCATCAAGACCAAGAACTGGTAGCGTTCAATTAGCACGTGGTCAATTTGGTTGAAGGTGGTACCGTCTGGAGGGTCCCACGTATGTTTGTGGACCGCTTTCCGCGCAACTATTTCGTGCGATATTGCTGACGGAATAATCCGTAGTCCGTTATCATTGGTTTCCCTATGTAAGTTATGGAAGCCGAGGTATCGCGATGAACCCGGGCTCCATCCCTACTTGACTGTTGAAATCTCTAAGAATGGTTTTGATATCATACTTGGGACATGCTTCGAGGATCCGCTCAACTGCCTCGTAGAAGGTACCCTTCTCCGACTCTGCAGTCTCCTCTGTAGGGGCGTGATCGTTTATGAGGCCTGTATTTCTAAATTTGCCTCGCAAACGCAGAGTGGGTAGCCTTTCGGTTATATTTTCATTCATTTTTTGGCTGACTAAGAAACCTACTCTACTCTGAGCACATGGTTTACTGGATGGCCGCTAAAATATATTGTGTAGTGGCTCTTCTCCAGGAAAGCGGTTCCTGTCTAACGTTGTTACATCATCCCTATATTGGGACAGGGTATCGTCTAGCTGCTTGGCAACTCCATCTCCGTACAGAGAGCTTACATTCGCAAATCGTTATTCCGTTGTCGTTGCCGGGTTCGTCGTTTTAAAGTCCATTTTGTCCGAGGCTCCTTCTGTGGCTTCGTAACGTTGGTTTTCTATGTAGGGTTGTCGGCCCGACCTAACCCGCAACCTGGAGGGCCAGTTGGTGCAATTTATCCCGTTTTTAGGCGCGGGAGATTCGCCTTCATCCTTTTCCATCTGCGGTCTTTTGTTAAGAAAGAGCTCCCAGCGGTCACTACGTGGAGGTGGCGAAGGGTTTGCTAGTAGAGCTGTTGGTGTCGGTTCAGCAGGTGTTTCCAAGGTTTTATGTTCCATCGTGAGTATCAATCTATGTTTCGCCCTGGGACCTATACTGCGCTTTGACCACCCTTTGGCATGCTGTAGGTTAATTTGACAAACTCTTATGTTTGAAGATATAAGTGCAGTCTAATATGCAAATCGCCGCTAACTGAAAAGCCTGTTGCGTTGAGTGTGGATCTCACCGGGGTTACCAGCTTGTCCTCACCTTCCACCGAAAGTTGGGCTTTCTTGCATCCGATTTCTCTGGATATCGCCGCCTTTGGTGTAGCAACGCCCATGTCCTCATTCCCATTAAACTTTGCCGCCGTTCGCAGTGCCTTGTTTTGTCGTAGGGTAGGAGCCTCCTCAGGTTCATGGAGTCCGGGCTGCATGGATCTGTTTCCACATACAGAAATTAGAACAGTTGTGTCCACATCACCAGCTTCCCTTTCCTCCGCTTTTCCTGGTAGAAGCGGAGGAGAAGGTTCTGAGAAACAAGCCAGTAGTCGCTTGATGTCTCTTTCTGCCGAGCCTTCCTCTCCTGTTTTTTGAGAAGAGTTAGGCAAGACTGTCACCGACAGACCGGCCTTAATAAGGTTTCCAGTTCCTCTCATTAAAAGAGTTGCTGTACTATCCTTTCTGGCTGACCGCGCCGTAGATCCCGGATCTTGGTTTTCCATTGAAGTTGAGAGCCTGTCTTCCATAAATTTCTCCGTGGGGGAACATGAATCTGGTGAGCCCTCCAAAACCCTGTCTCGGTCACGACCTGATTTCTCAAAGTAGTTGGTGGATTCGGAGTATGTGACCTCTTACCACTTGAGGGTTACAATCGTTTGTTTCCATCTTCATGTGTTTTTTGGACACCCTTAGTGTAGTAGTAAACTACGATAAGCTCTCCCACCGCGACAACATGGTGCCCGAGGGAGAGAGTTTAAGGAGTAGTGCCATTGGCTTAATAAGCGGGTTAAACAAAGTGAAATTCTCAACTAAACAAGAATTTATTGGAGTTTCACCAAGAGTTGTATCCTTGACAGAAAAGAGGCGATGGGGTCATCGCCTTATTGGTGAAATGTAAGGCAGCAATAATTGATCTTTGATGAAAACAAGTTGGAAACATAGAGAGAATGTCTAGGAAGGTGAAAATTGGCTAACGGAGGAGGGGCGGGCTAGTTGTTCGCATGGGTCTGGATTTCCATGAGGAATTAAGCTGCTTCTCTATGAAGAAGTTAGAGCAAACAGTGGAAGCTTTTGTTCCGATACCAAGGTGAAGGTCAACTTTCAGCATTTTAGAAGCGCATATTTAATCAGTTGTTGCAGTCGGTAGGGTCTTAAAACTCTTAGATAGTATTGTGGAGTGAACAGTGCTCATTAGTCGTATGAGGTCGAAGAAAAGTTTCTTTGAATTCCATCACTTGGATTTCCATCAAAGCATATTTTCTATTTCAATGTTTTATTCAAATCTGAAATACATTAATACATATAACGAAAGTTATCTTAATTAGTTATTTCATAATCTGATTTCGGAAGTAAAATAATGATTTTTCATGAGAATCATCGCAAATGAATTTTCCTCATAAAGAAATGATTTCAATGAGATAATTTCGTCACACAGTATCCTGCAACATTTCTCATGCCCAACACATTGTTCATTTCACTGGAAATCAACACCTTGTACAGGTCCTATCATAATATCCTTCTTCGATTCTCCTTTTCACCTGGCAGCGATTCTTTCTAATTTTCCCTCCAATTTCGAATTTATCTTGTTCAGGTGTTCGGCCGCTCTAATCAACCCGGTCATCATTTTCGTTCCCAAGGATCTCTTTTCGATAATTAGAAAATGTTTAACGGTAACGGACAAGTGTGCGGCAACCTGACGCAAATTGAAACGGATGACTACAATAGCCTTGCAAGAAAGCCAATCAATCTCATCGTCCGGGACTATTCCGGTGAGGGCAGTTGAAGGCGAACAGGGACACAAGAGCCGCACGCATACCCTATGTACCTGGCGGTTAGCAGGTGCTGATATTTTTTCCATTATCCTCTTGAATTTATTCGATGTATCCTTGTCCTAGAAAACAACAAGTTAAGGAAGACCCAAGTTGTTTCTCATGCCAGGTTCATATCGGGTACGTAACGTTTTGAGAGAATAATCCGATGGAGACCGTCGTCCGTTGCATTCCCCTTATAAAAGGAGGAAGCAGACCAGCATCTGAGATGATAAGATGGAAACATTTTGTTTTTGCTGCTGAGTTGAGATGAGTCTTCCGAAAAGTTTTAATTCGTTGCAATCCCACGAGAATTTTGAAGAGGTTGTCTCGGAAAGTATGAGATATTCCTATTGAAGGGTCAAAAGATGCCCCCACAGTGTGGTATGGAAGTAGTTGAGTTGTGAAGCAATTGAGATTCGAAGGACGATTCACTTCCATTCTGTATCTTTTATCCGAGTTGAATATGCACAACTGGAGACCTGTCTCTTTGGGGTAGTTTTGAATGACGTTCCTTAGCTATTCAATTATTTTAAGTCAATCCTGAATATCCAAGCTTCGTATAGTTGTTAAGGATTTCTCCTTCCAATCTTATCTGAGCGAAAATCAGAACACAAGATATTTAAGACTTATTTGCATTACTGTCATCTACACTATATAGCTGCCTACCAACATTAACAAATTCCTTTGTTTTCCTCCATATGAACAAGGGTAGAAATTGCATTACATTTCTACAATCAAAATCTCCCTAGGGAGGAATTTGGCGAGCACATTTCATTCGGGGCTTAAGGATAGCTCCTGCGAGCAGTATGGCTCACATCTGGACAATATCGCATAAGTAACATTGGCCATTGACTGAAACCGAATTAGGGTAAAACGACACAACAGACAGTAATCTTCCTACTCCCGATTCCCATCCGTTTAGTCATAAAGGCATAAAGACCATCTTGTAATCCATCCGGAGAAATGCTTTCAACCTCTTGACTTGCAAAGATATACGCAATCGAATCTGAACTGAACGAAGAAAAAACTGAGCATCTTAAGGACGTGCCATTAAGAAAGGTCTAAAGGTTCCCGGGAATCCATAGGATTCCTCAAGAAATCTGTTCACCACACCATAAACATCAAATCTGTAATTGGTATGCATCATATGTATGTCGGATATATGTACGTCTGCATGTGTACACAAATGTCTTGGCAGCATATGTGTCAATTACAGAGATTACTCATTACAGGCGAATCGTCACAGTCAGAAGAGCTCAGTCCTGGTATTGTAAGTAATCCCGGCCACATGTGCGGTCGGTAAGACAAAGTGTGGGAAGTCTTAAAGACCTACTCAATGCATTCAAGCTCAAGGGTATATTTTGAAAGCGTAGTCGCATCCGTAATAAGAATGGGATCAAGACCTCCTTCGAGGGCTTGTGTCACTGCGCGATGAATTGGTCTTTAGGAAAATTTCATGAGCAATTAGTCCACAATTACCCGGGTATGAATCCACATTTGTTCAGTTGTAGACGCATTGGCAGGGGACGGAATCTGGCACGGCCAGCAATTGATCCATGACCGAAGACAAGTGCCCCAAAGTAAAAAGTGTTTCGAGTTTGATATTGAGATTTCTTTCAGTACGACTATTTCCAATTTGGTCTATTAAGATATTTCCCCCATTTTTTGGTTTAGATGTTTTTCAAGTGTTACCAGATAAAGATTTGGAAAAAATTGTCAAAATTTGTTAAAAGATACTCTGGAGACAATGACAAGTAGATAAATGGAGGAGAGAAGAAAATCCGGGCTCGGGGTGACAATTGTACAACCCCCCTACCTATTGCACAATTAAGCTGATTTTGTTAAAGTCTTCCTACTCCCGGCCTTTGTTAATAACTCCAGACCGAGAGGAATCAATCCCTTTTCCTCGGCTTGAACAAAGTAAGTTGATAGGGCTCTGGAAGTGTGAAGGAGAAAGGTGTCTCTACAAATGCATTCCACCCATTATAACCAAGATCGGTGATCTGAATGCAAGGAAGGGTTACATTACCTTGCTCAAACATCTGATCTTGGCCTCGCCTCGGTGGCCGTAGCACAAGATTTTTATAGTTTTGAACAGGCTCGCTATTGTTTGAGCCTCCCAATGGGTCAGATGAATTTCAAATAACCGACAAGGAACATCTAATCAGGGGGATCAGAAAGCGATCAGCAATAGGGGAGGTATTTTAGATGTGCTGTTATAAAACAGAGGCCGCTCAGAATGCCTATCTAAGTCGGTTTTTGTTAATAACGAAGCTAGAGGTTCTCAGCAGACTATTATACGGTTGCCATTCACTCCTTGGTGGGATATAGTGCGACACCTGCACGTCATCGTACCCAGTCCACTAAAATGCACTTCAACTTCCTCCAGGACTTGCCGAGACGCTCGCACTCCATTTCTACTATTTTGCTGTCCAAGGTTTTCGTTTGTAATAGTATCAGGCTAGCGTACATCGATGATGCAGATGAGGCAGGCGTCGATGAAAGATTGGAGCTTTCGAATGACAGTGGGGGTTCCTTTCCATCCAATACAGAAAGGAAATTAGCACGGACTAGACTCAACTTGATCTTGGTGTCCTAGACAAGGCAACAAAACTGGCTCTAGCACTGCTAATACATTGGACAACATCCAGTTCGGTGGGTGGAAACCATACTTGCGTGAAATACAAATTCATCGACACCTATACTTTGCCCATTAATGCAGATATAGAGAGTGCCTTGGTTTTGTCGGTATCTATCTTTAATCCAACTCTACTTGCCCTTCTCTCTAAATCCAGAGCCAATTGGTCAAGTTCAATGACCCGGTCAAGAAGCAAACAATTCTCATCAGCATAATCGAGGCGTTTTGGGAAAAATACCATCGTCCATTGAACTTCTCCGTGTCCTTCACATCAGGCAGCATGACGAATGTCACCAGTAACAAGAAGAAATAGAAATAGAAAATCGGTGACAAGGTGGAACCCTGTCGGACTTTACTTTCGACCTCAAATTCCTTCAAAATTTTTCCTCAATACATCATTTGACATTTTGCACCATCATATGTCGCTCTGATAATAGCTATTAGTTTCTCCAGAATGCCTCCCCCCCCCCTCCTTGCGTAGACCACTTCAGATACACTTTCTGTTCCCGCTATCAAAAGCTTTCTCGAAATGGACGAAGGGCAGCTGAAGCGGAGATCTAAACTCCGCGCACTGGTCTAGGATGATCCGTAGGGTGTTGATGTGGTCAATAGCGGAAACCAACTAGCTCTTTGCCGATCAAACTTTCGAAGTGTTCCTTGGTGTGTTCCAGTTTTACTTTAGTTATTAACTTTTCGACGGCAGGGAGCACGCAGTTACCACTCCAGAGGACATTCTTAAGCCGGGCGCCATTCTTTGGAATCTTAGCGGTATCCCCTTCTTTCACTTTCTGGAAAAGGTCGTGGTAGCAGAAGATCTGCCGTAACTAGAGGTGCAGCGATAAATAACTGAGCGAGGAGACTGACAAGCCGAGATGGTTTCTTTTCTGTTTGGAGCAGCAGTCTGTATCCGCATGTTACGATGGTTAGAGATTTCAACCTTAAAAGGTGGAGTTTCGCCAGATTTGCGACCAGATGGAAGTCTTTTCGTGATGGAGTATACACTTCTGAAATCATTGCGTTTTGCGACATCTTCCTTTTCCTTGACCAGCGCAATAACAAATTCTCTTTTTTCACAGCACGAACTGCTTTGAACTTCCTGGGCTGAAGCACTATATCGAAGGTCGAAAATGTCACACCCGCAACGGTCAAAAGATACTTCAATTCCTTTCGCTCATCGATGCTCTTCCATGATTTCGTAGTCAAGCAGATCTTGTGTTGCCTCTTTGGGTCGTAGCCGACGACATGCGTAGCACCCGAGAAAAGTACAATTTTGATTGCGCAATGCTCATTGATATTCTTAAGCGTATTCGGATTCTGATCAGTAAGATAGCTCCTACTCTCGAACGACAGTTGAATCATACAAGCGGTCGATGCTGTACTTGGAGGGATGCAGTCCTCAAACCCTGCGAGAAGTGGCGGCCGCGACACTCAAGCAGGGCCGATGTTAGCACCTCTCCTGTTATGCACATCCCGAAGGCAACTAGTAATCTACTGTCGAAACCCAATTGACCTTATGACAAGCCGTGTGTCAAGCAATATGCCACCAACAACGGTTCAGTTGAAGCTGCAGAAATCTACAAACCTCTCACCATTATCTCTAGGGTCTACAAGACCCCACCACACGTCTGAGCAAGGCCTTTGTAGAGCCCACTTTGGCCCCACCACGATCACGGTATCAGCTTTCGAAGGCATCTCCTGAACTGAATGTCATTGCTCATAGAAAGCATCCTTTTCCATTCCAACTGACATTTCTTTTTCCTTTTAATAGGATTAAGGTACGGATTTGGGGCTTCCTTCTTGTCTTGATACCTAATGAATTTGCGGTGCGGACATGCCACTTTCAAAAATGCGAACCTCATCAAGAATTAGGAAGAGAAAGAGAGATCTAGTTCATCCAAACAGGAAAATTGCTTTTCCAGGATTTTTTTCTGTTCCATGCCAATGGGATCAGCTGTTGTAATTGGTCAGTATTTGTCGTTTAGAGTGAAAGGGCACCTCGTTGGGTCACAACGTTTCGCTGAGTTGCTTTGCAATTACATCCTCAGGACCCCATTAGAGTACTTCTCAAAAGAATCTCAAATATTGGTAGTTCATATAGTACCAATTTGAATCATTGTGAGTAAAGGTCAGATACGCATATAGGAGCAGTTAGCGGTTGGACGTTAGGTATTCTCCCAGGTGAACTTTCCTTGGTAGAGGTGCCTAACATTGTCTTTTAAAAAAAATATATGGAGAAGGTTTCATGGTTCTCCTCGTTGAATCTTGAGGAAACTTCCGAATGCTTTTCAGATTCTACAGGCGAGTTCTGTGAATAGAGCGGCATATCTGCTTCCTTCTTGGCCATTGCCCAATATGGCTTAGAATCCAGAGAATCCTCATTAACGGCGCAACAATCGGTATCCGGTCTAGACCTGCTTGGAACTCCAAACAGCCCGGTTTTGCGTCGAGGTCCAACAATTCGATATTCTTAAAAGCTGTCTGGCGTCCTAACCTACGCCATCGGTTCATCTCAGGCAGTGTCTACCACGTCTTCTTTTTCCACCATAGATATTGCTCTTATAGACTTTCCGGGCTGCATAATTTTCATCCATACGGATTAAGAGCCCCGCCCGCCACAACCTGTTGATCCGGATTTTATCCACAACCTGACGGTCATGGTATCGTTCATAGATTTCATCGTTATAGAGGCTACAGAGTCGTCCATTCTCATATAGCGGACCAAAAATTCTTCGGAGGATTCTTCTCTCGAACGCGGCCAAGATTTCGCAGTTTTCTTTGCTAAGAACCCAGGTCTCCGAGGAATACATGAAGACTGGCAAAATCATTATCTTTTACAGTAAGAACTTTGACCCTATGGTAAGATGTTTCGAGCGGACCAGATTTTGTAAGCTGAAATAGGCTCTGTTGGTTGCCAAAAACCGTGCGCGGATTTCATCATCATAGCTGTTATCGGTTATGATTTTCTACCCCAGATAGGAGAAATTTTCGACGGTCTCAAAGTTGTAGTCTCTCATCTTTATTGTTTTAGTTTGAACAGTGCGATTTGATGTTGCTGATTCTTTGGTTTTGCCGTTGATGTCACCACCATGTACTTCGCCTTATCTTCATTAATTTGCATCTGGAGATCTCGCACCGCCTGCTCGATTTAGATGAAGCGATCTTGGGTTGTTTTTCCCATAATGTCAATATTGCCATCGTAGCCCGGTAGTTGGGTGGACTTGAAGAGGATGGTGCTTTTGCTTTTTTAAGATACATAACTAAAATAGTCAATTCACAAAACCTGGGATTGTTAGAAAATCTTCCAAACAGATAGAAGATTTGGATATGCGAAAGGTTTGTGCAAAGTTTGTGCCGAAGGTATTGACAGAGAAGCAAAAAGAAGTTCGAGCTTTGCACAGAAAAGAATTATTACGATGGATTATAAATGATCCAGAATTCTTTTAACTCCACTCTAACCGAAGACGAGTCCTGGATGTTCGGGTACGATCCTGTGTGGATCGGACTTCTCCCAAACCCAAAAAAGCGCGCATGAGCAAGTCTCGCATCAAAACAATGCTGATTGTCTCCTTCAATGTCAGAGGAATGGTAAATTTTGAGTTGGTACCCAAGGACAAGCTGTCAACGCAGCCTTTTGCCTGGAGGAGCTTAAGAGACTGAAACGACGAGACGCACGTGTCAGGCCTGGCATCAAAGACGTTTTCAAGCTCGACCACGGCAATGCTCCCAGCCACACGGCTTTCGTGGTTATCAACTTCCTGACCCGGAAGAAGACTTCCGTGGTGCCACAGCCTGCTTATAGCCTGACTTGGCTCCATGTGGCTTTTTTTCCGCCGGCTGAAAAAAGAGCTGAAGGGAAAGCACTGGGAGTCAGTGGAGAACATTCAAGCTCAAGTTACAAGGTTCCTGAGAGACATTCCAGTGGAGGAGTTTCAGGGTGCTTTCCAGGCATGGCAGAATCGTCTCCGAAGGTGTATCGATGCCGGAGGAGACTATTTTGAAGAATTTTAACCGTCTGTACCAATCGGATGACTAAATCTACTTTTCCCGGTAAATGCGCATTACTTTTATATGGTACCCTATACGAGTATTTATCTTTGTAAACATGAAATCTGAATCGCTTGATGAAATACCCTTTAACTTATCCCGCCATTGTGAGTTCACTTCATTTATATAATATTGGCGGATAACATTCCGTGCGATCTTAAAGGATGCTGTAAACTCAACCAATGTGGAATGATGATAGTCCCCATATCTCCGATAGATTATGTTGCCGCGAGTGAGCAGACGGCTTTTACTTTTTTTAACCCTTTTTATGGCTGCAATTGCATGTCCTTCCTGTCACATGGCGCAATTGTACTATCGTTTTCCCCGTCAAAAGGTAGGCATTCCTCTCGATATACACGAACAAACCTCTCTTGGAATTTCTTCCAATCTATTTGTTTACAGTTTAGCTTGTGAATGCCACTGTCTATCGGCAGAAGGCAAACTCTTGGTTCATCAAACAGAACCTCAATAAAAATAGAGTTATTGTCGCAATCGTAAGGATGAGTCTGTAGCTTCCGTTGAGGACTCCTGAAATTAATGTTCTAGCGCGGGTCAGCAATGCACAAATCCCCGTTGTTGGACTACTTCCGCAAACGAGATCCTCGGGACAATTGTCGAAGAGACGGCAACGTTCAACACCGCTGACAATTTCGTCCTTTGGGCGATCTCGCCGCCTGCTACCTTGTGATCTTAACATTGCGGTATGCAGGACATCCACGGGACGAAGCCGGATACTCTCCGTCGTTGACACAGAAGGTTTTTTCCTTGCCACCTGCTTCAGTCAGCGAACATTAGGCTGCGGCATGACATTTTGCGCACTTTACTTATCGCAAGGTCATTTGGCAGTTCACTGCCGAGTAATCACAGGGCGGGCATCTTCGGCACTGGGCTATTTCGCCCTTAAACAGGCGCTCAAAATGAATTAAGCTACCTGATGTCGATCAAATCGGCTCTCCGGTTCTTCGGGCTTATCTGCACGAGGAAATGCGGCAGGATTCGTTTCTCCAAAACGGATCTCCTCGTACGCGACGCTGAGAGCAACTTAACCTCATCGGGCTTTTCCTCCGCATCCAAGCTTCTCAGAAGGAAGGTTTCCACGCTCTCTTTCTTTGGGGTGTAGGTGAAGTGAGAAACCTTCAACCACTCGAGGACATCCCTTGCTGTCTTGCAATCCGCTATTTGTTTACATTTGGTTTGGACTCTCTCGGTCCTCATCTTTTTGATAATAAAATTCGAGAGCCCCGCGCTCCCATTAAGTAGAGTGGCTAAATCTCTACCACCTAATTCATATGCATTAATAGGGGGTTCCATTTTCCCCTTTTCTTTATTTCGGGTGATACTTATGGACTCGGTGGGACCATTTTGTTAGATGTTCAGTCCTACTTATGTTCATCATTAGCTGTCATTTTTTCTTCCTTTTTTCTCTTTCTCTCTCTTTCTTGACACATAAAGTAGAAACTCACCCAGTTTTCCCTCTTCAGGGCTATCCTTGCCGCATTTGTCACTACCCCAACAAACCTGGTTAGCAACTTCGTCCGACCCAGCAATCTAACTATATGAGCCATCCGGACACAGGATATCATGTTTCCTGAGCACAAAAGTCTGCCTCTATCCCTAGTTGCTCCTCTGGCAACCCCACCCAAATATCGAAAGTATCTTCACAGTTCTTCAGATGAAAAGCAAGTGAAGTTATCAATCCAACTTGATATGGTCTAAGGCGAAACCGACTACACGTTTAAACAGATGTTTCCCGTTTTAATATTAAACGCCGCCATTCGTTGTCGTCACTGCGAACTGTTCTTGTTCTGAAATGCCATGCAAATGAGATTCCATTCGGATTTAAGTGAAGTAGAGAACCGTCTGGATAAAGGGGTATTTCTCGATTAATTATTACCAGATGGGAGTAACATCGAACTGTTTGTTATTGTTTTTGCAACGAAGAAAGTTCCAACTGTGCCGCAGACGAAACGTATGGCGCAGCAATTCTTCTGAGAGTTTAATCCACAAAAGGCTTTAGCAAAGAATGGAGAGCAGAAGGTGCACGTTTTTCTGTTTCTTTAGAAGGAACATTTTCCGCGTCATTCCTGTTATGGGATTATATGTATGGACGTGCGGAATTGAACGCATATACCAGATAATGATTAAATTAACCTTTTCATGCTACTCGTATTTAGGAAAGTGTGTCGGTCCTAATGTTAATGTTTCACACCAGAATGTAATCTGCACTTTTTTCAGAATACACAAAGGGATGTTATTCCCTGGGATGTTTTAGACTATTATTCTTGCAAGGAAGAAGATCCGATTCTTAATAGAAGTGGCGCCAAACTTCCGCTTCGCAGTAGCAAATATTTGTATAATTTAGTCAATGTCGCAGGTGGAGGTAATAATCAAAAACCCACATATTGGAAGAGACTACCCATGTAAGCGTATCCTCAAAAGGACCTTGGTTTTGTAGAGGATGCTCAATCCTGATCAAATAAAAAGTAAATGGAAAGTAGATATAATAAATAGATATAGTACCTGAGGACTCTAAGGCATTGATAGAGCATCTCAGGGATAGGGAAATAGATGAAAATATCTACAAATACTGAAAAATATATATTAAAGATGTATGGGGACAATATCCCCGGATTGAGCATGGCGCGTCAACCACATCCACGCGTCATCGTTCCAGGTTTGAGAAAATACGCTTCAACTGTCTCCAGGTCTTCCCAAGAAATGTAGACACTTCCACCACTATTTTGCGCAACATGCTTCTGGGGCCATATATTCGTCGGCCACACTGGGAAAGTGAGTTCCATTGCATAGCGTAGCCATCAATGTACTTTCACCTTTTCTTAAAGAGTAACCTATCCACTGCCAGTTGTGCCTTCTAAATAAAGCATCAACCGGTACCTGGCCCGAACGCAGAGTGAGCTCATCTTACGAAATTTTCTGAGACCAAAATGTAACGATGACAAGATGCAGATAGGTGTTGGCGAAGGCTTGGGTTTTTGAGTAGCAGTGGCGGGGGGAGAGAGCATTGACGCGAAACAAGCTTAATTTAATATTGGTGTTGGGATATCTACGAGGGGAGACCCAAAAAAAGACGGGAATTTCGTCATAATTTCTTTATTTCTCAATATTTTTACACCAAATTTTGATCACCTTCAAAGTATTCGCCTTTGACTACAACGTACTTCTCCAAACGGGGCCTAGATTCGGTGAGTATGGGAGGTGGACAATCGGTGTCATGACGTTTTTCAAAAATTGCGGTGTGGGCCGGCGCGTTGTTATGATGGAAGAACCAGTCGCCTGTGCGCCAAAGATCTGCCCTCTTTTTCCGGATACTCTCCTCCTCCAAGTAGAACTTCTGGTTGACAGTTTGACCTGGGGGAACGAACTCCGCGTGCACAACACCTCTGCAATCGAAGAAACAAAAGAGCATTGTCTTGATGTTTGACTTCACTTGGCGAGCTTTTTTGAGACGAGGAGAGCCAGCTGTCTTCCACTGGCTCGATTGCTGCTTTGTTTAGGGGTCGTATCCATAGCCCCATGATTCATAACCAGTAATAACCTTGGAAAAAAATTCAGGGTCCTCTTCGAGCTGATTTTGAAATTCAAAACATGCCTGAAGTCGACGCTCGCTTTGCTATTCTGTGAGAAGACGCGGGACGAATCTGGCTGCAACCCTTCTCATGTGCAAATCTTCGGATAAAATTCTCTGAATTGAACTCCATGACATTCCTGACCTCTCACAGAGTTGATAAATTATTCGGCGGCGGTCTTCACGAACGAGGGCATTGATTTTGTTGGCGTTTGCATCAGTTCGCGACGTTGAGGGGCGTCCTGAACCAGGTTAGTCTTCAATAGACATTTCTCCATTTTTAAAACGTGAGAACCAATTGTAAACTCTGGTTTAACTTAAGGCAGCATCGCTATAAGCAGTCTTAAGCATTACAATAGTTTCCGCGACTGATTTCCTCAACAGGAAACAAAATTTCACAACCGTGAGTTGTTCTCGACAATCTGTCATTACATTTTCGCCGAAATATAAAAAGCTGTTTTATTAAAAAAAATCTCACAAGCGAACCGATGCACTCATAGTGACACAACTTCGCGCACTGACGCAGGTGGCGTAACACTAACGGACATGAGGTCAAACAATAGGTTCCCCCACTCTCCCTCCCACCACAGTGTAATTCCCGGAACTTATGGATTCCCTCTCGTACATCTTTCAATTTTAAATAAAACCATGGTGAATGAAGCGTTGCTAATGTGCCGAGTGTTATCAACCTCGATGCTACTGTCGTCGGAAATAATGCTATCATAATAGACAAATTGATCAACAAACTCGATGTTCCGCCCGTTGATGCAAATAGGAAGAGTTCAATGACCAGTCAGACTCAGATCCTTGATTTTGTTTGTATTTATCTTCAATGGGTTAATACTTGCCGTTCCTTCTAAGTCCAGACCCATTTGACCCAAGTCCATGATTCGTCCTCTTCTTCCGGACAAGGCCACATAGCAAACGTCACCGGCAACAAGATCGGATCATACAGCGATGGAATGAAACCTTGCTGAACTCCACTTTGAATTCCAAATTCTTTCCGGAATTTGCCCTTCCCGCATATGGTATTCCAAGCATGTCCATGCTGGGGGATCTGCAGGAAACCAGCCTACTCACTGTTGATTAAGTTTCCGAGATTTTCTTTAATGAATTGAAAGTATAATTTTAGGAACAATCTTTGGGACGGTATTAAGTAGGTAGATACCACACCATTTGTCGTACTTAAGGTGGGTACTTTTCGTCGAACTCGTAACTATAATTTCTTCTTTGAAACTGCTGAGAAGCACGAGCAGCAGGACGGGAGATCGTCAAGCCAGCCGTGCTTCAGGGCCTTAATATATGGTTGCAAATTACGCCATGGTGGGGTATTGCGCGCCATCCACACCCACGCAACATCATTCGCGGTTACCTGAAATGCGCTTGAGCTCTCCCTCACAATTTCCAAAACACCTGCACTTCTCCTCTACTGTTCTGCGCCATGTCCTTAGGCCGACCCACTCGTCGCCCACCTCGGAAGAGTGGAATCCATTTCATGGCATAGCCAGGAATGCAATTGTCGCCCCTGCTTAATATTGACCTATCCACTGCCACTTCCGTCTTCCGATTACATCGCCTACGAGTGCAAAGCCTGTGCTCCGACCAAGTTGTTCGTTTGAGATAGTGTTCGGCCATGGTACTCCGGTGATACGACGCAGGCAAGTGTTGGCGAAGGCTTGGAGCTTTTTAGTAGCAGCGGGGGTTCACTTCCAATATGTTAATTCCCATATGGCAACTCGCTGGCTAAAATTGGTTTCAATAATCAAGTCAATGTAGAACGACCTAAAATCCGCTAATTATCTAAAAACCATTACATTCTATCTGGGCCAAACTTACGTTTGGGAGAAGGAGCGAACCAGATTCAACAGGGGAGAAGACAAAGAGAAATCTGAGGTGATCAAAAGTGCCTGGAAATTGAATGTGGATAGTTTCGACACGGTACCGACTGCTTAGCCTCTACCATTCGAAACTTCTAATTATCTAGGCTTCAAATTACCTATTGAAACAGAGAATTTATATAAAATACAGCTAAGATTTAATGATTGGACGATGTTGGGTCTATCCAGCACCAACGAAAATTAAATTGTTTAACGTTCGGCTAATCGAAAGGCAAGATCGACTTAGTAAAAGATTAACTCTATAGTCAGTTTGAGTCAGTAATAAATCAACATTGCCCTCGACTGACGTAAAGTTACTACTCCACAAATTCAACGCAAAGAGAGGAAAAGGCCGGATCCCCTCTGGAACTACTGGGGGTCATGATATTCGTGGCAAACTAACGAAAACGGAAGCAGCCAATTTGACAGCAGGATTCCAGAACTGAACCATATTTTGCAGGAACGACGGGGGGAATTTTACGGGAGACAATAATGAGATCAAAAATCGATGGGCCCAATATTTGAGGACCTACTCAATCTCACGACAAAATCTACGCAAAATCGAAGGAGCAAACGCCGTAGAGGCAAGGTCACACCACCTTGACTCGAAGAAACAACTTGCGCTTTGTTGTTCCTGAGTTTCGTGAATAAGATATCTGCGGAGCTGTTAAAGTGGTTGGTGGTCAAGGGGTAGTATAGCTCCCAGGGCGAAACGTGGATTGGTACCAACGATGAGCTTAAGACCTAGGAGACGCCTGCTGAACGAACAGCTCTACTGCCAAATCCTATCTCCGCCTCCTCGTAGTGACCGCTGGGAGCCATTTCTCAACGAAAAAATGCAAAGAAGGATGACCCGCCGAGGATGGCGAGTCTCCCGCGCCAAAAGAAAAAACGGGACAAATAGTATCAACTGGTCAACACTGGACTGATAATCCTACACGAAAACAACTTGTTAAGAAGCCACAAAAGGAGCCTCGGACTGGATGGATAACATAACGACGAACCCAGCAACGAAAAAGGAATAAGGATTTACGCATTTTCTCATGGAACGTGCGCTCCCTGTACAGAAATGCAGCTGCCAAGCAGCTAGCCGATAGCTCTGTCCAAATATAGGGCTGATGTAACAGCGTTAGAGGAAATGCGTTGGACTGGGACCGATTCCCGGGAGACAAGCTACTACACCATATATTATAGTGGCCATCCAGTAAATCATGTGCTCGGAGTAGGTTTCTTAGTCAGCTAGAAAATGGAAGAAGACTGCAGAGTCGAAGAAGGATACCTTCTACGAGGCCTGTCCCAAGTGTGATATCAGAATCACACTACGTGGCAGGAACGGTATCTATCATACAATTCCATAGGAAGGTATGGAGCACCTAGAGCGACTGCTAGGAAACTTTTTTAACATGTCTTGTTTTGGGTTATGTGCCTACCTGTTGGTGTAAGGTTAAAGTAGTCTTCATACCGAAGTCTGGAAAGATGACTATTCTAATCCAAAGGATTTTAGACAGATCAGCTTTACTTCATTCTTTCTGAAAGTTTAGAGAGACTGGTTGAGCATCACATTCGAGACCAGGCGGTAAGGTCGCAGGCACATAGTGAAAACCAATATGCGTACCAACGTGGAAAGTCCTGTGAGTCTGCTCTTCATTCTTTGGTTACAAAGATTAAGGATGCAACTCTGAAGGATGAGTACGCGATGACGCTGTTCATGGACATTGAAGGAGCGTTTGTCAGTGTGTCTTTTCAAAAACTTTGTGATGCTGCCAGAGCATATGGTGTTGATGATACTTTAATTAAGTGGATCTATTCTATGCTAACGCGGAGATTGCTTTGTGCTGAGGTAGATGTCGATCGCTACCTAACAGCGGAAAGCAACGAAAGGCTGCTCCCAAGGAGGTGTGGTGTCGCAACTCACTACTCCTTACTATGAAAACTATAAAACTTGCCAATACACGTTCAAGCTTATGTGGGAGACATGGCTGTGCTTGATGATCTGATAGATTGGTGCCTCAGGCATGGGCTTTCATTTAATACAAATAAAACCACAATGGTATTATTTACAAAAAGTATAAAACTGGATCGACTTTGCCACCCAGAGATGAACTCTCCAAAGAAGTGAAATATCTGGGAGTTACTCTAGATAGGTCCTTTGGGACAAACATGTAGAGGTAAAGTTGATAAGAGCTGTGCGATATGCGATCCTATGGGCGGCAAACTGGTCGATTGACGAGCGGGTAACGGACAGACGCATCGCAATCTGTATTGATAGCCAGACTGCATTAAGGGTGTTAAGTAGTCCTTTGATCACCTCGAAAATTGTTCAGGAATGCAGAAACCATTTGATCTCTATCTCTAGATTCAATACGGTGGTACTACTCTGGGTACCTAGTCACTGTTGGGTAGAGGCAAATGAAATCTCGGATGCTTTAGCAAAAGAGGGAGTGGGGGAGCCATGACCGGAATCAGTAATAGGAGTATCAGTAGAATTGGGTAAAGCTGTCGTCAAAAACTGGGAACAAGCTTGCCACAATGACAGGTGATAAAGCCTAGCCTAGTAGAAATGGAAGTTGGAAGAAGTTTTACAAATAGATATGAAATATTTACAATACTTCTAGTTAAGGATTTAGATGAAAACATTGGACTTTTTTGTGTTTGTCCTATCGTTTGTATAGTCCCACCGAAATGAAAAACTTATGGTTATTGTTGAGAAATGTGTAAATTAGTTAGCAACTCAGTGGCCATACTCTTCTATCAGAAAATAACTTCTATGAAAATCTAGCCTCAGAGAAAACAATAAGGTTTGTCAGAGCATTAACCAAACTGGGGCACAAACCGACTTTGTATAAGCGAACTAAAATAAGTTGTTGTATCTTATATTTTATCTCAAATTCAATACGCTCACGAAAGTACGAAATGAGTGAAGCCAGGTGGACCTTCACATTTCACATAGTTTCACGATGATGTATCTAATAGAGGACGCATTTGTAATTTGAATCAAGATATTAACAAAACAGATTTTTCCGCTATATTTGCAAGGCTTACTCCGACCCTAACATAAACAGCCCAAGGGGTGCCAACGGATTACGCGGCTTGCTTCAAAAAGAGTAAAAATTGAACTCGAAAACTTAGGACCCACTAACGACACGCTCAAGATTTATCTCGATTGCCCATGGTCTTTCGCTTCAACCGTGGAAGTACGCTATGCATTCTGTAAGGTTGTTGTGGCTAGCCATCTCGAGTACGAGCACTTTAAGTACGTTCCAAAATATATATGGATAGTATACGAGTATCTTCTCATAAATTGAACCACTGAATCTCAGCTATTTCACGTACATAACACTTTCTTCTGCGTGGGCCGACAATAGGCGCCAGCTGTGTTTTGTTATCTCGAGAGAGCCTACAAGGGGGCACCTTGGCGGTCAATATGTTTGCGCTGGAGCTCCAAACTCCACGCGATTCCACCGCTTTCGGAGTCGTGGTCGTCTTTTCAGCTTCCCTGTCAACCCGATACCTTCCACGGATTGTTTGGCTACCACAAGGTATCCGCCGATCGGTATCGTGGTGGCGTTCCTCAAGTGCTGTTCTCTGAAGGCTATTGTGTGCTCGTCGCTGTTGATGCTGCTCTTGAATAGGCTGCATTAACACTTGACGCTTTTTGTCCAGTCATTGTCTGCAGTATTTTCTGGTCGTTGGAATGTGGAATATGATCTGCTCCAAGATATGAGTAAAGTAAATAAAAATTACCATGCGGATTTGATTTGGTTATGATCTTAAATGGTGGGTGTTACGAGCGGTTTTTGAATCCACAGACAGCGGTAGAGATATGTTTGCATATGAGTGTAAATATGTTGGAATGCCGACTATCCACTTCAAAACTGGAAGAATTTTCAGCGTTTATAGTTAAAAATTGCTATCAAATCAGTGAATTACTACTTGCTTCTAATGTTGGCAAGGAGCCCAGAAGACATCCAATCTTAACAAAATCTGTTCGTAAGGTAGGTTCGAAAGAGGCTAGGATACGGTTTAGGGTCAAACCTAATCTATTTTATTATATGAAACCAATTATATTGATTCTAAGAAAACCTTCCAGAAATGAAAACTAGTTTGAACCGACTCCGGGCTTTTCTTAACCTCCGTGGATCATCCAAAAGTTATCTTTTTGAAATTAAGCGCTGACTGCTTGTGTGTGTGCGTATGTGATGGAGGAGAAGCTACAGCTGCTGAGCACTCAGGCCGTAGAGGCCCATTGTACTCATAACCCCCATCTAACAGAATATCCCGGATAGGATCCTGCGACACGCGCAGGATTTCCGGATGTGATATTACCCGTCGCAACTGGAGAACATCGGTACCGAAGGTCTCATGTTTGATGAGTCTATATGCGGGGCACTCACATAGAAAATGCTCCGTGGACTCAGCTTCCTCATTACAGGACGGACACGTATAATCTTGAATAATTCTTATTCTGAACATATGTGCAGCTAGTGAATTATAGCCTGTCAGGATGCCTGCAATACTCCTGCAAGTCCTCCTGATTTTCGACAGGATAAACTTTGCGCATGTTCGGTTCTGACAAGAAAAGTTTGGTGTATCTAGCAACATTTAGACTCTGCCACTTGTCATTCTGGAAAGCTTTTTATCAGCTTTGTAGGCAGCCTTACCCAATGCTACTGATACTTCAATTGCTCGTTCCAGTCCTAGCATGGGGGAGATTGAACCCTTTTTTGCTAAAGCATCCGAGATTTCATTTGCCTCTACGCCACAGTAAAAAGGTACCCAGAGTAGTTCGACCATATTGAATCTAGAGATAGACTTCAAACGGTTTTTGCATTCCTGAACGATTTTAGAGGTGGTCAAAGGACTACTCAACGCCCTTAATGCAGATTGTGATGCGCCTCCCCTTCAACCGCTCATCAATCACCCAGTTGGCTTCCCTTAGGATCGCATATACTTACGGTTTGAAAAGCCATTGCATATTATCCCAAAGGGAAATCAGATCAAAGGCACGTTGTATATTCACAGTATTTCGAGATCCATGAGCATAGTAGTGAGTCGATTAGCATACTCCACAGAAGTGGCGACAGCACCCCGCCTTCCGTTGATTTTGCTGTTAGGTAGCGATCGACACCTACTTCAGCACACAGAAATTTCTGCGTTAGCATAGCATAGAACGGTGTTGATGGTTCTTTATTTAAGTGAATTAAAGAATCATCAACACCGTGCGCTCTGGCAGCATCATAAAGTTTTTTGAAGGACGCACAGTCAAACGACCCTTCAATATCCACGAACACCACCATCGCGTACTCACCCTTCAAAATTGCATCCTCTATCTTTGGAAGCAAACAATGAACAGCAGAATCACAGGAAGTTCACCGCTGGTCAGCAAATTGGTTTCCATTAAGTGGGTATGACCAAAGCGCCTTGCCACGAATATGACGCTCAACCAGTCTCTCCAAACATTTCAACAAGAATGAAGTCAAGCTGATCCGTCTGACGTTCTTTGGATTAGAATAGTCATCTATCCCAAGATTAGGTATGGGGACTAACTTAACCTTCTGCTCTAAGTGCTCCATACTTTCCTTTAGTATTTCTGGATAGATGTCTACCATGCCGGGTCTTTGAAGTGTTCTAAGGAGAGTATGGAAGCTCTCACTTTTCCATAGGTAACAACCGCTTTCGCAACGTTGCAAGAATGGTCAACTCTCCCCTTATCAATTTTTTCCCCCTTTCTCCCGGATGGTGTACTTCCAGGAGGGTGTGTACTGATTCCAGTCTGGAGCTCGTGAAGGTACCATCGGGTTTTCTAAGAGAGTCCAACTTGGCTGACTCATCCATTTTAAGGACTCTGCGCAGTTTTGAAGTCTCTCGTTTGCGTTCCAGTTCCTCGCAGTACGCTCAAACTCCTAACCAGCCTCTTGTATGCACGCTCTGAGTTCCGGAACTCTAACTAGTCTTCGTTCTTATTGCTTTTGCAAGCACGATTTAGAAGTCTATTGCTTGATTTCCTAAGTTTTTGCAGTTCCCGGTTGCACTAAGAAACCGTTTTATCGCGTTGGCCTCGGGAAACAGGACAAGCTTCTTCTGAGCACTTTAGAAGTGACAGTTTCCAATTCATCTTCAAGTGCCAAAGTAGGACTTAGTCGCCTGAGCAGCTGTATTTTATTGCCAGGAAGTTCATTGAACTTCGTTCAATCCGTTTTCCTAGGATTTCGTCTTTGTATTGTAGACTGTTCGCTTGCAATAGTCAGATTGAATTTTAGGTATCGGTGATCTGACGGTGAGACTTGGTGGCGACCAAATTTCATCAACTCATGAACACAGTTTGATCTGACGAAACTATGTGTTTCGGCGGATTGGCACAAAATGTCTTTTACCCTATTTATAAACGGGGGCAAACTCTACTATGAGAACTAAAGAGGGATATAGTTACCTAACCGAAAAGGAGCCACGCACCCTTCTCAAAAAATATTATTGTCAAATATCATAAGGGGCATGGAGTCAACTATTGATCAGGTCTTCTCAGTCAAGCAGATGCTGCCGAAGTGCTGAAAATATACCGTTGATGTGCATCATTTCGTTCGTTACAAACAGGGATACGACAGTAGTGATCCCCCGGTAGTGTACCACACATTGTCTGAATTTGAAGTGAAGGCGAAATTGATTAGACTTATTAGAACGACAATGGGTCAGTATAGTGCTCAAGTAAAGATATAAAACCAACCAACAAGTTGTTTTGCGAAAAGTACGGACTAAACCAAGGTCTAACCCTAATATTAATATATTCAACATCGCTCTGGAATACGTAATTTGAAAGATGTCAGGATTCGCACCCACTAAAAACCATCGCCGGTCTCTCCAGCCCCAGCCCCGCGGGTTCACCATTTAGGTATTACTTCGCGGGGTACGTTTGCCCTAGGCACTCGTCCTACTTCCCCTTTCGGGTATCCTCGTTCTTTGCTCCTTCAGCAAATCCGCCTGTATTTGCATGTTTGCGGAACGAGAGTTCTCTTCGAAGCATCTCCCCAACTAAATTCTCCGGGCTCACGTTTCTGCCCAATGCTTGGTTTAGGCATTACCCCTTCTCCATTGTAAATCTTGGGCAGTGAAACATCACATGCTCTGGATCCTCCGGTGTGCCATGGAATCTAGCATAAATCGGAGAATCATCCAACTCAAAGCGCTGTAGATACTGCCTGCAGCAAACACCCATGAGCGACTGGCTAATGTGATAGTTGGTCTCCCCATGTTTCCGCTCAAGCCAAACCCTAATGTTGGGAATGAGCCTGTGCGTAATCTTACGGTTTTCGTCACATAATAATAATAATAATAATAATAATAATCGTTGGCGCAACAATCCATGTTGGATCAGGGCCTTGAAGTGTGTTAGAGCACTTCATTCAAGACCGTAACGGTACACTAGGAGGCAATGTGGTCAGCATTGCGTTCGCCCGAGATTATTACCCTGATTTGACTCAGGTACTCATTCACAGCTGAGTCGACTGGTGTCCGACGTCAAATCACGATACAAATTCCGCTGCCACCAGCGAGATTTGAACCGCGACCTTCCGTACGACAGCCTTGCGCTCTAACCACTCAGCTATCCGGACACTTCGTCACATAGGCCCCCACATATTCTAGGTGTTTTGCTGTAATAATCAACACCAGGTTATCAGCAAAGCAGACAGTCGTAGTCCTGAGCTAGCACACATTATACATGATATTTCACAACAGGAGAACACCCCCGGCTGTGACAATGTACTCTTTGAGGCCCATCTGCCCCGTACCAGAGAGTCCTCTCTAAGAGGTAGTTTTCTACCGAATTCGCTAAATACCCTATGTCACCTATGTCAACCAACGCTCCTTATAGTCTGTTCCAGTTGGTCGAGTTGAATGCGTTTTTGACATCCAGCGCCAACACGGCACAGCAGCTGCCAGAAATCAGTGCGCCTTTTGCCAGGTTGACTACCATTCTAATTGCGCATACCGTAGAATGGGAACTTCGGAAACCAAACTGGCGTTCCGACAAACCATTTCTGGGTTCGGTGATGGGTGGGAGTCGGAAGTAGATGACGGTCTCCATCATCTTCTCCATGGGGGGAAGTGGCTTGCCAGGTTTCGGAAGGAACACCAACTTTTGCTTTTTCCACTGGACAGGGAATATTGCCTCTTTGAGGCACGCCTCGAAGGTATTGGCGGAAACGTTGGGACTGGTCTTCACTTCCAGTTTCAAAGCTTGGCTGGGGATAAGATTTAAACCTGGGGTCTTGTTATCATCGATCCTACCACGTATTTCCTGCATCTCCTCCAAAGGTACTGGAGATATTATGCCCTCATTTAGCAGGACAAGCGTTTGCCTTCCCCTATCTTCGCGGTGAGGGAATACAGTCGTAATAATCTGTTTCAGGAGGTGCGGATAGGTCAGCTAGGTCCGCAGCCTTTTCATTACCACTCTGTAGGCTTCGCTCCAAGGGCAGGCTCACGAAGCTGTTCGAAGCAGTTCTTTTTGCTCCCCCGAATAACTTCTTTTAGGTGGTTATGCAGTTGCTTCTGAACCTCCTCTCTACCATCACCACCACCCTGAGCCTCTATGCAACTCGCAAACTTGTGATTTCATTGGTTCAGCAGTAGTTAAGGAGCTATAGCTAAGGATATAGGATGTACTTTGAAGCCTAGATTTCATATAAATGCAATTTTTTTTTCAGAATTTTCAGCTGGTCTCATTTTGAGCCCTCACTCCTCTATGTTTCACCCAATAACAGATATTAAATGAGTTTCCAAAAGTAATAATCGGGCTTTGATAGTTCACATGACCATATTCTGTGAAGAAAAATTTGCACTCCCTTTGACATCTATGGGGAGCCCCCTTCAAACTCAATCCAAAATCGCGCCATTTGCCACATGTAAACGTCTTAACAGATGACATTTTCCCACCAGATTTCGTGACAATTCGTTCAGCCGTTTCCGAGTAAATGTGGTGTGACAGACAGATAGGCAGATAGACCGACAGACAGACGGACAGACATTGAATCGATTTTAATTAGCTTTTGTTTGACATAAAACCTTAAAAATGAATAGAAGTCCTGCATAACGACTGCAAAAAGCGGACAATGAAATGGGAACTGACGTGTAAAAACCAATACGACATCGAGTCCTCTGCAGAATTTTATGCCCCAGTGAGGATGGACATCAGCTAGTGAATGAGATACAACAGTGAATTGTGCCTACTGTACGACGAAAAACAACAATTTTGCGAAAAACAACAATTTTTATTTAACCTATAAACATACAATTCGAAATTAACCTAACTTATGTGCTACTTTAACAGCCTAGCTTAATCTAAGGTACAATCTATGGCTTAAACTAACTTATCACTAAAGAATAAATGGCAAAATATATAACCTGTTCTCTGGAGGAAAGGTCGAAAAAACCTCCATTAGTTGAATTTTTTATAAAAGCGGGCGGGCGGGGAAGGAACTAGGATGTGGGTTGGGATGGGGGGCATGCGGGAGGGGTTTGGGAAAGGCAGCTAGGAGTGGCGCTAAGGATGGGTAGGTTTTGTAAACTGGGATGAGGAGTAGATACCGTTGTAGAAGATTACTCTACCGCCGGGATCGAAAAGGAGGTTACGGGCCTGGAGAGATAAGAGGATTTGTGGGAACAGATGAGTTCGTAGAAGATTCTCTTCGACGATCTCGATCTGCATGGCCTGGGAGATAAGTGGATTTGGGTGGGATATGGCTTTTTCAAGGAATTTGAGGGCATGTCGGGCTAGGACGGCGTCGATGCGGGGCGTTTGAGAGGAGTCGTAGAGGATCTGGTTGGAGATGTATTTGGAGCGGTCTTCGTTCTTGTATATGTTGGTGCAGTGGCGGAGGATTCTGCGTTCTTTGCAGCGGATTCGTTCGATTTGGTGAGGGGAAGCGTCGGACCAGAAAATGAAGCCGAAAACGAGGAATGGGACGGATAAGCTGTTTGTAGCAAAACAGCTTGACTTTCTGGGGAGTTGGACTAGTGTATTTTAGGATTGGGTAGAGGGATTTGAAGGCTCCTGTTGCACGATTCAGTGCCTTCGTGATATGTGGGACGTGGGATAGGCGGGAATTGATTGTCACCCCAAGGTAGGTGACTTCTTTGACGGTTGGGATGGTGTCGTTGTGGATCTTCAGGGATAGGGTTGAAATGTCGTTCCTCATTTTCGGCGTCATCTTAGCGGTACCACGGAATACGATGGTTTCGCATTTTTGTGGATTTAGGGACAATTTCCAGCGGGTGAAATACCGGTAGAGTTCGTCCAAATAGGAATTCAGGCGGGCTTCACCGGCTGGGATGTTTCTGGTGGAGGTGAAGAGGATGAGATCGTCCGCGTATTGAAGGATTCGGATTGGATTTGGGTGTGGAGTTGGTTTAGGAAGGTCTGCGGTAAACAGGGAAACGAGGGTAGCGGAGAGGACTGACCCCTGAGGGATGCCAGCCGGGCTAGAATATGGTGAGGAGAGGTGTTCACGGAGTTGGACTTGGGATTTCCGCCCATCAAGAAAGCTAAGAATTAGCTTGCAGAGGTGCGGATGGAACTGGAGGACTTCAGAAAGCTTGTATGCGAGACCTACTGTACGACGAACTAGAAGCTGCTATCCATATTAAGCTCGCTCGAAAAGTTACTAGGATGAAGCAAAGAATGATAGACCGGACGTTGAAGAAATACGCTACCAGTATTACCTAAAGTTGCTTAGTCAAATGGTTTGTGAACTAACCATATTAAGGCATCATCCGCGCCAGATGCGTTTATTTACTACCAAGCTACATAGAGTGCATATGCACTAGCAATAATCAATATGTGAAAAAATGCGATATTGTAGCCACATACATGTGAAATATACACAACATTTTTCAGATAAGATTAGGTTGGCGCTATTGTCCAATAATGCTTTCATCTACTATCGGCCACTGAAAAAACATTGAGCGTCGCTAACGGAGGGCAAGTGCACCCATAATCAAAGACCACCAATATTGTATCACTCGTATTTATTATAAACATAGGAATATATGTAAACAGATTCGAAACCTAATATCTGGATCCTACGTCATCACTACGTGCCACGACAATCTTGGTCTTATCTTTAATCCAGTTTCGTAAACGATTCATGGAAGTTATTGGCACTATTATTTTTAGAAAAGTACCCGAATAAATTTATACATGTTGGATTACGAAAGTACCAGCGCTTGGGCTGTAAAAATATTATAATAACAAGAAAAGCGTAGGAAAGCTGAATGATTATTTGAGTACGTTTCAATGGAAGGCAAAGGAGCGAATAGTATCTGGCAAATATGGAACTATTTTTAGGATGTCTTCAAAGCTGAGCAAATTAGCTATCTCTCAATTGGCACTATTTTTAGAAACTCTCCGTTCAGACATGCATGCATGTGTTCAAATAAAATTGAGGTGAACAAGCATGTGCAGAATATAAAGTGTAATTGGCAAATATGGAAAGGAAACAGTTGGTTATAGTTTGAAATTTTCCAATATTTAATTAATTTTTTATTTTGACTGAAACTGCTCTACATAACATATGTACATATGTATATTCGTTGCCTATGGATTCCTATTTGTTATGAACAACCTTGCTGTTGTTATTTGTACATATAGCTGAAAAGTGGACAATGAGTTAGTCAAAAGCGGTGAAGTTACTATTTAATGACACATAGAAAACGACCCGATGTCAAAAAGCCATGACAACATATAAATTTATCTAGTAAAAGTCGCTAGGGTCAAAGTGGACGACAAAGGACGCGAACTAATCTGGGATTTAACATAATCGTCGGCCATCTTAATATGTGACCTATGCACTGCCACTTCAGCTTCCGGTCATCTTGCATATGAGTGCCACCTCTGTGCGCCGACCAAGTTCTATGTTTGAAATAGTATCAAGTCACCATATTCCGATAATAAGACACTGACAAGTGTTGACGAAGACTTAGGGCTTTTGAATAACAGTGTGGATCAGTCAGCAACACCGTCAACAGAAACCACGACGCCTTCTATGCTCTGTCATTACCGTTATCGAACTGGAAAAGGTAGCATGAAGAACATCACCGATAGCAAGAAGAAACAATATCGGTGCGAAGATGCGACCCTGATGGACTCCGTTTTCCACCTCAAAATACTCTGAGATTTTACCTCGGTGCAGCATGTGACATTTTGCGCCATCATATATCGTTCTGGTGATAGCTATCAGTTTCTCCGGAATGCCCCTCCTATTTGGAGCACGCCAGTTTTCGAGATGTTCTTTCATGCGTCCCCCCCCCCCCCCAATTATCACACTTAAACGGTTGCCCTTCTTTGCAATCTTAGCGATCATTCTCTTGTTCCACTCTCTGGGGAATCGGATTCCCAAGACTTCCATATGAGTGGAAGTAGCATATTTGTAGTAACTGCAAGGGCAACAATAAATAACTCTGTTTCTGACACCGTTTTAATGCATTGATTGCCCAAAAATATCTGTTTTGCTTGGAGGAACAGTCTGTATCCGCATGCTACGATTTCTAGTCATTTCATACACAACAGGAGGAACCTCATCGTGCATGAGAAGTTGACCATTAGTGTTCTTCACAGTCCCATCAAAAGATTTGTGATCACATGCAACCTCTTTCATGATGCGGTATACACTTCTGAAATCATTGCGCTCCGCGGCTTTGTCCGTAGCCCTGATTAGCACAATAACAAAGTTCTTTTTGTTACGGCGCACTCTAACCTGCACTTCTCGATATCGGAGTTCGAGTCCGTTGCGCCCGTCATCACTTGCAGCAGTCATTAGACCCTTCCACCACTTCCGTTCATAGATCCGCATCCCAGATTGCACAGACAATCAGATCTTATGATGCCCCTTTGAGACATGGTCAATGTCCTGTGTAGTACCCGAGAAAAGATCATTTTTGATAACGGCCCAATGCTTATCGACATTCTCAGATGAGTTACTCAGTGTATCTGGCGTCCGACCATCAAGATAGCTCTCCCACTTTCGACTGAAAAGTGGATCATACAAGCAGTAGATGTTGAATTTGGGGAGTCACAGCTTTCCAACCCTGTGAGGAGTGGAGGATGCAACGCGCAAGCGAACGTTATGTGTGATCCCTTTAGAAACCGAAGAGGAGAGGAGTACTCTCCAGGATCCCACTATCTTACTTCGCTTAGGTCCAGAATGTCAAGCTTATATCGTTGTAATTCCCGCTCAAGCTGGAAAAAGCAAGTTTTCAGAGGATCTTCGCTACTGTTGTCGTGAAGTGTTTGCACTTTCCAGAAACCAATTATGGTCCGTTTTCAATAGCCAAAGCTTTGAGGCAACATATTTACTACAATCTTCGGTAAAAGAGCCAGTATTTGGGGAAAGTGGGGTGAATATTCAGGTTAGTTAGAACAATTTCATCAATTGACAATTGACCTGGACTTTCAGGTTGAGGGTTCAATGCAACCCGTTATCAACAGAAAAACCAAACATAAGTGGAAGCTGCAGGATGAATAGTCGTGAACAGGATTTATACCACAGGAAAAACCCCGCAAACGAATGAATGACTACACTCTTGGAACCTAGAAAGTTAGCTCTCATATCAAATCTGATGCTGTGAAAGACCTACTTCAAAAGACCGGCAAGTACTAGGCGATCCAGCCCAGGAAACAAATTGGAATACTTGTGAGATACCCGACATGAGATCGCACACAAGTAGTCTTGAATGGAGTGCTCTAGCACATATCCAGGCCTTGATCCAAGGTGGACTGTTGCGGCATCGATTATTGTTATGATCAAAGCCTCATCAAGTGGTGACCATGTGGAGATTATAAGCGTCTGCATGCATAGATAGTTCCGGATGGATATCCCATTCCGCTCATCCATGATTTTCGGCACTCGCGTACGAACTGCCGTGTTTTTACGACCTTGGATCTAGGTGTATCACCAAATCCCTGTCGCTCCCGAAGACGGACTCTTCGAGTTCACTAGGATGACTTTCGGCTTGTGCAACGCTGCGCCGACTTTCCAGAGGTCATCCACTTTGCCTTATGAAACTTGAACTTTTATTTCGTCTACATGGACAAGTCCTTGGAACATCTCGAGTGAATTTTTCAACATCTCCTTGAGGCTGGACTTGTCCAAAACGTTGAGAAATGCAGATTCCTCCAGAGGTAGGTAAAATTTCTCCGCCTCTTAACAACCCCCCCCCCCCCCCCTGAACCAGACAAGGTTGAGGTGATAAAGAGCTTGCTACTACTAATTGCGGTGAAGGATCTGCAAAGGTTCTTGGGCATGTTAAACTTCTATCGTTGTTTCTTGCCCAAGGCCGCTCATCACCAAGCGATCCTGAACGCTTACTTGTCTGGGCACAAAATTAAAGACTCCTGCGAGGTTACGGGGTCTGTTGAGGCCGTCCATGCGTTTGAGTCGGTCAAAGTACAGCTTGTTGATGCAACACTATTGGCATTGCCTCAGTCTCGCTATAAAATACTTCCGATCCACCCTTGAGGACAGGCCGTTCACCGTGTTCACGGACTACAAGCCCCTTACGTTCGGGCATAGACAAAAGTCCGATAAAATGCCCCCACGTCAACTTTGTCACTTCAGTTATCTCAGCCAGTTTACTTCTGATATCCAACTTGTGTCTAGAAAAGTCAACGTTGTTGCAGACGCTTTGTCTCGAATCTCAAAGGTCGCATTCTTCGCCGCGGTCGATTATACGGCAATCGCCGGGGCACAAAAAGGCGACGCAGAGCTTCAGAGTCTAAAGGCAAACTCCAAATAAAATTCAAGGAGTTTCCTACTTTCGGCTCAAACTATTATTTACTCTGCACGACCTCAGATAGGGGACCCAAACCATTTATTCGGGCCGATTTTCGATTCAATAAGCGCGTACGAAAGGAAGTAGGTGTAATCCCTAGGTCAACCAAATGCTTCCATATAATCCATCTCGACATCATCGGTTCTTTACGAAACTCGCTCGGCTTCAAGTATTGCCTCGCAACAGCGAAGGTCAACATCCTTTGGGAGCTTGAGACGTCTACGCAGGCCCTCATTTGGGCGGGCGCCTGCCTCTACAACTACCATACGAGGACCCTTTTAAAGTGCTGGAACTTATTCAAGCTCAACGTCCGGGCCGGACCCAACTGGGTCTCCTTGTCGAGGCTGGAAGCATTCGACGAACCGGCGGCCCCTTCAAAACGGCACCCGCGAAGCGTCAGATTCGCACAGTGACCCCATTGACGGGATCACTTGGTCGGTTTGCTCCCCTGAACCCGTGCGATTTCAGCTGGGTTGGAGTGATGTGGTAAAATGGAGGCGCAAAACTTGAACGGCAACGTAAATTCGGAGGCTGGGGATAATATTTGTCATGACACTCGAGTTCTGTCCGCCGACCAGCTAAGGTCATAAAAACGATTGTCAATTAAAACCTAGTTAAATGTGAAGTGAAATGTGAATATGTTATAATTGATTATTTAAGCAAAATAAAGCATGAAATTGGAGAAAAACATAATCAATTCGGTTGTTTTTCCTGTTCTTCCCCCGGCTTCTGTTCCAAGCGAACATTTAATAACATCGGAATATCGCGCAAACCTATCCGAAAAAAAACACATAAAAAGGTAATGGCTCGACTGTGC
Source organism: Hermetia illucens (assembly GCF_905115235.1). Lineage (NCBI taxonomy): Eukaryota > Metazoa > Arthropoda > Insecta > Diptera > Stratiomyidae > Hermetia > Hermetia illucens. Next base: position 200,998,973 of record NC_051849.1, read on the forward strand.
GCGGGGAGGCATACAATTCCGGATCCAAGTGGCGCAATTAAGAGGGAAGATCCACGTCGAATCAAATCCTCAGTCCATACTTCTCCTGTTTCAGATTTTCCCGGGCAAGGCCTTGGCATCTTTCATTTTGATGGCCTGAGGAGAGGAAAGGATTGAAACATGATAAAGTTGGCAGTGTTAAAGAACATCGTGAACGAAGCCCACCAATATCTCCATAAACGACTTAACTGCCCTGAAGGAAGTTAGGGACACCAAGACCAGACATATCATGAGGCGCGGCTTTTGAGATTGCCTTCCTGCCTCGCCACCCTTAGGTGATATATCTGCAGTACGCCCAAACTCTCTCCAGCCTGGTTAACATAGAGGCAAACAAGCACGTTCGATGTAGTTTCACTATTTGTGGGCGGATCTTTACGGTCAATTTTGTTGTTTCATGTTTCAGGCTAGCATTCCCCCTTGGCCGTCTTCGGCCACCCAGGATGGTATTCTGACCGTTGTCTCTCGCAATAAGGATCATGGAGTACATGGAGGAGTCTCATGGTCCATGACATTTTTCCTTAAACACCTCAACTACGATGAAGAGATATTATTGCCCTCTCACTGGATCATGGACCTTGCCCAAATGGCTATGGAATTGGGGAAGATCGAAGAAAAAAACCAACAAAATCAGGGTTCTCAGTTTGGTTGGTCATCGCACTCTTCTCGTCTGCATTAGAGGGCAAAATATCGAAGCTTTAATTTGGACACATTAGTCCCTCACTCGTACATGGCCAGGCTTTTAGTTGCATTTTTTGAATGCCTAGCATACAGGTGGAAATTAGGGAGTATAACACCTTCTGACAATAACTTAACAAGAAGCATTTGGCCGACAAACCGATCCGTGTCATAAGAGTTTGCACTGGTCTTCGGGTTCCATTCCCTTTTATGTAACAGAAAAAATGCAGTTCACTTGTGCAATTGATCCAAGCCCCATTCTCATTCATAAAATCCTCCGTAGAAACCATCTGGTGGAAGCTCGCGACCGCTACAATATGAACTGAGTACATGATATCATGCTACCGTGTAATCAAAGACCGTTCTCCTCGTGATTTTTCCAAACACTTGCTAACACAATCAATCAGACGATGACATTCGATCACTTGGTTATGAAAGACGATGATCGAAAAACCTGCAGAGGAGCAAAAAACCCGGCGACCGATACCATCCCAAAGTGAGTGCAAATGGTGAAAAACCCCTAATGGAAGGAATTCATATTCATAACCCACGAGCAAAAAAACAGTCCAGGATATCAGTTACACCCTCGTAAAATTTGACTCTTATGCAAGCCGAGTTTGACACCGCGTCAACACACTATGAACATTTCGCATTGAAATCGTCTCAAATTTCAGAGATATTTTCTTTTCGAAAAAGTCGCGACCATTTTTAACCAAGTGAAAAAGAACCTCAGAAAGACGACAGTGCAGAATTAGGAGTACAAGTCCAGATGATCGCATTACTTGTCTTCATCTGTTTACTTAACATCTGACTTAATTTGATCCGAATCTATTCCTGAGTCCTACAAGTGGTTTGGTAATGGGATGTCTGCAGATGAGCATATCCATATAATCTTTGAATCCATAGGAAACGGTCCAGTTCCTTGAGTGGTTTGGAGGAAACCTCAAATCACAAATCTGCACATCTTGAATGGTTCAGGTTGCACAAATGATTGAAAAATTTGTTGGCAAACGAGGTCTGAAGAATCTTTTTGCACTTGAGAAATTTTGGACTGTTTAGATGCGAATTGAGCGAGACCACACGCAGAGATTTTTTGTGACATCTTAATTTTATGGCTTTCATGGTTTAATGGAAGAAAAAAATTATGAATGAGTTTGGTGTCTGATTACGTGGATAATATAAAATTTTAATTTTTTGGCATGAGTTTTAATTGAAGACCCACCTTGGTACTTGAGAAGGATTTATTAGCAAATAATAAAGGTTGTAATCACAATCTGGAAGCTCTACAGTGCAAGCCAGCGATATCTTCCCGATGAAGGCTAATGTTAGTATCCCCCATATCCATGGTTCCATCATATGCAGATAAATGGGAACCATTTAGTTCCCATTTACATATAACATAATATCTCCTAAGATCCTTTTTGCCCCACAAAACGTATCGCTAATCCATAATTTTGAGTAATTTTGTATATAACTATATGAGATGATCATTTAACCAGTTTCGAAAAGAGGCATCATTCAACATATTGCAAAAGTGTTGGGAATGCTGGCGTAAATGCATGGTGAAGACACTTTTAATCTCATTTGATTATTCACTGGGCTTACATCTAACAATTTGCTCACCGAAAACAGACTCTTTTATTACTTGCATCCTCTAACTAAATCTAGTAATAAAAATAGTTGAGGAGCTACAATCCCTTCCACGTGGTGGGTGAAAGAAGAGTTAAGGAAGGGTGTTGCTAACATATAGTGAAATGGGTCGAGTAGCTGACGGTTTCTAACTTAAGATTTAGAGATCTGTGGCGCAGCAGGGTTAACAACATTCAAAATTTATTTCGAATGTTGTTAATTCGGTTGACAGCTGCCACCACCGGTGTTCTCCATGGCGGAGTAGGCCTGGATTTGGTCGCAAAAAAATAATGGAGGTTAGAAAATTAAGATTGACATTTGATTTTGAATGAAGAGAAGAGATGATAAAAAGTTGTGAAATTTCCGTACCCCGGCATCATCGGTTATTCCCTCAACCTTTGAAACTTGCGGCGGCAAATTCCTCGCGCAGGCAAGTGAATGTGAGTCTTGGCTTACGTAAGACGCTCCCGTGGCGATTCATCCTGGCGGATGTCAATTTCCCCATTTTAAGCGCAGACTTCTTGTGTCACTATGGGTTGCTGGTGGACTTGCAGAACAGGTCCATTATAAACTCCACAACCGGCCTTAATTCGTCAGGCCAAATCTCATCTCTTCCTAACAACAATCTTTCCATACTTTTGGAGGACATTACTGACTATCGTGATCGGGCACTCCTCCAAAAATTCAGCCTGATTACTACCGAATGTAGTCTCTCCAAACCACTGAAGCACAATGTGCAACATCACATTAACACCACTGGTTCCCCTATCTTCTCGAAGGTGCGTCCCCTACCACCCCAAAAACTGGCTATTGCGCGGAAAGAATTTGAGCAACTTGTTCAACAGGGTATCTGTAAACTTTCAAACAACTGTTGGTCTTCCCCACTCCATATGGTCCCTAAGCCAAACAGCAAATGACGCCCCTGTGGGAATTACAGAAGGCTAAATGCACAGACTGTTCCAGACCGATATCCAATTCCGCTTATCCACGAATTGCCGCATCTTTTCGACCTTGGATTTAGCTAAGGCATATCATCAAATCCCTGCAGCTCCAGAAGACATACCAAAGACGGCAATATGTACACCCTTTGGACTCTTCGAGTTCACCCGGATGACTTTCGGATTGTGCAATGCGGCGCAAACATTTGAAAGGTTCATTCACTCGATCCTGCGAAACCTCGACTTCTGTTTCGTATATTTGGATGATGTTTTGGTCGCTTTTTTCTCAGAGTCCGAGCACTTAGCCCATCTCGAATGCATTTTTCAACGTCTCCTTGAAGCCGGTTTAGTCCTAAACGTTGATAAACGCAAGTTTCTCCAAACACAGGTACAGGTGAGATTCCTCGGCCACTTCATTTCCCCTGACAGGCGGCCTGGATTTGGTCGCAAAAAAATAATGGAAGTTATTAAATTAAGATTGACATTTGATTTTGAATGAAGAGAAGAGATGATAAAAAGTTGTGAAGTTTTCCGTTAACTTTATATTAATAAAATTATTTAAACTGTGCTTTCCATGTTTATTTTAAAATGACCACCGTGACTTCAAAAGGTTCAGTTATCTTGAGAGTAAAATTTTGACGATATTTGAAGACATTTCTATGAAGCAGTCTAGGCTCAGTATTTCTCGACCCGTAGTTTTCACCTAGTAAAACGTTAAGAGACTTTTTTTTGCTGGCGTCCAGGGTCAGTGACTTAAATGCCCGAAACGGATTACATAAAAGCGGATCAACAAGAAGCCCCCATGCAGTAGTGCTGCCCTCAAGCATTAAGTGATAGAAGGCCCTACTACAGGCTCCGAATCGAAAGAATCTTATAATCAAGTCATATCAAGACGAAAGTTCCACTAAAACTGGGTGCCAAACTAGTTTCCTCCAGTAGCAAATTATGGTCTAGTATACGATCTAAAGCCAATCCTTTGCCTCTGCGTAGCGACCACACTAGAAAGAAAACGTTAACTTTCAAATCAGAATATAGATTAGGCAGATTAAATGGCTTCCAGAACAAAATTCAAATCACTCTCTTCCCTGAAAAAAACGCCGCGTTCTCTAGGCTGGGAAGCTGGCACCGGCTTGACAGTCCATATAACGCTACAGGAACTTTCCACCAAAGTGGAGGGGCATGTAAATGGATGATTCTGTATGGAAATCCCCAAAACTCTGAATGTCGTGCCGAACAACATCTCTACAGAGGATGCAGGCAAATCGTCCTTAATGTTGGTGCGGAGACTGAGCAAGAACACCGGCAGTAGGTTGAACCATGGTGTTCTCGGCTTGCACGAGAGAGTTGTTTTTAGTGTACGATGAGTGCTTTATACCATACCATTCGGCTGTAGATGGTAGAGTGGTGATTTGGGGAACATGGCGGGTTTGACCCAGACACCTTGGTCTGCCGCAATCTTAAATGTCTTCCTATATAGGCTGATACACCCATCGACTGCTTGCTAGTAAGGAAGGAGTCTCCTACTGTCTGGTGAATTTCTCCACAATCGTAACCCAGCACTGGAATCCTTGTATAGAGGAAGCTTGATGCAGTTGATGCCTATGATCGAACCATCCCCCCCGGGGTGGAAAAGTTGTTCAAGGCCTTGTGATCAAGCCGATGAATTTTAGTTCTTTAGCAGAGTTCGCACCAGCGCGTTCAACAGTTGAGATCTTGGAACATGCTTGCTAAAAGAGTTTCGGCGACACCAGGCGTGTGGTAGAGCTAACGCTCGGGTGAGAGAGGTTATGAGTAGCCTCAAAGACCAAACGTCAAAAATTCGATTGTAGATGCGGCTGAACTGGCCCCGTAGATGGTTCGCAGGAGATTGAAATTCGTCGATTGTCAGCGGCCGATGATCCAATCTGGATGTCGAACACTTGGAAATGGTAGCGACGTGGTGGCAACCACGTTACCTTTTCCCTTGACGAGAGCCAACTTGGTGGAGAGTTGAAGGAAACCTGCATGCTACTGGTTTCCATACTGCAGACAAAGTCGGAAGCGTCGATGAGTATAGCTAATGGTGGCGTCAGATCTAAGAAAGGTGTTGTTGGCTGCCTCAGCACTGGCGACGTTACTATGAAAAAGAGTGGCGCCTGCTTCGAGGGAGGAGTCAAAAGGTTTCCAAATTACTACATAGCATATCCAGCCATTGCTGCCTCGGTAGACTATTGGTTCGTTTCACATCTTCGGTAGCGCTATCACCAGCGCAGATAATATAAACACCGAAAGCGCTCTCGTGCAAACAAAAACAATCAACGACGACGTGTGTCATTTCATATCGATCGCGAGCCAACTGACTCAATGGAATATTTTCGTCTCCAGAACGACAAGTAGCGATCTTTTTTTCGATGGCTGCCAATCATTCGAAATCATAACCTAACCGTACTGTGGCAAATGTTAGGACACACGTTAACAAGTTGCAAAGGACTGAACAGGAGGACAGCATACCGAAGATGCGGCCAGGTAGGTCACCAATCTTTAGGGCGACACTGGAAAGGGCTAGGGCGCTAATGGCATGATCCGCATTTTACAAATTAACATGCCCGTAATGCAACCGCTCACCAGTTGCTAGCGCAGTTCGCTGCGGATTTAGATGCTAATCAGCGAGCAATACCGAAACAGGGATCCGGCTACATGGCATTTCACCTTCTCGGGCACCGCTGCCATCTGGGTTCAGGACGACGTTCGAGTTCGTGTTCTTGTCAGAGGCCGAGAGATGGGTTTGTCTGGATTCGGTGTCTAGGGATAACTTTTCTAGTGTTTACCTGACGCCGAATGAGACGATGGCGGACTTTCGGCATAGGCTTGATGCTCCAAGGGACGTCGTTCCGAGCACGGATGGGCGAATCCTGGTAGGCGGTGATTTGAATGCTAATACTAATGCCCTTGAATGGGGCATGCCTGAGCCAGAATCCAGCGGGAAACGGATTCTAGAAATGGCGGCGGGAACCGGACTCATAGTCTTAACCACCGGATCCACGCCAACGTTTCGGCGCCCAGGTTGTGAAGGAAGCATTCCTGACATCACTCTTGCGCCGGAACCTCTGGCACCATCGGTGGACGTCCTAGAGACTAGAGACTTCTCGGCAAGTGATCACCAGTATATCACGTAGCGTCGCAATGACATCGTCGTAAATTCAGTGATGATCATGATAACGACGACGTATGAGGCTTCCATGTCCCGGAAGGGTCCCAGTCGTGACAAGCCTTCTATGTACTGGTGGACGGACATTGCGACCTACGGAATGAGTATCATAAGCTCCACCGTTTGGCACAACGTTTACACGCCAACCAGGAGGCATTCCCGGCCGTAAAGGCTCATATAGATGAACAGAAAGGAGACTCCGCAGCGCGATAAATAAAAGCAAAGCTCACGGCTGGCAGAAACTGATTAAGCAGATGAACGAGGACCCGTGACGACTTGGCTATAAGCTTGTCACCTCGAAAATCGGGGCTTTGCCCTGATTACTAAATACCGACCAGATGGACCGCATTGTATGAGCATTATTCCCCAGACTTCCTGTACGGGTTGATGTCAATAGCACGGGAAGCGTCTAGGATTGCCCCTCTTCACAATGAGAGAGCTCGAAGAAGCGGTTCCCACTATGGAAAACAAGATAAGATGGACAGATATGCTGGGCACATTAGAGAACTCATGCCATGTGCCAAGCTATCTCTTCCGAATATTGAGAGATCATCATCAAGACGGCTCCCTGTTCTATGCGATGCTAGAGGGCTAGAGAAGGATGGAAATCATGTCAAAGATAGCACAAGGATCCATCGTAGGGCTGAGCCTCTGGAACGCTTCTTACGATAGCCTGCTGAGACCCGATATGTTCGAAGAGTCGCGTCTGGTCGGTTATGTGGACGACGTTACGGCACTTGTTGCCGAACGCAATGTTGAGCAGGCGCAAAGAAGACTGGGCATACTGATGCGACGGGTAAGCGGATGACTGCCTATGGTTTCAGCCTTGCTCAGGAAAAAACCGAAGTAGTCATCTTGACCAGAAAGAGAATTCCGACCATGAGTCCCATATCGATCGGCGAGTTAACTAGAGAGTCAAAACTAGCGGTTAAATACCTTGGTTTAATGCTCGACTCGAAAATAAGCTTCTCCGAATCGAGGAGATTAAAGCAGCAGCGGACAGAGCTGCAGCTGGGGTCTTGGCCTTGAGTCGGCTAATGGCAAATGTTGGGGCCCCTATATCTACTAGGAGACGTCTCCTTATGGGAACAACGCAACTTATGAGAGGTGATTGCCCGTGAAGAACGTCAACGCACCGTTACCGAGTGGTAACTCTCTTGGCAAAATAAGCCAATTAAGACCTATGGCTGAACCGAACGCACGGTGAGATTGATTACTTCCTTGCCCAACTTCTAATGGGGCATGGAGGTTTTCGATCTTACCTGCACGAGATTGAGAAGTGGTGATATACTGACTTTGTGTTCTGCAATGGAATGACGGACGATGTTGAACACACCTTTTCTCTTGGGAAAGGTGGCACAGATTTCGTGAGCAGCAGACACAGACACCCCATTGTCAGAGAGATGCTGAAGAGCGCTGGCAGCTCGAGTCGTGTAGCACATTATATTTGGGCTCTTCTGATCGCGAAGAGGGAGCGGATGGCAAAGGGTTCCCTAAACTAACAACTCCCTTCTTCCCCTTCCCTCCCAGAGGTGAAAGGGTGTCCCTGACTTGAAGGCTTCCAAAGCCGAAAGAGCGGGAAGGCTGTCAAACAGTTCCATGCTAGTTCTCTGTTGACAGGTAGGTGTTTAGTTGGCAGTTCGACAGCGTACTGTTGCGGGAATCAGGATAGGACTCGTTGAGCTCATAATCAAGTTTTTTTTAATGGTTTCTTGCTAGTCTGGTTATCATTGTCTTACTAATTACAATTAAGTGATTTTGTATGAAATTTCTTCAAAATCGAGAATTTCCACTGATTTTGTTTATTGTTCGAAGTATTTCAATAAACAACTCTTCATAATAAACTAAGATAATACAATAACGATTAAGTCATGCGACTTCCTCCTTTTTCAAACAAAAATCGGAAAAGTAATGACTTGCAGACAAACAATGAGATTCAACAAAAACATGAATCTTACACAGTTATAGCGTTCAACTTTTAATCTCTAATGATAAGTTAAACACAAGAAATTATTTTTAACTCGCTTTGAGTGCAATACCACTTAGTAAGTTGAAAATTCAGAAAATCGAGACGGAATTCTCCCAAAATAGCTACAGTCGTGCCCAGATGTTTTCCAATCTACTAATGAATATAAAAAAATTTGCAGTCATAAATATGACGACAGCCAACATTCAGAGCACGGACAGCGGCTGTGATGGTGGAGGTGGCGCACCAAAGCCCCAACAGCAACAACAAACGCAGCGAGAACAGCAGGTGCTAACGAACACATCGCGAACATGCACAGTCAGCAGTTCATCGTAATAAGGCGGACAAGTACGGTCAACCTAGCCTCCTTCCCAGCCCCCAAGATCCACATCGGACTCGGTTAAGTGCTCTGTTAGCGCCCATTCGGCGGATATAAAATTTCAAACACACAATGACTTGGAAAATCCCAAATGGAGCATTCCAATAGTTTGTATCTTTAAGATGCGAGCTGTTCCCGGGCGAAGGAGAGGGTTGCAGATATTTGACAAAATTTGCTTTGAACCTGTACGCCGGTTTTCCAGGAAACCAATGGGGACATCTTATAGCATGAATTTCTATAAGCCCCGTAGCCGCGACAAACGAAATTTAAAAGATACATTCTAATACCCACTTAGATGTATAGCTGAATGTCCATACGTAGAATTTATCTTATAGACATGATGATGCACAACTTTCCTTATTCGAATGCCTATTCAGAGCTGCCCAGGAAAAGTGTGCGGAACTCAATGTGTTAACAAACTGGCTGCCTATCATGTGAATGCGTCTCTAAGCGCCAACATTCGCCAGGTCTAAACTGGTACCATACGCCCCAAAACATATGGAGTGACATGACGTACACAAATTGCCATTCTATGTCTATACAATCCACGGAGAAGTTAACTCTGTGGAATTTAGCGTCGCTTCCATCTCGCTCCGCGATCAACATAAATATAGCATATTCCATGGGTCCATCGTCACAGCATCCAAAAACAGCGAACCGTGCAACCTCCTTCTGAGATCCCAGACTGAACAGTATCCAAGATCTGATGTTCTTCGAGCATTGGCGACTCAGACATCCACAACAGGCTGCCTGGCCACTGTTGACTCGTTTGACTATTGCTGAAACTTCCCCAAACACCACATGTGCCAGATCTAAATAGTTGCGGCCTTTGGAAGCTGGCACCGACCGATTGGCGCGACGTAATGTTCTCAGAGTGTGATGGTGCACATCGAATGTCCTCCCTTGATCACCCTCACTATCGCCCTGACCAACGAGGAGCCCACCCAACCTGTCCCGGCTTTTCTCTGAAGTCTCGACCCACACAAGAAAAATTCAAATTGAATGCCCCAAAGCCAAATCTCACGAATTCATCTTGCTCTGGACCAGAAATTGACTGCAAAGATGTTGGGGCTTGTCAGCGCGTCAGCTAAGATAAAACTAACAGTTGGTCATTGCAAGTGTTTAGATGGCAATAAAAAGATTTTAATTTGTATTTTTTAATGTAGTAATAATTCTTTGATAACGTCTGACTTTTGGCGTGGTGGCTCAATTTGAACTGTGACCTCCCGGAATCGGTTCTTCCAAACAAGTCGGTCTAGCAGCAGCCTATTTCCCCATTGTTTTCATTGCCTTGAGGTTTGAAGGCCTGCAGCCGCTTTCGAGGCCTTCATCTTCAGAAGACACCACCTCTAAAGGTACTTCGATACGCTGGAATGACGGAGATCGTCTACTGGCTCCGCCTAGCGTTTCTTTGGTTTCCCAATTAATTGTTGTTCTTTGGGGGCAAAGGGGGACTCGACTGCCAGCTCCACTTGTTAAGCCGACGAATGGCAGGGCCTTTGTGGAAGTGCTCAGCGAAATTTGTTTGAGGTTTAAGCCTACAAACAGGGGAGCACAAATTTCTTCTGTTCGCCGGATTGGGTCCGAGTAGAACAGACAAAAGAACATTCTGTGAAGTGGTCAAGGGACTATTGGCAGATAAAACGGTGGTTTCTAGCCTAGAATCCCATCCTCTCTGCCTCACTGAAAAGACTGAAGTAGAAGACATCATACACGAATTTGCAGAGGTAACCAATGCCCGGATTGGCATCAGCTCTGCGAATTCTCGAGGCCCAGTTGAGCAATACAAGAAGTTAAGAAAACAACGGCAAAATTTTAAATTTACTGGTTTTTAGTTTAGTTTAGTTTGTGGGGGGAGCCGCAGCTCCAAGCACTCACTATCCCTGTAAATCACCTATTCAATAGTTTCCCGCCTACGGCGTTCGCAGGCTTTAGCGAATCTGAAAACATTCTCCAGAGGCAGAGTGCGAAGATCCTTCGTTGAAAAAAACCTTACCAAGGTGTCTGCGTCTGAGATCTGTGGAGGCCGGGCAGCTATATAAAAAGTGCAGGGCCATTTCCTCCTCCTCTTCCTCCTCACATTGGCTGCACATAGCCGAAACGATCACCCCAATCTTTTCCAGATGGTAGTCTAAGAAACAGTGTCCCGTTAAAAGCCTTACAACGGCTTTCCATGTCCTACTTCTTAAGGGACAACAAAAATGCCGCTCTGGCGAGCCCAGGTTCTCTCGCAAGGATTTTCGCCTGCCGGCTAGAGTTCAAATTTTTCCACTCGGCTACGGGAATCCTTGCAATTTCACCTTTCAGAGTAGACTTGACAGTGGATACAGGATTCCAAAAGTTGGTTCTGGTTCCACCATTGTGCATCCAGATTCTCGACGAGCCAACAGGTTTAGGGTAGCTTCAAGTGCCGCAGTCGACGTAGTACTCATTGCTCAATAGTACTTAGCAACCAAGCCTTTGAATCTGCGTTAGTGGCTTCCTGCTGTAAGCAAAGTTCAGCCTTGGCCACCAGACGATGCATGCATACATAAAATGGGTTTTATTATGGATATCTATATCCATTGTATCCGTTTTGGTAAAAGTCTCCAGGTCTTACCAATCGCATTCCTACAGCACCAGAGCAATCTGCAGGATTTCACTTCAGTTAATTGGAATATACGCGTATGATAGGCATGTGCGATATATATTCCGAATATGTAGAACCAAGGCATTCATTCCCTCTATTACTAGCGCAGGAATGATGCCACCTGGACTTGCAGACTTGTATTTATGGAACGAATTAAATGCCCATTTTATTCGGTCCAGTAATACTGCTTTGCATGCTAGATTCCTGTCTCTCGGTTGTGACTGTATGCACCTGTCGGGCCCGAGATTCGATTTTGGATGCTACCTGGGAAATGCACTTCAAGCAAATGGTATGCCGTTTCCATGAACCTCCCTTTCTGTAAACGTAAATAACCCAGCTTCTGACTACGTTCTTTAACCAAAATCCGCTCCAACTTGAGGTTGCCTCAAGAGAGCTAGTCTCTTCTCAAAAACGTCTCCATGATGATCGTTTAGCCGATCTTATGCTCTTCTTTAACGCCTTCTGTGCCTCTTTATAGCTCTCCCTCGGACAACACCTTGCCGTGGTGGGGGAGCTTGTGGTAGTTTACTACTACACTAAGAGTCTCCAAAAACACATGAAGATGAAAACAAAGGATTGTAACTCTCCAAGTGGTAAGAAACCACAGACTTCGAATACACCCGCGACTATGATAAATCAGGTCGTGGCTGAGGCACAGATTTTGGAGGCCTCACCTAATTCATGTTCCCCCACGGAGAAATCTGTAAAAGACAGGCTCTCCACTTCAGTGGAAAACCTACACTCGGTGTCTATGGCGCGGTCAGCGTGAGAGGAACTAGAAATCTGACTACGGCCGGCCGGTCGGTGACACTGTTACCTAACTCTTCTAAAATACGGGGGAGAAAGGCCCGGCAGAAGGAAACTTCAGCCACAAAGGAGAAGGGAGTCTTGCCTGTCAGAACCTTCTCCTTCGTCTGTACCCGGAAAAACGGATGAAATGGAAGCTGGTAATGTAGACGCAACTGGTCTAACGGGGGGACTTCCAGGCTGTGCAGAGACCTTAATAAGGATGAGTCGGCAAATTAGACTCTCTTAGAAAACCGGATGGTACTTTCACAGACTCCAGAGTTGAGTATATACAGACTTGGAAGTGGACCACCAGGGAGAATAGATGTCAGAACTGGGAAGAAGAGAATTAGCAGTTGTTGCAAGGAGAATTGGAGCACTGCGAGAGCGGTTGTTACCGATGAAAAGGCGCGAGCTGCTATATTGTCATTTGAACACTTCGAAGCACCTCGAATGGATGGAATCTACTCAGCGATGCTAAAGGAGGGTATAAAGCACTTAGAGCAACTTCTAGGAAATATTTTCCGTGTATGTCTTGTCCTTTTGCCAGAAAGTTGATTGTCACATTCGAGGAAGGGCTAAGGTTGCACCTACTAAATCAAAACCAACATGCTTTCCAATGTGGAAAGTCCTGTGAGTCTGCTCTCCTCGGTGCAGAGATAGAGCACGCAACCCTGAAAGGCAAGTACGCGATAGAGGTATTCGTGAACATTGAAAGGGCGTTTGACTGTGCGGTGTTCCAAAAGGACTGTGATGCCGCCAGAGAGCACAGTGTTGATGAAGCTTTAATTAACGCTATGCTAATCCACCTTGAAGAAGGTGTGCCGCTGACTAAATTTATGCTGTTCTCATTCAGGAACTATGGTTCTGAAGCATTCTACAGTGTCCTCCTTCGCACAGTCTACTAGTATCAGACCTAGCCGAAAGCGTACGCTGGTGAACACAAGCTTAACACTTCATTCCTTAGACATCTGCTGGACGACAAGTTTCTCGATGATTTCCTACGTCTCACAAGGGAGTATTTGCACCAGAAAAGATTTGAGAACAATGACCAGCTGCATATCCTTTATTGTGCTTGCATTAGTAACTCCAGGTCTCAGGGCTTGCGTAACTCCAGGTCTCAGGTCTTCAACCTTCGGCCGTAACCTACCCAAGGTTTCTTTCTTCTTGATTTCGGAATTGGTTTTGTTGCAATCATTTCTCTCTTGTCGACTGATTTCTGAGGATTCCCTCCCTTTTTGTTTTCGGTATTGAAAGCTTAGGTTCGCCTTTCAGATATCTGATGTGCTAACCTCGAACGCATTTTTCATGACCCTTTCCCTCTCGCCGTAGATATGACGTGTTGGTTGTGGTGGTTGCGGCAGCCCCATATTTAGCTAGGCTCCTTTGACTGGCTGCGCAACTTCTCCCTTTTTAAGGATTTGGAACAAAACCTTATTAAAAACGGTTTACTGTCTGTCTGTCTTTTTTTTTTCTCGATACGTTGGAAGGTGGAAAGGCGGCTCCTGTTGTTATTTGTAACTTTCCTCCGAAGCTCCTCCATCCTTAGCAGGTTGTGAATCACCTTCATTAATTTTTTCACCACCCTCCGAGATGTTTCAGAGGCTACCATGTGGTCCACGATATTCTCGAGTGTCAACCGTGCCCCAGCATCAATTTCCGCCTCCGCTCTATGTGCGGCGAATCGCGGGCAGTTAAAAACAACATGCTCCACATTCTCCGGAATCGTCACGCATGTCGGGCAATACGGGGAGTCGTCACGCCCGAAGCAATAAAAGTATGCACGGTACCCTCCGTGTCCGCTTAGGAATTGAGTTAGGTAGTAACTAACCTCACTGTCCCTTCGTTTGACCTGGAATAATCCTGTGTGTCCAGCGTCCTTTAATCATCATACCTTTTTTGCCATTCCAAAATAGATTCACTTCGTGCCAATTGTCGACGATAGGTATAGGACTCGCCGATTTCATATGATGGGTTATAGAAGCGTAGACCCTCGTTCGCCAAGATATCGATGGGGATCATGCCTGCTATCACATAAGGTGCTTCGTCTAATGTTGTACGATAAGCGCACGACGTTCGCAATGCACTCAATCGGTATGGGGCTGCGCTTTTTTTCTATTTGCTTCCAACTTCAAAGACGGTGCCCAGACTGGAGCTGCATAAAGCAAAATGGATCTAACGACTCTCGAGATCAGGAGCCGACAGCTTTGCCTAGGACTACCTATGCTTGGTAACATTCTTGTCAACAATGTAGCCCCTCCAGAAGCCTTGGTTGCTAAATTTTGAAGATGGGACTTGAATTTCAGTCTTTGGCCAGCCATGACTCCTAGGTATTTAAGGATGCGACCGTATGAAGTGTTCACCAATAATAATAATAATAGCAACAATCCATGTTGGATCAGCGCCTTGAAGTGTGTTGGAGCACTTCATTCAAGACCGTAACGGTACACTAGAAGGCAATGTGGTCAGCATTGCGCTCGCCCAAGATTATTACCCTGATTTGACTCAAGTACTCATTCACAGCTGAGTCGACTGGTATCCGACGTCAAATCACGATACAAATTCCACTGCCACCAGTGAGATTTGAACCGCGACCTTCCGTACGACAGCCTTGCGCTCTAACCACTAAGCTATCCGGAAGTGTTCCCCAATCCTCACTTTTATCGACGTTTTGCTTCCTTCGCTTGGTAATGAAGATTACCTCGGTTTTATGCTCCGCGATTGCCAAACCAGCTTCCTTTAGCCAAGACCTGATTTCAAAATTTTCCTTATTTGTGGGTACCTCGATCTCATCAATATCTTGTGCCTCGTCTGTCAGTCTGTCTGTCCGTCACACGTAGTTTTTTCGGAGACTGCAGCAGCGATTGACACCAAATTTGGTGGAAAGGTGGGAACTATGAACACTCATGCATATGGTGAGTTACATCCTGTTACGTCGAATTTAAGGGGTGGTCCAAATACCTTCAAAAGGGGAGTGTAAATTTTTTTTCACCAAATATAGTCATGTAGGGTATCAAATGGAAGACGCTTCCATTTGTTGGGTGGTATCAACTGATTAAAAGTATTGTGGAAATGTGCCTACACTTACTACCTTAGTTTACGTGCAGCATAGAGTCCCACTTATTGTGCTATTTTGGTTCTTGTTTTTATTATTGGTACTCATATGAGTCCTATGTGTATGGGAGCTAAGAAGTGTGCCATACCAAAGTCCCCAATAGTATAGTAAGTCCACGGTTAGCGACTGAGCGGACTAACTGCCACTATCCAGTGAACACGGCTCGCTTCTTCATCATCATCATCAACGGCGCAACAACCGGTATCCAGTCTAGGCCTGCCTTAATAGGGAACTCCAGACATCCCGGTTTTGCGCGAGGTCCACCAATTCGATATCCCTAAAAGCTCGGCTCGTTTAGCACCTTGAATTGAAAGGGGGGAAATTCCCAAATCTCATGATTATTTCCATATTATTTGAATTTTTCTTTTTTTCGTACACTTACTAGCATCACACTTGACAAATTTTGCTTCAATTGGGACAGTTAATCAGTGGCTCTTGGGTAAAGCAATACTACACTAAATTTTTATAAGAGCGGAACCTGCTATGCTCAAAGGTCTATACTTCCAATGTGCTTCTCACCTTACTGGATTCCAATCAAAGACCAAAGTATCCATCAAAATGAAGGATACGTTTAGTACGAGTACACTCGCGAGGAAGGCTTCCCTTTTTTCCTAAAATCAACCCGAAGGAAATAATCCACTTCAAAAGCTGTCCACTAACTACTTTCACCCACTTTACCAATGCTTACTTGGACTGTGAATGTTATGATATGAGTCCGTGATGCTTGCCCAGTTGTGCTCAGTAGAGATTGCTATCAGCATCCACGCTACCGCGGCCCCATCGTCACACCAACAACATGCCATTGTTGGCCAAATGATGCTGTACATCATGGCTGGACCGCCATAGTACACATTACAGCAGAACAGCTCCAACGATGCAGTGGACGACCGATAATGGCTGTGGTGTGAGAAACAGCGACTATCGACGGAAGTTAGGCGATGCCGGTAAGAGCAAAGTGAGAAAATGCATCGCGGAGTGCTGGAGCCGAAATCCCAGTCTCCCGTTTATTGCACTTGTCCACGCTTGATTGGAATTCGGTAAGAGTTACCGTTTGTGAAAAATCTAAATACTCTTGATAAATTGACTATACTGCTTACTACTTCTTCAGAGTTCTAAGTAGGAACAAGTATAAATACTTGTCCCACTAGGATTATACCGTCTAGATGGCGAAGTATTATATTATAGTTAGAGCAATAAGTTCCTGTAAGGAAAGGTCACGGCTCAAAACTGACTAATCATTCAGGAAATCGTATCATGATCCATTCAAATATAATTTAATATTTAATCAGGGTAATGGTTCCAGAAAGGACTCTTACGGTCTTATAATGATGTGCTCTAACACACTTCAAGGACTGGATCGAATTTGAGTTGTTTGCCTAGGTTATGCTGCGCGAAATCAACATTTTGCCTTTTCAGATATTTCTTAGTTTTAACCAAACCCGTTCTACCTAATTTAAAAGGTTTTCCCATTATCTCAGTTTTCATCGTATGTTTCTCTGCCTTCCTTCATGCGAAAGTTATTAGATAATTTTTTTAAAAAGTGAGGGTCGGCAAATCCTGCTTTGCCTCTTCGTTTACAATGGCTCCTTAACCATATCGCTTACCAATCGAAAACAAAGAAAAATGAATTTCCGGCATTTACTTTCAGTTGACTTCTGGTCCTACTTTTTTAATCAAAATTGTCCGATTCGTCTCCGTTTTTCATTTTTCGTTTCCGAATATTTTGATAAATTTTTAGAGGTTGAACTTGTATTTTGCCACTTGGGGCTTACTGGTCGAGTGGAATTTGGAAATTAATCGAGTTTAAATTGTTCGCGTTCGATTTTCAACTTATTAAATAGCTCTATCCAATCTGTATCCAATGTAAGACACGGCCAGATCAGTTTGTGAAACATAAATTCCTAATCCCTTGCTTGTAAGTTCGAGCCCACATTGGGCGCTATTTGTTGTAACTACCTTCATTTTGTTACCATGAACTTAGAGCATAAGACAATTGCGCACAGTAGATTCATGCGTACAGTTTTTATATATACATCATATAAAAAACTTTTTCTCGAATTTCTCCCTTCTGTTTTCCCTTCCTGAATCTACATGTAATTATGAAAATCTAATTCCTTTTCAAAATTCTAGCTGCAAATGTAATTATAAAACTTTTTCCTCTACCCCATGCCCATTGATATTCAAGGTTGTTCTTCATGCAAATATTATTTTAGTTTTGCTTTCTATTATTGCGCGAAATGTAGATTGGTACCCACAATGGAGCATAAAACCTGGGCAACACCTGCTCAACTAACACCAACAGCTCTACTAGGAAACCCTATTTACACCTCCACGTGGTGATCCGTGGGGGTGCTTTCTTAATGAAAAACTGCAGACGGAGATGGATGAAGGCGAGTCCCCCGCATCTCAGAACGGGATAAATTGTACCAACTGATCGTCCAGGTTGGAGATTGGGTAGAGCTGACAACCCTATACAGCAAACTGATGTTATGAAGCCACAGAAGGAGCCTGGGTCAGGATAGAGTTTAAAACAACGAACCTGGCAACGATAACAGAATGACGATCTGCGCATTTTCTCATGGAGCGTGCGCTCCCTGTACAGACCGAATGCTGCTCAGCAGCCAGCCAATATTCTGTCCCAATATAAGGCTGATATAACAGCCCTGCAAAAGATGCGCTCGACAGGAACCGGTTTTCTGGAGAAGAGCCACTACACCATATATTATAGCGGCCATTCAGTAAACCGTGTGTCCGGATAGCTCAGTGGTTAGAGCACTAGGCTGTCATACGGAAGGTCGCGGTTCAAATCTCACTGGTGGCAGTGGAATTTGTATCGTGATTTGACGTCGGATGCCAGTCGACTCAGCTGTGAATGAGTACCTGAGTCAAATCAGGGTAATAATCTCGGGCGAGCGCAATGCTGACCACATTGCCTCCTAGTGTACCGTTACGGTCTTGAATGAAGTGCTCTAACACACTTCAAGGCCCTGATCCAATATGGATTGTTGCGCCAACGATTATTATTATTATTATTATTCAGTAAACCATGTGTTCGGAGTAGGTTTCTTAGTCATTCAATAAAACCCGCTGTTATCGGCTTTCAAAATATGCACTATGCGTTTGCGAGGCAAATTTAGAAATATAAGCCTCATAAACGTTCAGTTCTAGCGAGCTTACTGCCATTGACAGAACTGCGTTATGCTCCTCACATAGGGAAACACAAAACCTTTTATACCTGAAGCGCCAAGCTTACGATTTCCTGACTTGGTTTTGTTTTTGGCGTTAGAAGCTGGAAGGGTGAGACTTTCACTTACAACAATGACCTTCTTCTCTTTCGCTTACCCCGCGGGACTGCCATATCGGTATTATGTCACGGTGCAGGATCACTTACGAACTGCGGCCCGTGTCGTTTGCTACTTTCCTCCGAAGCTCCTCGTTCCTCTACAGATTGTGAATCGTCTTCATCAATTTTTCTATCGCCCTCCAAGTTTTTCAGAGACTAACATTTTATCGACGATATTCTCGAGAGACAACCGCGCCCCGGCTTCAATTTCCGCCTCCGCTCTATGTGTGGCAAACTTCAAGCAGCAAAAACAACATGCTTCGTATCCTCTGGAATCATCTTGCATATCGGGCAATATAGAAAATAGTCACGCCCTTTCAGACGTGTGGAATAGCTCTATAAGTCAAGCGTCCTTTAGTTAAATTATCCCATCTTTTTGTCACTCCAAAATAGCTTCATTTCGCGCTAATTACCGACTATAGTTACAGGACCCGCCGATTGCATATTGGGTCATGGAGGCGTCGACCCTCGTTCGCGAAGATGTCGATGGGGACATGCCTGCTATCACACATTCTGCTTCGTCTGATGTTGAACAGTAAGCACACAATGCTCGCCATGCACTCAATTGATATGGGTCTGCGAGTTTCCTTTTATTTGTTTCTCGCTTTAGTGCCGATGCCCAAATTGGAGCTACATAAAACAAGATGGAACTGGCAATTCTCGACATAAGGAGTCAACGGCTTTGCCTTGGACCATCTTCGAAACCTTGGTTGCCAAATTCTCAAGTTGAGGCTTGAATTTCAGCGTTTGATCAACCATGATTTCTAGATATTTGAACGTTGGTTGCGAATATATTATGTGTTCGCCGATTCTCATCTTTATTGATGTTCGCTTCCTTCGCTTCGTGGTCAAAGCTACTTCGGTTTTATGCTTTGCGAGCGTCAGACATGCGTCATATAGCCAAGACTTTATTTTAAAAATTGCCCTGTTCGTGCGGACCTCGATCTCCTCAATATCTTATGCCATGATTGTCACATCTTTGGGCGGTTTCAACTTTAAAATTCCATCATAAATTATTGTTCACAGGTTGTTCTATATGTCTTAGGTCCATCGTCTGAATCGTAATATAATTGCCTCTCCCGGAGGAACTCTATGACTATGCGCATCAGGTATTTGGGAGCGCCAAATCTGCCCAAATCCGCAATTATTTCCTTAGCAATTTTCATCACCGTACTGATCACATTGACAGTAGATCTTGTCTTTGGGAAACCGAACTGTCTATCTGTCAACGGTAGATGACTCCTTCGGAAAGTTTGCCGATGCCATTTAATAGACATAAAGGCCTATAAGATGAAGGATAGATTCGATTCATTTGAAACTGTGGGGAAGAGGGTACTAATGATATCCCGCAGCAAATCAGGATTGGGGATTGATTGCGAGTGCACCCTTGATTGATATCATGAGTGCCTTATATGCACCTCCCTATGAGTCGGAGTCCCCTTGCTTGCATAACCTTTTGAAGTGTTGAGTTTTAATTCTAAAGATGGCTGCTTGCAGTTTTTTTCTCGCCTTCTTCAACTCCTTAGACTCCGGCCGGTTTCTGCTGCGTTGGCTGTATTTCCTGGGTTTAAGGCACACTTTGCGAAGTGTATCGATCTCATCATTCCATCAGAAGTTGGGCATTTGTTTCTTGTACAGTCCGGAGTGGCATGGAAGCGTCATATGCTTTTTGTAACCTTTCAAGAACCTGCGTCACCTTTTCTTCTGCTTTTTTCAGCGGCATCGTTTTATGCAGAAGTATATTCTCGAACGTTTCCTTGTCAACTTTCTTGAATGTCAAACCCGGTACTTCCGTTTTCTTGATACGTTTTGCACCTGCCCTACACTTCCACTGGAAGACTATAGTCTGATCGCCGCTGTGCGTATATTCCTCGCTCACCTGCCAATGGAGATCCTTTGATAAAGTATCTCTAACAAACGTAAGATCTATCATCGATCCCGTATCCCGTCTCTGAATCGACTACCCCAATCTTCGGCCTAAACGTTAAAATCGCGAGCTATTATTATTGCGCTGTAGAGGCTTGCTTCTGAAGCTAATCTTTCCACCATCAATACGAATTCATCTAGCGTGAATGCCGCCTACTTTGGCCCGTGTGTCTTCTGAGATATTGTTGTCTCTTCGATTGCTCGGTTTCTACAGGTCCAGATTGCCGCTTTTGTCTGATACAAAAATACCACTGCGAAGATTTGTATAGTATTTACATATGACGTCAACGTCAATTTTATTTTTAAGCAGGCAAGCAGGGACAGTGAGCTGTAGGAATTTCATTTATGAAAAGCTGAAATCGCCTTCTTGAACCTCGGGTGTTTGTGATAGGGTCAATGTTACTCTCCTGTGTTTCTCTGCATAGCAGGCATCTAGGATTCGCATTATACTCTTTAGCATTATACCTTTCCTCTCCGCACCTTCGGCACAACTTAGATTCATCGTACTTGCTTGTACAGTTTCTTGAAATGTGTCTAAATTTCAGGCATTTGAAACATCTCCTTGGCGATATCTGCTCTCGTAGTCGACAGCTGACCCAGCCAAAGCGAATTTTACCAACAGCAATAACTTTTTCACTGCTTCGAATGGCAAGACAATTGTGGCCGTCTGAGTACCACCATTACGTAGCCTGTAGCTGACTCTTTAGGGCTTTGCAGATCTCCGCTTTTGAGGTAATCTCATCCAGATCTTTGCACTCAATCAGCCTTTAGTCCTGGCTCATCTTTACTTCCGCTACTTTGCCCCCTAATGATGCGATCTTCTTATGGAGGTCGTGAGACTTACTCTTCCCAGGCCTAAGCTCTAGGAGTAGATCACCTTTCTGCGTGCGTCTCATCCTGTTCATATGTTCACCCAAGTCCTCAAGGGAACTGACTGCCTTAACCTTCCGCAAGATCTTCGCATATGACAGCTCCCTTGTTGTTTTTATAATCAGCGCATCTGGCCACGATTTCTTTTGCGGGTTTCCTTTTTTCTCTTCTTTAGTCCAAGTAGACGCATTGATGCGTATTTCCAGATGGTTGAGTAAACTTTCTTTAGGTAAGACTGTTGATTGGGCCGGTTGTGTTTTCCCCTTATTTTGCTTTGGAGTTTACTCTGGGGATTCTCTATTAGTATCCCTATACCCTTTGCGGGTCTCTGGTGTCTCTCTTCCGTCTTGAAGACGATCCACTGCTGTGTTATCACCTCTAGTCTGGGTTACTACGGGGGGTATAGACTTTGACGACGTTTGCGTTGCTACTTCTACTGTGGCGTTCGTTTTCTTGGAGCAGTGTAGCTCATTCCCTACCTCAAAATACATTGATCGTATAGCACGCACTTGGCTTTTTATTTTACCATGCACGTTGTATCGGGGACCTACGAACTGGATTCGAGATCATCACCCTTAGCTTTAAGAACGCATCTTTTTCGTCGCCGATTGCAGCATTGTCGCCGTTTGCCACTGAGATTTTGGCAGTACTTACAATTGGTGTATGCTCCAATTTCCAGTCTACATCAGCTTTTCCTGTCCGCGATCTCAGTGTTCTACCGCTTCGCCTGTTTTTGTCTGTCTGTCCGACAAACGCATTTTTCTCGGAAACGGTTGTAGCGATTGACACCAAATTTGTTTGGAAGGCGGTAACTATGAATGCTCACGCTTATAGTCACTTAATGAATTTAAATTTAAAGAGGGGTCCCTATACATTTAAAAGGGGAGTGTACATTTTTTTCCTTCAACTATAGCCATGTGGGATCTCAAATGAAAGGTCTCGATTAGTCCTTTCTGCCGGTCTTAGTTTTGACATTTGTTGAAAAGGTGGGGAGTGCAGGGAATCGAAATTGATCATTTCTTTAACAGACCCAATCTTAGAAACAACCCAACCGAAATATCTGAAAAAATCAAGAGGTTGGCACTATATGGTGCCTTGGCTCCGAAATACCCTACATATCGATGTGTTTTCAAATGAAATTGATAATAGTAAATAACTATAATTTTTAGAAAATGACTGCAAAACCCCCTGAAATTCATCCTAGAATCACGAAATTGCGGCAATGTAGGCTGTAGTATAGAGAAAAATCCTACCAAGTTTGGTGGAAATCGCACTATTATTAGGTTGTTGCAAATGAAATGTCGGATTTTTCAATGAAGTGAAGTTAGTTATGATTTTAATGTTTAAAACTGCCGCAAGGTGACTCTGGTGGTATGGGATAATTGAGTATAAATAGTCGTTCGTTCGATCAAGGAGTCATTTCAGTTTCAATCGTCATTGAAGTTCCAAGTAGAACTCAAAGAAAAAAGCATGGAAGGGAGTCAAAAACGTCTACTTTTTCTATATGAATTTAAACTTGGTCACAACGCAGCGGAGGCAACCAGAAACATTTGCAGAGCATTTGGAGCTGACGCAGCAAACGAACGAACGACACAGCGGTGGTTCGAAAAATTCCGATCAGGCGACATGACCCTCCAAAGTGAACCTCGTGGACACCCAGGACCATCGATCGACAACGACGAGTTGCGTTTGATAGTGGAATCTGATCCCCGATCATCGATTCGTGACATTGCAGAGAAAATAGGCGTACACTATTCGATAGTATCTCGGCACTTACAACAGCTTGGAAAGGTGAAGAAGCTTGATAAGTGGGTTCCGCATGAACTCAACGAGCAAAACATGGCGCTGTGAATGGAAATATCCAGTTCTCTACTCAACCGCAACAGGAACAATCCCTTTTTGCGCAGAATAGTGACATGCGATGAAAAGTGGATATTGTACGACAACCGTCGCAGATCAGCGCAATGGCTAGATGCCGATCAGCCCCCACAACACATGCCAAAACCGAGCCTTCACCCGAAGAAGGTAATGGTAACTGTTTGGTGGTCTGCATCTGGAATTATTCATTATTCGTTTTTGGAGCGTGGTGAAACAATTAATGCAGAGAAATATTGTGCCCAACTTGATGAAATGCACGAGAAATTACGTGTTCAGCAGCCTAGATTGGTCAACAGAGATGGAGTGATACTGCTCCATGATAACGCCCGACCTCATGTTTCCAGAATGACGGTCCAAAAATTAAATGAATTACGATATGAGACTCTTCCTCATCCACCATATTCACCCGACCTCTCGCCAACCGACTACCACTTTTTTAAGCATTTGGATCACTTTTTGGCGGGGAAACAATTCAGCAATGAAGTAGCTGTCAAAAGTGCCTTTGAAGAATTTCTTAGCTCTAGAAACCCAGACTTTTACGAAACTGGAATAAATGCCCTTGTATCTCGTTGGGAGAAGTGCATTGAAGCTGCTGGTTCTTATTTTGACTAATAAAATTAATTTTCATAAAAGTTATAGTTTTTGAAATTTTACTCAAATATCCGACATTTCATTTGCAACAACCTAACAAAGTTATAATAGGTCAAAGTTGTCGCTTCTGTGTGAATTCAAGACTTTGAATGTCAAAATCACGCGAAAGTGGATATTTTTACATAGTATATGCATATATTACGTCTTAGGTTCTAATGGGACAATTGTCCACTCAAATGTTTTTATAAAAGAATACCTGAAGTGTCCAGCTCCCGATTTCCCAAATTGTTTTTTCCTTTCCAATTGAAAGCCAGTTTTTCAAATCACTCCAAAAAATTGCTAATTTGAGGCCCCAAATTAGTTATAACCAACTTCACTCGCTCAGATACGTACTCATCTACCCCCTTACTTTCTCAACAGGAGTTGCGATCGACAACGGAGGAATTATTTATATTTCTGCTAATTTTTTATTTGGTTACTGATGACCTTTTCCCCCTCTTATTATTATCTCCCAGTAGGATTCAAAGAACAAGGAACATCTTGCTTCAGTTAGACCTTAAGATGTTAGGTAAAGTCCCATATCCGCCAAAAATGAGTATTAAATGAGAATGTAGTCAGTTGTGGATGTTCCCTCTACCGCGGTATCCAAGATAGTGATTAATTTGAGAACCAAAATTTCAATATTTACATACATAACTATCTCTAAAAATTTAGATCTAATAATTACATGAATCCCGAAAGAAAAGATAGTATCTAATCAACAGAGAAACATTAGATAGGAGTAGTTTGGCTATTTAACGAGCATGTATCCCTTCTGTCAATATTATGCATGGACCAAGGATCGTTTTTAATATACAGATTGCATAAAACTGCATCGATCCATACCATATTCAGCCCTGAACACTGATTGCCTGTAAAAGATACAATCTAAAATCTGTCGATATTAATTCTTTTCTATAAAATTACTGTTTCGGAAACTCTCAGTTTAAGAAAGTGATCTCCATTGAGAAATTATTTGTATCTTCCAGATTTTTGTGTTCCTAACATAAATCTAAACTTTCATAGCTTCGCAAAGATTTTATCTGCTTGCGGTCCTTGAAGCTCGAAGCCACTCTAGGATGAAATCTTTTCTGTACAATGGACTAAGAAGTAAAAGGAAAAGAAATTGATTATCATTTCCAACTATTAGAACTCAATTCACATGTGGAAATCTGAAAATTTCCCACTGATACGCTAACACTCATTCGCTTCCTACGTTTTGGTCCAGAGACGGATGCTGCCTCCCCCCACGTTGGGCGCCACATCACCCCGTTGACCCATATGTTCACGAGGGTGCACGGTCGCCCGTCGGTCGCATGAAGGATGTGCCTGTGCGCCTGCTTGGGCTACAAGGCTGAGCTGTTGTTGTCGGGATGCTGTGATGTCCTTTTCCCGGCCCTCGCCGGTGGGTTGCAGTTGCGTTGCCTGGCTGCAGTGTGTGACCATGCCAATGACGTCGATGTGTGATGGTGCCGAAGCCGGTGCAAGTTTGTCCGTTTCCCGTGTCGTCACCGTCACGTCGTGACTGTGCACCGTGCACCACCGAACCGACAGACAGGCCAAGTGTGTAGAAACGGCTGGTGCTGGTGGCTCGTGGTCTTGATTCGACTTTGTGGCTCTGTACTGAGTGCGGGCGGCGTGAATGTTGCGCGGCGCCTCTTAGTCACATTTTGGCTGTAGCAAGTGATGGTGGCTTCTGAGTCCGAGTCTCGAGCTCAAGCTAGTCTAGATAAGATACAAGATCTTAGAGTGCGGTCGAGTACGTCTTGAGTAGGGGGCGAACTTCTCAAACTCTGTGAACTCATCTGCATCGCCTGTTCTTTGGATTGGATTCTATGGAACTTCCGTAAATATTGTTTCTAGTGTCGGAACTTTGTTTGTATCTCGTTTTGTTTATAGTCTATGAAAAATCAGTTGGAATTCAGAATCTTTTTTAACAAAATTCACTACACACGGCTCGACTGTTTTACCGCGACATATGTGAATTGTGGAGACAAGTGTTCGCGATAATGATGATTGATTTGAAATTCTTAAGGTGAATCATAATTTGGAAATTGATAGTGTGATGAATAGTTGGGTGGAATTTATTTGATTAAAGTTGATAGTGTACTTGATTATTGATTGTGCTTTGACGACTCAACTTATGATATCTAGTTATCTCAGTACCCGCCCCTTGTACTTGATCTCAGTGCGGTTTTTGTTCTGTTTCCGTATCTGGAGTAGTTCATTGTTTCGGATTATCTATTAAGGCCACATCTGGCGTCTGAATCGGCTGCAACACCTACAGAATGGCAGCGGAAAATCCTTTTGCGAAGTTAAGTGCATCTGATTTGTCAGCGATTATACTCAAAGGTAAGTCGAAACAGATGATGATTGTAGATAGGTAGTAAGGATAAAAGGTTAATTTAGTGAACAATAAAATATTTATTCTCTGCGTACTGGCAGCAGAGTAATAAAATTTGATTTCTTCTTGCCTCTAATTAACACATATCAAATTTCAAGAACGAATTTCGGCTGTCAATACTGATGACTCCTCCGCAGCAATAATGAAGAGAGCGCGTTTCCAATCTTATGAAGAGTCGACTACGTGAAAGAATAAAGCTGACTTTACTAGAGGAATTTGATCTAGGTATGATCCCCGTCAAAGATACGGAAATTGACAAAGATGCTGCAGTAGATACCAAACTGCTTTTGCTGGTTCTACTCAAAAAATAAATATTTTATAAATTTCCTAGGAATGACTCCAGAACAATGCATTAGAGGAGGCAGACAAGAAAATTATTTCTCCATATTTTGAATGAAAACAACATATGGGAAAACCTAGTTGCGTCGAAAATTATTGATATGACCCAGAGTTTTCGATTCCTCTGAAATCTCAAGCTTTCTTGAGGTGGTATTACCAAACTTTCTCCGCGCTTTTTGGTGTTTTTTCTTAATCTGCGCTATCAGGATGGACAAGTGTACTTGAAGACTTCCATTACAAGTCTTTTTTCCCCAAGTTATGGCCAAAGTACAAGTAAATTTGCTTAAATCGTCCAAGTCATCTTTTCATCTTTTTCCAACGATTGCATAACAGTCCTAATCACATGTGCAAATCACATTTGCTACTTGGACCTTCAAACTACACGTGTAGGTTTACATATCTTTTTATCTCATCCCTGGATCTAACCTTTACGACAATGTTGCACGGACCTTATATTTGCACATATGTATGTAATCAAAAGCGCTAACAACGTACGAATCCAGCAATAACCGAGGCTTATTACAAAGTGATCGATTAACTTTCGCGCTCTGATTGGTCAGTTTTCAAAAAATATAAATTTCATAAGGGGGAGGGATTATATTATATGCAAATTTCAAATCACGAAATTTGATGCATTATTGATGAATGTGTATTTATCTCGTTGGACAGGAAATTTGTTTTCGAGCTTTTCTATTAAATTTATGATGTGTTTTCTTAAAGTTCAACATGGCATATTTAATAAGAAATGTCCATAGATCCGGATTCAGTGGGGTGGGGTGATATCAAGGCGGGATTAAAACATTATAAAAGCAAGTTGATAACAACGCAATTCGGTACTTCATTAGCATTGACTGTGCACTTTCCGAAATTGATTTGAATAGAAAATACCCCAATGAAACTTGACCTATTAGGATAAATATCCTATTATTTATCAACTTAATCAAGCTGACAAGACAATATTTAATGCTGAGTATTTGTTTCTTTTTTATACTGTTAAGGTCCCATGAGATATAAATTTCTCTTTATAGTTTGGCAATAGTACAAATAATGATGCAGTCAATTTGAGTGTGAAATGTGGTACCGATCTACTTTCTCATTAACTTTCACCTACGTGATCCACAGATTTTTCTTATATTTTTGCATCTAAGCAAATCATAAACGGAAAAGATACAACTGAAAGTTAAGAATGCCTTTAACTTTCTGTTTTTGAAAATATTAGGAAAAAACGGCTTTACAATTTCTTACCAGGGCAGAGGAAAATCATGCCCTAGGAGCAGCGTGACCAAAGCGGCTCGCAGATGTTAAATGCTCCTTTATATAATTCGCAGAATACAACATGACTACGAATTACTTTGAGCGTAAATCCGCCGAAACTTTGGGCCTAAGCTTGGCCAGAGGTGAACATATTTTCCGGTCAGCTCCGACATCAAGTGGATGCGAACTAAGAACCCCGCAATCCTTAAGAAATATGTTTCTGTTTTTAGCTAAAATTTGAATTAACGCATGTACAGTATTTCGGGAACCATTTTATCCTATTTTCAGTGACATATCTTGACATTGGAAGATTAATGGTTAGAAAATTGGAGACTAGAAGATTAAGGATTGCAGATCTCAAAATCAAGAAGGAAACAAATGGTTCCCGAAATACGGGTTGTACAGTAATTCACAAAAAGGGCTTTGTTACAACGAGCAACAAATGCACTTCATACTCAACGATGATAACCTTAATATTTGGCACGAAGCCATCAGTATATTGATAGCACGTTTCCACTTGATTTTCAACTTCCTCACTGTATCGAAAATGTTATCCACGTAAAGTCTCTTTGAAGGTTTCAAACAAACGGAAGTCATTTGGTGCGATATCAGGACTGTTGGAGGGATATAGTTTTTTAAGTGTGTCTTGATTGAACTGCACAGTTTATGGGCGGGCATATTCAAGTGATAAAATCACATCTTCCGTGAGGAGGTCACCACGTTCCATTTGAATGTCAGGCCCTACTTTGTTTGTGAGCATATCACTATAAAACAGAGCGTTTTTGGCTCGTTCGTCTTTGAGAGCAATAAATAGACCAATGTGAATCCCAAAATATTCTAAGCATGACTTCTTCTATGTCTCTGAAGTTCTTTTCGAGAGGGAGAAGTTTGTTTTGTCTGGACGCCTGCTTCCAATGAAAGATTTGTCGCTTAGATTCCTGCTCAAAATAATATATCTCTATTAGCCGAAGATTGCTTTCTTACCAGGACAGAGGTAAATCGTCAGACGCTGCTCACCTCTGCCTAGTTCTGTTAAGTGCTCCTTTATATAATTAGCAGAACATGACATGACTATATTATATGGAGCGTAGATCCGCCCATATTTTGGGCCAAAGCTTGACTAGAGCTGAACATATTTTTTAAGGATTGCGGGGTCTTAGGTCCGCATCCGGTCCGGTCCGACACCAAGTGGATGCGGACTTAGGACCCCGCAATCCTTAAAAAAAGAATGTATCCATGTTTCATCCCATGTCGCCCTTCTACTGTCTCGTTACCTCGTTACGTTGTTACCTATTGTATGACCCTCGTATTTTAAGACATTTCTGCCCAAACGGACATTTAATTTTTGTAACTATTGTCGCGCTTGCCAGGAAAGTTGAAGTAATATAATTTGATCAAAGGAAAAGAAACGGATGCCGTTTCCTTCCCTTGCAGTATGGGGTAAATACTATTATTTCGAACACGACTGTTTCCTTTCATTAGTGCCCAAGTGTTTTCAAAATGTTGGTGTTAACACAAACATAAAATGATACTTGCGAAACGAACGGTGAGCTCCATTTTCTTTTTCCTCCTTATGATCCTTAGAAACACCGTGATTTAAGTCCTATAACACTACCTGCCAAGTCGTCTAATAAATCCGGCCAAAATCCGGATAACCGCTGTCATTTATGGAAGAATACACGTGGTTTCAACCACTGATTTCACTGTGTATCAAAATATCACTCTCTATCGTGATAGTTAGTGTCAATCGGGACAACTTTCCCACTTTTTTTTTCTACTACTACTACTGAGAAGATTATTAGTCTTAGTCTCTAATTATCTGTCTGAAAATCTAATAATTTAAGTAGACATTTATAAGTTAAAGGAATTTGAAAATTCATTGGTAAAGTTACCGGTCTTATACTCTACAATTATTCTGGAACCGGGGGAACTGTACCAAATGAGCTAAAACCAGGGGAAATCGAAAAGAAAAATCGGATTAGTTCTTTTCAACTTCGAAACTCTCTACTAGAAAGAAAATAATAATAATAATCCAATAATAATCCAGTATAGGGTTTGCAAGTCTAATTCAAAATTTTCCAAACCAACTCAGAATTTTTCAACTAATTTCAGAACTTTCCAAACTAGCTTCCGATTTCTCCAGATCTATTTAGAATTTTACATTTCAAATTCACACTTTTCCATTTCCAATTCAGATTATTTTCCTATATATTACTCTAAAGTTTTATTCCAACCTTTTACCACTGAATAAGGATCGAGATGGGGTTGTTTTCGGCAATGGCTTATCAAATTTCTGCCATTGTTTATTTTAATTTGGTATTCGATCTGGAATATAAATGTAAATGTAAATGTAATCCCCTCAATTTGCTGTTTTTGCATGACCTCTAGAAATAAAATCGTGGACTTAACTGAAATGCTTCCCAGCCGTTTCCTCTAGAACCTCATTATTAAGAAGTTTAAATTTTGGCGATTTCAGACACTTACTCGTCCTAGAGGACACCATTCGACCATTATATTCTCATACCAGTTCATGAAAGTAAATGATCATAAAAAATTGACGGGCGCTCTAGATTCTTTTCAAAGAATCCCAGCACCAGCATTATCCAGTGGTAAAAAGTTGGTATGAAACTGTATAATAAAATATTAAAAAATTCTGAATTGAAAATGGGAAAATTTGGATTTTAAATGGAAGATTCTCAAATGGATTTGGAAAAATCTCCACTTAGTTTAGAAAGCTCTGAAATTAGTTTGGAAAATTCTGAATTAATTTGGAAAATTCTGAATTTTCGTCAGACGTATTTATGACTTTTGCCTTCAAGATGAAAGTAGGGGAAGTAAGGCCTATTGATCACCTCAGTCGCCTTAAGTATCGACATCTTCACGCCCGAGCTCAAAGACTCTCCCCCATGATTTGCGGTAACAACGGCAATGAGAACAAAACTCCCACCAGACGGCCAACCATAGAAAACAGGACTGGAAGATGTCTTTCGTTACCTCAATTCTTTCTCTTTGTGAAGCAAAGAGGCTCTAGCTGAATTCTTAACTTTGCCGCCCATAAAAGGATCAAATAATAGGAAAGCGTCCTCAACGCTAAAATAAAAATACCAGTTGAAGCCTATTTAACACCCCTGCCCTCTTTCGTGTCGCCATCAGATTGAAATAAAATAAAATGAAATAAAAACTCCACTCCGAAATCAAATAGCCCTCCCCCATGGATAGTGGTATCAACAACAACCAGCATGAACTTCTGTAAAGGACCAATCACAAACAACTGGGGTTGAAAGTGACTTAAGACAAATTTTGCTCCCAGAAAACTGTGTAGGTTCTCGTGCTACCAGATCGAACTTATGGTCAAGCGCCAATTGATTCTCGAAAAATTGGGCGTTAACATTTCCTTCTGACAATCATGCAAAGATATGATACCTGGAACTCTCCGCTTCTACAGACCTACGTGGGATTACCCAAAAATGTTTGAGACTTTCTTCCACTGAGGACTTTATCACAACAAACATTTCAACCAGCCACCACGTGCTTGTTTCCCTCTTTGCCAAGAAGGTGGGTCTGACCCTTTGATCCACCTCATGTACAAGCAATACTACCTGGTATGATTACAATGGATGACCAAATATTCTTAACAATATTTACTTCAAAATGTAACTCAAAAATTGCTGACATATAGAGAGAGGCATCTTTTCAGAGACTGCCGAACCTCCGCCCAATAGAGAAGTGTGAAAGGGACTACTGGAGTTGGTCGCACATCGGCGATTTACGCCTTATCTCTCCTAAGCCTAGATAAAAAATTTTGTTTGAGGATTGGAGGCGGTCCTGATTCTACCAGTTGTTTGCCATAAAACAATCTAAAATTCTTAAATTGTGTCGTTATCCAGAATGAGCCATCCAGGCTGTAGAGAGTAGGAATTAATTGCTCCATGCTCCTGGCACGATCCGTCATCAAATTGATGGTGGACTCAAGACTAACTCAAATCCTGAAACAGCAGTTTTTGTAAAAATATAACCTTCTAAGGATTCTTGACAATGTGTAATTAAAAAAACAGTGCAGCACTCACGTTGCTCAAAACAGATAAGCTGAGAATTTACACTTATTTAGAAAGATTATGATTTTTCGAGCAATCGCTACAATTAAGCTAGGAATTTAGTGTGATTTTAGTTAACTCTTTTCGATTCGACCCTATTTGCTTGACTTGAGGTCTATCATTGTTTGGTAATGATTCTTTTTTCGGTTCCTTGTTAGTGGATGCATTAACATTACGAACTTCTCCACTTTTTTCCACAACACTGAAAATTCAGTTGTAAACATTACCCACCAAAATATCGTTCTCGAGACTTCTTCTGAAAATTGTTCAATTTCCGAATCTGTGGAACTGCCGTTCAGGCAGAAAGTGAAGAAAGAATACCTGAATTATCCATATGACCAGACACCATTATAAATAGTTGAAGCATGTCCTACTTCTCAACAACTCAGAACAGTTGACGAGGAACGCAAACACCTCGGAAATGCTTGAAGGAAGCTGGAGCTGATTTCAACAAACCAGCAGGGACGGCCCGTAAGTGTGGTTGACCCGTTATACCCCATAAAAGGGATAACGGCAGCAATATAAATTCATCGCTTCTATACCCTGTTTACCCTGATTGTTCGTCCAAATCTGGTTTTCAAATCTGTTGAAATCTGTTTTCTTTTTTTAAAAGCGTTCGTGAGCAATTGATCATTGGCCACAAATATTGTTCTGGAAACGTGTGACAATAATTTTCCGTCTTTTTCCCTTCGATAGACTGTTGCTTTGGAGGAGGCATTACTATCAGTCTTCCCTTCGTCCGTTTCAAGGACAAACTTCTTCAGGATCAAGTAACAACATTTCTTGCATTCTTGCACATTTTCATTTCGTTTATCATTTTTTGTCGGAAGCACTGATAAGTTTTGGAAAATACATATATTGGAAAAGCACTCATTTCAAACGTTTTACATTAAGACAAGTTTCACACAGTTTCAGCCTGCTAGCATGACCCCCATTTCTTTATACAAAGAGTTAAATCTAGAACATTCAAGGTTAAGATAAATGAGTTCGATATGGGGGAAGGCGCATACACGGAATGACTCACAACTCTCATGTTCGCATGGCTACTAAAACTGTCGCTCATTAAGGCAGCTTTCTGATCCAAAAATAAAAACAAAAATAACTTTGAAAAATCCCTTTTTGGAAGGTGACTATGATACATGATGCAATATATTGCGTTATTTTGATCCTTTCGCACACTTCAGTGCTCAGAAGTCTAAATGCTTTCAACGATTACCTACGACAAGGGGAAGCAGCTCATCTGATGCGGGCACTACATCATAATTCAATATGCAAATTGGAAGAAACCTAGAAGAATTCTTACGAAACTTTCAACCGGTTTAAGTGTGCTTCCAACATAAGCTTGCACGATATATTTTTTTGCCAGTTTTGCAGTACTATTCATCACCAGTAAAATTTCTTTCGGAATTGTGGATGACGGAAGCCATTAGAACCCAAAAAATGTTTGATTATGTGCAGCATATTAATATCATTAAAGTCCGTTTCCCAGTCTACCTAAACAAGGACTTGCTCAAGGGCATTTTTGTCCTCATCACTACCCAATGCAGTCTAATGCTTGGGAACTTTTTGACTGATTTCTGCTGTCCATTTCCTTACTATCCTAAGCAGAGACAGTAGGCTGCATGGTAGTATCATCATTATTTAAATACCTGCGACTTTTCTCCTTTTTGAAAACTGCAAGCCCCTCCTCTTTCTTTATACCTGAAGAGTCTTTAAACCAATTATGGTTACGAAAAAGTAACTTGAAATTCAGGAAATTGACGAAACTTTGAGTTAATAAAGTTGTCCCTCTTCCACCAAGCTCATAGATGCAACATGAGAAACTTATATTAGGAAACTTAGACGAAACATAGATTCTACTATCTAAAATTGACTCTAACAAAACAAGTAATTTTCACTCTCTTCGCCCTGGCGACACTTTTATAAACTACCAAACTGTCCTGTTTTGCAAATCGAAAACAAAAACACTGATAAAGGCCTGCAAATAATTGATATGACTAAACAGGCACATGAAGGCTATCATTCATTGTTTTGTCTGAGCAACGGAAAATATTGGCGTCTCCATTGGTTAATTCAGGAACTTGACCAGACACTGAATATAATATTTTTTTTTAAAACTTAGTAAAATTGTTTCATTTGGGAAAGATGTCCTTGTGCATGGTTTTATAATTGCTAAAATTATGACGACAACTCAATTCTTCGCTTGTAGAAAAACCAGTCGAAAATTATTACTTTTTGGGTAACTTTTGTTTTCCCGATAAAGAAAATTTTGTCGGAAACGAAACAATCTTCTATTGATTTTTATTTAGTAAAAATGGATGCACTCTGTATATCCCTGGTTTTCCAATTAAACCAACGATACTTGGGAGGCAATACTACATTTTCCATAATTTTGCCAGCTCTTATTATTGAGCCATACAAAACGGCCTCATAACTCATTACTGTGTCTACATAAAACCGATTCCGACTTTTCTTCAACTATCTACATTGACTTTCCTTAACTATCAAATTAAAAAATATTTGCTGGAAATAGAAACACATTCATTTATTTGAATCGTACCGGTGGGATCATCTACTTTAAGCATACTTGCTCCTACGACCATGTAGATACGATCAGGTGTCAACTGTGTAGAAATTGATCCACCATAAAATTTTGAAAGTAATTCACTACACCTTACTAATCCCACATCGCAACCATTAAACCATTTGGAACGTAGTTACCCACCACCCATATTCCAGTTCTACCATAACCCAACCCATCATTTACCATTTTCGCAATTAAGTTGCCACAAAATTTTTCCCTAAAATTGCGAAAATATCGTATCTATCACAAATCTAATTACGAAAAAAGATTTCCACTACACAAAATAATCAACTGGCTAATGTTTTACTGCATACGCACATTTACCAAGTACAATAATTTTTGGAACTTTGGTGAAGGGCGTATGACATAGGTGTACTCATATAATGGTAAGAGTTTGGTGGTCATCAAAGTTATTACAGGCACATGTTATTACCAAATAGTAACAAGAGGTTAGAAAGCGTGAATCAGTGGAAACGTTTGACACTTGGATACTAACCGAATTAAGCGCTTGACCTTACCACTTTCCGGGGACGATGATGAGTACTGTGTACACCTTACATGCTATATATAGCATAGTTCCAAGTATAGATTTCAATTGAAGCATGGATTAAAAGGCGTTTAATGACATGTAAATTTCTGAATAAATGTGCAAATGAATTCCTGCCACTAAGTAGATATAAATTTATGATTAAAGACAGTGGAAACTAAATTAATACCTTTTATAGGTAATATACATCTTTGATTGATTAATTAAAATGACTATGCATATTTGGATTCCCTTGAATTTACTTCAGAATGAATTTTTGAAATTATATAGGCAATGGGGATATAGAAAATTGTTTTGATATATATATATGTGCTTAAAGAACAAGTTTCTTCATACAGTACAGCCCGTCCAGCTATTTATAAAATTTTGTCTTACTTATGTTAATATTTTGTTTTAAAATAATTTTATTTATTTTTTAAGTGAATATTATTTTTTTTTTTAATTTAATAATTAATTTTTTAAATTTATTAATAATTTTAAAATTTTATCAAAAATGCTTAAAATAATTGCAAAATAGACCAACAATTTCCAAGATTACTTTAAAGAAGCAGATCACCATTCTGAATTAAAAAAGCAGGGAATGAAATCACTCCACGAATTGTGCACCCACATTACAAACTACAAAAAGTATGGTCAGAAAATAATAGGATGTCCAAGGAAGTTAGGAAGTTTTCAACGCAGGCTTAATGATGAATAGCTGCAATTATTTCAAATTCAAAAGTGTGACTGGGACACACTAGCAACTACTCCTTCCTGTATATTTGGATAAGTGTGATAGAAAATATTCCTAAACCAACAGCCTGAGTTACACATCAGTCGGTCGATTAAGTCTTCCCTAAATGGATAGAGGATGTTAAAATCCAAAACATATCAATCGCTGAGGCACAAAAAATCTCTCAAAATTATTACGACTATCCACAAAAAAATTCAATTCAAAACTTCAACGCCAAAAACAAACTAGACAAAATGAGTCAGCAAAGTGACGTAATAAAGTACTCAGAGGAAACCATAATTACCAAACCTTGACTCAATCTCCTCAATGAACTCAAACAACATAGATGTGATCATATTTTCGGAAATCCCCAACATTAACAGCTCAACCTCCAGGATCGAGTTAATATTTCAGGTTCGAACACCATTCTCATACTAAGAGCTGATAATTATTGAGGTATTAACCTGGCTTGCAGGAAAAATATCCATTTTTACAGAAAAAGCTACCTTGTCGACCGGGATATTCTCATAGTATCATCAAAAACTGTTCGCTAAATTTCAATTTTGTCTCTGCCTTCTTTGCTCTACCCGCATTCCTTCAATCAGATCTTTTGCCTAAAGTTCACAAATTTTTTACCTTCATTGAAAATGAACGGAATGTGATTCTAGAAGGCAACATCAATGCTTGATCCAGAACTTTTGGAGACTCGATCATGCCTGGCAAAGGGAGAACCTTCGACCACTTTTATCTTCAACTCTCAATTCCTTATTTTTAACGTTGGCAAACCACCCACTCACCATTCAGTAGCCATGGGTATTCACCCCGTTCAACTTCAGCAAAGTCATCATCATGTCATTCCTTTTCGCTTGAGGCAAGTCGAAATTTTGTCCTGGCAATTCGTTATTGCAAATGGTGCCCTTAAAGCCAGATTAAATATAATAATATTTAGCTATCGCCGCTCCTGGGAAACATTATTTATGAAATTCGACCGCAGATTGAGCCTTCCAACTCGCGGGTCAATGACTAGGGCTCCACTCCCAAAGGCTAATGACAAACTCACCTAAAACCCCACTTTGTAAGCAAATAAGCACCTCATATACGAGTATTGTTCACAAAATCTTCCAACCCCAAAATCTATAAGTGCTACAGGAAACAGAACTCCTGTGAATGACCAAAATGTCAGGGAAAAAAAAGGCCATTAGAACCATACAATTCGGTATTTTCGTTAATTTTCCAACTGGCATGAATTCTGGGGCACAACCAAGAGCATCAGAACCAAATGTCGACCCTCAAATCTCTCCATCGCAAGTTAGCGTTTCCATTATCACTGGCCTCACAACTCCGCCTTACTTCACTCCTTCCTCCATGGAGGAGTTCAGTGGCGTATTATTCAAACACAAGGCTCGCTCAAGTTCCTGGCACGTCCCAATTTCATCTCTCTTGCTGAATTATCAGTCAAAATCCAGGCTGCTCCAAACTCTCAACACCTGCTGACTAAGCAAATTTCCCAGTCTTGGTTTATCAGCACGATAGTCCTTATAGTAAAACGCAACAAAATCCTAAAGGACGTCATCAACTTCCAACCAATTGCTTTCATCAATGTTCCGCTGTTCTCGTCCTTAGAAATAGATTTGAAGACTTTGTCCCCTTTGCCCCTAATGAAATGCTTCGACTTATTTCCAGAAAAAAGGAAAGTCATAAACAGGTTACAACTGTTTCTTTTGATAAACAAAGTGCCTATGAATCCTTTGATTCAGGGATCTTGCTATACCCAATTAAAAAGTACTATCATTTTCAAAATTCCTGTCATAAGGGAAACTAATCTTTAAAGATGCCTCTGCCACAATAAAAAATGGACTTACCTTTTTCAATTCGCTAGTGATATTCATTGATCTTGCAAATACTGACATTTCGGGAACCACTTGTTCCCTTCTTCAGCATCACAAAGAGAGAGAGAGGATTCACATTAAACAAGGCCTATCCCTATATAAGAGTCCAGTTAAACCTATCTTCAAATACTCAGCTTCCTCTACGGTCTGATCATTCAAATACTTAGCCACGACTGTAACGGGGATCGAATAGGGTCAAATGGAATACCCCCACAGCTCAAGAAAGTAGCTATCATTGCTAAAGAAATAATGAAAGACAAAAGATCTTCAATGACATTCAAAGCAACGCTGCTGGTACTGTGACACACTGACACATAAAGGAAGGTTGACTGGTTAGTCGAAAAGTTCATGACAGGATTCCATACTACAAGTGGCAAAGGTTATCTCAATAAAACCTCCATTTTCTGATGATAATATTACCAACATATTCCACATAGCCACTAAATATTATTACTTCGCTCAACACCTCGCCACTCAAAGTTTCCACCTCATTGGGACGGACGTTGCGGGCTCTCCCGAAAAAATAGGATTATCAGCAGTTTTCTTCCCCCACAAACTCAGTATTGGCTTCCAAACCAGCAGTCATTCCATCTTACCGGTTGAGCTATCAGACATATAGCCATGCAGATTTCGCCAAGAGAAACTTTAGAAAAATAGCTGTCATCGTTACCTCTCTTCTTCTTTTCCTTCAGCCTTTGTCCCGGCGGCTACCTAATTTCACATTGCTCTCCCAAGTATCATGCTCCCAAGGGGAGTTATTACAGTGAACAACTCATCTAATCATCAGGCCCACGCTGAAGTGATCGTTGTCCCGAACTCTGTCATTGTCAGGGAAATTTCGCCATCGGAAGCTGATGTGCTGAAGCTAGTGTAAACTAAAGTCAGCCTTCATTGGACGACTTTCTCCGAAAATCTTTCCCAACCTTGCCTAGCACCCCTTGGTTCAACAAACTTAAAACTAAGCGTGAAATCACCAATTTCATCAACAGATTACTCGCCAATCAGAAAAGGACGATCACTTAGTGCCCCATTGCCAAAAATACAAGGGCGGTTCCATAAGTGCTTATCCTTACTCCCCATTGGTGCCCCTATCGAAAGAGAAATTCACTATCGTGTAGTATATTCTCGTAGACACCCACTGTCAAAATTCCAGCCGAATCGGACTCGAAGTTTTGTTTTGACTGCGTATAAAAGCGGGTGTATCCGCGGATTTTAGAAAAATGGAAAAAGAGCAATATCGGTCGGTGATTCGATTCATGTTTTTCGAAGGAAAATCGCGCAGGGAAATCAAAGAGCACTTGGATTTTGTGTACAATGACTCTGCTCCTGCGATAACGACCGTAAAAAATTGGTTTAACAAGTTCCAACGAGGTCGCATGTCGATTTCTTGTAAGCCACGCCCAGGTGTCCTGAAAACGGCTGCCACGAAGAATAAAGGGAAAACAATTCAGTATCTCGTATTGTCAGACCGCCGATTGAAGATTCGCGAGATAGCTGAGACCGTAGGCATCTCAAAAGACCACGTGCGTCAAATCATGCATGCAGTTTTGTGCATGAGAAATCTGCGGGCGCGGTGGCTACCGTGTTTGCTCACTCCGGATAACAAGTGCAACCATGAAACCACTTCAGAGCAGCGTTTGACGCATCCAAAGAAATTTCTGCGTCGTTTCATAACCGTCGACAAAACATAGGTCCACTGGTGCACCAAAAGGCAAAGAACAGTGAAGACAATCGACCTCATCCGGCGAATGTGTTCCGAAAAAGGTGAAGACTGCCCTATCGGCCGGAAAGGGGATGGCCACCTTTTTCTGGAATTCACAATGTGAGATCTGAATCAAAAATTTATTAAGGAGCGAAATGGTCACAGAGCTCCACTATCCCGAATTATTGGGCCGATTCGACGCCAAATTGAAGAAAAAAGCCCCATATGGCGAAGAAAATAATGGTCTTCCACCAAGACACCGCTTCCACGTCGTGATCGAATTGGGCTACGAACTACTACCCCATCCACTATATTCCCCAGATTTGGCCCCGTGTGATTTCTTTTGGTTTCCAAATTTTAAAAAGTCACTCGCCGGGTAGAAATTTGAGTCAAATGAAGAAGTCATAGCCTTCACGCAGGCCCCATGTTTTCCAGACGGATTAAAGAAGTTGGAGCATCGCTAGGTCAAACATTTTTTGGTTTGTTTTTTTGTAGGCTAAGTAGTTATCAGACCGCCCTCGTATACATATCAATATCTGGTCCAAATACGGTGTTTTCTGCAGGTTCATTTACCTGACTAGCATTTTTAAAGATCATTTCATTGACTTCTACACGGCGTTGGATAGTGTTGCTACACATGTGACTCCTATTCGGGTAGCACCCTGACAGTAATATGCAGCATTCAGGACAGTAAATAGAAAATCCGGGCCCAGAGTGACAATTATGCGAAATAACTAGGCTCGGGGTCAAAGCTGGTGGTGTAAACCCCCCTACTGTCATTTTGATTCATTGAAATCTCTATTCCGCCTTCGAATAAACTTCTCTGAGTTGATGAAGAATCCAAATATCGAGTTTGTTTAAGTATCCAAGCTTTCTTAGGAGTAAGTGAACATTTTTCTGTAAAGAATATTTAAATTGAAGCCGTTGGCAGCAAATCTCCCGAGACGTCTCAAAAAAAGACGTTTTACGGTGATGGCTCTAAATTGTTTTAAAGTTCAACAGATCCAGCGAAGCGATTCAGATCTTTGAATGGTTAAATCTGGTTCATATCTCCCCTTAATTTTGCTTCAATCGCTCTGAAAATTTGACGCAACATTCTTGAGATGTTGTGCTTTCATAAAAGAAAATTGAAAAAATATGTTACAAAAAAATGTCAAGACTATACCCTCCCGTTAATTTATTCTCAGCCACAATTTTGTTTCTATCAATTTCGGTAGGTCATCCTCACCGAGGAGCATCTTTAATATCAAAATTCCCAACGCGGAGTTTGTTTAACTAGTTAACTGCCTTTGACGCTTTTTATGGCCATAATTGTTGGAAATTTTACACAATTTTTAACAGGCTTCCCTAGCGTTCTTCTCTTGTCTTCTCAGTTTGGTCTTCTATTTTCAACTTGTTTTGAAATTTCTAAAATTCAACCAAATTGCTCAACCTGTGCTTAAATTGTCAGCTGTCAAACTGCATATGACAAGGATATATGCATACCACGAATTCCAGTGGTGCCAAAACTGTACTAATAGAATCTGTTGCAAAAAATAGTTTTTACCCAGTCCAAAGGCGGTATCAACTAAATTTCATTCCTATTTTATATTTCAGATTAATGATTATGTTTAAATAACTCACGGCCTCAACTAAAACTTACAAATGAAGAAAAAGTCCAAATAAGAATGAGAATTTTACGACTTTCGCCAAGTACTCATATTTACAAAACGACTGTTCACCTAAGGTGCACTTTTATGGGAGGAAAACCCCAATTATCGGCACTAAAAGTTTTTTCCATCCAATTTTCAAGATACAATTATTAGTCATCTGCTAACAACTACTATCGCTCTAACCATACAAGCCGGGAATGTGATGAGATGAGCACAATGGCTATGTCGTGAACAGGTGCACAATCCTCTGTTTGAATTCCATCTGGAACTTTTTTTTTAATTACGATCCGGATATGAATTGAGACTATCAGAGAAGCGATGAGGTGCTGTGGGTATAAAATGAGCTAAATTTGTTGAGAATGAAGTTTTCAGATGCATTCTAACAGTCACGTTTTGGTATTCAATTTCAAGGTAACCGATGGTTCTGAAAATGCATTGTTAATGATTTTATATTGTTTTTGGTCGTATGTGATCCCAGAGTATTCAATTTACTGACTATTCAGGATTGTTATGATAATAAAATGGAGTTTGATTTGTAGATGCATTCTATTGGCCTAGTTTTGAGTGTGCATTTTTGAGAAAAAGAAATTGCAAAGTTAAGCATATTATTACCATATCATGCGCACCGAGTAATGCGGCATCTTTTTTCTTCAAAATTATTTGAATTATTAAAGTTTTGTGTAAAACAAAACCTTATTAATATCGATTCACTGTCTGTCTGTCTGTCACACGCACTTTTCTCCAAAACGACTAAACCGATCCGAGTGAAATTTGGTGGACAGATGGGAACCATGACAACCCACGCATATAGCGAGTGACATAAATTTGCGTGCAGTTTAAAGGGGGGCTCCCCGTACATGTAAAGGGGGGATATAAAAACTTTTTTATCAAATATAGTTATTTGGGATATGAAATCAAAAGTCTCACTTAGCACTTTCCGAATCTGGTGTTGGTTTTCACGTCAATTGCAAAGTGCGCGAGTAAGGAGCCAAACACACACATTTAAAATGAGACAAGACTCATTTTCCGAAACCCAAAAATCCGAAAAAAATCAGGGTAATGCCCTTAGATAAAATCAAGGCCTCAAAAGATGTCCCATTCCGATATCTACTCAAATAAACTTCCTAATAGTATATCACCAACTTTTAGAAATTGATTGGAAAACCCCCCTTAAATTCATCCTAGGACTACCAAATTTCGCACCAGAATAGAGGATAATATTTCGTATAGACGCATTTTCGTGGAAATCTGTCCCATTCAAAGCCTTTTTCGCAAAGAAATTCCGGATAGATTTTTAAGGTCCGTGACGTATTTATTTTAATACAATCAATTTTGAACAAAAAATTTGCAGGGATTAAGGTGGAAAGTGGGGACATATTATGGTGATGTTATTTTTTGCGACCAAAATCATAAAGCATAAAGACGGACACAAACATCCGTGACCAACGGGATGCGAACCAAAGGCAAAGAGACTGAGAGATCACGCTCTCTAGAATGACATCACATATTTTTTTTGCAAATATGGATGTCTCGGCAACAACTTGTTCCCTACCTCAGTACAAGACATCTGCTAACAATTATCAGAAATTGAACTTATACGTTGTTATTTGTGATGTCATTAATTATTTTAACTCTAAAACTACTTTACCCCAGTTAAGTCTGCATTCCTTAAGATACATATGTATATACAATTGTATAATACCCGCTTAAACCAATTGGAATTATTTATATCTCAGTTTAATTTAGTATTATGTTAATGAACTAATCACTATACAATTCATGGAACAAATAAGAGAATCTGTGATTACAATTATAGAAGATGGTCTTCTAATATACGAATACATTACTGATCTGCAGGTACTTAAATAAGTAATAAGAGCTAATAAACCTGACGTTCATAAGAGTTTATGAAACAGCTTATTAACACTAGAATAGTTTAAACTCGGCTATAGATAATTGCATTGCACAATTATTTAAATTCCTTCAACCAGGTTACCACTTATAGTGCCATATATTTAAGTTCAACTCCGATGTTTGCTAGCAGACCTCAAACTGAGTACGGGAACAGATTGATCCTGAAATATGGGTTCCGTAAGAAAATAAATGTCTGCTTAGCCAAGGGAATGACGCCATTGTTTTATCTTTCGAGATATCCGACCTTCTCTACAAAACTGGCGAATTGACAAAGTTAAGTATACCAAAAACCAAATGTTGTCATGCCAAGCCTCGTCTCATTTTTCATGAATCCCTTTTAACGCAACCTCTGTAAAATGGATTGACAAAGCAAATGGCCCACTGTTTCCAGTAAAGCCGAAAACTATAATACGAGGTTAGACAATAAGTAATGAGACTGATTCCATAAAAGCCGTATATTTAAAACTTATTCTACAACTCTCCCATCCCTTTCAAAGTAGTCCCCTTGGGCAGCTATACAGCGATTCCAGCACGTTTTCCACTCTTCGTACATTTCTGGAACGCTTCGGCTGGGGGTTTCTTTGACCACCGATTTTGTTCTAGGGAACAAAAAAAGTCACACGGTGACATATCGGGCAAATAAGGTGGCTGTTTCAACACGGCGATCCCTTCAGAGGCTAAATACTGGGACGCGCTGAGGGCGATGTGGCACGGCGCGTTGTTGTGATGAAGGATCCAGTTACGAGCGATGTCTGGGCGCACCCTGTTGACTCGTTTTCACAATCTTTCAACTACTTGGCGATAGTGGACTTGATTTACCATTTGCGCCGGTGGAACGAATTCTTTGTGGACGATTCCACGGCTATCAAAGAAAGTAATAATCATCGTTTTCACCTTCGACTTGCTCACGTGATTGCTCATTCGGGCGGTGGACGTACAGAGGCAACCATTGTGAGCTTTGGCGTCTGGTTTCCGGGTCGTGTTGGACAACTGGAAAAACCAACTCTCGTCGCCTGTAATAACTCGATCAAGCCGCGTAGGATCGTTTTCCCCTTGTTCCAAACAGTCTTCTGCGACGGTCATTCGATGCTGCTTTTGCTCCTCAGAAAGGTTCTTTGGAACCACTTCCGCGCACAACTTTTCATCCCAAAATCGCCTGTTAAAATTTGTCTGACTATTTCACGGTTCATACCCAGTTCCGAGGCCAACATTCGAACTGCTAAACGCCGATCTTCACGAATTAGGACGCGCACACGCTGCGCATTCGCGCCTCTCCTTAAACCCTTTATGCCATCAAAACACGTGGGTACGACTAAGAGCACTTTCACCATGCCCTTTCACAATTTTGACGTACGTTTCCGAAGCTGTTTCGCCCAATCTGGCGCAAAATTTTATCGCGGCAAAAGTTCTTTTCTCCAGTTTCGTGACGAGCACCACCAACACATGTCTACTCAACACGATACAGCAGGCGAACTAAACAAGCTAGAGCGATGATGAATATATCAATGGGGAGGGGAAGGTTGCCGAGGAAAGGGAAGGGA
The DNA here is from genome assembly GCF_905115235.1 of Hermetia illucens. Classification (NCBI taxonomy): domain Eukaryota; kingdom Metazoa; phylum Arthropoda; class Insecta; order Diptera; family Stratiomyidae; genus Hermetia; species Hermetia illucens. Next base: position 201,043,595 of record NC_051849.1, read on the forward strand.
ATTTGAAGGTTGCAGGTTTACCACAAGCGCGGCAACAAAATCAGTCTCATTACTTAATTGTCTAACCTCGTAGTCTCGCTTTGACCAGGGACGTGTTTTAGGTTGAATGAAGCCTTTGTCAACCTTTTGCCTTATATTTCTTCATGACTATCTCATGTTCTTTGACTTCCTTCCAAGCCATGGGAATTTCATTTAGACGCTCAAACAAGGAATTGGCACAAAGAATTGAAACAAATGTAGCGCTGTATGCCATTCATGAGGATTCTACTTCGGTTGAACTACCAGATATTGGCGTACCAAAAGCAACCTATTCGATGACGTAACAGTGTAGTATGTATGAGCATTTTATTTCTAGAGAGCAGTTGTCTCTCTCATTGTCAGGTAATCTGGCCACCATTACTCTCACTTGAAAGGATTACTCTGATTCAACTCAGATGATCATTCATAGGTGGGTGGACTGAAATCCTCCGACATCTAGCTTGCGATAGAAATTTCTGTGCTCCAATGAGGTTTGAACCGTGACCTCCTATACTCTAACCACTATGCCACTAGAACACCAAATACCCGAAAGATTATTCAGGGAAAAAATTCCAATTGTTGATAAACTAAGGAAACTTCCACCAGCGATTGATTTCTCTCTGACGTATGTATGCAATACAAATTGCCTACCTCAAAAATGATGCGTAATTATCTTGAAAAAAAAACACTTTTTGTGAAATCTATCTGTGATCATACAAAGAACTAAAGCCTCATGGTTGTTACGATTAACTTATTCTATTTCATTTTCCGATCGATAGCTTATTTATTTTGCTCAAGGACGAAGCTCCAGCCGGATATCAACATATGGTGACAATCAAATTGCATTTATAACTTAATTAAGTGAAGATTGACAAATCTATAAGAAACTATAAGATGCATGAAACAGTGCCTAATATCCAATTTCTAAAACAATTCAACCTAAAAACCATTTTTTATTTCAGATACTAATTAATATGTATGCAGATTTCATACAATATCAACTAATTATCTTGTAAATCATTGGCATTCAGTGTCCCCGTGAAAAGCTAAGAAAATATAACTGTTTTTCTATTTAACCAGCTTATCCAGTTTGAAAATTTTTTTTGTCACAAACATATGTTAGGTTTCTGCCCAATTCGGTAGTCAGGCGAATTAACGAACGAGAGTAAAAAATGGTTTATTAGCACATATCGCAGATGGATTGCGTATGATATTTTGTTTGATTTTGTAGGATAAAAATATTTTAACTATAAACAAAAAAGATATGGGTACTTTATATTTGAATCTGTTGATAAATGGGGAAAAACATCGAAGAGACCCAATTTTTTTTTTAATAATTTTTCACAAATATTGTATTTCGACAAGCCACTGCCTCTTTTATCAAATAAAATGAAAAACAAAAGGGACTAGAAGGCAGGCTTAATAAGGTACTTTCACAACAATTTAAAAAAAATATTTAACCTATTTTGACAGTGCTGCAGTGGAAATGCTCATGTGTCAACCGTTGGTCTGCATACCACGCTTGGAATCTTGACTCCCGTGAGGGACGCTTTTATCGGGCCAACTGCTAGAGGTCTGTCACTGGCCTAGCATAACCTCATTCAAAATAATTCATGCCATTTGTAGGGCCCAATCTACAGGGTATGATTTCACGACTCTAAAACGAAGAAGCACCTGACAAACTTGGAAGACATGTTAGCAATATCAAACTATGCGGGGCCTCAATTTATAAGAGCATGTTGGAAAATCAGTAATCGCAAGAAAACCAGACCAGTTGATGTGTCATTGATGATGATGACAAGGCGAGGCTATGCGGTAACATACGACTGAATGGAGGGTTAAATCCTTTAGATAAACGAAAACAAAATACCAATCCTTCTTCAGCACTACTAACAATATGAGTGATGAAAATATTGAATAAACTGTCCTTAATATTGGTAAGAAGCAAACATGTGCTTGAAAAACTAAGTGGCTCAGCTCCATGATGACCTTGTGGCAATCCGTCTATAGTGGCATCAGCCACGCGAAACAAGTTATTATACACGCACCCAGGACAGTGAAGCAAATTAGACAGGTCTTGAAACTACCTGTGGTCCAATAAATGGGGAGCTACAAAATCTTTGGATTCTACCAGTCCTTAAGAAAACAAACACTATACATGATGGAAGAAACTAATCAATAGATTCTTGAATTAGAATGTAGTTGCAAAACCTCTGCTGTACTTACTACTTTGCTACAGAGCCGTGGGTTCGACCAGATATAGGATATTTTGCTTCTGGGCAGTTTTCGCAATATTTAAAATGAAGACAACCAGGAACTTCTTGAAGCCGACAGAAAAGTACCCACTTGTTCCATCTCTTCATAACATTTAAACTCCCCATTTGTTAGCTGGAATTCGTTTCCACACGCCTGCACCCAAAGTGATTCATTTCCACTACGGTTTGTAGCGTGTGAATCAACGCTGAACTATAGCCGCGGCAACCAAAACTCGAGAACCTCTGCGATTTGACAACTAAAAAGATATGATGAAAATCCTAGGGAATTAAGGTTGGTATCTAACTAACATAAACTCACGGTTACCTTTGGACATGGGTTGATTTAGTAATCATAATCAGAACCAGACTCTGAATGCTGCAGCGATACCGGTTTATACTGAGTGCAGGCTCAGCAATTGAAGCTCCAATGAAACACCCGTTGACACGCCTTTGTTTCTTTGACTTTGTTAACCAATTAAATAGTGAATCGGTTCCTTTGCCTCTTTGCTCTTCATATGATTTGCAAGATTCACGTACCTTATCCCTCATGCATTTGGTACTGACACCAGGATAACATAACATTGCCCAAAATAGCCAATCTCGCGTAAACAAGTATTCAATGTGGTTTGCCCGGAAGATGAATAGGAGATAAAATTAGCAACTCCGCCACGCACATACGTCTGGGACGTCTCCCTTCCAGCGGTCGAGTAAGGGAAAATCGACAACGAATTACAATCTTTAGAAAAAAAGAAAAAAGAGAAAGAGCGTAGAGAAACCTGAATAAAGCATAAAAATTCAAATTATTGCTGAGGTTAACCTTTTGATTTCCAGAAAATAATAGCGGGGAAAATCAATTAATGGGTAACTGCTGGACACAGCACTCTACATTCGCTTCCGGCATAAGCCAAGAATTTCACAGTGTATCAATGTCGCACTTCAACTGTGGTCTAAGGATAGCGAAAGCGCAGTGAAGCTTCTCATTGTGTTCTGTAACACCTCCCGAGGAGTACTAGCTTTTTCAGTGTGACAGCATCTTTCCGCACACTTTTTTGAAGGGGTCGATTTTGTTGCGATTCAGCAGCTATTCTCTAATGAGAATTCGCTCCTTGAGGTTCCTTCGCGTTAACTCGTGCGGCGGCCATACATCATGCTTTTGAATCCTGCGCAATCGTAACAGTGTTCATTTAACAGTCGGATTTGCTGATTTCAATAATTTCGTTGACGTTTTTGACAATTAATTTTCCAGACCGGAATTGACAAAACCAAAATTGCGCATAACCGGTTACAGAATCAGGATAATAGATGCTATTCACATTTGTTGTCGCTGTGAGCCATGAAACCAGGTGACGCAATAGTCTATGGTCTATTCGGGGTGATTACGACCGTGATTTCTCTGCCGTAATTTTGGGTTGAGTATTTTGGCCTACATAGTCAAGCATGTGCCAGTTCGGATGAAATGCGGAGGCTTCTTGTCTTTTTAGTCTTATCCTAGATCATGTTCAAGTACGGTATACCAAATTAAGAAGATCTCGGGGATCAGAAAGGTTACGAAAAGGGAGGGAGAGGCAAAGCCGCTGAGCACTAAGTCCCTAGTGGTCCATTGTACTTGATTCCCGCGTCTAACTGAATATCCCGGATTCGTTTATGTATAGCAGGATTTTCGTTAGTTGATGTGAGGACATCCGCACCAAAAATCTTATGTTTGATCGGTCCAAAGGCGGGGCACTCACATGGAAAATGCTCCGTGGGTTCCGCTTCTTCATTACAGGGTTGACACGTATTATCTTGGAGAATTCCTAGCCTGAACATATGCCCAGCTAGTAAATTCACGCTTGTCAGAATGCCCAGAAATATTTCTACAAGTCTTCCTGCTTTTCGACAGAATAAACTTTGTTTGTTGTTGTTTGTTTGCTTCTGATAGTAAAAGTTTGGTGTGTTTAGCAAGTTAAGGCTCTGCCAGCTGTCATTACCGTATTGAATCTAGAAACAGAGTTCAATCGATTTCTACATTCCTGAACGATTTTTGAAGAGATCAAAGGACTGTTCAACGTCCTCAATGCAGCTTGACTAACGCTGCATATTGCGATGCGCCAGCCCTTCGTCATTCATCCAGGTCTCCACCCTTAGAATCGCATTCACTTCAGCGTGAAAGACCGTTGTATATTGTCCCAAGGGAAAAGTCCACTTATCCTTTTTATACGACAGGTAGACAGGCTCCTGCTCTAAAACCCTGTTCTGTTTTTGAACCAGGTTTCGTCATTCGTCGTGCTGCCTCACCTTTGCCTTGCAAGCACCGCAAATACGACATGGACCTGGACCAACGCTATAATGAGTAATCCATAGTCTCACGTCCACTTGGATGTCAGATTGGACCAAAAAGATGGGGGTGAGAGGAAGTTGTCCTCCGTTTGATCCGCTCCGACATTAAGTGGATGCTGACTTAGGAGTTACTAAAAAAATATAATGAAAAAATGCACGATTTAAGGAATGTTAACAAGAATTCAATATTTTGAAGAAAAAGGTGTGTTGCAAGGTATTGGAAGAACATGCTGGTGAAAACTGAAGCTGCCAGTTTGCTTCTCAGCTTTATGTGTCTTTTCATCTCGAATAATGCGACCATGTTCTTTCACCTTTCGGGTGTACTTATACATAAACCTTACGGTCACATCCAATGCAACCCAGCTCCAAACACCATAAATTCATATAACTTCGCAATATCCTTGTCGGCGGTGTCTCAAACAAACCATTTAAACATATTCTCTTGGACTTGATGACTATCAACATTTGATCGATTTCAATTCTGGAAGACAAGCAACTTTACCTTTCAAGCAATCCACCGGGCAAGATGTCCGCGAACCAGATGTCAATTTGACTACCATTTAAGGTGATTTGAGCAACAACTGGCAATTTTAGTTGGCTCGTCAAAACTTCTTCCCTCTGTACAGAAAATCGAGAAACAACCGACGCAACCACTGGATGGATAGATGGTTGATGACCGACCAATCAACCGACAATCGTCGACCTTCTGGCTCCAGCATTGAGGCTATTTGTGACTGTAAAGCGAACAAGTATCAACTTATCGGATAAGATACAGTTTGGATCATATTAGCGGGTTATGGTATTTGTTTCAGAAATCATCTTTGGGATTATCTGAAGCAAAGCAAAGAAAGTTCATGTGGCATTCACTATGCCACAAAAAGCACCCATTTGCGTGAATGGTTCCTTAGAGGAGTCAGCTAATGCTCCCAGTCATATGGAGTGCTATTTGCGATTTCGTTGGTTCCAGGGGCTGAAAAGTCTAGCAATGCGGTCTGGAAGCTGGTTCCATCTCGACAAAGTTTCCAGCCAAGATTGACTAGCACTGTTCTCGTGGAAGCAATAATGTTGTAAAATATACCATTCATCCTCATTCCGTCGCCTCACAAAGGAACTAGCCGGTTCCATCTGTTCGCGATATCATACCCAAATGCGGTGAATATGGGACGCATAGTGTGTGCCTTGATCTATGGAATCCTTCCCATTCCGGCTGATTGTGCCATGTTCTCCATTTGGGATTCGGTATCCAGTATGGAAACACATTGGATACTTCCATGCTCCAATGCTCCCCACACTAACTCAGCAATTCTTCGTTTCCATCCATGCTATATATTTGGCATGGCATGGTTGAATGATGGTTTGGGACGATAGTGAACTTCTATCCAGATTTCGTGTACAAGTGGGAAAAATTGTGTGTGGGTATTCGTTTGGCGCCATCTGTCCGATAAAACATCTACACGGTTCGGGTGTAGAAACGTTTTATAAATGGCTGTTAGTGGTGTGGCTCTTCTTTGTCGTTTCTTGGATGCCTCTTTATGGGTTTTGTTGGTTTTATTTTTGCTGCAGTTTCTCATGTTGATGGTATGGTGTTGAGTCGCCGGTACGTCGTCTCTCCTTATGAGCTCTATGTCTGGTGGTTATTGTTTCTGCAATGGATTTTCTTATTTTTTCCGATTCTATAGAGGGATTGGTCTTTTTAATGGTTCGATTAGGTATAGTGCTTCGAGATCCATCTTAATCACTTAAACTTTGTTTTCACAGGTTTCTGTCATTATTTGAGCCATTTTCGATCCATGTTTATTATATGTATTTTGTTGCTTCGGGGTCGTGTAATCAATTGCACTTGAAGCAGAGTTCAACATGGGTATCGATTATTGACCACGTTTCAAGGAACAATTTTCAATAAAGGGCGGCATGCAATGATGAAACTTCTTCTCCATTTAAGACTTGCGGTTTCGTCCAGGGCAAAAGCAACTCATCGGACGCTGCCTCACCTCTGCCCTGGGAACAGTGTGACCGAAGTGGTTACAAGGTGGTATTTGCTCCCTTTCATTAATTCAAAAACTGGTCCGGTCAGCCATTAAGTGGATGGCGGACTTAGGAATACCTCAATTTCTAAACAAAACTTTATTTTGGTCTTGGCCGGCTTAGGCCTAAAAATTTTACAATACGGATTTGTGTTCGTTCTAATTCATACATATGACGTATTTTTGAATTGAGCAAATACGACCTTATAACCACCTCGGTCACGCTGCTCCCAAGGCAGAGGTGAGACAGCGTCTGATGAGTTGCCTCTACCCTGGACGAAACCGCAAGTCTTAAATTCTGCATCTTGGGTGCTTGCCCAAGAATGAGGGTTCCGTGGACAACAACCGCAAAAACATGTTGCTTTCCAGCTGGTCCGGTCGGCCATTAAGTGGATGGCGGACTTAGGAATCCCTCAATTCCTAAACCGTTTTTTTTCCTTCGTCTTCTCCATGTTCGTGGTGGATACCGTAGAGGGATCAAATGTTAGAGAACACTTCCAAATTCAAAATTCTTTCACTATTAAAATGAAAGGTTGCTTTGGAAGATATTTTTCCGTTTTATTGGCTAAAAGTGTCTAATTTAAACATGTACGTACTTCGAAGACCAACTGTCCCCTTTTATTCTTCTCCTAAAGGTTCCACCAAGGTGGAAAAATTGTTGCCCATGGCTGTGCTTAGCCCTTTTCCAGGGGAAATTTTCGCGATGTGGAGACTCTCGTAAGAATCTAGTCTCCTAACGTCGTTAACCTCCTTCAAGATATTGGCGATGCCCAACGACATGTGGTGTCTTTGTTCTATTATGTGTCTGCCAACCGCGGACCTTATGTGTGGGTTATTCTTATTTTCAGCGGATTCGGCCTCATTTAAGTGTTCTAACACCCTAGTGTGGACTAGCCATTTTGTTTGCCCTACGTAAATCTTGTCGCGGTCTGAGCAGGAGATCTTATGAATGCCGCTTTTCACCGTACACTTTTCTTTGTCCTTGACTGATTGTAACCGGGTCCTAAGTAGGTATCGTCTGCTGGTCGAGGTGGCCCGGAATCCACACCTCCTGGAAGAGTGTTGAAAGTTGTTGTCTTGAGGTCTGGCGTAGTTTTTTTTTGATCCGATTTTCGATGAGGTTCCTGTTGTATCCGTTTTTCTTGGCTGTTTCCAGAATGTAATTCTTTTCTTTATTTCTTCTCTCATTATTGAGCGGTGTTGTGACCATCCTGTGAATCACAAAGTTGTATGCCGCCATCTTATGGTGCTTCGCTATTTTTATTAAAATTCTTTAGAAGCATATTCGGTTCTTTTCATTCCGTCAAATTATTCGGCTGACCTCGATATTTTTCAAATTATTTATTATTGACTATCAAAATAAACCATTTGAACAATAAACTTTTGTAGTTATATCTCCGAGACACCGTACCGTTTTTAATAAGACTTCATCAAAAATTCGTTTAAATAAATGCATATTGATTAAAATGTTTCCGATAAAACAGTTGGAAATATATTTATTCATCGCTATAATTATACATACAAATCGGCTAATCTCGATATGTGGACGATTTGCATAACATTACCATGAAATTAATAAAATTCATATGAGACAAAATATCATAGTAATTAATTTGTGCAAAGTCTCGCTACCGTTCTCAAGGTAGACATAGCGGCAAAAGTTACGGCTCACTTCTTGTATCTAGACAGATACTTTTATGAAGGTTCAGATCCTAAGAACAGCACGAAAGACACAATTGAGGTATACATAGTCAAACGTGGTCCCATGTATTCCATCCTTAGCTTCGCCATACGAAATACTAACTGAAATAATAACAACAAAACCTACAATAATTTGTTCGACAGCATGAACAAATGGAAAATTCACGATGTCTGTCAGGCCGGTTGACATTTGCACTCTATTATTTGCCTTATGCAGAAATCACAGTGGCGACGAAAAAAAAATTGAAAATGGCATGAAACGAAAGCCCACAGTGAAAAAAAAATAAAAAAAAAATAAATAAAACAAAGCGAGAACAGACGTAAAAGCCTCGACAATTTACTTGACGAGAAAATTTAAATTTAAAATAAGCCGCCACATTTTATATAGCCCCAAGTGTGGACAGTGTACGGTGCAAAGTAACGCATGTATTGAGCACCCGAGAGATGGTATTATTGCAGGCAATAGGGGTCCGATATCGCTACCTTGTGGTGTACCATACGTTGAGCAGGTGAGCTTCATTTAAATAGTAGACAAGTCAATGTCGTTTCTTTCAATTTCCATATAAGAACGAACATGCGTGCTCGGCAATGATGATACAAAAGCTGATGATCCATATGTGATCGATTAAAAGTCGTGCGTTTGAATTGCTAATTTTTATAAAAATCCGCCCATAATTAGTCAACTAGCCTCCATAAACAATACAAGAGAAAGATCACGATGTTTGTTTGAGAGGAAGAAAAAACCTGAAAATGATTATTCTATCTTTTTTTAAAAGATTATAAATCTGTTCATTTAGGACACATTGTTGAAAATTAGTAGGTTTTGCGAAATTATAAATCATTCCTTGGACGTTTCAAAAAAAAAGCAATTCACCAACTAATAGTTCTCAGATAATGAATGCAGTTTATACATTACCAGCTCGAAAATGAGAAATAAAAAGTTTTGGCCAATTGCAATCTATTATATAACAAGTCGGAATAACCCAAGCTTGCGCTTCAGATATAAAGGTTTTGCTTCATCTTATGTGAGAAATACATTTCTCCATCCCCCAGCTATTCTGAGTAAATTTTAAAAAATATGGAAAATATGGAATATTATTATTAATTTTATTTGTGCAGATATCGGAACCGAATGTATTTTGAGGCCTAGATTTCGGAGAGGTGCACCACATTTTGATCCCTCACTCCTCTATGTTTCATCCAACATCAGTTTCGGAAAGTACTAATTAATCCCTTTCATTTGATACCCAACATGACCATATTTGGTTGAAAAGTTTTACACCCCCTTCCACATGTATGGGTAGCCCATTCTCTCACCTTTAACCTGCGACCAAGCCCTCTTCTCCTTTTATTCCATTCTGCCTGACCTCCTCCCAAGTTACGTTGATTACTCCTCCAAATCCCTGAGCTCCTAACCTTTTATGGTTCAATACTTGAATCCATAAAAAACTTCGTCTGAAATAAGTTGACCGGAAGACGTGCAGACTTTGACCATTTCAGTGCTCTACGAACTTTAGTTAAGTCGCTGATAGTTGAGTCTAGGAAGGATTATCTGGACAGTGTTGAAGTAAAAATGGCCCGTGGTAGCTTGAAGGCTTTCTGGTCTCACATCCGTAACGCCCGCAATGCCTCCCAATCCTTTCCCACTTTCATCAAATTCTCTGGCTCCACTGCTACCTCTCCTCAGCTATCCTGTGATTTACTTTGCAGTTACTTCTCCTCGGTTCATAACTTCTCTTCCTCTTCTTCCTCTCTCCTCCTCCTGAGTACAGCTTCCTCCGAATTTGCTGCAAATCCCTTCCTTGCTCCATCTTTGATAGGCTACCTCACTAATAAACTTGATGACTATGTCGGACCTGGCTCCGATGGTCTTCCCAACCTCTTCCTGATTCAAATCTTTAAACTCATTTTCTGTCCTCTCTACATTATTTTCAATAAGAGCCTCGAAGAGTTCAGGAGCAGCACGACTTCATAAAACGTCGATCCACTGCTACCAATTTTCTGAACTTCACCAAGTTTGTGGCCAAATGCCTCAACTCTTGGCAGGAAGTCAAGGTCATTTACACGGACTTTTCTAAGGCCTTCAATTTCGTTAACCACGAGATACTATTGCCCAAAGTTGGCTCTCTCAACATTCCTCCATCATTAATTACATGACCTGCCTCCCACTTCTCTTTCCGATCCTGTACCGTTTCCTTTGACCGTTGCACTTCTAGCCTTTTTTCCCCTCTTCTGGAGTACCACGAGGATCCGTTCTAGAACCTCTTCGATTTTTATTCTTTATGAACGACCTCTCTGATGACCTTATGCTGTTTTCCTCTGTTTCCTCCCCAATGGATTGCGCTTCCCTGCAGGCAAATCTGGATACTTTGGTCCATTGCTGCACAGTTAATAATTTGGCTATTAATGTCAGCAAATGCCACGCTTAAAACCTCTCCCACCCCTTTCTCCTATTCTTGGTGGTTGCTCTCTGTTATATCTGACCTCTATCCTTGACCTGGGCCTAACCTTCGAAGATAAACTCTGTTTTGACAGTCACTACTTTGATATCGCCAACCATGCTTCCCAAATATTAGGTTTCATACTGCGTTCCTGCACAGATTTCAGCTCGATTCAACCTTCCATAGTGCTTTTTAACTCCCTCGTGCGAAGTATCTCTGAGTATTATTCCGCGATTTGGTCCCACTTTCGTAATTGTGATTGTCTTGCCCTAGAGAAGATACACTCACTCGCTCTTCTTTAAAATGAACCTCCCCCGTGTTAACTATCTTTCCTCCCCCTTCACAGCTGCACTACAGCTTGGTCCCGTCAACTGCATTTCGCACTTTAATTTTGAGAGTAAACTACAGTCTTTGTTTTTTCCTCTTTCTGAGGGCAACTGCAAATAATCGGGCCGGGAGCACATTCCGAAGAATTTTTTTTGGAGCGTAGGCTTCAGACGGCCATCCAGGTTCTGATGGTACCAGACAACCTCCGGTCAGCTTCGCGAAGAGTCACTTCAGATCTAGGTTGGAGATGACTTCAATGCCAGGGTAATGACTGATAACATCGGCGAGGACAGGGCTCGTAATTTTAACCATCAGATCCCCCCTCCCACATTCCGATGTCCAGGCTGCAAAGGAAGCATTCCCGATGGAACTTTTGTGTCACAATCACTAGTGTAGTCGGTGGACGGCTAGCATGTTGTGGAAGACTTCCCCGCGAATGACCATTAACGCATCACGTCTAAAATGGTAGACGTTATCTTTCGAACTGCGCCAGCACGGTGCTATCCCTACGCTTGGAATGTTGCGAAGGTGAACACCAGGAGATTCGACAAAGCTGTTGGAACAACCAAAGCGGCACTGTAGCGCTCTTCGAAGTGTGGTGGCCCTGCAGCTGGCATTGTCGTTAATTGAGTTATGAACTTTAAACCCCAGAGCTGGCTGCTAACAGGAGTTTAGCAAAAAGGTATATGATAACACGAAAAATCAAGGCTTTGCGGAACTTCTTTTCGCTTAATTCCGAACATATGAAGCAGATTGTGTGGAAATTATTCTATATGGACCCCCACCAACGATTTTCCACTTTTCAATACGAAAGAGCCGGAAGAGGCATGAAAAATAAGAACGCGCTAGGAACCGACGGTATCACAGTAGAAGCATATAAACTGGCATTTCACGCCGGAAGGTAACAAGATAGTTCAATTTAAGAGAATTGAGATCCACAGGAGGTGTTATCATAGACGTTCTGGATGCTATTCATCGAAGCATCGGAGCACCAATTGTTGATATCGCCGAGTAGTGCTCCTCGTAACGCTTGTTGTCAGAAGTACCTTCGATTCGGTAAGATTGCAGATATGCCAGGCACACTCAAAAGTTAATTCTACATATTGGATTACTTCTTGTGGATATTGAAGGAATACCTGATGACCGCTTCCTGCCTATGAGGCACTGGAGATCCAATAATAGATGGAGATCACCGCGGAGGTAGCACAAGGACCCTTTAAAACGCATCTGACAATAACTTGATAAGACTCGTCATGCCAGAATAGTCGCGCTTAATCGATTATGCAGATGATGCTGCCATACTTTCTGCTGGAGGCACTGTTGAATAGGTTCAAATCATCATCATCATAATCGACGTTTGGCCTGAAGATAAGCTTTCTCGTAACTGGAGTTTCTGCCTAAGTTCGCTAATGGCAAGCTTTGGGGTTCCTATCTCTGGCAGGTGACGTCTTCTTATGAATGCAACACAATTTATTTTAGTCTACTCAATGGAGGTTTTGGCTGATGTCCTCGGCAAGGAAGTTTATCGTAAGCATCTTGCGCAGATACAGAAATGGGGAATTTTACAAGTGATGCTGTCTCAAAAGCGGTAGTGATCGCGAAAGTGATACCTGTTGGCCTCCTTGCTAAGGAAAACAAAACCATTCACAACCGTAGGACTCAAGGGAGGTGGTTCCTCGTCAAAACGGGCAGCATACATTGAATGAGTAGATATTCGCTTGGAAAGACGTGTCTAGAGGTAAATGGACTACATGGCTCATTGGCGACTTAGGCTCGTGGCAACTCCGAAGCAGGCATCGAGGTTTTCCATGTTACCTGCACAAGATCGATTAGATCTTCTTTTCTTTTTGAAGTATGGGTATGGTATGGGATTTGCCAGCAACTTTATGCAGATACAATGGAGGGAGTCTTCTCCGGACGACATTACCAGAGAGATGCTAAGGAGCACCGGCGGAAGGAACCGTATTGCACATTACGTTTGGGTTGAGCTCCACCGGTGGAGAGACCGGATTACAGGAGATTTTTCAAACTAGTAATTCCTCCTCTCCCCTCCCTTGGGTAGAAGGAATTCCCTGACTTGAAGGCTCCTTAAGGCTCCCTAAAATGCTAATATGCATATGGGAAAAACAAACAGCAATCAAAATTCTGAGCTTGGAAATTAGAATCACTTTGTTTGCTCTAATTTCCAAGCTTTTCTCATTTCAGTGAGTTCTAATTTTCGAACTACTGTACATGTATCTTTCATCTAACATTTGTTACCGCTTTTATTGTATAGAATTCATACCCCCTACATTTTGAGGCTTATTATTTGCCTTATAAAATGTTGCACATAAAAACTTTGTCTCCCTTCTTTCTAGCGCTGAAAATTTTGTCTGGAAGCTACACTTGCCAGGCGGTCATTACATGAATGTCAACATCTTAAGGATCAAATTTCGTTGCCTTCAATTCAACTCGATTAAATCAATGTACATGCAAAGGTGAGGGCAACGATTCTTAACCGTATGCCAGTTTTTCTTATCGTTTTTTTAAGAACATTGAAGTTTGATGGCACCAGACTTGTTAAGCATATCTTGATCATTATAGTAGGTGTCACGTTATCTTTTGTTTATATGCAAATTCGAATAGCACAGTTTTTTTTTATTTAAATCTGCTTGGGTGCTTTGATATGGGCGCATCAAGATACGACTTTACATGTTCATCTTGATTGGTTTCGATTATCAACCTCAAGTTATTCGATCACCATGTGTGTGACTTTTTTTCTGCTAAGAATTCAGCTGACTTTCGATGTTGACTATCTGAATAGGTTGTAATTCGATTCCTCAATTCACACTTTTCTGGTAGATAATTCATTTTGATATTGATCGAACGATGAAATGATCGTTTACTCGAAAAAACAAAACTGACTGGGGAAAAAAATAAAACTTGGAATGATGTTTAGACTCTTTTCAATGTACACAAATTTAAATTCCTCAGCAGATCGAATGCAAGCGTGAAAATTCTATAGGGAACATTCCAACACCCACAGCGCATCTAATGGTTTTATAACTGTTCAATAAATATAATTTTTTTTAGTTAAAAATGGAACTCTTCCTTCCTATCCTATTCTGAAAATTCAAATACGAGAAATACAATATGAAGCCTGAAAAGACCAGCATTTCATATGTAAAATCATTGATCATCAGATAAACATAAATCTATGAAAAAATAGCAATATTTTTTCGCAAACACAAAGAATATCTGAACGAAGCGAATATCTGCAATGCTTAGATTTTCAAGGGGGGAAATATCGGGTCAATACGAAATTTGTTTTATCCACCTACAAGTCGGATCCGAGTGTTGGAGGAGTTTTGATATGCAAATTTTCTCTAGTTTTCTAATGGCGTTTTAAAGAAAAAAATGTTAATTTTATATTTTTTGACTACTACTAACCGAGTAGATTGTAGATAGGTCTCACGAGATGCATGATTTTAAAATTTAATGATGTATCAATTTACCCATTCTTTAGAGATATTGATGGCTTTACAGTATGAATTTGTGATAAATCACCCAATTTGATCTTGATTGGGTGTCAAACAGTTTTTTTTTATATTTATAATAATTTTTATCTTTCATTTGCACCTGAACGATGCGGGTTTCATCTTTTTTGATTAAAATTTTATTGAGTGCTATTGTTAGGGAAATATGCTTTTGTGGTAACTTTTGTGGGTGGTTATTCACTGGATATGTGGGAAAAGGAATGGTTTGCTTATTGAAGTGATTCACAATTTATAGTTTGTGTTTAGAAATTTGACATATAAAGTTTTCAGATAAAAGGTAAGCAGACATTGCATATTCCAAGTTTGTTGTTACGGTATTCCATGCAAACTTGATCCACGAAGTCAATGTGCATCTTTAATCTATTGTTTATGAGAAGGCATTACCCTAGCAAATATATAAGACTAAATAACTTTTCAAAATTTTTTGAGGTGATTTGTTATTTTATTCCTGAGTAATATGCATACCTTGGTAATAAACACGAAATAAGCAAGATATTTAATTTCATGGATGGCTACTAATCACACTTTTATATTTCGCTAGAATATAATATCCCCAAGGACTCTGTAAACTTTCGAGCCAGCTTGGGGTAGTTTGGTAACCAGTATTTCCAGTGATGAAATTGAAGAAGATTCTTCCTTTCTTGGCTACGAGGTGACCTATTACACAAATAACGCATTCCGAGAGTCAGTTGTTTCCTTCTTCGGTGGCGAACTAAACTGATTTCCGAAATAAATCACTTCGCCATTAGCCAAAAAAGAAGGAACCTTTTTTAATTTCAAGACTCGATTTTACACTTAAATTACCAAATTTTTTTATCATTGTATTTAAAAATATTAATAGGAAACATGTCTCACATTTCCTGAAAATGAAGTCAATTTTAGCTTAGTGATGAAGATTTCTTAATGTCAAGAGAGTGAGAAGGTCGAAAGGCTCCATCAAGATCTGCTTAACTTAGCTCAGTTGCATGTCTTAGAAGAAGTCTTTACTGACCGGCATGAAATCTTTATAAACCTACTAAATTCTCAGCTTCTTAAAACGTCATATAATAACTAAGCATATTGAATTTCAATGCAAATTAAAAAATGTAAAGAAAACATTTGGCTTTGGTTTGCCAGCTATACCTAGCTGTCACTACTTTCTGATACTCCGACCAATATCTAACGTGAATCAACAGACATAAACTGTCTTTTCCGTAGGTGATTTGTTTTTGTTTGGTTACATAAAATTTTATTCAAATAATAATTCAATTAATGAAAATCCGTGAATTTTCCGGTATTCTCCTGTTTATAAATACTAAATAAAATTTTGTTCAAAAACTTATTTTGCTATTAAAATTAATTTTCAAAGCTTTCCTGGGAGAATGATATTATAATTATTTTAAAATCCTCCAAAATACCTTTCACATATTTAAGAGCTGCAGCTCTTCTAGGCATAAGTTCAATGCTTTTCTTATTTCATAGAAGTTTAATGGAATCACGGGACCCTAAAATGTCACCCAAAATAGGGCCAGAATTATTAAAATTGAGGGATCATATATACTGGGAATATGTAGTAAATTATATATGTATATAGGTATGCAAACGTTTACCCATTAAATTTTTTTTTATTTTCAATTGAAAAAAGTTGACAATTTCCATAATATGTTTTTGATAAAAATAAATAGGTTTGTTAAGGTTTGTTAATTGTGATAGGATTTGCACAAAACCTTTCAATATCGTGGCCTATCTTATGATTTGCATTACTGTACAAATTTGTACTCCTAGACTGAAGTCAGTGGTTGTTTTCTAGTGAATTCCCTCAATGCAATAACACCGTCCGTCTTCATTAAATTAAGACCACTAAAAATTTTTCCAAACTTTGGTTTTCTGTTCTCAATCCCTCTTTTCAAGAGAGAAATAATTTGTGTTGCATTTAATATTTACTTTATAAAGTTAAAGTTTGTTCGTCAATATTTATATTTGGTAGGATCAGCCTTCAATACAATGGCTGCCATTACGTATTCTGTCTGGCATGCTTTTAACGCATCTACCTATGATCTCTTTTATTGTTTCGTTATTTTCATAAACAGGATTCGGAGAATTGCAAACATCCGATTTCAGGTAACTGAAAACATTTTCAAAGGGGTTAAGCTGAGAGAATAAAAGCATCGAAATTTAGTTCCAGATTCTTTCTCGTTGGACGTCAAATCCACATTACTCTCTACGTTATAGTTTCTCTCCTTAGGCCTGACAAGAGCCTGTAAACCCGGAATATGAATTTTAATGAAGAAAGGGATAATAGGGAAGGGCCAGGACAATTCGACATAAGTCGAAATTCATTTTAGCTCTTCCAACATGCCCGATTATATTTGGGTTCAAGCTTTGCAATGACCTAGGCATGACTAGCATATCATTGTGATAAAGCCATGTCTAAGGAAATCGAAGTGTAAATTTGGGATTATCATAGTCCAGAAGTCAATAATCAGTGGGACAATTAGCCAACACAAGGAAATTAAATTCTCATTTAAGATGTTGTTAGGCAGGTAGGATTTTTGGCTCCTTTAATATGAATCAATGGATCACCCCAGACTCCTGCGATTGCACCGTACCTTCATGACGCTCTTATCGCCATAATTGATATGGTAGTAGGTATTAGTAGTGGTGGGGACATCGAAGATGTGAATGATGACCGCAAGCCCATCGCATTTGTCCCAACTTGATCTTTTTCGAAATACTATAAGCTATCATATCGTAGTATCTAAGAAGTTTTGGTTCGACCTGGTTTTTTTTCTGACAGTTGCAACTGAGTGTCTATTTGTGAAATACACAGGCGAATCTTCAAGTATTTCATCGAGAGTGTGGCATGACTCATCCATTCTTTAACGATAAATTCCAGTCGATGGAGGTGTTTGCAACGACTTTTCTTTCAACTGTTTGCATTTCAGCATCGGCCAATGACATCTTTTTGAATACCAAACATCACATGCTTTTGCCTCCAACACTTTTTTGTAGTTTGATGACAGATTTTCAGGAAATTTCATACACAATGACAGGAAACGAAATAGAAGAAACAGTTCTAAAAGTATTAGATAAAAGATGTATAAAAGATGTTATATATGTTACAATATTCTTAATAATCTTCTTTGCCGGACTCTGTGATGCTCGAGTTGGTTGAGTGTCAGCCCGTCGCTCTTTTTATCCTGGATTCGAGTCTTGGTGTTTCGCTGATGTTTGTGTTCATATTCATTCTGTCTCGCTCCTGGAGGCTTATCACTTTTGAAACATTAGGCGCAATGATACAGAAATTGACAGTCTCATCCGAAAAATCCGAGACTGTAGATCCATTGTACTCTATAAAGGAGCAAAGAAGAAACATATTTCTAAGCCAAAATTTCCTGCGTCTAACTAGATGGTCTAAATAGAGAATCTGTGAAAGAACTTACAGGTAGCAACGCGAATAGAGAGGAAGCTTTTCAAAGTACGTGTACTATTTTTCAGAACTCAATCTCAGATGAACGTCAAAGTTGTTCACTCCGTTACCACTTGCACAGCTCCTTGAGATATTCAAAGATATCTTAAAATATTTGTCCATTCCATCATTTGCATTGCATTCACCATAAATCCAATAATTTTTATGCATATACCAGTATACCCTGCTTGTTCCGAAAATTGTTACCATGGGACACCTCTATGGACCCGGTTTAGATTCTGCTTGTGTGAAACAAAACCTTATTGGGTCCCATCCGTCTGTCTGTCTGTCACAACCGATTTATTGGGAAAGGGCTGGATCGATTATCACAAAAATTGGTGAGAATGTGGCCTGTTGTTCCTTTACCATACATAAGTAGCGCCACTTTGTGTTAAGTTTAAGGTGGTATGGAAGGGAGGGGGTTGTATGGGGAGTGCAGTTTTTTTTTTTTACTTAATGTGGCCATGTGGGATATCAAATGAATGAGCTAGCTAGTAGCTTTGTACTGAAGAAGAGGGTATGCTACCGTGTTTACATACCTACCATTCTTCATTTTTTCGTTTCATTAGACATTTTTCAAATTAGTTGATAACAGTCAGCTCCTCCTAGAATTACCACGGGGTGGTCCTCCTACTGACACCATTTAAGTTCTGTTTTTGTTTGTCAAGTTGCTGCAGTGACTGATATGTCTTTTAAATTTCGTCGTCATAGTTGTAGAAATGATGCCGCGTACTGTCAATATTTTTCAGAGCATGTTTTCAATTGTTTACTCTCTTAAAAGTGGAGTTGAATTTAAAGCAACGAGTTTGTACTAAATTTTGCGAGACGAAGATATGGTTTCCATGGTTGAATTCGACTTTACATTCATCAAATGAGTTATTATTGGAGAGAAGGTATGGGTTTATTAAGGCGAGTGAATCGCCTGCCATAAATAAGCCGTGTTAACTATTGGTTCTAGTCGAAAAATAAGGCGATGCTCACGGTCCTTGCCGATTACAACGTTTGCATCAAGCAATTGTTCAAAAATGAGGGTGATACCTTGATATAATCCATTTTATATGTTATTTATGGAAGCATTGCGTATTGATGGCAGGTGAAACAGATTTCTTCAAAGCTGACATAATTTTGTCAAATCCTGAACTTATTATGAAACATTCTTGCCAAGCGTTGAAAGCACCGTGAAACAAACTTTGACTTTGTCAAAATTTTTCACGTTACTAACGCAAGGTATACCCCATGTGAAAATTTCATGGAAAACATCTCCCTACTGCATTGCCTTCTTCAACCTAGAAAAGGAGTTTGACCGCGCAAAACACAATCTCATCTGGTATGCACAAGAATAAAATTTAGTGTCATAGTGACAGAAGCGCTGGATAAAATTGCTCTAGCAAGATGCAAAAAAGAGAGTTCGAAGTGTGGCAAGTACACCACGTGGGACATCCAACGTTCAACGACTTAGACACTAATCTTTCCAGATGATGTTTTCCTAGCATTTTTTCACAACCAACTGATCGTGAACGACCCGTTCAGACATGACATGATCACTTCGTGCAGAACGGTCTATGAATAACTTTTACAAACAAAATAAGTCGCTTGCGTACGTTATACATTTCGGGAGGAATTCGTTGCTTCAAAAGTATCACCAATGACAAAGAGACATTGTAGTCTAGGGTTACCCTTGATGAACTAATGAACTTGGGGCTTCTATCAATATAACTTTAGAGTTGCTTCAGACTTGAAGCATTCAACAATTTAAAATTAGTAGATGATAACGACGTGATAATAATTCGACCTTGTGAAAGACAACCACAGACTACTCCACTAAGATAGAACTCAAAAAACTGCTTAGTCACATAGCTCCAGTATCACTATCAACTTATCAACCAAACATATGGTGATCATATGATTACCAAAAAAGTTGCTTAGCTCTGAAAAAAACAATCCAATTTCTGCAAAAACCATCTAAGGCTGTCAAACCCCTGGAACCCTTATTGACAGATTCTATTGAATTGGTCAGGTATACGCATATGTGGTTTTCCAATGACATAACAACCTATAATTCTGCCCCGTAAATTATCGATAACCGTCAGACATCGACCCAAAACCAATGACGAATCTACATATTAAGTATGAATACAACAAACTAAACATGGGTGAGACAATTGAAACTGTCAACACGAAGTAGAGTAGAGTAAAGCGCATAGTGCAGTAAGATCATGGCACCTATTTAAAATTCATATAATATAATGAATGTCGTCTATAAAGTCATTAAATTATGCACATGCCTGAATCAAATATTCAACAGTTAGCCATTGCACGCATAAAAATACATATCACATTACGCGCCCTACATGTGTATAAAAATGATAATCACTGAGTGAGTTGGTTGGTACGATATCTCCATGATACAGCAGTAAACGTTCAATCGAGCGTGATCAAGGTGATAATAGGCGTCTAAATGTGAGGCACGCATGGGATCGTAATCTTCAAATGGGGAAAGAGTGAGAATCACTTGGGCAGAAATGCGTTCCGCATGCAAGTGCTCAGGTGCTATTACTGTTGAATTGACGATATAAAACACATCGTTTAAGACCAGATAAATGCACCATATGTTAGATACATTACAAAGATACTTAGATACCTTGCAGACAACAAGATTGGCCAGACTCGGGAGATGGAGAGGTCGCAAGCGTAATGATCGATGAAAGCTGGAATGTGATCTTGTGTCATGTTCAATTGATCATTGTAGGGAATCAGTGCTTTGATGAGTGGAAACATAATTTGCTTCAATTATTTGATACTTACAGTTGTTTATGGTTTGAATTGATCGTTATTCACGTCGCGACGATCATTTCAATATCTTCAAAGGGGAGAGCTTGGTTTAGAACTCGGTATCCGAGTTTTTTTCATAGTATTTAGTGATTGGCTCTCAATTTCAATTCTTTAAATGAAATATATGGTGCCCTATTCTGATCGTAAAGATACCACTTAAATGTATCACCACAGATCAATTAGGATAGGGCCACCGGCGCCACTTGCTGCACCAGTTTCATCTCTGGCTACTCTAAAAGTAGATGTGATGTTTTTACCACACCAAGAGTAGCAAATGCGTACACAATCGATTAACTGCGAAACATAGATTGTGCCTTGGAAGATCCAAGAAGACCTACTGTAACTTCACGGTTCATGGTTAGGATCAGGACTTTATCAACAGATAAAAACCTGTGCTTGGCGTATTCAGAGATCATATACATATTTCAGAAACGGATTTAATTAAATGGGCGTCGGTACTCCTTGGAAGGAATCAATAATCTCTTATAGATCGTCTGCCGATCTTCACCCAATGAACCTAAAAAAAATATAAAATATTGTGATCAATGATTTAAAAGTCTTTAACTTTCGAGTACTCACTCAAAGAAATCTGTGAAGCAGAAAAACACTGAGACAAGATTCTGTGTCTCACCATCAACATGTGTTATGGTCCTACATCAACTATACAGTCTTATCCGTGCGACATGCGCGACATTTCTAAATTATGCGTGTCAGATAATTACTCAGGACAGATAGAGTGCGCATACATTTTTAATTGACTGTTTTTCACTGTATTCCACTGTCTGACTTTTATCAGCCGCATCATGTGAGTAGTGTATAGTGCCAATAGCGTAGATTGTCTTGTCTGTTAAGAAGCTCGACGAAACTGATGGCGCGATCATGATGAGGTGTCTTCTTAAAATTCTCAGTATACGCGCGAATAACTTAGATTTCGTACTGAATCTAAATCTGTTTAAGACAGCCAAAGCGAACGTATAGGTTTCCTTACAATGTCCAATGCCGCAAACTCATGCATAACTTACATAAATAGTAGCCTCTTGAAAGCCTGAACTCAACTTGTCCAGAAATGTTATAAATTCGAAGGTGGTTTTTGCAAAGAAACGCATATTTCAAAGGCGAAAGGTATTCAGTGATTTTTTCCTTGAGGGTTTTGTGTTTTCAAATTCTGCATAAACAAGTAGTCGGCCGGCCCCTCGAAGTACTCCGGCTGCATTCTTAGACATACTTTTGGTACCATGAAAAAGGACATTTCTAAAGGCTGCTAAGGAATTGTGTAAAATATTTGCAGCCTTAATGAGATAATGTCTTAATCGGAGTAAGTACTCGCTAAATGCAGGAATTCAATTTGAAATGGAGTCATTAGCATTACTGTTCAGAGTTGTGATACGTGATGTGATTGTCAGATGTTTAGAAAATTAATTACAGAATGCATAGTTTATGATATTCAGTCATATATGCACTTCTTGGCTCGTATTGTCGTTAAAAGCTTGCTTTGAATTGAATTAAATTAAAGAAGAAGCAAAGATATTCAAGATATCTAGCATTGCTACCATGTTTTCTAATAGATACTGATGCCAGCTGATCGGGAAATAAATGAAGAGATTAAGAAATAGGAGAAAAAAAACTTGTGCATGCGCTGCGTTTGGAAAAAGTTGGCCATTCGAAAGGAGTTTCATCTGGGTTTCTCTTCAATTTATATCTTGTCGTCTGCTCTTAATTTTAACTTAATAGTTCGCTACTGCTGGGGCAAAAAACTATTCAGGAGAGTCGTAAGAAAATCCCTTTAGAAACTAGTCAAGAATTAGACACCAACCTAAGGTCCACAACAAGGGCAACGAAATGCCGGAAATTATAGCAGACTATAATTGCCCCACCTATAAAATTGCAAAGTAACTGGTAAATGAACGTCAAAAACTAAGATCCACCAACGGAAAATAGGTGGTTATAAATCAGACAACCAAAAATGACTGACGGTTTCGTCCAGGGCAGAGGCAACTCTTCAGACGATGCCTCACCTCTGCCCTGGAAGCAGCGTGACCGAAAGTGGCAACACGTGGATTTTTGGTTCTTTGATTTTTAAATGCTGGGGTGCTATATCCTAAACTAGCGATCCGTGGTCCAAAAAAACATGGGAATAAGTTGCTCCCCATTTGGTCCGGTCCACCATCATGTGGATGTGGACGCTTATCCTAAACAATGCGGTTATAAATTCTCAAGCAGTTATTAATAGACCGCAGGATATACCCCCACTATCAGTAGACAATTGCCTAGTATCCTAGGACGTGAAGGCTTTATTTCCATACACACCCATGAAAGAAGCCCTGGCAAAATTTGAAGAATGGCTCCTACAGTTTGGCAGTTCTATTGAGTGGAAAACGAGAGCCAGGCAATACAAAAAATTGGCAGCCCTGTGCATGAACGAAAACTATTTTACTTTCAGAGGAAGATTTTTTAAGACCACTTCGGGAGTAGCTATGGGAAACCCATTATCCCCACTAATGCGCGAGATCTTCATGTCATCAATAGAGTAAAACATGGAGTAAAAAGAAATCTTATCGAAAACGTGGCTGAGATATGTTGATGACATCTTGACCATTGTCCCGAAAACCAACATAGATACCATGTTGAACCCGAAGACCATATTTACCCAAGAGATGGAGGTAAACTGAGACTGTCATTTTTAGGTTTGATAGTTATGCGCTCCAGTGGGCACCTCTCATTCGGCATTTACCAAAAAACCAACGAACACCCAACGGACTATCCCTAGCACATCGTTCCACAATCACCAACAGAAAAAGACCGCCTTCGACGCAATGATCCATCGACTCCTGACTACTCCGCTCCCGCCAGAAAACTTTTGTAAGAAGAAAAGGTACATCATGGATACGGCCAATAAGAACGGCTATGATAGTAGGATGATAGAATCCATGATAAAACAAGTCGGGAAACCGGAAGCTGGAAGCTTCAGGTACGAAAGGTTTTTGTGTATTTCTTAGTACGTAGCACGTAATATATCCTTATATTATGTGAGAGTATTCACTTGCGGGTGGTATTGACATTCATAGTCTTCAATTTTCAAAGAAGCAACAAATTTGAGGTATTATAACTTTGTTAGTAATAGTGCAATTTCCACCAAACTTGGTAAGATCATGCTCTATATTATAGCCTATATCACTGCATGGTACTAGGATGAACTTAAGGGGGGTTTCTAACCAATTACAAAAAATTGTAGTAATATACTATTATTAACTTTATTTAAACAGATATCGGCATGGAAGGTATTTCAGAACACAGGCACCATACAGTGGCAGCCTCCTGATTTTTTTCAGATTTTTCGGTTTGGTAGTTTCTGAGAATGGCCCCCTTAAAGAAGTGATCACTTTCAACCCCCCGCGCTCCCCACCCTTCTAACGAATGTTAAAACTAAGATCGGCTTTGAAAAGTACTAATCAATACCTTTAATTTGATACCCCACATGACTATATTTGATTAAAAAAAATTTTACACCCCCCTTTTGCATGTATGGGGACCCCTCCTTAAATTCAACGTAAAAGGATGTAATTCACTGTATGCGTGAGCGTTCACAGTTCCCACCTTTCTCCAAATTTGGTGTCAATCGCTATAACCGTCTCCGAGAGAAATGCGTGTGACGGACAGACAGACAGACAGACAGTAAACCGATTTTAATAAGGTTTCGTGTTTACACATGCGTAGCGTATCCATTAGCAAATAAGTTCCAATTTTGTTCACATCAGCTAGTATAGACCCGTGCACTGAAGAAGGAAACAAGTTGTTCCCGAAAGATCGACATTTGGTTAATAATACTAGCGACGGAGACGATTGTAACGTTTCAATTTCCTTAGTCTAAATATCTGTATCTTTTAGAATTCTCTACCTTAGTATTGGACACTGAAGAACGGAAGGCCTTGGGTCCACGATCTGGTATATAATATTTCGTCCATCATTGATGGATATCCTTTTCAAATTTACCCTCCAGTCTTTGATAATGGAATTTCCTGCCATTGCGCTCTGATTCCCGTTAGAAAGAAGTTCCGTCCATTTCTACAAACTATACCATATCTCCTCCTTTTCCTACAAGTAGTCTAGTCATCTGCAGGTTTTTGTACGCTTCTTTTTGGTAGGCCTTCAGTTCACTCAGTGAATATTTTTTTTTTGCATTTAGTCGACATAAAAAGATCCCACGAAATGGTAATTTTGATTTCAGAAAAAGGAACAAATTCGGAGGGTATCACATCTGGAGATTGCTCCATAATATCGTTAACGTTTTTACTGAAAAAAGTTGCTCACAAGGATTAATTGGTGAAATAATGCACTGAACGAGGCAAAATCCAAGAGTTCTTTCGCCGGAATTCAGTTCTTTTCCTGCTGATACTCTCCCTCGGAGGCCTCGTAATATTTATTAAAAGATTGTTCATTTTCAGTTTGAACTACCGGAAAATTAAAATTTGAGTGGACAACACCACGAATATCAAGGGTTTTGGTTCATTTAAGTGGCTCCATTTCGATGTCTGTTGGTTTCTTTGCGTGTTACAATCATTAACCTAGGTTTCGCTATCTGGAATGATGCATTCGGTGTAAAGTCCAAATTACTTGTTCTAAAATATCTTCAGTAACTCTTTTGCAATGCTCCGTTTTTAAGAAAATAAAGCCGCTTCGAGGTAAACTATGTTTCGACAAAATATCAACTAAAACGTTGCGAACTGATTTTAGAGAGGTAGGTGAAAATTCTTGACCATAGCTGTTATTATTGCTAAAGCAATAGTAGAAAAGGCAATACCAGAAAATTTGGTGCATATCCTACTATTATCAGCAAAGCATTAAGTCAAACGTGCATTTTTCATGTACATTTTCATTCTTATAAGGATAATACAATATCATTGACCACAGCCTGCTGGTTGTGGATAAAAGCCGCCTCGACAGGTTGCAGTGGACGGGCCACTTAATCCGTATGGAAATTCTTTAAAGGCAATATCTATGGTGAGAAGACGAGCGAGACCCTGCCTGAGACGGAGCGATGGCATAGGTCAGGATGCCAGACAGCTTTTAGGGATATCGAATTGGTGGACCTCCGCGCAAAACCAGGGCGTCTGAAGTTCCTTACTAAGGCAGGTCTAGCCCGGATACTGGTTGTGGCATCGTTGATGATGATGATGATACCCTGCTCCTCGGCAAGCTCTGCTTCTATGCCTCTTCACCATCTGTTCGCTCCTGGTTCACATATTACTGGTGTGACAGAATAGGCAAAGTCTCCTTCAAGTGTCAATCTCTACTCCTTCTTTTGCCTCATTTGAGGACCTTTAGAATCCCACCTTCGGTCCGGTTTTATTCTCTTCATTAATAATAATATTTCTGTCTTCTATATGCAAACGATTCGAAACTAATTTTTATTGTTGAATGGTTTATTGAACATAATTACCTACAATCAAACCTTGGCGCACAGTTTCGTTAGTTTGCACAGAGTAAGTTGGCACTTAATGTCAGCAAAGGTTGCTCATTAGTCGTCCGTGAAATCCTCATCTGACTTCCGTAATTCTCTTTGTCGTTTTGCATATGCTCGTACATTTTATTAGAATTTCTTTGTATTGTGTCAATTTCAATAAATAAATAATTGAATTGGCAACATCTCATAAACTCTTCCAGTTGCTTCCTTATTCGTTTACCTGGTGCAGTGCCAATTATCGGGGTGAAGTTTTCTTAATTAGAGTGCTTCAAAGGTTGATGTCCAGTCCAACCAACGCTTCCGTGACTTATCAATCAAACTTATTTGTATTCCTATTGAATATATTTATCAATGATTTTTGTCTACTCATGCTGGTCTAAATTTGTTTTCATCACACCAAATCACGCATTGGCGTGATCGATTGGTTATGTTTCATATTTATGGCAGTTCATATTCCCATATAAATGTGGAACTCAACTTTTTACAGTGCAAGTTTTAAATTTAAGATTTTAGAGATTGCCGAATTATGCCAACTGGATCCCTTTTAGTATTTTTATTAAAAGAAAAATTCTCCAAATATATCCTTGGGAATATCAAATCAAAAGTATTGGCCACTATTTTACGACAGAAGTTTTTTTTGGTATTGATTATAAAAAAAGGAATGAAAGTTCGAAAAGTATAGAGTTGACTATGGAAACAAGATTCATTCTGAAGAACTACTCAAACGAAAAATCCAGCAATGTATACTAATATCTACTGAAATAAACCACCCATTACACTACTTGGAGCAGCGTATTATAACATTTTGGATATTTACTGGAAACTCTTCTTAGCTTTATCACAAAACCATCACAAAACCGCGACGATACAAACAATGATATAGGACACGATACTAGAAAGTTTGGTGCAAATCTTGTTATTAATAACGAAACAATAGCCGAATAGTAAAACCAAAATCCAACAAAATCCCCAATTTCTTGAAAATGTTTATGCTTTATAAGATATTAAGAACTCATATAATATCAGGGAGAAGACCGTAATCAGGACAGGACCCAGAAACGATGAATCTTTTCTCTCTTTCAACAGTTTTCCTGTCGCTGACTTTGTGGGAAAATTGACTGTAAGGTACGTAAAATCTGTGAGACGTAAAGCTCCTTAGATCGCTCTATTTGTCTCTTTTTATGATAATCGGCGAAGCGTTCAGCACTAGAAAAAATTGAAAATAACAAACGGAATTTTGTGATTCCGTGCGAAAGTGGCTTAAATCATTGCCAAAATCCAGCTTACTTTGAATATATCCTTTTGAGTCGCTCTTACAGAAGGAAGATCTTAGAGAAGATGGCTATTCACCTTGGAACCTTATTGATGCGTATCATAAAAGAAATCAACATGTTGAAAGTAATCAGTAATAGGAGGTTTCAACCATTATATTTTCAAGTTGTGCATCCCTTCCCCCTGTTCTAGGAATGCTCAATGTCGAAATAATCCCTCGTTGAAGGGGTTCAAAAAGGGTATAATCTACCCCATTTTTCTTTACTTTTTACTTTACAAAAACTCTTGCAAAATAATAGGCGGTCTTCATAACTTTTCCCGCTGCATTTTTTCAGGACAATTTTGCAATCTGGTTTGAGAGTGCTCTTGGGAACCATATCTATTTTTACTTTTTAGAATAGCCACGAATATTTAATTGTCCCTTCTTGGGTACCTAATCTATCATTCCGCCTATAAACGTTTCAGCTCCCTTTCTTCTTTCACCCATGTTCTAACTTTTCAATGTAATTTACACTCACACCGCATTTATATATATAGTAGAAACCAATAATTCGTATGACCAAGGGACTGTTGGTTTAACTTGAATTATGGAGATTACCAATTACCGAGAATACAAAATAAAGAAAAATTTGCGCGAATTAGCCTGAAATACGAATAATCGGGGTACGAAGTATCGGGATTCCACTGTATATACCCTTTGCAAGTCCAATTAACGCTCTTACAAATGAAATTAACGCTCTTACAAACGAAATTAACGCTCTTACAAATGAAATTAATGCTTCAACAAATGAAATTAACCCTTTAATAAGTAAAATTAGCAATTTAAGAAGTGGAAATAACGGCATTTCAAGACAAAGTAACTATTTTTTAAGCTAAGTTATCGAACTTTTGAGTGAAAATAACGCGAATAAAATACTAATCAACGATTACCAAAATGAGGTAGACGTTCTTGTAAATAATAACAACAATGTTTCTCCAAGTTCAAAAATTTATTTCATCTTGTTTTTGAAAAGTTTTAGTGCAACTTGTTTTCAGTTGCCGCACTTGGTAGTTGCATCATCATATCCATATAAAAATAGCAATCTGAAGGCGATATATTTCCAATTCCCAACTGAATCAGGTCCAGAAGTCTATGTTCTTGTAAATCATTTGCCAAGCCTTCGCATGCGTGTCTTTTATTTTTAAAAAAATTAACCTTTTCAATTGGGTACAGCATTGGAGAGTATGGAGGCAAAAATAAGATAAAAAAACCGGCAGTGTGTATAACTTCAGCGACTTCTTGGCTCTTTGCGGGTTTTTGCGTTATCCATAATCACCAATGCCTCCTACCAAGCTTCTCCAATAATTTCCTGATGAAGCAGCAGAATCTTTCGCCATTGCAGGTTCCATTCGTTAATATCCTTCGTCATCGCGGTAATGAGTGTCACATGACGGCCCTCATACTGGCAGTACTACTTGAGCTTGAGTGTTCTTTTTTGATCGAGCCTGACGAAACCGAAGGTGTAACTAAAAACCACACTCATCAGTGAAAATTAGCTTTATTTCGCGTTTGACAACTCGTTGGAATACTCTTTTCTAAGCTCAATAGTGCGCGGAGCATTAACCCTATCTAACTCGAAGTGCGCAAGTTTCAGGGTGGTGTCAAACCATTGTCGACGATCGATATACTTTCACTGAACCCTTTTAGAGAAAACTGCCGCTTAACTTCCTTCATGGAAATTGATAAGTTTCTTTCCACGCACGCTCCAAGTTAGGCGTCAGTTTTTTCTGGCGAGAACCACCCCGTTTCTGTTCCAACAATGCACATTGGTTTTTTATATTAGCGTAGGATGCTCATATTTGATGTGTCTGAAACACGTATCTGCAATTGTTAAATAAAATCTATAGTTAAACTGAAAGCTTTTCCTTTTAATAATTTTACTCACAAATGATGCATTTACAGCCATAAAATTAGAAAACGCCTTATTTCAATTTTCATTAGAAATCATTGAAAATTAGTTAGATAAAATAAGATGAAATAAATTTTATTTTTTTTTTAATTTCATTTGTTAAAGCATTAATTTCATTTCTTGAAGCATTGATTTCATTTGTTGGAGCGTTAATTTCATTTGTAAGAGCGTTAATTTCATTTATAAGAACGTTAACTTGACTTGCAAATGGTATATTTACGGAAGCGAATATTCTTTTTCTTTAGCCTTGGCCCCGTTCACAAGCGGGGTCGGCTCGTCGTGATCGGTTGCGCTATTTTTTGTTCTGTCAAAGGCTTGATCTGGATGCAGTAGCGAGGATTTCAAAAACTTATCCAGTTGATCAGGCCACCATTGTTTGGGCCGGCCTTTTGGTTGCATACTATCGACTTTGGTGTTCAAACCAATCTTGGCGAGTGAATCCTCGCTATCACGAATTACATGACCACGCTATCGAATATGCCTCTCCCGCAATTTTTCCACGCACTGTGCAACTCATATCATTCGCGGATGTCCTCATTTAGAATGTGATCAAAGCGTGTCACAGCACTAGTTCAACGCTCCATTATCGCAAGACGTCGTTTATTGTCTTTTATAGTCGGCCAACACTTAGAACCATAAAGGATGATATTGCAGAAAATTTTAGATTTGAGACATTCGCTGATACGTCGATATATGGAAGCAAATAACACGCGGTAACTACTTTGATCGCGTTCCTCTATCCGTCAGGTGATAAATAGACCGCTGTCTCCTTTGGCGAGCTGCCTCTACCCTGGGTGAAAATTTCAGTTGCGTTTGTTTTCTAAAATAAATAATTTTACTAAAAAAGTGTCCTTCGAACTGATCTTATTAAAACATAAATTAAGGGACCATATTGTCGGTTGAAAAGTTATGTTTTTTCTACGGACATAAAAATAGCGAGGTTAGTTTAGGGCTGTCTATTCTGGATTTTTCAAAATATTTTTTCCCCTTTAAAAGGTGTATAGTTTTATATGCAACCATTACAGAGATGCATAACTTTATTTGATGTATATTGCTACTGTTCCCAAAATGGCCTTCTCGTTAAGAAAGGAAGCTTTTGGATTTTCAAAAAGGTCAGAAGTAAAATCAAAATATCAATGTTGTCTATAAATATTATTACTTCATTATGCACCTTAGGAAAATACCCAAAATGCTAAATCAGACCAATCAACGGTTTCCTTCTTTGTTTTTATTAAATCATCCACTTTAAGATTTCAAACCTGATAATCATACAATTAAATAAAATTCCAATTAAGCTTAATTAGTCTTACAAAACACAACGGAAATTCAAATAAGGCAATTCAATTTACCATATTGAAAATTGAATAGCATGTGGGAGACATTTGATTTGTTCATAATCTGCACAATTCATTTCCTCTGAATCCAAAATCATCTCGTACTCTAATTCAAAGCGCAAAAACTAAAGATAGTAGGCGCGATTATCTAAATGAGTCATCTCGTCTATATTACGGATCCATTATTGGATTGGCGTCTCAGTGAGTTGTCCGGGCATCGCGAAAACCTAAAATATACCATTACGGATACCCCAAAAACGATCAATTCGACTGCATAATGATTATGCAAATTACACCATATGTGAGTGAATCTGGTGCATCCAAGTGATAAAAATGAAAGGTTCGCGCGCTACCTCTCACTCATAAAACTT
Source organism: Hermetia illucens (assembly GCF_905115235.1). Lineage (NCBI taxonomy): Eukaryota > Metazoa > Arthropoda > Insecta > Diptera > Stratiomyidae > Hermetia > Hermetia illucens. Next base: position 201,074,883 of record NC_051849.1, read on the forward strand.
ACCGGATTACAGACGACCAGAAAGAGAAGTGTCATAAAAACCGTGACATCGTGAAATCCTTTCAAATACTTCCAGATAAAATGTTGTTTTTCGTTGGTTGTAAAAGAAAGTTTTGTCGTCTCCACATTTCGTTTTTATTGTCTCCACCCACAGATGAGTTGGTGATCTTTCACTGCAGATTATGATTTGGTGATGGAATGGCGGAAAATGTTGATTTAACTGGATGCAAAGTGTTGGGTGATCGATATTTTGTTAATTTGCAATGATTTGCATTAATTTTAACTGGTTTGCACCAGAAGTGGTTGGTGTTTGCGCAAATTTTTTAATAACATAGAGAGCCTTGCGATCAACAAAGTAATATTTGGGCGAAATCTGGTGCTGTAACTTTCAACATCTGGAATTTATATTTACTAAATCAACAGATATTTCAACTCACTTGAAGAACACAAATCTTCAGGTAGGTCCTCCAATTATCTCCTGTAATTAATCATGAATCTGCACAAACGAATATCCGTCTTGAGATCAAGATCATCTATCCAAAAAACGCGCTCTTTAAATCGATTTCACTCCATTTCTGGCGATGCATCTGCGCGACTCCGTCTTTGTAAATAATCAGGCCAACCTCATCCAAAAAGATCAACTGCTCCATCAATACAGTATTTTGCTTCCCAAATTGCAAGCAACTTTGTTGTACGAAAATAATCCCAGCAAGATTGTGGCGAAATTGTATGATCGTGGGCAGTGCGTTTGAATCGAGCCAATTATTCTTCTGTCGATTGAATGACCGGACAGACATTCTGTGGGTGGATAGGTATGGATCGAGGATGGCACCTTTTGGCACGTTACCAAAGAATAGCCGGAACAGGTGATGCCATACGTCTGTGGGTCTATTTGCGTGTACTATTAGCTCAATTCAAATTTAAACATTCGAAAACAAACGATTGTTTTTGTTTTCATAGCAGCGATCGGTTATTTCTAGTTGGGAATACACAAAAGTTGAGAATGTCAGGTATCACATGGGAATTAGGTCCGATACCCAGATAAATAGTTTACTGTCCCCAATTCAGTGGGATTTCTCTTTCGAATCAAAAAGCGACATTTGGACATTTGATAAAATCAACACCGTGAAACTAACAACAAATTGTACCAACTGGTCCTCCAGGTTGGGGGTTGGGTAGGGCTGACAACCTTACACGGAAAAGAACTTGTTACGAAGCCACACGAAACATACGTGGGTCTCTTCAGACAAGACCACTTTCAACCAAATTGATCACGTGTTGATCGAACGCCACCACCTCTCAGCCTTGATGAATATCAAAACATTAAGGGGAGCCAATATATACTCGGATCACTACCTCATTGGCATGGTGCTCCGAGCTCGAATAAGGACACCACCCAGAATCCCCTCTGACAATCAGATGCGAGCTAACACTGAAGCCATCCACAACACAGCCTTCTGCAACATCTATAAGAGGGAAATGGATGCCGCAATAACCGCAATCAACAGAGACCCTGGAGATGAAGCTTGAACAAATGATCTTCACAATCACCTGAAGAACGTTATCATAAATACGGCCACAAAGATACTTGGCCCCAGACGCAAAAGGAGTCGGAACGGCTGGTTTGACGATAAATGTAAGCTAGCAAGGAAATCGAAGAACGCTACATACCAAGTAATGCTGCATTCTCAAAGAACGCGGGCACGCGCGGAGACTTATCACGAACTCAGGCGAGCGGAGAAGCGACTTCACAGACGGAGAGAGGGAGCCTGGGAGAACCAACAGGTCTGTGAACTCGAAACTTAAAGGGAGCAACCGCACCAGGCGTGGAAGTTTTACCAACAAATCAGCAGGATGAATCCTTATACACCTCGAAGCTCATCCGGCCGAAACAAAGAGGGAAATCTGATTTCCGACAGAATGGGCATATTGGAGCGATAGGTTGAGTGCTTTGATGAACTGCTGAACAACCAGAACATCGGCGAGTTGGAGGTCCCGCCAACTGAAGACCATGGACAAATACTGCCACCACTAAATATAGACGAAACCGTCCATGCAATTCATCGGCTTAAAAATCATAAGTCGCCAGGAGCCGATGGAATTACAGCCGAATTGTTTAAATATGGAGGCGACTAATTACACAAACTGGTTCATCATTTTCCCCTCAAGGTGTGGGACAGTGAATCAATGCCTAACGACTGGCAAAGAAACGTTATCTATCTCATACATAAAAAGGGATATATCACACAGTGCAGCAATTATAGCAGTATCACGTTGCTGAGTAACATCTATAAGATATTCTCTGTTATCTTGCTAGGCCGGATAGCCCCATACGCTCAGAACATCATTGGTCCATACCAACGAGGCTTCACTCCAGACAGATCAGATTTTCTCTGTGCGGCAAGCGATGGAAAAACTGTTGGAATATGGACATCAGTTGCACCATCTCTTCATCGACTTTAAAGCCGCCTATGATACCAGGCTTACTCCTAATTAATTTCCGTTTTTTTTGTGTGAATAAAACACATAATTCCAATGGAACCGTAATAGGTATTTTATTCGAAATATTTTCCATCGCTTTCTACACATTTTTCCTATCTTTCTGGCAATTTGTGACACCGCGCCAGTAGAATTGACTGTCTTTGGAGGTGAACCACTCATTGAGCCATTTCCGCAAATTTTCGTAGGAGTCGAAGCGCTTCTCAGAAAGTGGCCCAACGAGGCAAAGAGGTGGTAATCAGATTGGGCCAGGTCTGGTCTGGCCGCATGGTTAAGCACCTCCCACTTGAGTGTTTCCAGCGTGTCGCAAACGACTTTCGACTTATGCGATGGTGCATTGTCGTGGAGCACAGTTTCACTAGGTTTCAGCAATTCAAAGTCGATCACACCGGTCTGGTCGCACCACACACACAGCATGACCTACCGACCGTAACAATTTGGTCGTGCCGTCGATGTCGATGGTTCACCTGGACACACCCACGATTTGTTGCATTTAGGATTCTCCAAGACAATCCACTTTTCGTCACCCGTATCAATACGATAGAGAAACGACTTTTTTTATACCGTTGAAGCACCATTTAGCACGTCACTTTTCGGTTCTCCATTTGTCTCTCGGTCAGTTCATGCGGCACCCACTTTCCACACTTCCGAATTTTTCCCATGGCTCGCAGACGTTTCGAAATTGCTTGCTGTTGAACTCCCAACGTATCTGCAAGCTGTCGTTGTGTTTGCGTGTTGTCTTGTCGTGATTAAACATGAAAAGCAATGCATGGCGCATATGCTCGAAATTCGGTACAAACGTCGACATTTTTGACACGCAATAAAACCTTGCTGGAGGAACTTTTTGGGGAAACGTTAACGCAGTTTAGACACTCGACAACAACTAAACAAAATGACAGGTACATGTGACCAACAGTGACACAAAACGTAGAACACCATCTATCGAAAAAAAACGGAAATTAATTAGGAGTACACCTGGTAGCATAGCTAGGGTAAAACTGTACACGGCCATGAGAGAATTCGGTATCCCGACGAAATCGATAAGACTGACTAGGCTGGCCCTGACCAATGTGCGAGGCCAGATAAAAGCAGCAGGATCACTCTTAAGACCATTCGACATCAACAACGGTCTACGACAAGGGGATGCGCTATCATGCGTCCTCTTTAACCTGGCCCTCGAGAAAGTGATCCGTGATGCCGAGGTAAATGCAAGAGGTACGATCCTCTTTAAGTCCATCCAACTACTGGTCTATACTGACGATATCGACATCAATGGAAGAACGACTCGAGACGTACAAACTGCCTTCATCCAGATCGAGCAGGCGGCGCGAGATCTTGGGCTGCACATTAATGAAGGCAAGACAAAATATATGGTGGCAACGTCAGCACCGAAAACCAACCAACCAACAACATCAAACCACACTAGTCAAACGACTACAACTTTGAAACCATTGATAATTTCTCCTATCTAGGGTCGAAAATCACAACCGATAACAGTTACGATGATGAAATCCGTGCACGGTTGTTGGCAGCCAACAGAGCTTGTTTCAGCTTACAAAAACTCTTCCGTTCGAAACGTCTCACCACAGTGTCAAAGCTCTTGTATGGACTTTGCCTCCCTGAGATTAGGGGTACTACCCTTCCACTCTCCGAAGAAGTGAAATATCTGGGTGTCATTCTAAATAAAAAACTTCTTTGAAACAAACATGTAGAGGTAAAGATAAAACGAACTCTCACAGCTTATGGACTGTGCAGACGGACCTTTGCCTCGACATGGGGACTCATGTGCCTCATGTGGTAATGTGGATATACGTTCCCATCATCAGGCCGAATTTCGTATATGCATCCGTAGTGTGGTGGGTTAAGGTGATACAAAAAGGTTTTCACCGTAAACTAGCTGCACTGCAAAGAACTATGGGTCTGGGTATCACCGGCGCCATGAGCATGACATCCGGCGCAACACTGAATGCACTACTCAATTTGCAGCCCCTGGATATATTTATTCGAAGCACTGCAATGAGAGCTGCTCATAGACTAATTCGATTAGATCTATGGGGAAACAACGGATGTGCGAGGCACAGAGCATTCGAAGAGCTACTAGGAGGACTGAATCCAGTTCTTACAATGCCTTCCGATTCTCGTGTCCCCATACATCTGTTTTGTAAAAGATGTGAAGGTACCCTCAAGCGTAGAGAGGACTGGGAAGACCCAGGGCGTGGCGGAATATACGGAAGTCTTCTACACCGATGGCTCAAAAACAGAAGAGGGTTCTGGTGCCGGAGTCTACCTCTCGAATAAAAACGAGAAGTCGGCTTTTCCTTTCGGATAATATGCAACGGTTTTTCAAGCCGAAGTTTACGTGATCCTAAGGGCGGCAAACTGGGTGATTGACGAGCGGTTGAAGGGCAGGCGCATCGCAATTTGCAGTGACAGCCAAGCTGCATTGAGGGCGTTGAGTAGTCCTTTGATCACCTCGAAAATCGTTCAGGAATGCATAAACCGTTTGAACTCTATGTCTAAATTCAATACGGTGGAACTACTCTGGGCACCTGGTCACTGTGGTGTAGAGGGAAATAAAATTTCGGATGCTTTAGCGAAAGAGGGGCCAATCTCTCCTATCCCGGGGCCGGAGCCAGCAATTGGAGGATCAGTAGCATTGGCTAAGGCTGTTTTCCAAAACTGGGAACAAGCTTACCACAACGACAGGTGGCAGAGCCTAAATGCTGCTCGACACACCAAACTTTTCCTGCCAGAACCGAACATGCGTACCGCAAAGTTTATCCCGTCGAAAAGCAGGAGAACTTGCTGGTGTATTATGGGCATTCTGACAGGCCATAATTCACTAGCTAAGCATATGTTTACAATAGGAATTACTCAAAATGATACGTACTCCTCCTGTAATGAGGAATCGGAATCCACGGAGCATTTCCAAGGTAAATGCCCCGCATATGGACGCATCAGGCATCAGATCTTTGGTGCCGATGTTCTCCAATTGCGACGGGTAGCATCACATCCAATAACGGTCCTGATGTATTCCTCGGAAACTTGGGTTCTTAGCAAGAAAAATTGCTTGGCCGCGCTGGAAGAAGAATCCTCCAAGAATTTTTGCCGCCCCCCCCCCCTCTACATGAGGATGGACGATTCCGTAGCCTACATAACAACGAAATCTATGATCTGTATCATGATCGTCTGGTTGCGGATAAAATCTGACTCAATAGGTTACGGTGGGCGGGTCACTCAATCCGTATGGATGAGGATGATCCAATCCGGAAAGTCTGTAAGGGCAATATCTATGGTAGGAAAAGAAGAGGAAGCAGACCATGCCTGAGATGGAGCGATGGCGTAGGTCAGGGCGCCAGACAGCTTTTAGGGATATCGAATTGGTGGACCTCGGCCCAAAACCGGGATGTCTGGAGTTCCTTATTCAGGCAGGCCTAGACCGGATACCCGTTGTTGCGCTGTTGATGATAATGATGATGAAGATTATGGCGAAATTGTATGATCGTGGGCAGTGTGTTTGAATCGAGTCAATTATTCTTCTGTCGATTGAATGACCGGACAGACATTCTGAGGGTGGATAGGTATGGATCGAGGATGGCACCTTTTGACACGTTACAAAAGAATAGCCGGAACAGGTGATGCCATACGTCTGTAGGTCTATTTGCGTGTACTATTAGCTCAATCCAAATTTAAACATTCGAAAACAAATACAAAAGTTGAGAATGTCAGGTATCACTTGGGAAGTAGGTCCAATACCCAGATGAGCAGGATTTCTCTTTCGAATCCAAAGCAACCTTTGAACATTTGATAAAATCAACACCGTGCAACTAACATTAATCATCGGAGAAAACAACTTCCTTGAATTCATTCTTCCTGTTGTAAGTTTCACATCAGATCCGGGTGGAGTCAAAAAAACATCAAAGACCGTATTCCTACAACTACGTCTCATAAAATCCACTTACTTTCTGAAATATTCAGAAAATCAAATTAATGATCATCAGACATTTTGTTTCAGTAGGAAATTGATTTAAATAAATCGATTGACTGATTCAAATCGTTTTGTCAAAAAGCCATAATTCTTCCATAATTCTACAGGTAAAGCGTCACCGTGTGTGTACCGCTCCATCGCGACTCCAACACTTAGTGATCCCCAACGGATTTTTGTTTTAAAATCACAAAGAATAAACCCGCACACCTTGAATGATGCTCGATCCATGTGCGCTAATATGTTTATCAGATGAATTAGATAAATCTATTTGACTCGTTCATCTTTGATTAGATAGTTTTTCTGACATTTTCTCCTATTTTAAATTTTTAATATATGCTTTTATAACAACGGCGGCAATGGGGGATCAATTGGCGGTTTTGGTGCTTAAATGATTGAAAGACGATCGTACAACATCCGTTTATTGCACGAGATTAGCATTAGCAGATGAATTTTACGAATAATTTCAAGAAAAAAGTCCTCAACTTAATAAATTAGTCAAAAAAAAAAAAAACAAATAATAAAACAAACACACCGAAACAAAATATTGTAGGAATAGGGGGGGCTGACAAAAATTTGCATCGCGGCTTCGCCACCTGCCTCTGTGGAAGTCATATTGTAAGATTCATGGAGGCAGAAGATTCGTTCAGAAAACACCGAGATAGTAAGGCCGTCCACTCTTATTGGCATGTGGCGTCAAAGAAAACGGAACCACTAAAATACAAAATACACTGCTAATTTATGCATATAAGTATTGTATGTTTGTGAGCCAATGAGCCTTACATTGTTGGCGGTAGAAGTAAACGTAAAGCTGAAGATGGGGGCATGCAAATCTTGTCGATACATTCCTTTTTTTTGCGGTGATGTTACTGTTTTTCTTTTTTTGGTTAGCTGTGGTGCTTTCAGATTTTTCATTTAATTTTACACCTATTTAAAGATAAATGCAAATTTATTTAATTCCCATAAATAAAATATTAAAAACAAGCAGAAATTAAGGAAAATCATGTTAAGCTTGCATCGGATTTTGATGAGGCCATGATGTCCGCTTAGTCGAGAAAGTTCACCTTTCTCTCAATTCGATGTTTGTGTATCAAAGTTAACTTGATTAAGTAGAAAACTGCAGTTGATGCAGTTTTCTTGCATATTTTCTTAAAGGATGGAACTAGGTATTCATTTATAAAAAAGTGAAAGTGGTGAAAAAGCTATTATAAAGAAATGCATAAAGAAATGTTTATGTCATTTCTACCATGAATTATTCTGGGAAAATATCTTTTGGGAAACGGTAAAGTTTATCTACGTTCAGGATCTATATTTTTTTGTTAGAGTAACTGCCGTCTTTTTCATCAGCCTTTGTCCCATTCACAAGCAGGGTCGGCTCGTCGTGATTGGGTTCGCCATTTGCTTCTATCAAATGCTTGATCTGGATCCAGCGTTGTTTCGACCGGCCTTTTGGTCGTTTACCATCGACTTCGATGTTCAGACCAATCTTGTCAAGTGAATTCTCGTTAGTGCGAATTACGTGACCATACCATCTAAAACACCTCTCTCGCAATTTTCCCACGATCAGTGCAACCTTATATCGATCGCGGATATCCTCATTTCGGATATGATCAAAACGTGTCACGCCACTTGTCCAACGCAACATCTTCGTCTCCATTACAGCAAAACGCCGTTCATTGTCTTTTATAGTCCGCCAATACTCAGAACCATAGAGAGTGACAGGAAGGACGACATTGCCGTAAGTTTTTGATTTGAGACGTTTGTTAATACGTCGATCACAAAAACACCAGTTGTGGAACGCCACTTCATCCAGGTTGCGTTAACGCGCGAAGAAATTTCTAGTGCAGTTTTCCAGTGGCTGATAGCATTGACCCAAGGTGTTTAAATCACCCAGTTCTGGGGAGATCACTACCGCTGACAGTGATTGTGCCTTTTTCCCGAATACCTCCAGTCCTCTCCGTCCAATTCTTCCAGTTATTTATTCCTTATTCCTGAAAGTGAAGCGTTTTCGACATCGACCTTCATTGTTCGCTCGGCATCTCAACTACTGACCTAAGCTACCATTTGCGTTGATTTAAGAAGAAACGTAAATTTGGTATCAACAGAGATTTTTCTGATTGCATGCACGATGACCAGTTGAAGAGCATTGGTGCCACCCTGTCTCCCTACTTAAGATTGTTCATTGCAAAAAAAAGAGACACTCAGACTGTTTTAAATCCATACCTGCAAAGTTAAGCTCACCATGGCTGTTTTTGTAAGACGAACTAGTCTTGTTGGGATGACAAAGTAGAGCATAACTTCATACAGTCCATTGCGATCGATTCTGTGATATACAGATTTGAGGTCAACGAATATTTGATAGATATCGAAATTGAACTCCTAGAACTTCTCCAGAAGACCTAATCTATTGTTGGGCGTTCACCTCTGAGCCCGTCCTGGTACTCTTCATGACTTTTACCGAACAGGGTCTATTATTCAAAATTTTGATAAACACTTTCTAGGTGAAATAAAGCAGTGAAATGCCCTGCAACTATGGCTAGCATGCTGCCTATTTGTAGATCAAACAAATGATAATCTCACGCTATTTTTTCGGGATTTCTTCCCTTTTTGATATTCGCTGGAATAATATGTAGATGGTATTTCTCACATAATTTTTGTCGCCTTTCCATACCTTCCCAGGTATACAACCGATTCCAGGTGCTTTAGTTGCTTCTAGCCCCTCTAATCACTACACCAATCTCTTTCAGGGACGGAGAGTCAACTCCAGTATCACTGTCGTGCATTTGCGGGATTACCAACTCCCCTCTCCCCACCTTTGTTTCCGCTTATGATATTGTCATCTTTATGTCCACATATTATTATTTTTAGTTAAAACCCAATCCTTATCGTTTTCATTGTTTTCTAAGTTTGTCTTATTATATTAGCTGCAAAATTATCTTTAATGCTCCCTAGCGCATTGTCAAAATGGTGTCTTTTTCTCCTCAGTTTCTATTGGTTATCCATCGAAAATCGCCATATTAATCTTCTTTAGTTTTAGTAGGTTGTTATATCTATTATATATACTTATTGTCAGGAAGTACCTTTGTCCCTATCCAGTATGTCTTGGCACTCTTAGTCAAACCAGTCATGCCTTCTTTTCTAAGGTTCCATTCCCAAAGTGCCTCCGCGCGGTTTTACGAGGTAAAGAAAAAACATACGCCTGCGCCACGGGTTTGCTTTGGAGCCTGTCGGTGTACAATCTCTTAATGGAGTTAGCTTAGTTTTCGTACACTGTACATATGCAGCAATAGGCGACTTTCACTAAATACTGTTCAGAATGCAGATTAGCTCCTCGATATGTCCGAACATCCTTTCTAAATGAGCACGTGATCGACCTTGTTGTAAATTCGATCATCATCACTCATCTTACGAATGCTCTGCCCTCCTATCATTCTTGAGTGCACCCCCCTTTCTAATTTGGGTAATAAAATCTCTAAACAACATTTCAATAACATTGTGAGGTAGTCAATCGATAGAAAGTTCGAAGGCGTAGACGTCATTTTTAGTTACTTCATCTTTTTCTCCAAGAGGAGTATGCACGCTGGCTAGCCACGATTTAGAAAACTATGTCGCTACTATCGCCTTTAGCGCCATCCGACAAGGACCACGGATAGGCGACGTTTCGTTTCGCCGCCTTTCTTTTCGTTTATGTTATATAAATACTTTTAATTTTTCAGGTAGGTACGTATAGAGTGGTGGACCCACTCTGCAACTAGAGAACCCCTTGAGGTCCTCAAAGAATGGTTTACTTAGTGTCTGTTACCTGGCTCTCCCTAGAAGCGGGGCTTAAGGGTTTCTCCCTCCTCTTCGTAGTTTCGGGAATGCGAATTGTATAGCAAGCCAAGTCTGTCGACGAGGTTTCTCCGTAGGCCACTGCCCTGTGCAGACCGCCGCAATCTTGTAGGCATGTGCACGCGTCTGGCACAAATGCTCTTATTATCGGGTCTTGTTATAGGGATGACAAACCCTCTTTGATTTGGCGCAGATAGTGAGCCTTCTGTGCCCAGCTAGAGACTGTCAAGGGCAAAGTCCCGCCAACCAGGGCGCCAGTCTTCTCATTCTTTCTATAACCGGGACTTTAACGCTTGCCACCCACGCTTTAGGCCGGGATCACGCCCCAGCCATCAACAGGCTTTCACTATCGTCATTACTTCCCCTTGGAATACACTAGCGAATTCTGCGAGACCATTTTCCCTCCGTCGCTGATTTAATTGTTAGCTTGTCGAACTATTTGTTTTTTCAATTTTAAAAGGCGGTAGGCATAATTACGTGTTCTCTAATCTGTACCTATCAACACTTCCGGCAACAAATGTTCTCTTCTTCAGTGTGTTTTACAAGTTGATTCTCCAAACATCGAATTTACGCCATGGTTAAAAATATGAAGCGTATCTTTCTAAAAACATTTCCCCTTTCCTTGCTTCACTCGTCTGTCGAGCGCTTTAGAAATTGGATGGATTTTTCCGACTAAGGAATTTTGTGATTTTATAATCAAATCGGCGCGCGAGTTGATACTGTAGTCTTCTTAATTTAAAGGCACACATATGCAGAGCCAAGAAAGAGAGAACCCGGAGCCAGGGAAAAAAAATGCGAGCCCCTCTATTATTCCTTGAGCTTCAGTTATTTCGTCGTGTATCTCAATTCCAAACATCTTTAAAATATGTTTTACGACTAAAAGCAATACTGCTTTTGACATTATTTACTAACGTAGATTGTTGGAGAATGCGTATTTTGGGGTACCCCCAGAACCCATATACTCCTTGAGTCCACCATTAATGTCGAGCTGGAGCCATTTTCCTCCGGATAGCTGTAGAGAAAAGCAACAAGATAGCTGGGAATATTAGTCACGACCCACCAATTTGATTTCAGTTGGCCAAATTTGATGAAATCCTCACATTCATATACATTCAAACGAGCGGATTACCAATTTTATGATCTACACAGGAAAATCGCTTCAGTTGCACTTTGTTCTGAAGGAAACTCTGTGGGCACCTAATTTAGCTCAACTTCTACAAAAGTTTGCCAAACTTTCGCTTTCTCTGGTGAACTTTTTGGCCTTGGATGTTCCCTAAAAGCCCCTTACTGGAGTCGAACTTACTTAGTGGTCGCTATGGGAATAATCTTCATTAAAACATATTTTACACAAGCATGCTTTCGAACTCTGCCAAAAAGTTACTTGCAATAAAATTATTATTTAATTTGTGGAGCTTTCATTCTCCTCCTAACTGTGCTGCTCTACGTAGTATTAAAGTCTCCCGGTACGTCGGGCAAAAGATGCTAAAGAAGGCTAACCCATAGGTGACAAACTACCAGCAGTTGAGTGAGGAAAAATATCAGTCGAAATGCAATCAGCTGTGTTTTTATTTAGGGATTGGCTATTTTTTGGATTACAAAGCCCATTCAAAATAATAGCTTGTGGGAAAATGAAATATCAAAATACGTAAGCTACCTTCCCGAATTCGCTATCAAAGAGGCAAGGAAGTGCTGTCAGCAGATGCTTCAATGAAGCTACACTTAGGTGCCGGCAGATCAGATCGGGTAGAACTGGAAACTTTTCCAGTTTGCTAAAGAACCCTGTCCAATAGTTCCGTGGTTCCGTGGTTCTTTAATCTGAGAAGGAATCAAAATTCACCCCAGATGAGTATCATTGGCATGGTTCTAGCCCTAGTTACTACCGCAATATAGTCAACAGTAGGTGTGAACCAACATGGCCTCATCTAGGGTTGCGTCCACGGTGGTGTTGTTTAGGATGTCCTAGAATGGGCCAGATAGCTTTCTACGAGTATATTACCTTGGCAGAAATAATTGCCTTAGCACTAGTGTAATCAAGGCGTTTGGTGGGTGACCAAGCCTGTCAATTTTCTGATAAACTCCCAACCGAAGTTTTGTAAAGAACGCGAGAAGAAAAGGTAAATAACCGATCATACTCCAAAAATGACCCTTCAATGGCATTGTCTAGATCCTAGATGATATCTAAATATTTTGCTCTATCTAAAACTACGGTAAGCCGACCAAATTGAAGCCAAGCTGGTGGAAAGCCCTAGTATTAATCTGGGGTCCTTTAACTCACAGATGCTTGGGTTCATCTTTGTAACTTGCGATATATGGGATAATAATGAACTTAGATTTGCCTAAGCTGCACCAAGCAGGATAATTTCCTTCCATTGATTTGGAGAGATCGGAGTCTGCATCAATTTAATTTCGAAGAATAGGTTTCCCAAATTTTTGTGGGAAGGCTCATGATGCCGAAGGTTTTCCGGAAAAGAAGTAAAAATGATTGCAGTTTCACCCTGGCAAGATGCAGCTTATCAGATACAGCCTCACCTTTCAGAGCCAGGATAACTTATCAGGCATTGTCTCACTTCACGGCGTCACCGTAAATCACAACCAGGTATATTGACCTCATCCCAACAGTTCCAGTTTGTAGAAAAAAGTAATTACCGTTTCCTCCAGGTGACTTATCAAACAGTGCCTCATCTCTGCCTAGAAGGTCGCGGATTAGTGTTTATGGCCAGATCTTCCTTGCTTTTCCAAGAGAAAGAAGTTAAAAGTTAGTTTACTTGAAAGGTTGGTCTAGTGGGCAGTGCAAAGGTGCCTCTTTACGGAGGAGAGCATTGAGACCATATAGCGCACAGTTGCGGACAATGCTTTACTTTACTAGAAGAAATGTCTCCCAACTATTGCCTCGAGTGCAACAGGATGTGCGAAAACCCCTTAAGAAACCATAGCCACTTGCAAACCGACTTTATCTGGAATTAATCTCTTCAATGTAAACATTTCATCTGAACATTTTTCACAAAAATATTAATACAAAAACCGAATTCTTCTGCAAAACTTGATGATTACGAACTTGTCTCCCCGGGATACAAAATGCAGATAAAATGTGATTAATTGCAATATGTTGATAGACTAGCGGATATTTTATTTGGAGCGGTCTCCATCTGACTCAATAAATAGATCAATGCTAACATAGATGATTCCCGAATGCTTCAGATGCAGTGAACATAGTGTGACTTGTTTTTGATAATAATCTGACGATCGTAAATTTTGTGGGGGTTTTTGGACTCCAGCCGAACTCATTTGATTACCATATGGCAAAGATTTTTTGATAGAAGTTAATTTTTGCGTCTGGATTGTTTTTAAGAGATTAATGATTTATCATATCATTTGAAAGGAATTTGATGTTCTCGCCAACCATAAAAACGAATTAAAAATTAGATGATTTGATGGGAAAAATGTCAGCTATTTTCTGCCAAATTAAAAATAGCTTTTCTTCTCGTTCTGATCCACGAGACTGCCCTCATTTAAGTAGCTGTTGTTGCTCAGATTTGGAGGCTTAAATATTACATATCAGTACATATCAAAGGACACAATTTATGCAGTTAGAGCTATGATACCATATGCAAGCAGCTTTAAATCTTTGAGGGCACATTCCACTTCGTCTTTGTCAACTCTACGGAAATCTTAACAATTGTGAGACTACCTGTCCTCCAAAACGACATACCGAGGGCTGACCATATGCTTGCGCGGAACTCTTTTAATATAACAAACATGGAAAGTATAAGAGGGTAACGATCATTACATACTCCTTTTCTCCTTGCCTTCAATAAGAAAAAACATGAAGGTCAAAAGACTGGAAACCACGTATCCGTGGCTATAAGAACATTGTGATTGTCTCGGCATTGTTACGCGTTTCCACCACGTCTTGTTGCATTTTACCATGATGGTGACTGTGTGGTATCTTGACAATCCGTTTTTGGGATACACTTAATTTCTACCTTTTTTGGTGTTCTGATTTTCTTGATTGTCCAGGAGAGAAAAAAAACGGACAAATCTCTTGAACAAGAGTGTTTTCATGCCGATCGATGCTGCAATGACCGGGCCTGATTGGACCCGATTGGTGCAACCTAAGATGTTGTTTTTTCCTTTATCTTTGAGATCATGCGTCGAATTCGTTTGGAGATATTTCAAGGATTGGTATGACGGTCTTAAGGAGGGGGTTCGGTGTAGATGCTTGGAAAATATGAAGATTTTTTCTGAAAATTATAAATGAAAGAAAAGTACAACCGAGACATTTTGATAAAAATCTGTAGTGTTAGGACTTCGACTCTAGACATCGCTGAAATATCTTGACAAAGATACTTCAACATTTTGCTAGTCAAATTCGGGTCACATACTCCTAACTCATTCAGATCTAGTCCTTTTCATATTTCCATATGCTCTTTGAAATCCATCTTACCCCCAATGAACCTCCTAAAATCATCTCTAAAAAATTCCAAACACCCCTTAAAAATCAACCTGTGCAAACCGGAGACCCTTGATTTCAGCGGGAAAAGGCAATCGGGGGCTACAAAAACATCCGACATCAAACAAAAAATATAACGAATGTGTGATCTTCTTCTCACAGGTTTTCAGGTGTCTTTCGAACAACATTTTTTTAGGACAGGCCTCGCCGTTTACCTTTTCGATACGCGTTTATATTATAGAATGAAAAGATACTGGCGTCGCGTCGTTTTATTGCTTGTTTTAATTCTGGCTGAGTACACACATGATATGCGCGTTCTGCATAGGTTTTCTTGGTTATTTTTTACTTATATATTTTTAACTAGTGTGTGATTGAAGTGTAGTCAGCCAGTCGGCCAGTAAGCCAGTCAACCACTTAACAGGTAAAGAATATTTACACCTAGTAGCACAGAAAAAAATAACATGCGTAATATGTTCTCGGTCTTTCTTTTTGTCTTGTATTTCAGTATGCGTTGAAAGGGGTTTGAATCTGAGTTAACTGATGATAATTTGGTTTGTTTCAGAAGGTATTCAAAAGCAAAGTACACATTACTCTTTTCCACATTACCTTATACAAAAAATAACACAAGCAACAATGGGGCTGCTAATTTAATAAGAAAAAAATTTCTCCGAAAATTTTTCATATTTTACTCATTGTTTCAACATGATAAGATTTCCCTGGATGCTTTCCTTCCTAATTAGGGCTAAAACATCCACCAGATCATACATTCCTTCTCGTGAATTAACCTAAAACCCTAAAATGATCTATCAAGCATGGTACTCTCCTCCAGTTATTAGACAAGAGTCTGAAGGATATGTTTTGACAATTAACAATTACTTCTTGGAAAATTTTTTTGGCTAATGTCCTTTTTACAGATATTCCCTTTATACTAATCCCTGACTAGTAGTAATTGCTCCTTAGCACTCATTGTTACTAGCAATATTTGTAAAACTCCCATTTCAAACCACTATTAAGGCACCTCATTTCAAGAACGCCAATTACGGACTTATAAAGAATCCCTCCCTGCAGGCTAGTTCCTCTTATACAGAACCATTGGATGTTGGGTTGGACTTCTTTAGTTTCTAGAAAAGATTGCTGAAAAATATCCATTTGTAAATAGTCTTTGCCACAAGGTTGCATAGACAGGTTAGTGTTTCTTGCTGGAAACCGAAAACTTCCAGGTCAATTCCTCAATGAAGTAAACAGCACAGTGGACATGAAGCAAAAAGTAAACGTTCTTTCAAGTCCACTCCCCCACTACTTGTAACCATTCTCACTAGATCTATCCGAAAAATAAACTCCGCCAATCCTAAAACTAAGGAAAGTTCCATCAATCAGCGAACAATTTGACAATCAAAAATGTAATCGCATCAACTCATTTGTATCCTTCCTTACAAACAATTTCATGTTGAATGCTCACCTCCTCATCGGAATGAAGTAAAGAAGAAAACAGTACGTGCTTAAGCTGGTCTGAATCCATATTTGGACGAGTTCTACCAGTACTTTACCAAGTGGAATCTAGTCCGCAAAAAAAGTCAATGAAGTGCCTTTGGAGGGAAGGAAGTTAGAAACGAACTGAACTGAAAATTAACGCTACTCCATCCCGACAGTAAAACAAATCGCATCACCATTACCATCAAGCTGTATACCATCCCCAAATAAATAAGGCGCTTACCAGTGATAATAGTACCCTTAAATCTCTGTAGTATATTCTAAGTTTTTACCTGACTCCCCAAATAATAGAAACAATCTACTTTAAGCAATTAATTAGATTTGTCAACACTTTCGGCTTCTTCTTCTGGATTAATACTTCTCCATGACATATAAAAAGGTTACTCCCATACGTAGCGCATCGGCATGGAATTATAGCTAGATATCCGGCGAAAGTTTTAGCAAAATTTAGTCTCACACTGAGCCCTTAATTCCTGAGTATATGAAAATTGAGATCAGTGATTCAGTCCTCTCATCTTAAAACCAGATCTACAGTAAAGGTAAGGTAGACCTCCACGCTCAGTACCAATTCATATGTATCACTACCTAAATAAATCGGTCCATGCCATTCTTGTCCCACCTCCTCATCCTTAATCCTACTCAGTTTATTGTCTACCTGAATTTTTTTCATGAAAGCTTGAAAGCATCAAGTGCTACCACTGAACCCTGCCAGACAATTATATGGTACTCTAGCCCAAAAAATGACCTCCTTCCCACCTAATTATCCTCGGGGAATGCCATATGATATTATGTCACGAGACTGTCTAAACTTCTTGGATTGCTGTCACTGTAAGTTGTAGCCTCCTTCGTTATGGCATCGTTTGGTCCATCTAGAAATATCCGATGTTCCAAGACATTTGGAGTCTTTTCTTGATTGATTCCATTTATTTCGTCATTGAGCGGCAACATCAGTACATGCAAGCTGTCGCCACCATTCTCGTAATTATCACTCCGGTGTTATGTTCCTTCTTTGCTGTATATGGTACTCAAAAAAAGCTTTCAAGTTGGCTCCTAATTTATCATTATCATGATAAGGAACCAAGGAGCGGAGGCTACAAATGGTTAGTTGGTACTGCTAATTCAGTGTTTATAAACGTGGCTTTCCTCTGCTCGGTGATCAGTAACACTTCTGTCCAATGTTCTGGGAGCAAGATTTAAGGTCGAAGTTGCTTCGTTCGCGTTAACCGCGGTCTTTTCGAAAAAGGATTGAATCAACTCGCTATTAGAAATATGTAGCAATGGTAATCTACAATATCTGATTACCTATTGCTATGCCTATGAAATTTCTCAATTAAGAATTTGATATTGGTATGGGTCAAGGTGGCCTTCTGCTAAGAAATTCGGTATCGATTCCAAGTGCTTCGGTCCTCCTAATTTGATTAGGGATTATTTTATTACACCTCCCAGGATTGAAAGCATTCTTCACAATGAGTAGTCGGTATCATAATCGGCCAAAGTTGGTCAGTTCGAATAATTTGCCAGTACTACATACAATGGATGTCAGCCTGTAGAACGAAGCGTCTGGGCTTACCCGGCTTATAAATAATAATAATAATAGCTTCTATTTCCTTCACTATGCGGGAAAGGATGCTTCTGTAAGCCATGGGCGAACATATTTGTCGCTGTGGTTTTGAGAGCTTTGAGAGGTCCAGTACTATCCAGGACAGGTGCCCTATCATCAGCTATTTCCTTCGTAGTTTCAGGGACCTCTACCGTAATTGCTCACTGGTTAGCAGCACTTAAAATTCGCGTCAAAATTTCATGACTATTTGGTACAATACACCTCTGCAATGAAACGTCACATGTTTACCGTAGATTTACTCTGGTCTTAGAAGGTTTAAACATGCATTTCCTTCTGGCCTCGTTTGTCAACCCGTCGTCGGTCTGAAAATTCGCCTCACCCAGGTGTGACTTCATGCTAGGAAGGAAGTTATAGTCGCTAATTGTTAAGTCCGAGTTATATGTGGGTGGAGGGAGAGGGAGTAGGTGAAAATGAAAACAAAACTAGGTAGCTTTCTCCTACTACAATATATTTTAATAGAAGCCCCCAAGGGAGGAGCTTCAGACAGGATGGATTTTACAACGACGAACCCGCCAACGGCAACGGATTAACGATTGGCGCATTTTCTCATGGAACGTGCGCTCCCTGTAACGAAAACCAACAAACCAACAGCATAAAACCGCACTGGTCAAACGGAAAGAATAAAGATAGGCGACTACAACTTTGAGACCGTTATTAATTTCTCCTATCTAGGGTCGAAAATCACAACCGATAACAGCTACGATGATGAAATCCGCGCACGGTTGTTGTCAGCCAGCAGAACCTATTTCAGCTTACAAAAACTGTTCCGCTCGAAACGTCTCACCATAGGGTCAAAGCTCTTACTATACAAGACTATGATCTTGCCAGTCCTCATGTATTCCTCGGAAAGTTGGGTTCTTAGCAAGAAAAATTGCGAACTCTTGGCCGCGTTCGAGAGAAGAATCCTCCGAAGAATTTTTAGCCCCCTATAAAAGTCTATAAGGGCAATATCTATGGTAGAAAAAGAAGATGAGGTAGACCTTGCCTAAGACGACGTAGGTCAGGACGCCAGACAGCTTTTAGGGATATCGAATTGGTGGACCTCGGCGCAAAACCGGGATCTCTGGAGTTCCTTATTAAGGCAGGCTTAGACCGGATACCAGTTGTTGCGCCGTTGATGATGATGATGATTATATCAGCAAAGTCAACGACAGTTTTGGGTTTAACTGTAGCAATTTTTTGATTAGTGTTCGATTTTAGGGTTGAAGAAGGCGGAAATCTTCCGGATTCCAGTTCTTAACCCTCAAGATTATATTTGGAATGAAGGAACCGAATTCTCTGAATATCTGCTTAAAAGATGGATACTATTGCATTCTGGGTGTCTTAAGTGCTGAGAACTTAGTTTATCATTTTCTGCCAACAGGTGCGAACATCAACCATTCCCCGTGGGACTGTTCATAGTCGCTTTCTTTGAAATTCTATCCCACGCAGCAAGTACACATTTTAAAAGTACAATTCGTGGAAATAATATATGGAAATCACTTGTACTTGTTTAAAAATTTCCATTTCTAGATCATACCATAAGGCAGACGTATTTTATTGTCTTTATATCTATATTTATAATCATAGTAACTAAGAAACAAGTTGTGTGATTCGAAGGTTGCCCATTCAACTTGAAAATCATAAAAATTATTCATAATTATTAAAGCCTGACTTAGGTAGCACTGTAATCAGTAAGGCTTTTCCCATGTGGTAAATTAATTGTAGTCTTTGAGCGATCATTCTTGTCACTTATCGGAACAAGATGTAATAATTAAAATCTAGATTGTTGTATCTATATCGCGATTTGGACAAGTAGATGCGCGACATGCAACATTTGCATAATTATGCATTTATGCATTATCTCAGATACTGTATGAGCATATTAGCTCATATATAAATCTAGCTATTTCACACCTCCTCCTGTATAGGTAATTTTTCAAAACTACCACTGGCTGTAGGCGATATAAATTCTTATCGATTGTTAAAACATACTTTCCGTATTGTCATTTCTGGAGAGAATGACAATATATCTGTTGTTGATCTAGTCAAGAATTTATCGCAAATATGCGGGTGAAAAATTGAAATTGAACACAACAATAGATACTGCAAAAAAATGCTTGAACATGTGTTTTTTCTGCGACAACATGGATGCTGCCTCAGTTGAGTGTGGATTCGGCAGAATTTTTTCTACGAAATGCATAAATGCATGAAACTTTAGGAAATGTTGCAAGAAGGATACACGAGTGTTCAAAAGATAAATAATATGATAGATGATCCGTGTAAGGGCTGCCGCAAAAAATGGGTTGGTTATGAAAGTGGAAAGAATAGTTAATTCAGAGCCTACCGGCTATCTACAGTTTTTTTGCATAGAAAGCAGATTGATTTTTAAATGAGACTTTAACAAATATTCCTCTGTGTTGGATGTATCTACATTTATTACTTCTTTTAGAGCATATTTCAAAATACCATTTCTTTTTCAAATTCAAATACGGGAACACATGTGCACAGTATCCACAGATACTATGGTAGCCATGGTAGATTCAGACAGCGCCAAAAGACAACCGAAAACTGCTTCACGCTTAGATTTTTCGGTAAGATAAAGCTCTATCTTTTGGAGTGTGTATTTCCATAACGTTGTCGTTATACATTCTGTATGGCGAATGCTACCACAGCACAACGTTGGCGATATGGCCAAGTGCTGAAAAAGAGCAAAAGTGCGACATGCCGAGACGCATTTAGCCCAATCTGGCGCCAGTCCGAGCATCTCTAAGTAACTACATAACCCACACACCACACTTGACAAGTCCGTGCAGCTCGTGTCTATAGAAAAGTTAGCCTCCATACACCATAGAGTATAGACGATTCAAAACATTATGTCCGTTCACGCTCTCCAATTCGGCCGTTAATCCATTAACTATGGATAACGACCATCTCTGGGACTGTAATGCAATATCAACAATATCAAGCCAGGCGACATCCCGCAAGACACAACATACAATCGACAATGATTAAGGACGTTTGTATGCAAATCAATTCACTGTCAATTACTTCCATCTGCAAAAAAAAGATACTAAGATAGAACAAATTCACCAGAACGCTATCCATAGCCTAATACTAATTAATTATTGAATTAGTTATCTGAAATATGACTTTGCCAATTCAGGTTCGTTGATAATTTGCAATGACATTTTTCTGAAAAATTAAACATTCATAAATTCAATAATAAAAAACAACAATCCCATTACGAATTTAAACTTTTTAACGCGCAGCGATGAGGAAGATACCCAACTAATAACTGATTTTATTATCACTTAGATATATTGTTTAGAATAGGTGTTTTTGCTTAATTAGCATAATGAAGCCAAATTTCCTGTGACTCGCAGTTTGTCAACAATATATCAAAGATATTTTGATATTCAACAAAACTGGTACAACAAAATCAAAAAAAAAAAACATAAATATACATGTGTGTATATGCATTTCCCGTCTGCTCTTTAAGGTAAATTTAAAATCCACGGAAATCCTAGATCGTTAGAAATCTAGAATAACGTTTTTAGCTATTTAACGGAAAATGTTTTTGCCAAATCAGCCCCAATTTGACTTTCAATATTTCTATTGAATTTCTATCTAAATCTATGACTTTAACTGCAATAATTTGCACAGATGTGGCATACTCCAGTTTGGGTCAAATAGTTTTTGTCAATTAAAATTTTAAACCGAAATAAAAGATCAATTTTTAAAGTTCAAGATTGGATGTAGAGACCATTCAAATTTATGGTTTGAACCCATCTATCAGTAAAATGCTTGATTCCCATGCGGTACCACTCCATGTCCTTAGAGACAAAAAGTTCATGACACCCATTTTCGGCCTTGCCCAGACTTCTGAAGCTGCATCCACAAAGGAAATGTCACTTGGAACGAACTTGCACAGCGGAGGTCCAACCATCTGAAACTACCTCAAAATGGGTATTGCTTTCGAAATCCTTCCTTTACCTTTCTTGAGAATCAACCGCATTTGGACACCATTTCTGCCGCTTATCCAGGATCGAATCACTGGTTTGGTTTGTCCAGGTTACTGAAATAGAACCACTTTTCATCATACCTCTGGGGGCTTGGCTGTAATCTGGCACTGGAATGCGAATGGTATTAACCAACATCAAATGGAATTACAAGCATTCCTCGTTAACACTGGGGTCCTTTTATCGGCGAATCATCTCATCAGCCAGTATAATTTCACAATACCCGACTATAGGTCCTACGATATGAACCACGCTAATGGCAATGGTCAAAATCCCATAAAGCATTATCCTGAAATATTTCATTTATTCCATTTATATGCAAACCGTAACTAACTTGGTGGTTTAACGTCAGTACATGTCGAGTTGACCTAATGTCACGGTCTTCTTAAGACACGGATTGAGTTTGTGACCATAATCAGAGCCCTACTGAGACAAGCGCAATAGTACCAGTCTATACTGATGCAAGACCGAACTGTGGTGTACCGAACTGTGGAGTACGGCATCTGTGTTGAAACTCGCTTGAATGTAACCATAATATGCATGAAACTCTCTCTAGGTAGCAAACCACTATAACCCATGAACCAATAATCCTTCTGAGACATATGAGTTCATGAGCTGTCCCTATTCCCGCGGTACCAGCATACCCCTGGTTAGGTTTCGTGACCTAAAGCCACTCCACTGCAGACGCGGGTCTGATCGCCCTCATTAAGCTTTTGAGCATTCGCCTACTGCACCACGGCCAGTAAGCCGTAGTGAGTACAGCATTTTCCAGTACTACCACTGGAGGTTCTCCTCGGCCACTCGGATTTGGTTTGGTCAATAGGGTTGCTGAATCGTCTTCCTCGCCGCCACTTCAGACTACCAGCTATATGTGTAGCAAAATTGGGCTATCTTATCACAATTTCTACTGTATTTGGTGGACGATTTATTGTAACTGGCAAGTCCAATCTCAAAGCCATGTGCGTATCAAAATCTACCACGCCTAGAAGCAAAGCAATTTGGGCTGCTATATCGAATAACTACGAATTGAACATATTATCGGGCAGTCATCCAACCTGCTAGCCTACTGGTTGATGTTAGAAACCTGACCTTGTTCCAGTTCGGGTGAAAAAGTTCATCAGTTAACCTCCGAGATAATCTATATTTTTGAGGGTGGAAGGCACTATTATTGGATACTCTTTGACGTTGCACAGACATTCATATTAACAAGGTCTTATTTGAAGGCCTCAGCTAAAAAATTAAGGAAAATCACGCATATGAATACTCATAAAACCTTCGAATCGTTTCTCACCAGCAAGAGAGCTCCACCAGACAAAACTCGAAAACCATCAACATGTGAGATACCTGAAGGTATTGTTCTTGGCCCTCAGGTCATCACAAATGAACGCCTATTTATGTAACTTTTTCCTCGTCTCGTTTGAAGGCCTCAGCTAAAAAATCAAGGAAAACCTATCTTTTTTAAGGATTGAGGGGTCCTAAGTGAGCATCCACTTGATGTCGGACCGAACCAAATGGGGTCGGACCGGACCAAATGGGCAGCAACTTATTTACTTTTTTTTTGCTCCACGAACCCCTCGTTTAGGGCTTAGCACCCAAACTTCAAAAACATTAGGCGAAGACGGCTTTACGATTTCTTACCAGGGCTGAGATAAATTTTCAGACGCTGCCTCAAAATTCGCACTCATGTCGTGTTCTGCGAATTATATAAAGAAGCATTTAACATCTGCGAGCCACTTGGGTCACGCTGCTTCCAGGGCGGAGGTGGGTCAGCATCTGAAGATTTGCCTCTGCCCTGGTAAGAAACCGTAAGGCCGACTACGCCTAACGTTTTTAAAGGAAAAAAAATTTCGAATCGTATCTCCTCGGTCAGAGAGCTTCACCAGATGAGAATCGAAAACCGTCAACATCGGGGATATTTCAAGGTAGTGCCCTTGGTCCGCTGTTTTACTTAATATATACTGCAGACTTCCTCACAAATGCCTATTTACCTCATGTTGTCGGGGGATCACCGCTTCTTTTTCCCTCCCTCGCAGGTCTGCTCCTGCAAGCAAGCACTTTTGATGTGAAATTTGTGGTATTAAGCCTCGAGTCTACTAGTGCCTAATGGGACCAACGTTAAGATAAGCCTTACACATTTGGTAATTCCAAAGTCATAAATCGGCATTCGTCGCATACCCAGGAAGAAAATCGAGTAACTCCATGATAAATAAGGACGAAAAACCGAAAGCATTTACGAGGGCGGTCCGATAAGTACTTAGCCTACAAAAGAAAAACAAATATTTTTGAAAAGTGGCGATTAATTTCTGAACATAATTTCCTCTAAGCTCGATACCCTTAATCCAGCGATGCTCCAGCTTCTTTAACCCGTCTGAAAAATATATTTTCTCGGGGTCTGCAGAATAGACCTCCGTGGCGACGATGACCTCTTCATTCGACTCAAATTTCTGCGCGGTGAGTAACTTTTTAAAGGTTGAAAACAAAAAGAAATCGCACGCGGCAAAATTTCGAGAATACGGTGGATGAGGTAATAGTCCTTAGTTAGGCTCGACCAATTTCTACGTGGCAGCAGCGGAGGTATGAGCAGGTGCGCTGTCATGATGGAAGAACATTTTTTTCTTTGGTAAATGCGGCTTTTTCTGAAATTCGGCGTCAGATCAACTACGTAATTTGGCATAGTAGATCTCTGTGACCCTTTTCCCCTCCAAACGTAGCCAATTCAGATCACACTTTGTGAATCCCAGGAAACGGTGGTCATCACTTTTCCGGCTAACAGGGCAATGTATCCCTCCTTCGGAGCATATTCGCCGGGTGAAGTTTACTGTTTCCACTGTTCTTGGCGTCTGGTGTACCAGTGGCCCCATATTTCGTCGACGGAAACGAAACGACGCAGAAACTCCGAATTTCGCTTAAACAGCGTCAAACGCTGCTCTGAAGTGTTTTCCCAGTTGCGCTTATTGTCATGGATTTCTGATTCACAAATTTTCATGAAGGGTATGGCCCACGCGGCCCTTTGAGATGCTTACTGTGTCAGTTATCTCGCGCACCTTCAGTAAGTCGTCTGTCAATACCATGACTCTACCGCAGACCCATAGGCTTCATTCTTTAAAAAATGAAATTTGAAGTAAGGATCCTTGTTAGAAGATATTTTAAAAATTGAGCCTAAAACGAGGCCTGAATCAACCAGACTCTTGTGCCAATCAATTGCGCTCTGTGCTTCAGTAACGTTCTGACTTTTGCACAATCTGGTTGCAATGAAGTTCTTTCGGACCTGAAAGCTCTTAGTGAAAATCATATAGCGACAACTATTTAACAAAACAGTCAGCTGTCATCAGAATACCGCTATTTGGGACAATTGAGTTTAGTGTTTTTAAAACACTGGGAAGGTCAATGTACGCGGATTTGGCAAAGCGCTTCTCAAAACTCGGACACAGACAAACGAGTAGTTCCTAAACGCCAATTACTAAAGGATGCAGACGTTTGATATGATGAAATGATGAAAATCACTGGAGATATGCCAACTACTGGTTGATTTTGACTTGACGGCCTTGTGAAACGTCGATCTAATCCTGCCAACTTACTAGACTTATCCAACATCGTGGTCAAATGTTTAGATTCTCGTCAGTCATTACATGCTCGCCACCTACATTTTTAACCGTTCGCAAAATGTGTCTTTCACTAGTTGCATATCTCGCCCCTTATCGCGTTAATCCGGTATACCCTAGTGATCCATTCTGGCTCCACTAATATTTTTATTCTTCATTGACGACCTTCCCTCTCTCTTTTTTTGCTTATTTTACGCCGATGACCTCAATACCTTTTCCTCTATACCTTCTTCTTTCCATGATAAGCTCAGCTTGAGCAAACACTGCCTGCACGTCAGTAATGGAATTTCTGGCCCAAAACCCCCTTAACATTCTACAACTCTCTTATTTTCCTCTTAAATTAATGAATAAAAATCAAAATCCGTACTAGGAATAGAAATTAAGACATTTTCAACGATGTTCAGACCAAATAACTAAAATATATTTTTTTTCTTATTACAGGAGCTCAAATGACAACGGATCGTGATACTGGATTTTGTTCAGGCAGTTCTGAAACTGGTGACGAACTTTCTCCAATGGACCATTCACGCCTTGAACCCCACAGCCCCACGGATGCGTCAGAGGATTCCGTTGAAGTAAAAGTAACTCCAATAACTTTAACCCGCAACAAACGCAAAAGTACCGAGCCTTCACGTGTGATATGCGAACAAGAAACAGGACCTTTAAAAAAGAGAATTCGCTATGTGCCTGGCCAATGTAAGGAAGAGACTGATACAAGAAATCCCTTCAGGCCATGGGATCAACAAATGCCACATGAGGTAATGCCAAATCCTGCAGAAGTACTCATCAGGCATCCAGGCGTGACAACCCTCCATAGGACACCATATGACGATGTGGAAAGTACTCAAGATGAACCTCTAGCGCTAGTTGCCAAGAAGCCTTCAAGTAGTCTTCCAGCCCCACACAACGCAACCACTAGCCATATTGGCCTAAATGAGGAAACTAACAATAATCTCAGCAACTTGCAACATGGTGATAAGTCGATGAAGTTTCAAAATACAGCGAGTTGTAGCAGCACGTCCTTGATGGCATCAATGTCACTTCGGGCTGGAACTAGCAGTAGTAGCAGTAGCGTAGGAAGCCAGCGACCTCAGCAACGGAACTACAAAAATATGACCCGCGAGAGACGGATTGAGGCGAATGCTCGAGAAAGAACTCGAGTCCATACCATCTCCGCGGCCTACGATACTCTACGGAAATCCATCCCATCGTATTCGAATACACAGAAACTGTCCAAATTGTCAGTTTTAAGGGTAGCCTGTTCCTATATTCTTACTCTGAGTCGGATGGCTGGGTTCGACTACAGTGCGGATCAGAGTTCACCCTCTGTGGCGGAGTGTATGGACATGGTGACGAAGACTATCCAAACCGAGGGAAAAATTAGGAAGAAAAAGGATGAATAATGTTTCCTTCCGATAAAGTTCGAAAATCAAAAATGAATTTTAGTTTGTGAATTACTGAGGGTCTACTTCTGAAACTGGATCAGAATCACGTTCGTCCTGAAGCAACTTGACTGCAACACCGATGCTGATGAGGACGGACTCGAGCAACATCGCTCAGGAGCATGAAAACTAAAATAAGAAAAAAAGCGAAAAGACTACGATTTTGATCCGCCCAAAGATTCCTTTTATATATTTTACAATTCAAGAAGGTGCTTTAGTTTTTATGTATTTCTTGGAAATTGCAAGGACTGTTACTATCTAGATACATCCAGGAAACTGAACACACTTTGTCGGAACTATTGTTCCCGGATGTACAATACAAGAAAAACTTACGAACTAAGTTTGTTACGATTTTTTCGCAAAAGTCTGGTACAAGTGATTATTAGGATACAGTAAGGATTTTTAAGTTGTTTTATCTCTAATTTATTGAAACTGTAAAAATTTCCGTTTGTAAGGTGTTTTGTTTTCCCTTCATTTGTTTCCATTGAGTTGTTTTGTTTCGGATATCGTTCGCACGAACATTGAACACTTTCAACTAGAGCGTCCGCCAATTAACATATTTATTTATCTTTAATCTTTTTACTTGGACAACAAGTTCAATTACAAATAAATAAAATAAAAACCGGTTGACATGTTGGAATATTGAGAAAACTAGTACAAACTAAAATTAAGTCATAATGAAAATGTCTCCGTTTTTACAACTACTCGTAAATGAATTTTAAAAATGTCATCGAAAAGAAATCAATGAAAGTATTTTTGCCATAATAAATGATTAATGAGAAAACAGGAACATGAAGGATAACACTATTGTGAAGATATGAACATTTACCACGCCCAACTCGATAAAAATTCAATGACAATAATAAGGAAATACAATCTATTTTTCTTATTAGTGTTTTCTTCGGATTCTTTGATTCGCCGTAAATGACAATAAAAAGTAAAAAAGTATTTTTTATTATAAAATTATTGAATTATTGCTCAAATAATGTTATTCAACACAAATGCCACTATTGTATTTATAACGTCAATATTTTCAATAGAAATTATTAGAAAGCAAATAAAGATAATTTTTCAAGGTAGAACGAATCTCAAATTTGTAAAAAGTGCCATACAGAGGGAAATACGCTATGAGAACAAAAATTCAAACAAAATGTGGTGGAAAACATACATATAAGTGCGTTTTTACTGTAAATAAAATGCCATGGTTATTATAAGAAATAATTTTGTTGTCTTTATTGAGTTGGTTTCTATATTCAAGGAGAATTTGATTACACATAAGAGTGGATGGTTCGAAAGAGGTAAGCTGAAAAATTAGGCGAAAATGGGTGTAACTTCAATTTCAAAAGAACTCCTTTAAGTCTAGGAAAATGGCCCTCAAATATGCAGAACTGTATATGTGGTTAGGCCAAATAAAGCTAAACTCGTTCGTGAAAGTTGTCTACCAACAAGGACTCACTTCCTTAATAAGGTTGGGATAGGTTTACAGTTTTGTTTGTTGTCGTTTGCTTTCAAAATTGTTTTTCGTTATTATGGCCGACTCAATCAGAATTGCATCCGTTAGCCGCTGAGGTTGCCCGCTCCACCGCAACACTCTATTCCATGTGAAACCAAACAGGCTTTCAGTGAGGAAACAGACGCGTAGGCTCCCCAACTCGGCTGCTGCAAGCCAAAATGGACGTGCCTCCTGGTTGCGCTTTCTTCCGGGAAGAAAGGCTTTAACCGAGCCGAGGAGACCCTCTTCATCATGTCCTCGTCGTTGAGGCTAAAATTATGTGGGCCTCGCTAAACGACTTCGGAGAAGCCCTCATAAGGTGACCGTAGGGCCCGTTCTAATTAAGACATGCGCAATCCCCAATCGGTGATTAAAACGGCCGCCACACTAAGGGTTCCACCCTCGACTGAGAGTTTCAGAACAAGATTGTGGAGAAATGTCTATCAGAGGAGTCGCCTCAGGCCGCGCGTGAACCTACCGCTAATTGTGAGATAATAGCTGTGTGATTTTGCTTAGTTTGGTAGCATAACATACTACTATTTATATCAACTCTTTCACATTTAGTTATCATTATCAGCAACGGTGCAACAACCAGTATCAAGTCTAGACCTGCCTTAATAAGGAACTCCAGACATCCCGGTTTTGCACCGAGGCCCACCAATTCGATATGCCTAAAAACTGTCTGGCGTCTCCCTCAGGCAGGGTCCGCCACGTCTTCTGTTTCCACCATAGATATTGCCCTTGTAGACTTTCTGAGCAGAATCATCCCGTTCCTAAGTCAAATGACCCACCCACCGTAACCTGTTGAGCCGAATTTTATCCACAACCAGGCAGTCGTGGTATCACTCATAGATTTCGTCGTTATGTAGGCTACGGAATCGCCCATCCTCATGTAGGGGGTCAAAAATTCTTCAGAAGATTCTTCCCTCGAACGCGGCCAAGAGTTCGCATTTTTTTTTTTTTGCTAAGACCCCAGGTTTCCGAGGAATACATGACGACTGGCTAGATTATGGTCTCGTACAGTAAGAGCTTCGACCCTATGGTGAGACGTCTCGGGAGAAACAGTTTTTGTAAGCATCTACTTCGTCTTGCCTTCATTAATGAGCAGCCTGATATCTCGCGCCGCCTGCTCGATTAGGATGAAGATAAACTGCCCACCTCGGATTGTTCTTCCAATAATGTCAATATCGTCAGCAGTAGTTGAGACGACTTGAAGAAGATGGTGCCTCTCGCATTTACATCTGCATCACGAATCACTTTCTCCTGGGGCCTGGTTCAAGAGGACGCATGATTGGCCATCTGGTTGTCTTAGACCGTTATTGATGTTGAAAGGTCTCGAGAGTGATATTGCTGCTTTTATCTGACCCCGCGCATTGGTCAGGGTCAGCCTAGTCAATCTTATCAATTTCGTCGTGACACCGAATTCTCTCATGGTCGTGTATAGTTTTACCCTGGCTATGCTGCCATAGGCGGCTTTGAAGTCGATGAAAGATGGTGCAACTGATGTCCATATTCCAACAGTTTTTTCATCGCTTGCCGCAGAGAGAAAGTCGATCTGTTGCTGATTTGTCCGGAGTGAAGCCTCTTTGGTATGGGCCAATGATGTTCTGGACGTATGGTGCTATCCGACCCAGCGAGATAGCGGAAAATATCTCAAAGATGGTACTCAATAAGGTGGTACTCCTATGTATAGGACAGATAATGCCTCATTGCCTATTGTCAGGCATTATTCGTGGTCCCACACCTTGAGCATAACTTGATGAACCACTTGGTGTAATTGGTTGCCTCCATATTTATCCAATTCGGCTGTAATTTCATCGGCTCCTGGCAATTTATGATTTTTAAGTCTTCAGTTGGCGGGACCTCCAACTCGTCGATTTTCTGGTTCGAAATACTCAACCCATCGCTTCAATATGCTCATTCTGTCGGAAATCAGATTTTCCTCTTGGTCTCGGCAGATGAGCATCGAGATGTGTAAGGCTTCATCCTGCTGACTTAGGGGTAAAACTTACGCATCTGATGTTGTTGCTTCTTGTACCTTTCGAGTTCGCAGACCTGTTGGTTCTCCCAGGCTTCTTTTTCCGTCTGTGAAGTCGCTTCTCTGTTCGCCGGAGTTCGAGATAAGTCGCCGCGCATACCCGCGTCCTTTGAGAATACAACATTATTTAGTACGCAGCATTCTTCCGTTCAGTTACTAGCTTACATTCATCGTCCCGTAGCCGTTCCGACTTTTCTTGCGGCTGGGGCCAAATATGCTTGTAGCCGTATCAATGATAATGCTCTTCAGATAGTTGTGAAGATATTTTGTTGATGGTTGCTCTCCAGGACTTATATTAGCTGCGCCTATTGCGGCATCCATTTCCCCCTTATACAGGGTGCGGCAGCATAACTTCCTTTTTTCAAAACTCAATAAAAACTATTGTATGCATCGGAAAATATTTATTTATTTTTTATAATGTAGGTACATGTCTTAAGTTTTTATTTACATTGTTTTGAAGATCAAATCTGTTAAGTGACGTCCCCCATTCTCCATACATTGCGTAAACCGATTTCTGGCGTTTGTCATGACTCTTGTTAGCATAGCAGGTGTTATGTTGGCAATTTCTTCTTGGATGTTGGTCTTCAAATCTTGTAGGCTTCTTGGACGGTTCACATAAACACGGGATTTCAAAAAACGCCATAGAAAAAAATCACAAGGGGACAGATCGAGAGAGCGCGCCGGCCATTCCAAATCGCCTCTAATTGAGATAAGGCGCCCTGGAAAGTGTTCCCTCAAAACAGCCATCGATGCTCTTGAAGTGTGTGCTGCTGCACTGTCTTGTTGGAACCAAGTGTCCCCCAAATCCAAATTTTCTAGCCGTGGGAAAAAAAATTCTGTAGCATGTTTACATACCGGTCCGAATTCACTGTCACTGTAACCTCATTTTCCTCAAAAAACCAAGGACCAATAATTCCAGCTGAGGAAATTGCACACCACACTGTGACTTTGGGTGAATGCAAAGGCTTTTGATACAATTCTCGAGGGTTGGTGTCAGCCCAGTAGCGCATGTTTTGTTTGTTAACCGACCCACACAAATGAAAATGGGCTTCATCGCTAAAAAAAACAATAGCACCCTCGGGAACGACATCAAGAAGAAGCTCACACGCGTTCATCCGAGAATTGAAGTCACGTTCTGAAAGTTCCTGCGCTATCACCATTTTATAGGGATGAAAATGAAGATCATCACGACGAATTCTTCTCACAGAACGATCGGATAGTCCAAGGGCAGATGCGTGTTTGCGCGCAGAACGCCGTGGCGATCGCAACATTGACGCTCTCACTGCTTCAATGTTCTCAGGTGATCTAACGGGCCGAGGGACTCCAGTTCTTCCTTTTGTCGCATTTGCAGTTTGTCTGAATGTAGTGACCCATGTAACAATTGATTTGCGGTCTGGGACGGGAGCCAACGGGGATAAATTAAAGCGATTCCGAAATGCACGCTATGTTGCAACAACCGAACATCCGCTTGAAAAGTAAACTTCAACGGCAAAGGCACGCTCCTCACTATTCCAACGCATGATGGCGACTAAACCATGTCGGGACAAAACTTTATAGTATCCCCTCTTGAGCGAGACCACTAGCGCTCCGCTATGACATCAACTAACTGAGTGGCGCGCATTTTAAAAAAGGAAGTTATGCTGCCGCACCCTGTAGTTGTTAGGAGGTGGTAGCGGCGTTCAATTAGCACGTGGTCAATTTAGCTGAAAATGGTCTCATCTGGAGAGGCCCAAGTATGTTTGTGGACCGCTTTCTGCGCAAACAAGGTACTTCTAACAACCACCAACTGAATAATCTGCAGTCCGTTATCATTGGTATCCCAATGTAAGCTATGCGAGCCTACGTATTGCCTAAATACGGGCTCCGTCCCTACTTGACCGACTGTTGAAATTTCCAAGTATGATTTTGATATCATACTTGGGGCAAGCTTCGAGCTTCAAATGCCTCGTAGAAGGTATCCTTCTCCGGCTCTGCAATCTCCTCTGTAAGGGCGTAAACGTTTATAAGGCTTATATTTCTAAATTTGCTTCACAAGCGCATAGTGCATAACCTTTTGCTTTCAATTCAATTTTTTGGCTGACTAGGAAACCAACTCCGAACACATGATTTACTTAATGGTCGCTATAATATATGGTGTAGTGGCTCTTCTCCAGGAAACCGGTCCCTGTCCAGTGCATCTCTTGCATGTTATATCAGTCTTATATTGGGACAGGGTATCGGCTACTTACTGAGCAGCATTCGGTCTGTACAGGGAGCGCAAGTTCCATGAGAAAATGCGCAAACTGTTATTCCGTTGTTATTGCCGAGTTCGCCGTTTTACAGTCCATCCTGTCAATGCGCCTTCTGTGGCTTCGTAACATCGGTTTGCCGTATAAGGCTGTCATTCCCACCCAACCCCCAACCTGAAGGACCACATGGTGGTACACTTTGTTCCATTTTAGACGCGAGAGACTCGTCTTCATCCTTCTCCGTCTGGAGTTTTTCATTAAGAAAGAACTCCTAGCGATCACCACGTGGAGATGAAGATAGAGTTTGGTAGTAGAACTGTTGGTTCAGCAGGTGTTTCCCCAGGTTGTCTGCTCCATCGTGGGTACCGATCCACGGTCCGCCCTGGTACTTAAACTACCCTTTGACCACCTTTCCCATTTAATAGCCACCATTATTCAAGTTAATTCTCTTACATTTAATTAAGAACATTAAAATCGAAAATCTTTGAAGCTTTTATAACAATCAATCTTTTTTTCAAAAACATCAATGTTAATATATCCAATTCAAAAAAATTGTTAAATAGACATTCTACTTGTTTCTCTTTGCGCTTTGATCCCTCCCTGTCATTAGCAAAAAATTAACGTGTCTATACCGATGCGTGGGTCCGCACCGGAACTAAAAATGAGACAACGAGCAAAGGAATTGCCGAGACGGCCTAACGATCTGAGAAGCAATGATCGGGACTGTGATCGTCGTGAATCTTCCCTCTCGATCGCGCCATTCGGGTTTAGAGACTTACGGCTCCACGCGCGCGGTCGAGCCGTCTTTTTTTTATTTTCCAGATTTAGCTGGCGTTCTGGCATATTCAGTTAGATCGTCGCGAATTCCTTTTTTCGTTGTCTTATTTTCAGATCCGGTGCGGGTCCACGTTAATTTTGTATCATACTAATGACACCTGAGAGATCAAAGCGTTCGAAGGATCCCCCCGCCCCCCCCCCCCCCACATTCTCCAGCCTGGCCAGCACAGAGGCGTGCAAGAACGTGTCAACCGAGCACTTTGATGAAGCTTTAGTATTTGCGGGCAGACCTTCACAGTCAATATCGCCAACTTTTTAGGTTTTTGGGATAGCTCTTCCCTCTAGGTCGTCTTTGACCACTCAGGATGGTCGTTTGATTATCCTATTGTTGATAGTTTCCATTACAGCTTGCTGAACTGACAGAACACACCTACCTCTTTCCTTACATGTTTTGTATTTTTGCACTTTGACATGCGATGCACTAATAACTCCGATGTAGCCGGTCCCAGGACCGGTTGTGAAAGGAGGAGGGATGGATAACTTCAATGTGAGTGGCTATACGCCATCGCAGCGTCTCGG
Organism: Hermetia illucens; assembly: GCF_905115235.1. Lineage (NCBI taxonomy): Eukaryota > Metazoa > Arthropoda > Insecta > Diptera > Stratiomyidae > Hermetia > Hermetia illucens. Next base: position 201,108,918 of record NC_051849.1, read on the forward strand.
GGGTAGGTGAGGAAAGTGCAGGAACTTTACAGTCCTGCAGATTACTCACTGAGGAAGCTATCCCCACACCAGGCAGTTAGGTATAAAGTGCAAATCCATCTATGAGAAGAAGAAGGAATTTAAGGTTCGGTACGGATAACCGGTGGGAGTCGTCTGACTCGGTGACTGGTTCGGGCTCCCGTAATGGACAGCAGGACGATGAAATCGCTAGTCGTGGGGCGTTTCGATGACTAGTCGCCAGGATGACCAGGAGCATTGCTCCTCGTTCTGCGGCTGTTTTGCCACAATCTGTGGCGGCCACTTCAGCGGGTTCGCCTAGGCAGCGGATGAAGCAGACTGAAGAAATGAACCTTTCCATCATCCGCTCCTACTACGAAATAACGACGGGGGCAGGTACAACATCTTATCGCCCCTTGTTGCACCAGAGATTCATCGAGGGTTTCCCGCAATTCGCGTACATCACTGTGCTGCGAGTCGCAGACCAGTACCGCTTTATAACTCGCAGCGACACAATCCCGGCCATCATCAGGGAGCGTGTTCGACTTGAGGGCATCGCGGAAACTGGTGACCGAGAGTCAATAGGAACAGAGACGGCAGCATCAACAACACCACGCCGCACTGCAGACAGCAGTTTTTGCACTCGCCGAAACACTCTTCTCCACCGTTCAGCTGAGGTTTCCACTGAGTTTCGGGACGAATTCCAAAGAGCGTGTATAGAATTCTCAGAAATGGATCCTTTGCATAGACGAGGTATTCTCAGGCTTTATGCATCTCCGGCCACTCCGGGCGTTCTATCTCAAATCAATGATGAGATTGCATCTCGGCTGTGTGCTGATATGTCGCTGCTGCAACTACAATCACTTGTGTATTATGGTGCAGTTGCGGCTTAATTCGTCTGGAACGTCGGCGGGAATCACTAAGGCAGGACACTGCTAAACTGACTCAACTCACCTCTGGCAATGCCAGCAGACGGATGAAGAATAAAGTGCAGAGGGTTTACCGGAACTATGCCATCTCCAGTGAAACATCCGTAGTTGAAATTCCGAACGCACTAAAACAGAAACTTTGTGTCGTATGCCGACGGTTACTTCGGTACGGCGAAAGTCCCTCCAGACGTGTTGAGAATGCAACATACGCGAGGAACCGGCGGAGTTTTTTAGATCTCTCAACGAATCCCAATAGACCTTCCAGACAGTGCAGCTTTCAGTGACGGAAGCGAACGAATACTGGGATGGACTTTGAGGATTACCGGCCCTGCACGCTGAGTGGATCACCGACGAAAGCACCCGCCACGCCACTATTCCGAACGTGAATTTTGCGATTTTACCGAAGAAGAAGTTCGACGAGCCATAAACAGCTCGAAGAACTGGAGGCATCCAAGTTTTACAGTCCATCCTGTCAAGAGAGGTGCAGAATTTCTGGTGTAAGAAATTTACCAGCGTACACAGTCGGTTGGCCCACAGCATAAATCAGTTCATGAGTCGGTCGGAGGAATTTCCACCCTTCCTCACTGCGGGGATTACCTGCCCTATCCGTAAGAAGTGCATGGTGCTTGACAGCGTAGTCACAAGACCGATTACTTGTTTACCAACCCGCTACAAATTCATAACTTCCATCAATAGTGAAAGGGTCAATTGGGTGCCTCGAGACCAACAACATTCTGTCCGAGGAGCAGAAGCGCTCCCGAGTTGGGTCAAGGGGTTGCAAAGGGCAACTCATTATTGACTCGGTAGTTGTAGAACAAGCAACTAGAAGCCAAAGAAACCTCTTTAGTTGCTATATCGATTATGCCAAGGCTTTGGATAGCGTCCTGCATACCTGTCCTACATCTGTATCGCATTGATCCGAAACTAATAAAGTTTTTGGCAGTTTATGGCAGTCATGAAAGGGTGACACACCACCTTATCAGTGGGTACATCTGAAGATGCCTATACGTCAGAGCCCATCCGTATACGGAGGGGCATCTTCCAGGCGGATTTGTTGAGTCCTCTTTGGTTTTGTATGGCACTGCACCCCCTTTCACGGCTACTGAATGGTGCTAGGGGGCATGGTTTTCCAATCAAATATGGCTTACGTGCTAAGTGCGATAATTAAATGACATCAAGCTGTATGCTGGTACTGACGGCCATCTTAGAAGTCTGTTACGAATAGCAGAAATATTTAGCCCTGATATTCGGATGGAATTTGGATTAGACAAGTGTTGAATCCAAGCCATCCGCAAAGGTCATCACGAGCCGCATGCCAGCCGTAGCATTGTTGACCTCCACATCGAAGCTATGACCGAGACAGACTTCTGCAAGTACCTAGGAATTCTGCAAGGAACCCATGCTCAAGTTGGTGATCTGAAGGATGCTCTGCTGTCCGAATTCCTGCGACGTGTAAAGCTGGTACTGAAATCGCATCTCACCAGGAAGAACAAAATAAGCGCGTTGAATGTATTCGCTATCCCTTCACTGGCTTATGCATTCGTAATATTCCCGTGAACGAAGGCCAATCTGGAAAACGTCCAGCAGCGGATACAGAGAACTATGTCCAAATTCCGAATGCATCATCCAAACTCTGCCGTGGGGCGGATGAACCTATCTCGTGACATCGGAGGTAGGGGCGCAGTTGGCGTGGCGGCACAACATCATCGCCAAGTCGGCTCGCTGCGCGCTTATTTTTACAGCAAAGATGAGGCAAGTCCCTTATATGCGGGTGTCTGTATAGCAGAGTGTGGACTGACTCCACTTAACTTGAAGGATCGATCTATCATTCCCCTGAGTGGGGTTAAGTCGGACCAATAGTGGATCGTTGAATAGAATAGGCAATGCACGGTAAAAACGTGAATTGTCTGTGGCAGCTATTTGTCGAATAAATGGCTGTATACTGGCGAGCTCATTGCTGCGACGGAGGGATGCACACATGCATCCATTCAAGACAGCCTGGTCGCGACCCGAGCTTGTTAAAAGCTCACCATGAAAGAACACGCGGAGAATGGCCGGTGCAAAATGTGTGGTTCGGCGTTAGAGATGTTGGACATCTCATTTCTGGCTGCACTGTTTTGGCACCGGTGCAATACATTACGAGGCATAATGCAGTATGTAAGGTGAGTATGTAGGTGGGCTGATCACGGGAACATATCCGGTTTACCAATATGAGCCGCAAGCAGTACTTGATAGTTCTGCTTACACCATGTATTGGGACCAACAAGTTCTGACTGATCGCCATATTCCAGATAACAAGCCTGATGTACTGTTAGTTGACAACACGGGACGGTTCGCGTTTATTATTGATGTTTCTATCCCCCATAATAGCAACATCGAACGGAAATACTTGGAGAAGAAGGTGAACTATGAGCCATTGGCTCGAGAAATGAAAGAAATTTGGCGTCTCGAATGGATGGTTGTAGTTCCCATAATAGCTACAGGTATTGTACCTAAATCCCTCACGGCTTCCCTTGATGTCCTGGGACTCTCACACAGTCTGGTTCAAACCATGCAGAACTACACCATTCTGCATACGTTCTCAATGTTGCAGAGAGTTCTCGACGTATTCTCCCATTGACCTACCACCGGCCACAACCACCAGCGCCCCGTTAGCTTTTGAGTAGGTAGGATCGTCCAAGCCTAGTCTTAGGTAAAATTCAGCATGTGCCGAAATTGTGACAACTCGGAAATAAATAAATAAATGTCAAGAATCTATTGATTCTCTATCCGACAACAAAACGAAGTTTTCCACGGATTCAAGGAACCTGTAATTAAGAATGGTCAAAGGGTAGTATAGGTCCCAGGGCAAAACGTGGATTGGTACCCACGATGGAGCATAAAACCAGGGAAATGCCTGCTGAACCAACACCAACAGCTCTACTACCAAACCCTATCTCCACCTCCACGTGGTAACCGCTGGGAGCCCTTTCGTAACGAAAAGCTGCAGACGGAGAAGGATGAAGGCGAGTCTCCCGCGCCTAGAAACGGGACAAACTGTACCAACTGGTCTCTCCAGGTTGGGGGTTGGATAAGGCTGACAACCCTACACGAAAAACCGATATTACAAAGCCACGAAAGGAGCCTCAGACAGGATGGATTTGATAACGACGAACCCGGCAACGACAACAGATTAACGATTTACGCATTTTCTCATGGAACGTGCGCTCCTTGTACAGAGATAAAGCTGATGAGCAGCTAGCCGATACCCTGTCCCAATATAGGGCTGATATAACAGCGTTACAAGAGATGCGATGAACAGGGACCGGTTTCTTGGACAAGAGCCGCTACACCATATATTCTAGCGGTCGTCCGGTAAACCATGTGCTCGGAGTAGGTTTCTTAGTCAGCCAAAAAATGAAACCTGCTGTTATCGGCTTTGAAAACATAAGCGAACGGCTATGCACTCTGCGCTTTCGAGGCAAGTTTAGAAATATAAGCCTCATTCACGTTCACGCCCCTACAGAGAAGACTGCAGAGTCGGAAAAGAATACCTTCTACGAGGCAGTAGAACGAACCCTGGAAGCCTGTCCCAGATATGATATTAAAATCATACTTGGGGATTTTAACAGCCAAGTAGGGAAGGAGCCCGTATTCAGGCGATACGTTGGCTCCCATAGCTCACACGAAAAAACAAATGATAACGGACTCAATTAGCAGGGTCACACCAAATGGTTGTATCTGGTTTGCGCGAAAAGCGGTCCACAAACATACGTGGGCCTCTCAAGATGGGACCACTTTCAACCAAATTGACCACGTGTTGATCGAACGCCGCCAACTCTCAGCCTTGATGAATGTCCGAACATATAGGGGGGCCAATATAGACTTGGATCACTATCTCGTTGGCATGGTGCTCCGAGCTCGAATAACAATACCACCTAGAATCCCCTCTGACAATCAGGTGAGAGTGAACACTGAAGCCATCCACAACACAGTCCTCCGCGACACCTATAAGAGGAAAATGGATGCCGCAATAACCGTAGTCAACAGAGGACCTGGAGATGAAGCAGCAACAAATGACCTGAAGAATCATGGATACGGCCACAAACACACTTGGCCTCAGCCGCAAAAGGAGTCGGAACGGCTGGTTTGACCATAAATGTAAGCTAGCAACGGAACGGAAGAATGCCGCATACCGAGTAATGTTGCATTCTCAAAGAACGCGGGCACGCGCTGAGACTTATCACGAACTCCGTCGAGCGGAGAAGCGACTTTACAGACGGAAAAAGGAAGCCTGGGAGAACCAACAAGTATGTGAACTAGAAAAGTACAGGGAGCAACCGCACCAGGCGCGGAAGTTTTACCAACAAGTCAGCAGGATGGAGCCTTATACACCTCGATGTTCATTCTGCCGAGACACAGAGGGAAATCTGATTTCCGACAGAATGAAAGAGAAGAACGACCCGAGACATACAAACTGTCTTCATCCAGATCGAGCAGGCGGCGCGAGATCTTGGGCTGCATATCAATGAAGGCAAGACAAAGTATATGGTGGCAGCGACAGTACCAAAAACCAAAAGCATTAAACCGCACTGGTCAAACGGGAAGAATAAAGATAGTAGACTACAACTTTGAGGCCGTTGATAATTTCTCTTATCTAGGGTCGAAAATCACAGCCGATAACAGCTGCGACGATGAAATCCGCGCACGGTTGTTGGCAGCCAACATAACCTATTTCCGCTTACGAAAACTGTTTCGCTCGGAACGTCTCACCATAGGGTCAAAGCTCTTACTGTACAAGACAATGATCTTGCCAGTCCTCATGTATTCCTCGGAGAATTGGGTTCATAGTAAAAAAAACTGCGAGCTCTTGACCGCGTTCGAGGGAAGAAGTTTTGGCCCCCTACATGAGGATGGATGATTCCATAGCCTACATAATGACGAAATCTATGAGCGATGCCATGAGCGTCAGGTTTTGGATAAAATCCGACTCAATAGGTAGCGACGGGCGGGTCACTTAATCCGTATGGATGAGGATGATCCAGCACGGAAAGTCTATAAGGGCAATATCTATGGTAGAAAAAGAAGACGAGGCAGACCTTGCCTGTGATGGAGCTATGGTGTAGGTCAGGATGCCAGACAGCTTTTAAGGATATTGAATTGGTGGACCTCGGCGCAAAACCACGATGGCTAGAGTTCCTTATTAAGACCGGATACTGGTTGCTGCGCCGTTGATGATGATGATAAAGATGTCTGATATCTACATGCTGCGCATAGCGGATGAGTTGAAGTATTTGTAATGGGTTAAAGTCCCACAATGTGAGCTTCGATGCTCCCTATCTCTACCCACAAAAACGGACAGACAGGCAGACAGACAATGAAGAAGTTTTGTTTTCCCCAAAACCTTAAAATAATGTGTTTTTTAATACAAAATTAATATTTCGCAATCTACAGATTCAATTAATAGATAAAATTCCTATGCAAGGGATGTGTAGAAAATTGTAGCTAGATCAAAACGTGATTTCTAAGTTATCTGGAACGCCGACTTGGAAAATGCTGTTTTAAGAAAAACGTGTTTCAACCTTATTAGAAATTATTAAAATCAATTCAATGTCTCTCTGTCCGTCCGTCTGTCGGCTACAGCCAATTTACTCGGAAACGACTGAACCAATTATCACGAAATTTAGCACGAACATGTAGTCTGTGTGCAAGTGGTGCCATTTTGTGTTGAGTTTGAAAGGGGGTTCCCCATACATGCGGAAGGGGAGTATAATTTTTTTGCACAGAATATAGTCATAAGGGGTATCAAATGAAAGGACTCAATTAGTACTTTTCGAAACTAATCTTATTTCTGATATTAGCTGAAATGTAGGGGAGATAGGGCTCAAAATGAGTACCTCAAAAAGTGGCACAGGTTTCGTTCTCAGAACAATCCAACCGAAAAATTTGAAAAAAATCACAAAGATGCATCTGTATGAAATCTAGGCCTCAAAATACATTCCGTTCCGATATCTGCATAAATAAATTTAATAATAGTATATTACCGTGTTTAAAATTAAATTTGATGATTAAGCTGTAATCCAGCCAGGACTGTTTCTTGGCAGACCTGATGGCATTTTCAGGTAGCCCTTTAATAGGAACCAAGATCCTGTGGCTGATGCTAGAAGCGTCCTGGTCAGCTTCCTGCCATTAGCCAGTTTGGTAATGTCCTGGTCTTTGATTTCAGTTCGTCTGTTGTGTCAATAGGTCATTAGGTGTGCCATATAGTTTGTCTTAACAACTTGGTCAAATTTCGATCCCCCGCATAGCGTAGAATTGTCGCTTCTTTTCAATGTGTAACCTATCCATTGTCGCTCCCACTTCTGATCATAAAGTAGAGAGATGCCTTTGTAATTTTCGTGTGTCAATTTGTTGCCCTTTTTGTGGATCATATGACGCTTTTGACCGCTCTTACCTGTTCTAGATAGCTTTCATAGACCATATATCGTCTGGTTTGATGAGTTCCGTGGGGATGATGTCCGGTGCTTTGGTCATTTTGTAACATTTGATGTTTCACTCTGTTTTTTCCAATGTTCTTCTTCTCTAATTCTTGCACGTTCTGATGGTACGTCGAGGATTTTGGATGGTCTATATAAATTTCTTTATTAATCCTACAAATTTTGCTAGTGTTTGCTACGCATCACAAGCATCATAAGGATCCGTATTACATAGTGTCTATACTTGCTATATTTAGAATACGCCAGGGAGGAGAGTCGTTGTCTAGAAAACAACTTGCGTGAACTATGTGGACGAGGCAATGACTAGAGTGAAATCCTAATCAAGTCTGCTGACTCCAGACAACCCACTTGTTTACTATTACTTCAATAAATAGACACCCCAATGGCACCGAATATATTGACTCTACCGAATAATTAACACATTAACATACTCGGCTACTATTTAATACAAATGTGCCACTAAATTGTAGTCAGCCGCATACCCATTCCCATCCAGTCACCTTTCGACGAGGTCACATTAAATATGGTCTGGTGCCACAACAAAAGTATGTGGAGTGAAATTAATTTTAATGAAGTTTAAGTATGATGTATTAATTACACACAGACGTACAAGCAATTTCATCCCGTATAGGAGACATGTTTGAGCGCACAAATCGACAGCACGTATGTACACATTCGTCCGCACTGGGGAGACTGTAGCAAGTAGAAGGTAAGTCTCACCTGTTTGAGTTTGAACAGGTGAGAGCTTTACCCGTTTTCAATTATTTACAAGCATCTATCGATTAGCAATTGTTTGACTTGAATCGACACCAGCTTACCGCTCCCCTACGACAATGGCACTTGTGCGCTGCTTATGTTACCTTTTATTTCGGTGACTACTTGCTACCTTTACCTGAAAATGAAAGTGTTACCACGCTCAGGTGTACGACGGTAGTAAAGGTAACTGTGTGAACCGCGCAGTATTTTAACATTCCGAGAAGTTCCGCCAATGATGGTTTTTACCTTTCCATTTCGCAGGGAATTTTGGGTAGCTCAGCCTTGGATCTCGTGGGTCTGTATACCTCGGGGAGCTTACTCTAAACACGAACTTGGAAGCAACTTGAAAAGGTAACTGAGATGTGATACTAATAGTAATAATTTTGCAATGTAAATTAGGGGTAACATCGTAAATGTTGCTAACCAGTGGCCTTTTGAGATTTGTTAGGTCTAGGCGGGTATAAGGATCCAGAAGCTTCACCAGTTGCCTTAATTGTTGGCTCATTTTCTAAAATATATGCAGCGCACCATATTGGTCAGCCTCTTCTGCAGTCCATTCACCATCGAAACAAATGGATACAGACCGTCAACTGCCATATTTACCCGGTGGCGTTTGCCGTCGATTTTATCAGTTTAGCTTAACTATTATGGGTCTATTTCGTTTCAGCTCAACCTGCTTTTCTGCTGCATTTACTGTTACTATTTAAGCGCACACTTCACTACAAGTTTGTTGACAAATCGATTAGAAATGGTCCGACGCTGGCGTTCAGCTGAATAAATTGCACATGTCACCTGCTTTTGGTGTTATCGCCATCCAGAAATGAGGTGGGAGTGAACAGTTGGTATGCTATCAATGAAAATAATCGTATTTTGATATTCAACAATGTTGCTTTTACTCATAAAGTAACCGTAAGGTAAATATGGAACTTGCTGATAATAAATTTGGAAATAAACGAAATCTAGCGCTATTTAGAGTTAAGTACAACATGTAAGTTCCCGAAGAAGGGATGAACAGACTATGTTTCCTTCAAGGTACTATAATTTCGCAATAAATTATTATTATGTCGTTAAACATGGATGGATATGGATATTTTGAAAACTAATGCTAAGGCATAAACGGGCCTCCACCCCTGGTGTAGATAATACCACTCATAAACATGTACGCTGGTTGGCACCAGTGATCTTCCGTTTCTATTGTTGCGCCCTTTGGGTGAGAAACTGTCACCATGTGTGCTCCTGGTATATCATCCCCAGCACATGTTGACAGTTCTGCTCCTTCCCAGCCTGGCAATTTAGGAACTATGGTCCTAAACCACTCTGCAGTGTCTTCCGTCGCGCAGTGTGCCAGTATCTGTCCTGGTCGAAAGCGTATCCCGGGAAACACAAGTTTCGCAGTCCATCCCTTGCACATCTGTCTGACAAGGTCTTCGATGGTTTCCTGCTCATCACGAGTGAGTATTTGCTTGGGAAACATTTTTGACAGTATGGCCAGTCGGGTGCCCTTCGCCGTATTAGCGTAGCTGACGGTGGACTTTCTGATTCCTGCCTTCACACCTGACCTGCCCGGGTTCTCCCCCCCTCCCCTTGAGTTAAGGTTTGCATTTTTTGGGAGCATTCCCTTCATGCTGGCTAATCTCTGCTGCTCCCCGCTTTGTTAGCTCCGATAAAGATGGCTTAGGTCTAACCTGAGGCTTCTTAAGGCCCTCTTCTGGTATCAGGCTTTCTTTCAGATATTGCAGGTACCATTTAGCACCTGCGCCACTAAGATCTGTCTCCTTCCTGACGTCTGATATATTTATCTCAGATGTGGTTTTGCTAGTCCTGCTTTTTGAGCAGTGGTATTTGTTTGCTGTTGTCCTCGCAGTATACCAATGTTGACCTTGGATCCACTGCTTGACGTCCCAACTTCTCCCCCTACACCCAAGATGTAACCACCTAGCTCTCAGTATTTCGAAGGTATGCCTCCGCCTGGTTAACCAGTTTGTGTATGCTACGGGGCATTGGCTGTTTATTTTTTTTTTATTTTATTGCGGGTACTCATTTGATTCCCGCGAGCAGGAGGTCCGCCGTGCCATAGCTCCCGTCGCACGGTAAGGTCTAACTTACTCACTGAGGTGACCAGGTATCAGTGAGGCTCCGTTCGAATGCAGTCAGTTACTCGCGACTGCTAACTATCCCCTGGCTTGGGGGAGATGTTTTTCGACTACGTACAGGGTGTAGCTATCACCACTCACTAACAGTCTTGGTAGATGAGAAGCTTGGCTCCTGAAAAACCACAAATCGCCCTAAAGGAGAGACAGCTTACCTTCAGAGACAGATGTTATTGTCAATAACTTGGTTAAAATCGGTTTTGGGTACGTCAGTATGTAGCAACATACGCTTATCAGAAGTGCTCACCAATCAGCTTCCTGGTATCGGTATTATATATATATCGCTTTAAAAGAAAACACTTACACCAAATATATTACTTCGAGAAAAGGGCTCTGGTCTATGCCAACACCATTAAATTACGCATTCGTTTTGAAGTTTTACTTGAATTGAGGTAATTGTCGCATTCACCACGCTTCAATCCACTTTCTAACTCAGCATCATCTCCACAAGATTATGAGGTCCCCCAACTATGTTGAGGCACCATTCAACCTCAGTGTTTTATCCACGAACCTCGGACAATCTGATATAACATGGTTCGGGTCCTCGGTGGAATTGTACCAACTGGTCCTCCAGAATGAGGTTGGGTAGGGCTGACAACCCTACATGCAAACCAACTTGTTACGAAGCCACAAAAAGAGTCTCAGACTGTATTGACAACACAAAGACGGATCCGGCGACGAAAACGGAATAACGAGAAGCGCATTTTCTCATGGAAAGTGCGCTCCATGTACAGACCAGCTGGCCGATACCCTGTTTAAGAATAAGGCGGTCGTAACCGCGCTAAGGAGAGATGCGTTGAATAGAGACCGGTTTCCTGGAAAAGAGCCACTACATCATATATTATAGTAGCCATCCAGTAAACCATGTGCTCGGAATAGTTTTCTTAGTCAGTCAAAAAATGAAATCTGCTGTTATCCGAAAATGATCAAATTATAAGCTGCGTTTGCGAGGTAAATTTAGAAACATGGGCCTCATCAACTTCACACCCTTACAGAGGAGATTGCAGAGCCGGAGAAGGATACCTTCTACGAGGCATTAGAACGAATCCTCGAAGCCTGCCCCAAGTATAGTATCAAAACCATACTTGAGGGTTTTAACAGTGAAGTAGGTAAGGAGCCCTTATTCAGGCGATACGTCGGCTACCATACAGAAGGAACTGCGGATTATTCAATTTGCAATTGATGCATAAAATGGTTGTCGGAAGTATCTGCTTTGCAAGGAAAAGCGACCAAAATCATACCTGAGCCTCTCCAGACGCGACCACTTTCAACCAAATTGACTACGTGCTAATCGAACGCCGCCACATCTCAGTCTTGATGTCATATAGGGGGACCAATATAGACTCGGATCACTATCTCGTTGGCATAGTGTTCTGAGCTCGAATTACAAAACCACCTAAAATCCCGGCTGTCAATCAGTTGAGATTAACCACTGAAGCCGCAATAACCGCAGTCAACAGAGGTCCTGCAGATGGTGCATCGACAAATGATTTTCACAACCACCTGAACCAACCACCGTTATCATTGATAGTGTCCCAGTCACAAAAAAAGTCGAAACGACTGGTTTGACGATGAATGTGAGGTGGCAACGGAACGAAAGAATGACGGAAAAAAGAAGCCTGGGAGAACCAGCAGATCTGCGAGCTCGGAAAGTACAGGGATGCAACCGCACTAGATGCGCAAGTTTTACCAACAAGTCAGAGGTATGAAGCCTTACACACCTCGATGCTCATCCAGCCGAGGCAAAAAGGGAAATCTGATTTAAGACAGAATAGGCAAATTGGAGCGATGGGTTCAGTTCATCGATTAACTGCTTAACAACCAAAATATCGGCGAGCTGGAGGTCCCAGACGAGGCACTAATGTAGAAGAAACAGTCCGTGCAATTCACCGGCTTTAAAACATAAATCACCAGGAACCGATGGAATTACAGCCGAATCGGTTAAATATGGAGGTGACCAATTACACCAAGCGGTTCATCAACTTATGCTCATGTTGTGGGACAGCGAATCAATGCATTATCTATCTCACACATAAAAAGGGAGATATCTGACATTGCAGCAATTATAGGGGTGTCACGTTGCTGAGTACCATCTATAAGATATTCTCCGCTATCTTGCTAGGTCGGATAGCCCCATACGGTCAGAACATCATCATGTCAAAGAGCCTTCACTCCAGGGAAATCAGCAACAAATCAGATTCTCTCTCTGCGGCAAGCGATGAGAAAACTGTTGGAATATGGACATCAGTTGCACCCTTTTTTCATCGACTTTAAAGCCGCCTATGAGAGCATAGCCAAAGTTAAAATGCACACGACCATGAGAGAATTCGGTATCCCGACGAAATTGATAGGACCAGCTGGGCTGACCCTGTCCGTGAAGAATTGTTCGAAGAATATTTGGCCCCCTACATAAGGATGGACGATTCCGTAGCCTACAACACGACGAAATTTATTGGCGATACCATGGCCGTTTGGTTGTGGATAAAATCCGGCTCCATAGGTCCCAGAACATAACTTGAAGGCTTTTCGGAAGTCTGCAGTTATATCGTACAAATTTGCGTTCCTTTTCTTGTAAAGACAGTGGGTTTGATTCCCTAGAATATCCAAGGGGCGATCACACACACTGCCTCAGCCGATACTGTCCTATATGCGCTGTAAACCTTGAGATTGGCTGGAATGCTGAACTCAACCATATCTAGTTCGCTGTGTTATCCAGTATCTAGTCTTTGCTGCGAATGGTACTAACAACCGTCTCCGTCTTTTTGTCTGCCAGACCTAGTTCCATTCTTCTTGATGGAATAAATATTTTCACTTCCATGCTTTATGTGCCCCGGGTGTTTCAAAACTACATCTACCGCTAGGTTGTTTACAAAACCAATTAACGTTGCCTTCTTTGGCGCACGTAGACCAAGCACTCCATCATATATCATGTTTGACGGCAGAGGCTCAAAACGGAGCCTTGGAGAACGCCAGCTGCTACAACGTATTCTTTCGGCCCGTCGTCCACCTCGTAACAGAGAGTCTCTTCGAGAAGTAGATTTCAATTATCCGAAATAAGTAACCAGGGAATTCTAGTTAACTACGGTGCCCTTAATCCCTTTAAAAGGCATCCCTGATATCTGGCGTCACCACCCACCCATTTGAATGATGATCTCGACACCGAAATTTCCTGGTTCTACCAGTAGGTTGATTTCTTATTTTTCTAAAAAATTTGGAAAGGTAATTCTTGAAGGTGCATAGAGTTGAAAAATGCAAAAACAGAAAACATAATTTTTTGAAATTTGTAATCTTGAATATTACCTTGAGCGATCCTTCTTCTCCAACTCCGTTGTAAAATCACACCGTTCACTTCTTTTTATCATTTATAAAGAAACTCGTATTAGTAAGACAACTATCATCACGATTTAAGAAGGAAGTGGGTAGAGAAAGCACCGCTTCTCGCACCACCGGGGCTGAACTAGGTGGTCCAGTTCTATGCAGGTTGGAAGCCATAGGACACTTCTTTTAATGTACTTTTCAAAGGATTTTCTCGTCACCTACTTTTCTAGTCCAGAACCTCTTTTTTCACACTCCTTGTCGGCTTTCCACTCAGTGGTCTTAAGGCAAGTGAAAAGATGAAGGTTCAAAATGTCCCAATAGGATGAGCGAGCATTGATGCGACACGAACACTCCCTCTGACAACAATATGACACAATATCGTGTTGCATTAAGAAAAAATCTACTAAAATGGCCCTTTTTCAGTGGCAAAACCAGATTTTTTTGCCCGATATTTTGATTTTTTTTGGCAAATGAGAAACTGGTTTGCCACCGCCAAGAAGGGACTGCCTTTTGTTCTCAGTTTCACCTCAAATTGTAACCGAGTTTAGAAAATCATCATCTTCCAATTTAAATCGCTAAAGGAACTCGCGAGCGGAAGCGTTCTGTTCATTACTTTGAGACCCTTCTTGCACACAACTTTCAGAATCTCCGTATTCTGTACTAGCTGTTTTGTATAAGGAAGATCTGTAGCGTAGTGAAAAAATCTTAGAAAATGTATCCAACGCCCACCATCAGTTTTCATGAGCAATTCTTCCGTTTTCATCGTTCAAAATCGGAAGTCTTTCACGTGATCGTCATTAAACGTGTTCGTGTGTGTCTTTGAGGTGGGGAGAGGCAAAGTCTCTGATCACTCAGACCTTAGTGGTCCATTGTACTCGATTCTCCCGTCTAACGGAATATCTCGGATTCGTTTGTGTATGGCAGGTTTTCCGTTAGTGTATGTGATACTACCCGCTGCAATTGGAGCACCACAAATCTGATGTCTGATGCGTCCATAGGCGCTCACATAGAAAATGTTCCGTGGATTCCGCTTCCTGATTACAAGATGGACACGTATCATCTTGGATAATTCCTATTCTGAGCATAAGGCCCAACTAGTGAATTATGGCCAGTCAGAATGCCCACAATACTTCAGCAAGTCTTCCTACTTTTCAACAGGATAAACTTTGCAGTACGTTTGTTTGGTTCTGACAGGAAGAGTTTGGTCTGTCTAGCAGCATTAAAGCTTCGCCACCTGTCATTATAGGAAGCTTGTTCCCAGTTTTTGATAGCAGCATCAGCCAATTCAGGGGGAAAAAGAGCGTCGCAAATTTGGAGTCACATCTTCTCTTGGTCCGGATAGAGTCGGAAGAATCGCTGATCGCCCTTTAAAATGTGAGTCTACGTTGTGCCCAAAATTGTATAACCAACTAATTGATGACAAACTTCACTGGTGACAAACCACTCAATCATTCTTACAAGTCTTTTATAGACGCTTCAGCTATTGCATTTTCATTTCAAAGGTAAAACAAATTGCCAAGCTGCTCTGCATGTGAACACAAAGCTGAAACGCACATGTATTTCGCTCCATATTCTACAACCACCTGAAACGGTTTCCGCGTCTAATAGTATCTAACATGCGCAGTCGATAAATCTTTTGTATAATTCAATTCTAATAACCATGTCACATTAATTACAACTTATATAAATATAACAAGTGACAGTTCGGTAAAACACCTTGCTCATAGGAATTTGCATGTGTCCCCTAGAACTGATTAAAGATTCATTAAAATCACTGCGATCGCCAACCATCCGCTGATTGCAATAATAAAACGATCATCTTTAAGATTATTGTGACTTTCTGATGCGATAATCGCGGAAATTACAACGACATTACAATGTAAGGGAAAATATTAATTAGTAATCCACGAAATCCCACTCCCAGCCAGATGTAAAGATACTTTCATCTACTTACATGAAATTTTAACAGACCGGGTGTTGTTTACGCGCATTCAATGATCCTTGATTTGAATAAAAAGACTGATGTAAGATACTGTTGCAATTGACTATTGAAATTACATCATTTACACTGGACAAGTGCTATTTGAGTTATTCAATTAATTCCAAATATGTGAGTATATCATATTGGAAGCTGGGACAGATTTAATCAATATATTACTATTTTATTATTCATAAATCCAATTCAGATTAAGAATGAGATACAAATGTGCAACTTTACGAGTTTCTGTGAAGAATAGAAACAGTAACTTGGTAACAAGGAATAGGTATGTCTGACAGTGATTTTATGCATCATAAGGCGTACATTGTATCTCAAATCACTCAAATCTCAATTTTCGCTCAATGACACATGCATATGTGTTTCGTACGCAGTCACTTTATTGGAGTTTTTCCTAACTTTTAATTTATTCTTCTTCTCCAACACCGCGCACAGAAAAAACTATCCAGATCAGTAGAGGGTCGACCGGACCCACCTTAAAGCCTCCAGTTGGACGAATCAAACGACAACGACTTCGGCAACGTAAGATGGCCTACCCTTTTTGGTCTTGGAATGTAATCGGTTTTTTGAACGCATGCACTGTAAAAGCTTACGCAGGATGTATCTCGTAACAGCATTAGCATCCTCGCGCTCAAAGAAATGAAAACTGATTTCAAAATTAATGGACGAATCTGCTTAACCCTTTTCAAGATGAAGGTTGTCACTATGTGGTATGTCAACTGCCATGCACCAGCGGAAAACAAAGATGATCTCATTAAAAACGAACTCTACATACAACTGGGCCGAATTTTTGTTGGGTTGTCCTCCGATGACATCAACGTATTATTGGGCAATGCTAAAATTAGCAACGAACTTTTCCATAGAAGCTTAACAGGCGGGCAGAACCTCTATAATGAAACAAAGGATGATGGCCAGAGACAAAATTTAGTCGTAAGGTCCATTTGCTTCCCCCATAAAGACATATATAAAATGACATGGGCATCAGCAGACGGGCAGACATTCAATCAAGTCAACCATGTCCTCGTCGAAAAAAGAGCTGCTTTAAACATATTGGACGTGAGGACGCTTCGTGGTGCTAACTGTGACTCGGACCATTTTCTGGTTAGAAGGAAATGTGGTGATCAAAGGATAGTATAGGTCCCAGGGTGAAACGTGGATTGGTACACATGATGGAGTATAAAACCACGGAAACGCCTGCTGAACCAACACCAACAGCTCTACTACCAAACACTATCTCCACCTCCACGTGGTGACCGCTGGGAGTTCTTTCTTAACGAAAAGCTGGAGACGGAGAAGGATGAAGGCGATGTAGGTCCTCCAGGTTAGGGGTTGGGTAGGGCTGACAACTCTACACGGAAAACAAGTTATTATGAAGCCACAACAGGACCCTCGGACTGGACGGATAACACCATGACGGCAACGACAAAGGAATAAGGATTTGCGTATTTTCTAATGGAACGTTCGCTCCTTGCACAGAGATGAAGCTGCTGAGCAGCTAGCGGATACCCTGTCCCAATATAGGACCGATGTAACAGCGTTACAGGAAATACGTTGAACAGGGACCGGTTTCCTGGAGCAGAGCCACTACACCATATATCATAGCGGCGATCCTGTAAACCATGTGTTCGGAGTAGCTTTCTTTGTCAGCCAAAAAATGAAACCTGCTGTTATCGGCTTTGAAAACATAAGCGAATGGCTATGCACTCTGCGCTTGCGAGGAAAATTTAGAAATATAAGCTTCATTAACGTTCACGCCCCTACAGAGGAGACTGCAGAGTCATTGAAAGGATACCTTCTACGAGGCAATAGAACTAATCCTCGAAGCCTGTCCCAAATATAATATCAAAATCATACTTGGGGATTGTAACAGCCAAGTAGGGGAGGAGCCCGTATTCAGGCGATACGTTGGCTCCCATAGCTTTCATCAAAATACAAATGATGACGGACTGCGGATTATTAAATTAGCAGTATCGCACGAAGTGGTTGTTGGAAGTACCTGGTTTGCGTGGAAGGAGGTCCACAAACATACGCGGACCCCTCCAGATGGGACCACTTTCAACCCAATTGACCACGTGTTGATCGAACGCCGCCACCTCTCAGCCTTGACGACTTATCACGAACTCCGGGGAACGGAGAAGCGACTTGACAGACGGAAAAAGGAAACCTTGCAGAACCAACAAGTCCCTGAACTCGAAAAGTACAGGAAGCCACCGCACCAGGCGTGCAAATTTTACCAACAAGTCCACAGAGGTGAACAGAGGTTCGGGAGATGGAGTATCGCCAAATGATTTTCACAAATACCAGAAAGAACGTTATTATTGATATTGCCCCAGTCGTAAAAAAAGTCAAAACGACTGGTTTGACGATGAATGTAATTTGGCAACGGAACGGAAGAATGATGGGAAAAAAAAGCTGGGAGAACCAGCAGGTCTGCGAGCTCGAAAAGTACAGGGAGCAACCGCACCAGATACGCAAGTTTTACCAACAAGTCAGAGGTATGAAGCCTTACACACCTCGATGTTCATTCTGCCGAGACAAAGAGGGAAATCTGATTTCCGACAGAATGGACATATTAGAGCGGTGGGTTGAGTATTTTGATAAGCTGCTCAACAACCAAAATATCGGCGAGTTGGAGGTCTCGCCAACTGAAGATGACCGAAAAATGGTGCAACTACCAAGTATAGAAGAAACAGTCCGTGCAATTCGTCGGCTTAAAAACCATAGGTCGCCAGGAGCCGATGGAATTACAGCCGAATTGGTTAAATATGGAGGTGACCAATTACACTAAGCAGTTCATCAACTTGTGCTCAAGGTGTGGGACACCGAATCAATGCCTGACGACTGGCAACGAGGCATTATCTGTCCCATACATATAAAGGGGTATATCACGCAGTGCAGCAATTATAGAGGTATCGCGTTGCTGAGTATCATATGTAAGATATTCTCCGCTATCTTGCTAGGCCGGATACGCCCAGAACATCACTGCCCCATAGAGAGAGAGAGAGGCATCACTCTAGGCAAATCAGAAATAGATCAGATTTTCTCTCTGCGGCAAGCGATCCAAAAACCGTTGGAATATGGCCATGAGTTGCACCATCTTTTCAACGGCCTCAAGGCCACTTATGACCACATAGATAGGTAAAACTGTACACTCATGAGAAAATTGGATATCCCCACAAAATTGATAACACTGACTAGGCTGACTTTAACCATTGTGCTAGGTCGGATAAAGGCAGCAGGATCAATCTCGAGACCATTCACCATCAACAACGATCTACGGCAAGGGGATGTCCTATCACGCGTCCTCTTTAACTGGGCCAGGAAAAAGTGATCCGTGATGCTGAGGTAAATACGGGCGTCATGATCCCCTTCAAGTCCGCCCAACTACTGGCCTATGCTGACGATCATGGGAAGAACGACCCGGCATCATGAGGAAAACTACCCGAGACGTACAAACTCACAAAGCAGGAGGCGATTAACGTGAGACCGTGGGCTGGACATTAATGAAGGCAAGACAAAATATATGGTGGTAACGTCAGCACCGAAAACCAACCAACAAAAAACACCAAACCGCACTGGTCAAAGAATAAAGATAAGAAATTACAACTTTGAAACCGTTAACAATATCTCCTATCTAGGGTCGAAAATCACAACCGATAACAGTTACGACGATGCACGGTCGTTGTCAGCCAACAGAGCCTATTTCAGCTGACAAAAACTGTTCCGCTCGAGAGCGTCACCATAGGGTCAAAGCTCTTACTGTACAAGATAATGATCTTGCCAGTCCTCATGTATTCCTCGGAGACTTGTGTTCTTAGCAAGAAAAGTTGCAAGCTCTTGGCCGCGTTCGAAAGAGGAATCCTCCGAAAAATGTTTGGCCTTCTACATGAGGATGGATTATTCCGTAGTCTACATAACGACGAAATCTATGAGCGATACCATGACCGTCAGATTGTGGATAAAATCCCGCTAAACAGGTAGCGGTGGGCGGATCACTTAATCCGTATGGATGAGGATGATCCAGCCCGGAATGTCTATAAGGGCAATATCTATGGTAGAAAAAGAAGACGAGGCAGACCCTACCTGAGATGGAGCGATGGCGTAAGCCTGGACGCCAAACAGCTTTTAGGGATATCAAATTGGTGTACCTCGGCGCAAAACCGGGATGTCTGGAGCTCCTTACTAAGCCAGGCCAAGACCGGATACCGGTTGTTGCGCCGATGACGATGATGAAGAACAATGAAAGAAGTTAGTATCCTCTACTAAATGCCTGCGGAATAATGCGCAGTATTATTCCAACTGCAATTTTGTGAAATAAACGCCCTTTGGGACTGCGGAGCTAATTAACTACTGGTGTGCTAGTACTCCCAGCTGATAAGCGCACGAAGTCCCACGGACAAAAGCGCAGCAGCTATCCTTTGCTCAGGGTCAACTGGAGTTACTACGTCTTTCCTAAAATAAAGTCTCCGGCAAGAAGCGAGCAGAGCACTAACCTAAAGAAAGGCAGAATCGACATAGAGTCAACTAATGACTTACCTGTCCAGTGTAGGAACTAAGAAAGGCACCTTTCCCTATTCTCGACTCGACTTTTCTTTGAATTTTGTGTTTGCTAGATTCGGCAAAAATCCGTAATTGCCGAGTTGACAAATGTGTTGTGTAAGTATATTTCAGTGTAGAACTATCCCATTTGTACGTGCATTTAGCATGTCAGATTTAGTACTTCGGTTGTAAATTTACACGGCAATGACAACTTTGAGCTATTGTAACTTTGTTACTAATAGTATGATTTTGATCAAACTTGGAGATAATATGCTTCAACTCTGAGGTAAACTTATGGGGGGTTGTACTCAATTTTCCCAAAAATATGGTAATATACTATTATTAACTTAATTTGAACAGATATGGATATGGAGAGGCCCGACATAGTGGCAGCTTCATGATTTTTTTCAGATTTTTCGGTTGGGTAGTTTCTGAGAATGGGTCCATTAAAGAAATCATCAATTTCTACCCTTCCCACTCCCCGCCTTTTTAACAAATCTGAAAACTAAGACCGTCTTCGAAAAGTACTAATTAAGACCTTTCATTTGATACCCCACATGATTACATTTGGTGAAAAACAATTTTACACCCACCTTTTACATGTATGGGGACCCCCCTAAATTTCAACGTAGAAGAATATCACTCACTGCGTGTCTGGGGGTCCACAGGTCACACCTTCTCACCAAATTTCGTGTCAATCGATATAGCCGTTTCTGAGAAAAATTCCTGTAACAGACAGATAGACAGAGAGACGGACAGACAGACATTGAACCGATTTCAATAAGGTTTTGTTTTGCAAACAAAACCTTAAAAATGTATACACAAACAACAATTACTACTCGAAGCACATGGTGAAAAATGGCTGGCGTGCGACTACTCGGAGAGAAGTAGCATGAGAGATTCGCTTCAGGATTACACTACTGCTACATACCAAAAGTATCTGAAGCTTTTATCGTGGATTTTTTATATCATAACATCTCTGACTACCCCACCAATAACCCACACCTTGCAGCTATTGATCCGAGGATTGATAAGTGCAGTCGTCCCTTTACAATACTGTAAATTTATTTGGGAAATATGGCATCTACGCTTCAAATGAAGATGCCGAGGGTTACACGTCCCCTTCAATGGTTTTAGGAATCGAAACTTGTAACTTGACGGTCCCTAGCCCGTAGTAGAGCCGGCAGCCCGTTTGTTCCCGAACCATCGTAACATCGGGTTCAGCAAAGCTGAAATTAAGGAAAATTCCCGGCCTATCGGCTCTCTCTCCTGGTTGGCAGCATCCAGGTAGAAATGTTGAGGTAATTTTGGACACCAAGTTGTTCCCTCAGCACAATTACGCTCTTCTTCTAGAAGCCAGAGGAAGCACTTTTTGAACGATGGCAGCTCAGTGGCCCTTTTCAGAGTTAGTCGGGACCCTCCCACACATATCGTTGAGGGAGAAACGATACTGCCCGGGCTACTCGTTCGTTTTTTCGTCCGACTCAAAACGAAGCTCAAAGCCTTGTGAGGATACAGTCCTTACAGCTAGGACGACTTTCTTTCTCAGCTGTTGGCACTTCTCTCTATCGTAACCGGATGGATCAGGGTCGTTATACAAAAACCATCCATCGGCTTCGATAGCCTTGGCTGGAAATGAAGGCCTAGCCGTTGCCGGTCGAACTCTATTTGTTCCCTTTTGTGCCGAAGTGTTGGGATCGTCCAAGGACCGCTGCCGCTTCGGTTTCCCCTTAGCCCCAGGTGCTCCAAACGATCCCTTCCCCTCAACCTTGGCACAGCCGGTCGGTTGTGATTTGCCCGGACGCGGTTTGCCCAGAGGCGGTTTACCCGAAGACAGTTTGCTGTCCATGAAAAGGTGCTTACCCATGGGCAAGACTTTAACCTCAGCAGATGGCGCCGATTGGGGCCCGGGGTCAGGAATGTTGACTTATGCGTTAAGGACTGGGTCCCAATTAGATTCCATTGATAGAATAATAATAATAATATTATGTGTGGTGGTAAAATTCAGTAGTTTGATTTCAGTATGAAAATTCAAACAAAATAAATCATAATCATATTCACATACTCCAAATGCTTTATCGAACTTGTCACTGCGTAGAACGACAGATTATCTTGTATGAATGGAAGATACTGTATCACCTGGAACAAGCCAAGCAAATTCTAAGCAGGTGTCATTGAAGTAGTTTTAAGAATTGGTAGAAATACATATAGTTACAGAAAAACTTAAGATGTATAGATAGATCCTGAAAAAAAAACCATATAGAAGGCTTTGTACGCACTCATGTATGGAAATCCGTATAAAAAATTACATTCAAATTCAAATATGAACATCAAGCCCACTCTGCAAACTATAATTGACAGAATCTCTGAATATTTCGCAAATAAAAATAATAGAAGCTTAGCATTGATTGAGATCAATAAAACCGGACCTGGGTTCGAAGATTTAAGATCTAATCCAATCGAAACAATCGATCCAACCACTGAATCTGAAGAAGCGCCAGATTTCACTCAATTGTCGTTGGCGCCACGATTACGAATCACAGCCAAAATACCTGGGCCACAGAGTCTTCTATTTGCAATAACGGGTGCCAATTCGAAATCAAAATGGGAAAACAAAAACTACCAGACAAAAAGTTGAAAAGTTAATATAAAAAGATTCAGGAAAAAAAGAACCAGCTCAGTGAAGAAGGTAAGTGGGTATAAGATTTCAGGCGGATTTGCGTAGATATTCTGCGACATCACGACGAGGTGGATGTGATCCTTATGCAAATTACGACCATTAGCTTGATTAGTTGGGATGTTCCACCTGTCCACTGATGTGTTTTATAGGTTCTACGTTCTGCATTTGACGTGAGACGAATTGGAAATTACGCGTTCATTAGTTTTTTCTGAAATTTTCAAATTGTTTTGATCCGTTAATGTGCATGTGAGCTCCTTTGAAATAGTTGAAAAATTTAAGATTCCCATAATTGTAGAAGGAATTAATTAGGAATCAACTTTTAGAGATTTAATTAACTCTGCCACTGTGTGGTCATGTATATCAGAAGAAACAGGTAATCGCATAATTTTCAGTTTAGTGGCATCCGCGGGGGGTACTAAATTGGCATAAAAGTGGTCAATTAATTGAATTTGTGAATAAGTGCAACGTTCAGTTTATATACCAAATTTCTGATAATATCTGCACTGTTTATATCAATCATGTGATGCTGCTAATAAATCTACTTGATGTGATCGGTCAATTTTGATAACTTTTTATAAAAATTATGCAAAGGTTTTTTCTTAAATCATTTTTAATTTTTAAGAAATAGGTAACAATATATATATAGATTGAAAAAATAAGCAAAAAGAAACAATCTTTTAAACTAACAAAAATAACTTAAATCTAATGACCACTGTCTGCTCTCAAAATTTTTAAATAACAGTTTGTAGACAGAGAAGAGAAACAGTAAGAAATAAAAATCTAATTTTACAATAAGTTGTCGAGAAATGGTCAAAAAACTCGACAGACTTCTCTTGGCCTTAATGGCAAATAAAGAAATAAAAAACTCCGCCGTGGCCGATCCCAAGCCCGGTTGTAAAAGAAGGAGGGATGGATAGCTTCAGTCTGAATGGCTGTACGCCACTGCAGCGTCTCAGGGGGTAGGTGAGGAAAGTGCAGGAGCTTTCATGTCTTGCAAATTACTCACTGAGGAAGCTATCCCCACACCTGGCAGCTAGGGATAAAATGCAAAACCATCCAATGAGAAGAAGGAGAAATTTAAGGTCCGGTACGGATAACCGGCGAGAGTCGTCTGACTTGGTGACTGGGTCGGACTCGTGTAATGGACAGCACGACGTCTAGTCGCCATGCCGACCAGATTACTGCTCCGTCTGCTGCAGCTGTTTCACCACAATCTGTAGCGACCACATCACAGGTTCGCGTAGGCAGCGGATGAAGTGGACTGAAGAAATGAACCTCTTCATCATCCGCTCCTAATACGAAATAACGGCGGGACGGGTACAACACCCTACCGGCTCTTATTGCACCAGAGATTCGTCAAGCATTTCCCGCAACTCGCGCACGTGACTGCGGACCAGTATCGCTTTATAACTCGCAGCGCACAATCCCGGCCATCATTAGAGAGCGTGTTCGACTTGAGGTCACCGCGGAAACTGCTGACCGATAGTCGATGGGGACAGAGGCGGCGGCATGAACAACACCACCCCGCGCTGCAGGCAACAGTTTCAGTACTCGCCCAAGCACTCTTCTCCACTGTCCAGCTGAGGTTTCCGCTGAGGTTCGAGACGAATTCCAAAGAGCGTGTATAGAATTCTCGGATATGGATCCTTTGCATAGATCAGGGATTCCCAGGTTCTATGCATCTCCAGCAACTCCGGGAATTTTATCTCATGTCAGTGATGAGATTCCACCTCGGCTGTGTGCTGATATGTCGCTGCTGCAACTACAATCACTTGTGTATTGTGGTGCAGTTACGGCTAACAGATTGCACGGTCAGAAGATTCGCTTTCGTGTAATTGGTTTGAGTGACCGAAGAGATCTACCATGGAAAATTCGTCTGGAACGTCGGCGGGACTTACTAAGGCAGGACATTGCTAGATTGATTCAGATCAGCACTGGCAATGCCAGCAGACGTGTAAGAAATAAAGTGCAGAGGGTTTACGGAAACTATACCCAGATCTGGATCGGATGCAGAATTTCTGGTATAAGAAATTTACCAGCTTACACAGCCGGTTGGCACACAGCATAAATTAGTTTATGAGTCGACCGGAAGAATTTTCACCCTTCCTCACTGCGGGGATTACCTATCTTATTCCTAAGAAGGACACGGTACAGGACCCCGCAGACACAAGACCGATTACTTGCTTACCAACCCCCTACATATTCATTACGTCTATTATTACTGGATCAATGTGCACCTCGAGACCAACAATGTTTGTTTGTCCGTTAAATTGAATTAAATAAATAAAATAAACATTCTGTTCGGTGAGCAGAAGGGCTACCGAGTTGGTTCAAGGGGTTACAAAGAGCAACTCATTATCGATTCGGTAATTATAGGACAAGCAACTAGAGGCTAAAGAAGCCTCTTTAGTTGCTATATCGATTATACCAAGGCTTTCGATAGCGTCCCGCATACGTGGCCAATCGATGTTCTACATCTATATCGCATTGATCCGAAACTAATAATAAATTCCTAGCGACAGTCATGGAGGGGTAGCATACCACCTTATCAATGCGCACATCTGAGGGTGCTAATACCTCAGAGCCCATCCGTATACGGAGGGGCATCTTCCAGGGGGACTCGTGGAGCCCCCTTTGGTTTTGTATAGCACTGAACCTCCTTTTATGGCTACTGAATGATGCTAGAGGGCATGGTTTTGCAATAAAGTATGACCAACGTCCTAAGTGTGAACTGACACACTTGATGTACTTAGATGACATCAAGCTGTATGCTAGTACCAACGACCATCTTGAGAGTCTGCTGTGAATAATAGACATGTTCAACCGTGATATTCGAATGGAGTTTGGATTAGACAAGTGTCAAATCCAAGTCATTCGCAAAGGTCATCACGAGCCGCATGCTAAACATATCATTGGAGACCATTTCTCGAACAGATGGCTGTGTGCTGGGAAGCTGTTTGCTGAGACGGAGGGTTCATGTGTGCCATTCAGGACAGCGTGGTCGCGACCTGAGCTTATAAAAAGCTCATCATGAAAGAACGGGTGGAGAACGGCCAGTGCAGAATGTATAGTTCGGCCTTAGAGACGTTGAACCATCTCATTTCTGGCTGTACTGTTATGGCACCGGTGCAATACATGACCAGACATAATGCTGTATGTAAGGTTATCCATCAAAACCTTGCATACAAGCATGGGCTGATCACGGGAACATGTCCGGTTTACCGATATGAGCCGCAAGCAGTACTTGCTAGTTCTGCTTTCAGTATCTATCGGGGCCGGCAAGCTTTGACTGATTGTCATATTCCACATAACAAGTCTGACGTACTGTTAGTTGACAAGACGGGTCGCTCCGTGTATATTATTGATGTTGCTATCCCCCTTAACAACAACATCGAACGGAAATACATGGAGAAAAAGGAGAACTATGAGCCACTGGCTCGGGAAATCAAAGAAATTTGGCATCTTGAGCAGGTGGTTGTAGTTCCCATAATATTGTCAGCTATAGGTATTGTGCCTAAATCTCTCACGGCTTTCCATGATATCCTGGGACTTTCGCACAGTCTGGTTCAAACCATGCAGAAGTACAACATTCTGCATACGTGGCCGATTTTGCGGAGAGTTCTCCACGGACTCTCCTATTGACCTACCACCGGCCACCACTACCAGCGCTTCTTTAGGTTCTATGTAGGTAGGGTCGTCTGAGCCTAAATGCTTGGTACTTAGTGGTAGCATTAGGTAAAATCTGCCATCTGCCGAGATTGTGACAACTCGGAAATAACCTATGTATGTATTATATAAGTTACAACTGGAGGTAAAAACAGCACCCGTTTAATATGTACTTATTTACAAATCCCCGCCAAGAAACAAATTACAGAACTGAGCACGGTCGCCAATAACCGGCATCCCGCTACCACCAGTACCAGGGTTTCTCTTTTTTATCCCGCTTAATATCAATTGCTCTCGCTCTGGAATATCTCCAGTCGGATTCTGGAGTCCCCAAACTCAAGTTCGGAGGGTATTCAATCCTTTTGTCCCTGGCCCGCGTACGCAGAGCGGTAGTTAGCTGGTGAAAGGTTCCGTTGTGGTTCTCCGCCTCGGACTGATTCCAGTTAACCCGTTGGGGAGTTCCGTCTCCACGTACTCGAGGAGGATGATCAGACCCGAGTCTGCAAGAGACTCATCTGAAGTGGCTCTGCCATGAAGCCTCACCGGAGGTTATCTGGTACGATGGGAACCGGGATGGCCCTCTGAGAGCATATGCTCCAGGAGAATTCCTGGGGGATGTGTCCTCGGCCCGGTTATTTGCGGTTGGCCCCCTAGTGGGAGTTTCATGGTGGTTGTGGTTATGCCTACATCGCGAGCAGAGCTCCTCGGAGCTCGAGCGTGGAGTTGCGCTGTACAGCTCGGGTGCCGTACCCCTTAGTTGCGACAGAGGTGTTAGATAGGCCTCGCATCCACTGGTATGAATGCTAAGCCTGCACTCAGTATAAACCAGGATCGCTGTGCTTGCATGGCGGGGCTCTGATTGTAGTCCCAAAATCAATCCGTGTCCGAAGAGGACCGTGGGATTAAGCCTTCACGGCAGGTACTCACGTTAAACCCCCAGGACTTTTGTGTCGCTGGTCCGCGTATGTATATGACGCATAACCGGATCACCGGCAGAATCAAGAATTAGACCATTCCTGTCAAGATATACGAATGCTTCGGGAGGAATGAAACCTGTCGTGAGAGTTTTCTCGCACTATATGAATCCGAATCAATCTGACGATAACTGTGTCGATTCTGGACAACAGCTGCATACATCACCTCATTAGTTACATAATCCTCATAGTTTGATGAAGCAATCCTATTAAGCCCCGTGGAAGCACGCAGACATTTCCTTTCAAAGATCCTTATTTTCTCCATTTGGTTAGCACTCAAATTAAACCAGATAGGACACCCCCAAAATAAGATGGGAAATAATCTTAACCTTTCGGCTAAGATGTGGAGCGAAGAAGAGACATGAATGCCTTGCGAGCGCTTACTAGCGTGACTTAAACGTGCTCGTTAAATTGGAAAAGCTAGTTGAGACGCACACCCAGGTATCTAATGCACTTCTTATGAGGATTACCCTCAGAACTATCCTCATTCGCGACAATATGGAAATCTCTCCAATTCCTTTTCAAGTTCCAAGTGGCGTACGCCAAGGAATTTCGAAACAGAATCGTTTCACACTTTTGCGCATTGATTTTCATCTTGCACCTCAGTTACCTTCTTGTGTGCCATGTAGGCTATCAGATCGTCGGCAAAGGCAACCAATGACCTTTTAGGAAATTTATGAAACTCGAACACGTTGAGTAATTCGCGGGAAAATACAGCGAAAAGTGTCGGCGCAGTCATTGCCCCATGCTATAATCCATTCAGAACATGAAATTCTCTGCTAGTAGCGAGACTTCCGTCCGTGATGACAATGCACTTGTCATACAAGGTGGCTGGAAAACTCATTCTTCAGGAGCCTGAAAATCAGTCCATCCAACTAGACTGTATCAAAGGCCTTCTCCATGTCTATAAGGCAAGCACTCACCATTGTTAATCCGTCAGCAAATACCAGACGTTACCTTCGTTATTGCATGCATTGCGAATTGCGCATTCAACAATAATTCCTTCCTCTTGATATGCGCATTCAAGGCTTTCAACACCAAAACCTCAAATATCTTGCTGATGTTAGGCAGCAAACTGTTTGGGCAGTAGCTCTTAGTACTGGATGAATCCTTCCCTCTCTTTAAGATCGGGAACACTCGGGCTATCTTCCATTGTCCTGGAAAGAAAGAATTGTTCAATGAATTATTGAACAAGATGCAATAATTACGAATGGCAATGTCTGGTAAATACCTAAGGACCACGTTGAGAATGCCATCCATACCGGACGATCTCTTATTGTTTACCCTTCTAAATATGGAAGTTAAATCCCCACATGACACAAAGTAATCAAGCAGATTATCACTCGGTATGAGATCAGCCTGCAACGCCGAGCTAAACTGGAGAACTGTAGTGCCCTTCAGGCTGTATTTGAAATTGTGGGCATCTCGTTCTGCAATTTCCGAAAGTCGCGTTGGCTCTAAGTCCGTTCTTGGCCGATGCTCTGATTCAAAGTACTCCCCCTTCTCTTGGAATTTCTTCCAATCTGTTTGTTTAAAGTTCAGCCTGTGGACGCCACTGTCCCTCGGCAGAAGGCGAACTTTTGGTCTACCCTTACCCTGAGTCGCATCGGATTATCTGACCCGTATAATTCGCATTTATACTTTATCTGGTATTGCTTGTGGAAGGGGATTGTTTGTGGAGTTTAACCACGAGGTATGCTTAGCATTCAAGTCGCTGGCCATAATATAATAATTATGCAGCCTGTTCAGTTCGAGTATCGTAAACAGAGAATGGAATTCCTCCTTGAGCTTGGCTCGATTGTTTCCCACTGCATAGACTGACAGAATGTGTAAATTTCCTCCTCTAGGCAGTGAAAACAGAATACAAGAGACTTCCATACATTCAAAGGGACCACTTCCCTCATCACAATTTCGTCTATCGTTTCTCACGAATTCCAAATCTCGGACTGAGGTGGGTTTCTCAAATCAAAACAATGTCGGGCTGTTGCCTGGCAGTGAAATCAAAGAGCTCCGCTCTTCGGTGGATTCCTACCATCGAATTCACATTAATCACGACGATCCGGAGACCATCCAGTGGTATCACTGTGACTGCAGATGTTGCAGCGGGCGTGCTGTTTGTGTAAATACAATATTCTGTTATACTGTTTATTGTTGAATTGTGTACGTGTAGCGTATGCTACATGTTTTCATACATGGTTTATATTTTATTGAGGATGGTGTTCATCCCCCCACTTGCATCTTGTTGGGGCTTCTTAACTCCCCCTTGCCGGACTACTTCTGCAAACGGGATCCCCGGGACAACTGGTGCGAAGGGACGGTAGCATTCAACGCCGCAGCCACCTTCGTCCTTTGGACCGATCTTTGCGTCTGCCGCCTTGTGACCTTAACATTGCGGTATGCAGGACATCCAGGGTACGAAGCCGGATGCCCTCCGCTTCCACAGTTGACACAGAAGATTTTTTCCTTGCCCTCTGTTTCAGTCAGCGAATATTCGGCTGCGGTATGGCTTTTCCGGTACTTTACACGTCGCAAGATTATTTGACAGTTCGCTGCCGAGTGACCATAGACTTAGCATATTCGGCACTGGACGTCACCCCTCAGCAGACGCTCAAAACGAATCGCCTGGTAATTAAGCGACCTGATCCCGATCAGATCGCTTCACCGGCTCTGGCTTATTGGTTTTTCCAAAATGAATCTTCTCGTATTAAAACGTGACATTGAGAGGAACTTGACCTCGGTTCCCGCCTCCCGGAGCATTTTGAGCGCCTCATCGGGCTCTTTCTAGAGAGTGGCCAGATCTCTACCACCTAATTGATATACATTATTGGGGGCACCCTTTCCCCTTTTCTTTATTTCGGGTGCTATTTGTTGCCCCGGTCGGAGCATTTTTCAAATGTTCAGTCCTACTTGTGTTATTCTTTTCATCAGTTGACATTTATGCTTCATTTTTGTTTTTCTTTTCTAAGTTTTTTAATACATAGAGCAAAAACTCACTCAGTTTTCCCTTGTCACTACTGCAACCAACCTGGTTAGCACCCTCTTCTGAGACATTTCCATCACCACCGTTCTCGCTGTCTCTCGTACTCTCAGCTTGATGGTTTTCTATGTCCTCCATATGGACACATTCGCTACTGAAAACTTGTTCTCAAGGAAGCCCGGCTCCTCCATTGCTGCAGAAGTATTCGAAGAAAGCTTCACTTTTTTTCCTGGCTACCTTTGGAGACGACGGGCCGCCTCCACAGCCATTAGCTGCTCCGTAAGCTTTCCATTTTTCTTTATCAATAATGACATTTGATTTTTCAGATCTTCAAGTGTCTTCGCCAACTCGCCATTTCTTTTTTCAAGGTTGGCTATCCCTACTTTCGCTCTTTTGAGGTGTGGATCCTCCTTGTTACGGACTCCACGACCGATCCGAGTGCTCCTAGACCTTATGGTCGGCCCCCCACCATCTAGTCCTCCACCCCGGCTCGCCGCTCATTCCCGTCAACAACACACAAGCCAAAAAAAACCAAAATTTTTTTCAAAATTTACGGGAAAAAAGAAACTTAAATAACAAATCAAAAGTAAATTAGTTTCAATTAAGTTTTAAATTATATTTTATTAATTAAGTATTTTTATATTATTGAAAACATTTAATTTAATTTAAATTTTAAATTCTTTTTATTAATAATATTAATTTGTCCGTCCATCCGTTCTCTACAAATGTCAGCCTACTACCAGGTTGTTCGATAAGTTTTGCGGTTTGTTAAGAAAAACACAATTTTATTCCACGCATGATTCTAAGGGGTCTGGAAACAGATCGAAGTGGCTAAGGGTCAAATCTGGTGAATACGGCCAATGCTCCAACAGTTCGAACTTGAATTCGCGGATTTTAGCCATTGTCAAAATGCTCTTGTGACCTTGAATTGTCCTGGTGAAAACAGAATTTTTTCTTCTGTAAACCTGGCCGAATTGTTTCCTTCAGCTGGTCTAAAAAGTTACAATAATATTCAGAATTTATTGTCTTACCAGTTTGCAGGTAATCCACAAACAAAATTCTTTTCGCATCCCAAAAAACTGATGCTAATAACTTCTTGGCCGATTTCTGGACACGAACTCGTTTCGGAGCTGAAAAACCAGGTTCACTCCACTCTTTGCCTCATTCAGGATCATGGTGATAGATCCAAGTCTCATCGATAGTCATGAATCGAGCCACAAAATCCACTTTATCCTTTCGAAAATGCTCTAAATGTTACTGTGGAAATCGCATTCGAATGTGTTTTTCTTCTGTTGCTGTTTTTGGACGTCCTTGACGTGGATCGTCTTCAAGGCTTGTACGACTACGTTTAAATTCGACAACCCATCTTTCTACTATACTAATTGAATGCGAAGAGTCCTTATGCACTTTCAACATTCGTTCGTAAATTTCCTTTGCCCTTAAACCTTCCAAAAATTAGAATTCTATTACTGCACGATACTTGATTTTTCCATTGTAAAAAATACTGTGACATGTCAATACTAAATGGCTTGTGAACAAAGAATGATTTGACAGATTGAAATAAAACTTTGCATACGTTCGTATAAAGAGTGTACCAACATCACAAAAAAAATAGGCCAGTGGTAACGCCCTTTCTTATCGAACCGCAAAACTTATTGAACAACCTAGTATTTATGTAAGTTAAGCCAACTGCGGAGGTCAATCAAAACACTCAAGATTTTTAAGCTGATGATAAGTAATGTAAATGCCATTCGATACCATCCTGGCACGCGCTTCACACAGCCTAGCTCGTTATATCTAAAAAAATTTTATTAATATTTATAAAATGAAATTATGCGAAAATCAAATAAGACTCTTTGCAAACTTTAAAAAAAAATATTTACAATTTACCTCCATCATAAATGTGACTGTGAAAAAGTATCAAATTTCACGTGACCATTTTAAATTTTTTTTGGTATAAATAGGAAGATGGCGAGAAAATAAATTGACTGAAATTCAATATCATTAACATATTGAATTTCTAACGATATTCCGCCAACAAAGTGAGCACATATTATCCTATACAATCTGATTTGCCAAATAAGAATTTCATTGGAGAATTTTTTTAAAAATACCCCCATAAACATAAATTTTCACGGATGACATTTTTTGCAGGAAAATAAGAAAAATAATCAAATTAAGTCTGCAGTGTCGCTCATGAATGGTGTTATTACTTTTAATTTCCATTGTTAGATGGAGGTCCACCATACAAGCACGTGTTCTCTTGCACATGATTTAAGTCGCTGCGTCGTCTGAACATACAACAGTTTCCATGTTAAGTCATAATTCATTGCTCAACACTCCCAAGTATTCTAAGCAGAGTTAAGATAATCTAAAAATGTACGATTATCGCATTTGGAATGAGTAGCAGGTGTGGTTCCAAGTAAACAAATCTGAATTTTATTATCGCTTCACTTTCCCCTTTTCATTGTTTACTGGCCTTAGATAAACCAGGCATACCAGCTCACAGGCAACCAAGAGTGAATGAGCATTTGTTTTATATGAGCCGGATTAAGCAATAAAAGTAAATACAAAATAGTTTAGTGAATCTACATATGCCCCAGGACAGGTGTGGATTAGCGTTGGAAATGTTTGCCACAAAGGCAAGATTATTATAGATTTGGCCATAATAGCCTCAATATAAAATTTTAAACTGTTGACTCCTTGCTGACACCTGCAGTCCCTATACAAAAAGCTATACAGAATCACCATAGGCCTGTATAGAGTTACCAAATATGCCATCATCCACGACCCCCCGTGAGGATACCAGAACGATCGGCGGTTGTGAGTGCATGGTCATGACTATGCTCAAGATTGATAGACCAGTAGCTTACTCCAAACTACAAGCTACTGGTCTATCAATTTTAGACTTAACTACAAATAGAAGACAATATCTTACCTCATGCTCAAGAGTTAAAATTCGCTATGGGAAAGATACCCAAACAAGTCAGGAAACCGGAAGCTGGATACTCAGGTATGAAAGATTTTGTGAAATTCTTTTATAAAAGCATTTCAGTGGACATTTGCATGTATTATGATAGAATATCCACTTTCGCCTGATACTGACATTCAAAGCCTTGAATTTGCACAGAAGCGATAGAACGATTTTCGAGCAACTTGGCAGGATCATACAGGGTGCGGCAGCATAACTTCC
Source organism: Hermetia illucens (assembly GCF_905115235.1). Lineage (NCBI taxonomy): Eukaryota > Metazoa > Arthropoda > Insecta > Diptera > Stratiomyidae > Hermetia > Hermetia illucens. The sequence continues at coordinate 201,142,569 of NC_051849.1, forward strand.
TTTTTTCAAAACTCAATAAAAACTATTTTATGCATCGGAAAATATTTATTTATTTTTTATAATGTAGGTACATGTCTAAAGTTTTTATTTACATTGTTTTGAAGATCAAATCTGTTAGGTGACGTCCCCCATTCTCCATACATTGCGTAAACGGATTTCTGGCGTTTGTCATGACTCTTGTTAGCATAGCAGGTGTTATGTTGGCAATTTCTTCTTGGATGTTGGTCTTCAAATCTTGTAGGGTTCTTGGACGGTTCACATAAACACGGAATTTCAAAAAACCCCATAGAAAAAAATTACAAGGGGACAGATCGGGAGAGCGTGCCGGCCATTCCAAATCGCCTCTAATTGAGATAAGGCGCTCTGGAAAGTGTTCCCTCAAAACAGCCATCGATGCTCTTGAAGTGTGTGCTGTTGCACCGTCTTGTAGAAACCAAGTGTCCCCCAAATCCAAATTTTCTAGCTGTGGGAAAAAAAAATTCTGTAGCATGTTTACATACCGGTCCGAATTCACTGTCACTGTAACCTCATTTTCCTCAAAAAAACCAGGGACCAATAATTCCAGCTGAGCAAATTGCACACCACACTGTGACTTTGGGTGAATGCAAAGGCTTTTGATGCAATTCTCCTGGGTTGGTGTCAGCCCAGTAGCGCATGTTTTGTTTGTTAACCGACCCACACAAATGAAAATGGGCTTCATCGCTAAAAAAAACAATAGCACCCTCGGGAACGACATCAAGAAGAAGCTCACACGCGTTCACCCGAGAATTGAAGTCACGTTCTGATAGTCCCTGCACTATCGCCATCTTATAGGGATGAAAATGAAGATCATCACGAAGAATTCTTCTCACAGAACGATAGGATAGTCCAAGGGCAGATGCGTGTTTGCGCGCAGAACGCCGTGGCGATCGCAACATTGACGCTCTCACTGCTTCAATGTTCTCAGGTGATCTAACGGGCCGAGGGACTCCAGTTCTTCCTTTTGTCGCACTTGCAGTTTGTCTGAATGTAGTGACCCATGTAACAATTGATTTGCGGTCTGGGACGGGAGCCAACGGGGCTAAATTAAAGCGATTCCGAAATGCACGCTGTGTTGCAATAACCGAACATCCACTTGAAAAGTAAACCTCAACGGCTAAGGCACGCTCCTCACTATTCCAACGCATGATGGCGCTGAACCGTGTCGGGACAAAACTTTACAGTATCCCCTCTTGAACGAGACCACTAGCGCTCCGCTATGACATCAAATAACTGAGTGGCGCGCATTTTAAAAAAGGAAGTTATGCTGCCGCACCCTGTACTATAGCCTACATTGCTGCATTTCTGGATTTCGCAATAAAATTCTAAAAATTATAGGATTATTCTATTATTAACTTTATTTGAACAGATATCAGTATGGAGGGTATTTAGGAGCCTAGGCACTGTATAGTGGTAGCCTCGTGATTTTTTCAGATTTTTCAGTTGGTTAGTTTCTGACAATGGGTCCGTGAAAGAAATGATCAGTTTCGACCCCCCGCACTCCCCACCTTTCCAACAATCGTAAAAATTGGCACCGTCTTCGGAAAGTACTAACTGAGACCTTTCATTTGATACCCCACATGACTATATTTGGTGAAAGCAAATGTACACCCCTTTTGCATGTATTGGGACCCTCCCCCCCACCCCTCATTAAATTCGACATAGGATGATGTGTCTCATTGTATACGTGAACGTTCATAGTTCCCACCTTTGCACCAAATTTGAATCGCTATAACCGTTTTCGAGAAAAATACGACATACGGACAAACAAGCAGACAGACAGACGATCAACTGTACCAAGGACCCTCACGGTCTTCTATGCAGGGAAACTAAAGGATCGCGATGATAACCATATAACAGGTGGTACCAGGTGTCTAGTCTACAGGATTGGCTTAACAAGCTTACATAAAAGAGAGGCATCCACTGCCAAGCTGCTCAGGACCTGCTATCACAAAAAGCATTTGAAAAGGTAATAGATGTAGCTATTGTCTGTGAGCAATACAAAAACCTCCACCAAGGCGTTTGGGAAACGGATGCAAGAGGAAAGGCTGCGCTATGGGCCTGCTTTGCAACAAGCAATGGAGCACCGCAAACATGACTTTGTGAGGGTTAAGATCGACGACCTCTACTTTTTTAGCTGCTATGCTGCACCAAGTATGACCATTGCAATATGTTAGACAGACCAGTGAGAGACGCCAAAGAGCAAAATTATTGCCGGTGACTTCAACGCCTGAACAGAGGAATGGGGAAGTCGCAAAACAAATGAGAAGGAAGAATCCTGCTCGAGGTGTTATCCTTCCTAAACATCACCCCGACTAATGTCGGAAGTGTACACACGTTTAAATGCAGAGAACTAGGCTCTATCGTGGATCTTATGTTCGTAAGCGACTCGCTGGTCAAGCATATACACTGGCGTGTTAGCGAGGAGTATACGCATAGTGACCAGCATGCGATATATATCACCATTGATAAGCGACCTCGAACAACCTTAATCTAAAAAGACGAGGATGACATTGGTCATCAGAATCACTTGATGAGAATATATTTTTTAAGGTATTCCGGTGGCGTACTGAGTTTACAGGAACAGCTGCAGATAAGACGTCACAGTTTTCCTAACAGATATATCCAGCCTGAAATGCTTCCATGGGAAGACGTATGCACACTCAAAAACGGAATCGCAACTACTGCCGGACGAAACGCTTGAAGCCCAGAAGGCAAAGTCAACGCCGAAGAAACACGCCGGAATATGAGCAACAGTACCTCGAGTATAAAAACGCCCGTAAAAAGTTGCAATGGACCATCACGCAGAGTAAGAATGATTGCTTCAAGCGACTCTGTAATGAGGCTGATTCTGACCCTTGGGAGGTGCGTACAAGACGGTAATGTCCACAGTAAAAGGTAAGGTAAGATGATGGATTTCTTCCCGCCCAAAAAAAGACAGACAAGCAGATGGTTGGACAGATAGACTGATAGGCTTCGTGCGGGACAGCATGAGATGGAGTCCAATAGAATGCACCTGGTCTTCGATAGCGTGGTGGACGTTATTTCGCTAATCAACATATTCCATCAGATTTTGGATCGTTGATTCCAGCTGTGTGAACGCATCAGCGTCATTTTCAGAATTGACTCTACCGCTGCTACTCCTTTGATTCGATATCCGCTTCTTATTCTCTCCATCTAAAAGGGCCGTTTAGGTTAAAAACCACCAATAGTGACTCCCCACTAGCCGTTTTGCAAGTGAGAAGCCCTCCGAAATTCCCGGCTTCCCAGAGGATGTGAACTGAACAAATCTGCCTGAAGTCCATGTAAACCCCGACGAAATTCCTGCAGTGGAAAAAGAACAAATTCTAGACGCAGCAAGGAAATTCGCTGAAAATAAGACCCCAAGACCGGATGAAATTCCGAATATCGCCCTGAAAATGGCAGCCAGGACAGTACCCGGTATGTTTGTCCAAGTTTTTATGGCATGCCTTAGCGAAGAAGAATTCTCCGAGCAATGAAAGCTACAAAATCAACGGCACAACAACCGGTATCCGGTCTAGGCCTGGTTTAATAAGAAACTCCAGACATCCCGGTTTGGCGACGAGGTCCATCAATTTGATATCCCGAAAAGCTGTCTGGCGTCCTGACCTACACCATGCCTGACTCACCTCCTTTTTCTACCACAGATATTGCCTTTATAGACTTTCAAGGCTGGATCATTCTCATCCATACGGATTAAGTGACCCGCCCACCGTAACCTGTTGAACCGGATTTGATCCACAACCAGGCGGTGGTGGTATCGTTCATAGATGTCGTCGTTATGTAGGCTACGGAATCGTCCATCCTCATGTAGGGGTCCAAAAATTCTTCTCAGGATTCTTTACTCAAACACGGCCAAGTGTTCGCATTTTTTTGCTAAGAACCCAGGTCTCCGAGCAACAAATAAGGACTGGCAAGATCATTATCTTGTAGAGTCAGAGCTTTGACCCTATGATGAGACGTTTTGTTAGCTGCCAATGATCATTCGCGGATTTCATCGTCGTAGTTGTTATCGGTTGTGATTTTGGACCCTAGATAGGAAAAATTATCAACGGTCTCTAAGTTGTAGTCTCCTATCTTTATTCTTCCCGTTCGACCAGTGCGGATTGATGTTGTTCGTTCTTTGGTTTTTGGTGCTGACGTTTCCCACCATATATTTTGTCTTGTCTTCATTGATCTGCAGTCCAAGATCTCGCCCCAACCGCCGCCTGCTCGATCTGAATGAAGGCAGTTTGTACGTCTCGGGTCGTTCTTCCCATAATGTCGGTCTTGAGAATGATCGTTCTGCTTTTATCTGGATTCGCACATTGGTCAAGGTCAACCTAGTCGGTCTTATCAATTTCGTCGGGATACCGAGTTCTCTCATGGCCGTGTACAGTTTTACCCTGGTTGTGCTATCATAGGCGGCTTTGAAGTCGATGAAAATATGGTGCTACTGGTGTTCATATTCCAACAGTTTTTCCATCACTTGCCGCAGAGAGAAAATCTGATCTGTTGCTGAGATTCCTGGAGTGAAGCCTCTTTGGTATGAGCCAATAATATTCTGGGCGTATGGGGCTATTCGACCTAGCAAGATAGTGGAGAATATCTAATAGATGGTACTCAGCAACGTGACACCTCTATAATTGTTGCACTGCGTGGCATCTCCGTTCTTTTGTATGGGACAGATAATACCTCTTTTCCAGTCGTCAGGGATTAACTCGCTATCCCACAGCTTAAGCATAAATTGATGAACCGCTTGGTGTAATTGATCACCTTCATATTTAACCAATTCGGCTGTAATTCCATCGGCTCCTGGCAACTTATAATTTTTTTTTGATTCGCAGACCTGTTGGTGCTCCCAAGGTTTTTTTTTCAGTCTGTGAAGTCACTTCTCTGTTCGACGGAGTTCTTGGTAGGACTCTGCACGTGCCCGTGTTCTTTGAACATGCAGCATTACTCAATATGCAGCATTCTTCCGTTCCATTGCTAGCTTACATTCATCGTCAAACCAGCCGTTCCGACTCTTTTTGCAGCTGGGGCCAAGTATGATAACGGGTGATTGTGAAGACCATTTGTTGATGCTTCATCTCTAAGATCTCTGTAGACTGCGGTTATTTCGGCATCCACTTCCCTCTTATAGGGTTGCGGAGGGCTGTGTTGTGGATGGTTTCAGTGTTAACTCTCACCTAATTGCCAGAGAGGATTCTGGGTTGTGTTGTTATTAGACCCCGGAGCACTATGTATGCCAAGGAAGTAGTGATCCGAGTCTATATTGGCCCCCCTATATTTTTCGACATTCATCAAAACTGAGAGGTGGCGGCGTTCAATCAGCGTGTGGTCTTTTGGTTTAAAGTGGTCCCGTCTGGAGAGGCCCATGTATGTTTGTGGACCGCTTTCCGCGCAAACCAGGTACTTCCAACAACTATTTCGTGCGATACTGCCAACTGAATAATCCGCCGTCAGTTATCATTGGTATCCCTAAGTAAGTCCTACTTGAAATCTCCAAGTATATTTTGATGTCATACTTGGGACATGCTTCGAGGATCCGCTTAACTGCCTCGGAGGAGGTATCCTTCTCCGACTCTGCAGTTTCCTCTGGACGGGCGTGAAAGTTTATGAGGTTTATACTTCTAAATTTGCCCCGCAAACGCAGAAGGAGCATGGCCTTCCGCTTATATTTTCAAAGCCGATAACCGCAGGTTCATTTTTTTTGGCTGATTAAGAAACCTGCTCAGAGCACCTGGTTTACTGAATGGCAACTATAATATATGGTGTAGCGGCTCTTCTCCGGGAAACCGGTCCCTGTCTAGCGCATCTCTTGCATCGCTGTTACATCAGCCTTATATTGGGACAGGGTATCAGCTAGCGGCAGAGCAGCATTCGGTCTGTACAGGGAGCGCATGTTCCATGAGAAAAATTCCGCAAATCGTTATTCCGTTGGCGTTGCCCGGTTCGTCGTTTTGAATCCTTTCTGTCCGAGGCTCCTTTTGTGGCTTCCATGGAGGTTTGGTTTTCCAAGAAGGACCAGTTGGCACATGTTGTTCCGTTTTAGGCGCGGGAGACTCACCTTCATCTTCTCCATCTGCCATTTTTAATTTAAAAAAACTCCCAGCGATCACCACGTGCTGGTAGAGATAAAATTTGTTAGTAGGGCTCTTGGTGTTGTTTCAGCAGGGGTTTCCCAAGTTTTATGCTCCATCGTGGAAACCAATGCACGTTTCGCCCTGGGAACTATACTATCCTTTGACCTTTCTCACAAAACGTCCGTCACAATTTTGCCAAAAAAAATTTGTTGTGTAGAAATTTTGAAATAGTATTTAGATTAATAAAACCTAATTCATTGACATTCCAAAGTTGTCGAAAATTTTGAGAACTCGTGGTTACTCGTTGGATATTAATTTTTTTATTATCGAAGGATGCTGTTCGTGAACCAGGATTTTCGGGAAAGTTGTTAATTTGCTAATTAACGTCATTAATTGGATCATTTCCTCTTCCCTACTTCTCTTAGTTTCCAAAGAACTCGCGTCAAATTAACGGATATTCTCAATTTTATGGCCCGCGAATGTGAAGGAATTCGAAGTATAGCGTCTCCTAGAAATCTGAGGCAGCGGAAACATCGATAGCGAAATTTTGTTAATAACGAGGGCAGGACTGGACTGTCTAAAAATAACCCCCACATTCCTGATTAACATAGAGGCGTGCACGCGGGTGTTGACAAGCAACTTCAGTGGAACTGCATTTTTTGGGCGAACCTGGACGATCAATTTCGACACTTCTATAGATTTTCAGAATAGGTCTGGCCTTTTAGTTGACTTTGGTCAACTCAGATGGCCATTGACAACAATCCCCATAGGCCATTACAGCCGCCCCATTCAAATTTTTGCTTGCGAATCTGCGTCTACCACCATGCTACGGTTTATTGAAACGAGCTTTATAGAGTTTCAAAATCAAGTATTATTTTCTATGAAACTATGCTAACATTTACCCCAACTGAAAAATATATTGCTGCCATGACTATAGCTTTGTATAACAATGAGATTTTTCCACTGGAGATATAATGAATCCGGGTTCAATCTCGATATATGATGACTGGAGCTATGGCAACAGATGCAATACACTTTAGATTTGTCAGACGGGTGGTACTTGGAACAACGTCATCATAATATCAGCTGAAACCTTGAGACTACCGAAGGTAATCAGTACCATAAATCAATCAACATCACATAGAATTTCATGCATAGGATCCAACCCCTTATTTAGTGTCTCTAGCAAAAATGTTCGGCATAGAATCAGAAAACTGAAGAAATATTTATCCAGAAACTACCCAATAGGAAAGGATAATTTACAGCAAATATACACTCACTGAGAAACCTTGAATACGCTCCTCAGAAGGGAGCATTGGAGAACAGAATAGAAAAGTTGAAAATGGTTGCAGTATGCCAATACGTATCTTTCCTTAACTTCCCCAAATTAAACATATTTTCAGTTTTCAAAACTAATCAACAAAGGCACGCTTTGGCTCCATGATTTGATTGTCTTTTCATTTCAACAAGATTTATTTTCTAGGAAATCTCAATATATTATCAGGAAACACCGAAAAAGTATCTTAAGCGGACGCTGAAAAGATTCCAGTAGATAGTTCTCTGCAAATATCAGCTTAAGATAATCACAAGCATCATGATTTATTGAAAAGCAAAGTTTCTTAAGGTTTTTTTGCAAAGAGATGGGGGAAGCTAACGTAATCTAATCCGCGCAGGCGGTACCTGTTGTTATCGTCAACAATGTTGGGGTGTTCACTTATAAATGACTCGACATATTGAGTACAATTTCATATCAAAAAATCTACGGACATCACGCCTTTCTGTGCACTCTTTCAAGTACAAAAGAACTCAATATGGTTTTCGTGGGTAATTGTTATTAAATAATTTATAGGATTGATTCACCAAACAGTTGTATCGATGTGTTATTGGATCGATATCAACCACACTAACGAGTGGCTTAGACAGTACTGCCCCTACTTTAACAATGTGTGGGAGTGTTGCACAGACTGACGGATGCCACCACCGGTGTTCTCCGTGGCATATTCGAAATCGCCACGAGGCCGATTAAAAAGAGTGATAGGCCTTTTTCAGCTTTATAGGCCAATTTATATGCGGCATACAGCACGTGTCCGGCAAGGACAACATAGTTGCTGACGCTTTGTCACGTGTCTCCGAGGTAAACATGCCTGCCTCACTCGACTTCTCGGCTATCGCCAAGGCCAGAGAGTGCATTGCATGCCAGAGTGAAAGGTCACCAGGTATGTAAGTAAAGAATTGGGCTCATTCCCATGCACTACCAAGCGATTCCACACAATACACCTCGACATCGCAGGTCCTTTGCGAGACTCGCACGGTTTCAAGTATTGTCTCACAATCATCGACAGGTTTACTCGGTGGCCTAAAGCAATATCTCTATCGGACATTACGGCGCAATCTTATGCCGAAGCCTTCTGTCGAGAGTGTATCCCCCGCTTCGGTGTCCCAGCAATGATTTTCACTGACCATGGAATGCAACTTGAGTCCACCCTTTTTTCGGAGTTAGGCAAACTCCTGGGATTCAAACGCCAGCGGTCTACTCCATACCACCCGCAATCCAATGGGATGCTAGAGCGTTAGCACCGGACGCTAAAATCAGCCATTATGGCCCGCGACGATCTGTCCTGGACTCAAGTCTTGCCTCTCGTCCTACTTGGCCTCTGAACAACCCGCCGAGAGGAATTTGTTGCCAACCCTGCGGAGCTGGTATACAGAGAGAACCCAAGGCTCCAAAGTGACCCGATCTTCGACAAGAGATCGGGTCTCACAGACTCTGGATTGCTGCCTCTGCTGAGAGACAACCTCCACCGCCTTAAACCAACAACTCCCACCCGACACACATCCGCACCTGCCTGCGCTCCCAGGGAGCTGGACACGTGCACGCACGTCCTGGTCAGGACGGATGCTGTCCGGAAGCCGCTGCAGTCTTCATACAAAGGCCTGTACCGTGTACTCGAGCAGGGAGAACATTTCTTCCAGCTCGAGACCGAGGGACACAGGAAGGCTGTCTCCTTGTCCATGCTGAAGCCTGTTTGCGCCCAAATCAACGTCGCGTTCGCTTCGCCGAATGATGGGAAACGCAGTTCCGGGTTCAGTCGCTGAAACCCCTAAGTTTCATCTGGAGGCGGAGTGATGTGGCGCAGCAGGGTTAGCAAAATTCGAAATTTATTTCGAATATTGTTATTTCGACTGACGGATGCCACCATTGCCTAACCTGTTGTTAATTCGACTGACGGATGCCACCACTGGTGTTCTCCGTGGCATATTCGAACTCGCCGCGAGGCCGATTAAAAAGAGTAGTAGCCCTATGCCAACTATTTTGACATAGTATTAAAAATTGAAGTCAGTTGCCAGCATTTCACCAAACTGGCCACATTCATTTATGTGGCATTTTACAGTTGAATTATAAACAACCTTATTATTTAGAGAAAACAAATATATAATTCGAAATACAAGAATGAAATTTCATTTGTCATTCATTAGAGGCAAATTCGTGCAGATCTGAAAATCCTTAAAACCAAACTAATTTCGTGCATCAGTAGCGAGTATTAGCCAGAAATAATTCAAAGTACACAGGACACCTAAAGGAAGGTGCGCGACTGACCCTGAAAAGGGTTTCCAAGCTACCATCTTTTAGAAAGTGTTTTCTCTGGCTTCCAGAAGAGAAGCCTAATGGTTCTGAGGATAATTTGGAGTCCAGAATAACGTCAACACCTCCATATAGATCCTTCTAAGTAGCAAAGCAAGGGGAAGAGCCGATAAGCCGGGAACTGTCCTCACTATCGTTGTTCCTGAACCGGGTATTAAGAAGATTCGGGAACAAAAGGACTACCGGCTCTACAATGGGCTTGGGACCGTCACATGACAAGTGTCCGCTCCTAAAACCATCGAGGGGGACGTGCCGCCCACACGGTAGATGAGATGCTATATCTCTCAGATAAATTTGCAGCATTGTAAAACGGCAAAAGCACTTATCAGTCGTCGGATCAATAGCTGCAAGACAGATATATTCCTCATACAAGTACCATGGGTTATTCACGGGGAAATTAGGGGCTTAAACTTCCGACATGCTGACCTGTTGTATGCCAACGGAAGTGATATACCCCGCTTCTACATGGTGGTTTCAAAAGTCCTCCACGCTATCTTGGTTAACGACCTATGTGATGACGACATCACAACGATCAAATTGACCATAAAAAGCCAACAGGGAGATAAGGAGATCCTATGGTGCTCTGTTTATTTCCCTTATGACGTAGACGAAGTTCCCAGCGGAAAATTCATCACGGCTAACCTATATGCCAAAAATAAAAGCATGAGCATAATAGCAGGATGTGGTGTTAACGATCACCGTATATGCTGGGGAAGTTCCAACATCAACACGCGAGGATTGAGACTATTGAAGCATCTGGTAGGAACTAAACTGCAGTTCCTCAATTAGGGTATATGAACCCACTTTCTTCAACGTGGTCAGGCAATGTGGTCATCGACATCAGGGTGGCATCCCCTGACATTGCGGCTCTGGTTGGACAATGGAGAGTAGTAAACGATATCATGCTTTCGGAACACAGGCGCATTGACTTCGAAATGGGCATGGATGCATCTCCACCTACTCCAATTCGAAATCCACATAAAACAGATAGGGCGAGAACTGAGCGCTCGAGTTACGATCCCTAGGAGGTGCATCAAATCCATTGCTGTAATTGAGAAAACAACCCAGATGATCACTATCAGCATAGGAGAACCTTTCAAAGAGGGCTATCCACTCATGATGGTAAAGAAAGGTAAAAAACCTTGGTGGAACTCGTATTTGGCGAAACAGAGGAGAACGACAAGGGTGCTTCTCAACCGAGCTCTAAAGTCTGATTCAACCGCTTGCTGGATTCAACACAAAAAGGCTCAAAAAGCTCTAAAGAAAAGCATAAGGTCGGTCAAACGATCATCATGGAGATGCTTCTGCGAAAAGACCAACTCTCTTGAGGTAACCTTAAAGCTGAAGCGGATCCTTGTCAAACAACGTAGTCAGCAGTTGGATTATCTACGTTTACAGAAGAGGAAAGCACACAGAAAGTAATGAGGAAACGGCAAACCATTTACTTGAACTGCACTTCCCAGGCAGCATCCAAAATTTCATCTCGAGACCGGCAGACACTTACAGCCCTTAATGGGAAATTTGGATTCTGGCCTACAAAGTAGTTTCACGGGAGCGAGAGAAATTAACTCATTCCATAGATACAAGTCTGCAGGATCGGGCGGCATTATTCCTGCTCTAGTAATAAACAGGATGGATGCCCTGGGTGTATATATTCGGAATATATACCGTGCTTGCCTAGCACACGTTTATATTCCAACCACCTGGAGTGATATGAAGGTAACATTTATTCCCAAACCATGGAAACTCACCTACATAGACGCAAAAAGCTTCCGGCCGATCAGTCTAATTTCCTTTCTACTAAAAAGACTGGATTGAGAAGGCAATGTCCGATAAAGAATACGCTTTAGGTGCATTTATGGACATCAAAGCCGCCTTCAATTATGCCTCATTCGCAGCAATTCGTAACGTGGTAAGACAGTATGGAATCGATCCGCCCTTAATCAGTTGGATCCTTCATATGGTAGAGGGAAGAAAGGTCCACATAGTGCTCGGACAGAAGTCAAGTTGTTTTAATGGTTCCCCACAGGGAGGAGTTCTCCCTCCTCTGTTATGGCTCCTGGTAATGGACACCATACTATGGCTCCTAGAAGGCACAAAGGTCTTCGCACAAGCGTTTGCGGGCACAGCATGTGACCGCTGGAATGCAGCGCTGCATGTAGTACACAGTTGGTACCTCCATAATAGACTCACGGTGAACGCTAGGAAGACTGCACTAGTTACCCTCACTAGGAACGTCAGGTGGGGCAGCTACACGCTACACACCTTAGCGGGCACGGAAATCCAGCAGGTGCAAACAGTCAAATAGTTAGGAGTCCAAGTTAAAGTGGAAGAACTATAACCAGGAACAACATGAAAAACTCTACAAATTGCTCTGGTGCTGTAGGACTACGATAGGTATGGCCTGGGGAGTTTCACCAAAACGGATTCATTGGATGTATACATCCATAATATTTTGAGGTGTGCGTGCATTGTGTGGTGGCCAGACTGAACTTTGCTAACAGCAGGAAGCTCAGAGGCTCGGTTGCCTAAGCATTACTGGAGCAATGAATAGTACGCTGACCATTGCACTCAAAGCTAGTCTAAATTTACCCCAATTCTAGTTGGAGGTAAAACGGAAAGCAGTTAACGAAGCAGCTTCATACTATTGGCCCGTGGAAAGGCGGCCAAATCATACGATCATGCGTCCATCTGGAAATTTCTTGGCAAACATCAGGCGGCTCTGATGCCCACCGATCATATGGTTTCCAGATTCGTCTTCGAAAAAAGATGTTCCGTCATAATCACCAAAAGAGAAGAATAGTCGATAAATGGCCACGAATCTTTTGCAATTACAGACTTAATAATCTTCATGTCAATCATGGAAAACGAAGAGGCGCAGTGGTGTTCTCGGAAAATCCGAGTATGGAACTGGCTCGACCTGTCGGAAAAATTCCGACCATATTCCAAGCGTAGATGCCATTTTATTGGCAGCAGAAGAATATTTGCGGCAATAGTCGAGGGGTCGCATCATTCAAATCTGTTCCGACAGTCGGGCAGCATTATCAGCACTAAACAACAACGGCATATCAAACGACTTGGTGTGGAGTTATCATCAGATGCTGGTGAAACTTGACCGACTGAAAGAAACATTCCTGATCTGGGTGCCAGGATACCCAAACATCGTTGGTAATGTGGAAGCAGACAGACTGGCTCGCCAAGGTTCCGAATCCACAATCGTGGGGCTGGAACCAGCTTTTGGCATCTGGCCATCCACTGTCAACCCTACTCTAAAGGGGGAAATGGCAAGGATTTACGCAGCCGAATGGATAAATTTGAACTTCAGGTGAAAATCTTTGTGAAGGGACCCGAGGCCTTTAAGAAATAGTACATGAAAGCCCTAGTAAGGCTTTTAACGGGACACTGCCTCTTAAGCTACCACCTGGAAAAAATCGGAGTGGTGATCTCGGCCATATGCAGTCAATGCGAGGAGGAAGAAGAGACGCCTTGCACTTCATTTGCAGCTGTCCGGCCTCCTCAGACCTCAGACGAAGATACCTTGGTAAGGTTTTCTTCAGCAAAGAATCTGCGCATTCTCTGTCTCTGGAGCGAAAGCCTGTGAACGCTGTCGGCGAGAGGCCAATGAATAGGCGATCTCCGGGGATAGTAAAATGGGCCTAGCAAAGGTCTGAGTGCTTGAAGTTGCGGCTCTCCCAACCAAACTAAACTAACTAATTAACTAGCAACCCCTAAACCTAAACCTAAAACCTTTAAAAAATAAAATCTGTTTCTCTTACGACAAAATCACAACCCTACCTCGCTTAACAATTTCAACCTGACAAAGTGTCTGCTAGCTTCCGGCGAAGCTGGTGTCAAAAACCATGATTAGTGATAATACCAGGCGGCATTCACATTTCTTATCAAGAATTCATGACTTGTGAAAATAAAAGCCATCGAACGAACGGGTGTTCCCAACAGATGTTGGAATTCATTTGTACTTCTACGACTACTGGTTAATCATCGTTATCAAACGCTTTTGGATTAAGATGAGTTATCCTGTCAACAATATGACAAAGCGAAATGATAATCGTTGGCGTTTATATCATTTCGTTATCGAAGTAACCAAAAATGCGCTTCTTTTTGTATCAACAGCACCTGTTGCCCATATCTTTATTGATTATTGGTTTTCGGTTTTATTAGATATTTGGACAAAGCTTGTTGTTGTGCTTAAGTGCAGTGGTACCCTGCATAGGTTTAGTTATCAGAATACGTATTTATTACGTATTTTATTTCAAAATGTATAAATAGATGGCTTGTTCACAAAATTATGCAAATCCAACAAAATTGGTTATGAATGGCCTAAGCTGTCATGTTTAGATAAATTCCTGACTTTTATTTATTGTTTACTGTTCTTATTGATGCAAGATAAGTTCAGGTCACTTGTACCCTCCAGGAAAGCAATCAAATAGGCAGTTACTCATAGTTTATCGCTAAGCAGCTGCTTTCGTATTTTTGCATAGAAAATAATCACAAATGTTCGAACTTTGGAATTTGTAGCTTTAGATCTTATCTTTGGTTTTATAGGCATTTTAAGATTTATTTTTTTGGCCCCCCTTTTTTCAGGGAAGCGAGAACTTCCAAGAAAATCTGAAAAATCTAATCTTTAATTCCAAAAAAACAAAGAAGCGGTCTTTGGTAATTGTCCATAAAAGTCAATCTACTCCCACAGATGCAGTACTTTACTCAGCAATACAAAAATAAAATGCTGAGATCGGGGAAGAGATAAAAAAAGTATAGTTGGGGTTATTCCACTATGCTAAATCCTGATCTGAGAGAGATCTCTTAGTGACTAGTCCCGCGGCAGACCGACCAAAAAAATGCATCCAATGTCATTAAAGACTATGTGATCGGATTGAGTTACAAGCTTCGGAAAATTGCTGGATGTCCACCTCAGCCGACGCGGCAGGACGGGGGCCGATGATCTTGACAAAAGAAGGAAGGGTCCTTGATGCATGGACGGCGTCAAGACGTAAATAAGTTAGCCCGAGCAAAACAAATACGTGTCTGCACGCTAAATGTTGGCACCCTAACTGGAAAGACCGAGGAACCCGCAAGAGCCCTTCGGAAAAGGCGCATTGATATCGGCGCTTTGCAAGAAACCCTATTGTTTGGAGCCAAAACTAACGACATGGACGCGAACACAGTGAGAATGGCAATAAACTTCTCTATTTTGGCGGCCCAGATTCAGAAAATGAAAGAACTTCTTCGCTTCGAGGTCAGGAACGCGAGATATGGTGGAAAATCTGCCGCCGGAGCGGCTGGCCGAAATCGTGGAAAATTGAAAATTTCCACGATTGAATTGAAAATTTCCACGATACCCGGGTCGGAAAAATGGTCAAAAATGCAAAATCGTGGGATTCTCAATGAAGATACCTCGTTCGAACCGGGAGGCGACCCAGATTCAGAAAATGCAAAAACCTCTGCGCAACGAGGTCGGGAACGCGAGATATGATGGAAAATTCGCCGCCGGGGCGCCTGGCCGAAATCGAAGAAAATTGAAAATTTCCACGATACCCGGTTCGGGAAAATGGTCAAGAATGCAAAATCGTCGGATTCTCAAGGAAGATACCTCGTTCGAACCGGGAGGCAACCCAGATTCAGAAAATGCAAGAACTTCAGTGCTACGAGGTCGGGAACGCCAGACGTGATGGAAAATCTGCCGCCGGGGCACCTGGTCGAATCGAGGAAAAATGAAAATTCCCACGATACCTGGGTCGCAAAGATGGACAAAAATACAAAATCGTCGGATTTTCAAGGAAGATAGATAAATTGAAAATTTCCACAATACCCAGGTCGGAAAAATGGCCAAAAATGCAAAATCGTCGGATTCTCAAAGAAAATACCTCGTTCGAACCGGGAGGCGACCCAGATTCAGAAAATGCAAAATCCTCTGCGCTTCGAGGTCGGGAACGCGAGGTATGGTGCAAAATCCGCCGCCGCGGCTGGCCGAAATCGAGGAAAAATGAAAATTTTCACGATACCCGGGTCGGAAAAATGGCCAAAAATGCAAATTCGTCGGATTCTGGAGGAAAATACCTCGTTCGAACCGGGAGGCAACCCAGACTCAGAAAACGCAAGAACCTTTGCGCTACGAGTTCGGGAACGCCAGACATGATGGAAAATCCGCCTTCGGAGCGCCTGGCCAAATCAAGGAAAAATGAAAGTTTCCATGATAGCCGGGTGGGAAAAATGGCTAAAAGTACAAAATCGTCGGATTCTCAAGGAAAATACCTCGTTCGAACCGGGAGGCGACCCAGATTCAGGAAATGGAAGAACTTCAACGCGACGAGCTTGTGAACGCGAGATATGGTGGAAAATCCATACTAGTTGTTGCCGCAGAGCATACCAGATGAGTTTATGTGACACACGGTCAAACGCTTTCTGTAGACCCAGGAATACATTGTAAAGAGAGCGATACTTCCCGCGGTGTTTCTTCATGTGTAACCGGACATCGTGGGTTGAGTTAATAGCTTCGCAGTCCTTGACAAACCCGAGTTAATTGACAGTTATTAGAAAGATGTGGCGAATACCGTTGTGAAGAACCCGTTCGCAGATCTCAATGGCAACTTGATGGGACGGTAGTTTGCTGGACTCCCTTTCTTTTTCCATATTGAAACAGTCGTTATTCCTTACCAGCCAGATGCCATTCTATTATACCTTACTCAATAGCCCCATTAAAGAATTCACTGAACCACAGTGTTAACTCTCAGCTCTTCGCTTTCCGTCAGGTTCTGTTGCTTTCCCCGATTTCTTTCTTTAGATTGCTTCCTCGACTTCAGTACTGCTAACAGCTGGAATTGCTCCAAATATCGGAAGTGGAGGATGAACAAACACTTCCGTTGAAATCTGGTCGAAGTATTCTCGTGATATCATCATCATCATCAACGGCGCAACAACCGGTATCCGGTCTAGGCCTGCCTTAATAAGGAACTCCAGACATCCCGGTTTTGCCCCGAGGTCCACCAATTCGATATCCCTAAAAGCTGTCTGGCGTCCTGGCCCACGCCATCTCTCCATCTTAGGCAGGGTCTGCCTCGTCTTCTTTTCCTACCATAGATATTGCCCTTATAGACTTTCCGGGTGGGATCATCTTCATCCATACGGATTAAGTGACCCGCCCACCGTAACCTATTGAGCCGGATTTTATCCACAACCGGACGGTCATGGTATCGCTCATAGATTTCGTTATTGTGTAGGCTACGGAATCGTCCATCCTCATGTAGGGGGCCAAAAATTCTTCGGAGGATTCTTCTCTCGAACGCGGCCAAGAGTTCGCAATTTTTCTTGCTAAGAACCCAAGTTTCCGAGGAATACATGAGGACTGGCAAGATCATAGTCTTGTACAGTAAGAGCTTTGACCCTATGGTGAGACGTTTCGAGCGGAACAGTCTTTCTAAGCTGAAGTAGGCTCTGTTGGCTGACAACAACCGTGCGCGGATTTCATCATCGTAGTTGTTATCGGTTGTGATTTTCGACCCTAGATAGGAGAAATTGTCAACGGTCTCAAAGTTGTATTCCCCTATCCTTATTCTTGTTCGTGCTTGTGTTTGACCAGTGCGGTTTGATGTTGTTGGTTGATTCGTCTTCGGTGCTGACGTTGCCACCATGTATTTTGTCTTGCCTTCATTGATGTGCAGCCCAAGATCTCGCGCCGCCTGCTCGATCTGGATGAAGGCAGTTTGAACGTCTCGGGTGGTTCTTCCCATGATGTCGATATCGTCAGCATAGGCCAGTAGTTGGGTGGACTTGAAGAGGATCGTACCTCTTGCATTCACCTCAGCATCACGGATCACCTTCTCGAGGGCCAGGTTAAAGAGGACGCATGATAGCGCATCCCCTTGTCGTAGACCGTTGTTGATGTCGAATGGTCTTGAGAGTGACCCTGCTGCTTTTATCTGGCCTCGCACATTGGTCAGGGTCAGCCTAGTCAGTCTTATTAATTTCGTCGGGATACCGAATTCTCTCATGGCCGTGTACAGTTTTACCCTGGCTATGCTATCATAGGCGGCTTTAAAGTCGATGAACAGATGGTGCAACTACTGTTCATATTCCAACAGTTTTTCCATCGCCTGCCGCAGAGAGAAAATCTGATCTGTTGCTGATTTGCCTGGAGTGAAGCCTCTTTGGTATGGGCCAATGATGTTCTGGGCGTATGGGGCTATCCGGCCTAGCAAGATAGTGGAGAATATCTTATAGATGGTACTCAGCAACGTGATACCTCTATAATTGCTGCACTGTGTGATATCTCCCTTTTTATGTATGAGACAGATTATGCCTCGCTGCCAATCGTCAGGCATTGATTCGCTGTCCCATACCTTGAGCACAAGTTGATGAACCACTTGGTGTAACTGGTCGCCTCCATATTTAACCAATTCGGCTGTAATTCCATCGGCTCCTGGCGACTTATGATTTTTTTAGCCGATGGATTGCACGGACTGTTTCTCCTAAACTTGGTGGTGGCAGTATTTGTCCGTCGTCTTCAGTTGGCGGGACCTCCAACTCGCCGATGTTCTGGTTGTTCAGTAGCTCATCAAAGTACTCAACCCATCGCTCTAATATGCCCATTCTGTCGGAAATCAGATTTCCCTCTTTGTCTCGGCAGGATGAGCATCGAGGTGTATAAGGCTTCATCCTGCTGACTTGTTGGTAAAACTTCCGCGCCTGGTGCGGTTGCTCCCTGTACTTTTCTAGTTCACAGACTTGTTGGTTCTCCCAGGCTTCCTTTTTCCGTCTGTGAAGTCGCTTCTCCGCTCGACGGAGTTCGTGATAAGTCTCTGCGCGTGCCCGCGTTCTTTGAGAATGCAACATTACTCGGTATGCGGCATTCTTCCGTTCCGTTGCTAGCTTACATTCATCGTCAAACCAGCCGTTCCGACTCCTTTTGCGGCTGGGGCCAAGTATATTTGTGGCCGTATCCATGATAACGTTCTTCAGGTGGTTGTGAAGATCATTAGTTGATGCTTCATCTCCAGGTCCTCTATTGACTGCGGTTATTGCGGCATCCATTTCCCTCTTATAGGTGTCGCGGAGGGTTGGTTGTGGATGGCTTCAGTGTTCACTCTCACCTGATTGTCAGAGGGGATTCTAGGTGGTATTGTTATTCGAGCTCGGAGCACCATGCCAACGAGATAGTGATCCGAGTCTATATTGGCCCCCCTATATGTTCTGACATTCATCAAGGCTGAGAGGTAGCGGCGTTCGATCAACACGTGGTCAATTTGGTTGAAAGTGGTCCCGTCTGGAGAGGCCCACGTATGTTTGTGGACCGCTTTCCGCGCAAACCAGGTACTTCCAACAACCATTTCGTGTGACCCTGCTAATTGAATAGTCCGCAGTCCGTTATCATTTGTTTTTTCGTGTAAGCTATGGGAGCCAACGTATCGCCTGAATACGGGCTCCTTCCCTACTTGGCTGTTAAAATCCCCAAGTATGATTTTGATATCATATCTGGGACAGGCTTCGAGGGCTCTTTCTACTGCCTCGTAGAAGGCATCCTTCTCCGACTCTGCAGTCTCCTCTGTAGGGGCGTGAACGTTTATGAGGCTTATATTTCTAAACTTGCCTCGCAAGCGCAGAGTGCATAGCCGTTCGCTTATACTTTCAAAGCCGATAACAGCAGGTTTCATTTTTTGGCTGACTAAGAAACCTACTCCGAGCACATGGTTTACTGGATGGCCGCTATAATATATGGTGTAGTGGCTCTTCTCCAGGAAACCGGTCCCTGTCCATCGCATCTCTTGCAACGCTGTTACATCAGCCCTATATTGGGACAGGGTATCGGCTAGCTGCTTATCAGCTTCATCTCTGTACAGGGAGCGCACGTTCCATGAGAAAATGCGCAAATCGTTGTTCCTTTGTCGTTGCCGGGTCCGTCGTTTTAACATCCGTCCTATCCGAGGCTCCTGTTGTGGCTTCGTAACAGGTTGTTTTCCGTGTAGGGTTGTCAGCCCTACCCAACCCCCAACCTGGAGGACCAGTTGGTACAATTCTCGTGATAGCCGGCCTTAAATAAATGTCAGCGTGTTGGATAAGCAGTGATTGATACCAAAGCTAACGTCTTTTTTGGCTACAAGGGAATTTTCAATCGTTTCCAAAGGATAAGTTATATACAAGTCTAGCCTTAAAGGATGCGTTCTGGCCACTTCGATTGAATGAGGCGCTCAATGATGAAACCGCCTTCACATTTGCAGGGTGATCACTTTGTTAGTTCGCGGCTATGATCGTCTAGTGGATGAAGTCATCCCTGCTCCAAGCTCTCTGTATGAGACGCACTGGTCGTCTCCTATATCTGCGCTCATTTGAAACAGCTGGACTTTATATATAAAATCACTTATAGGGCTAATATAATATTCCAATAAATATTAACTGAATATTCACTGAACTATGCTGGACAATCAGACAATTCTCTTTTGACATCGGGAAACTTCAAATGCAATATATCACCGTGTAGAGTTGGATCAAAGCTGATCAATATATTAAATAAACAACAGAAGCGGTACATCATGAAAGAGAACAGGAAGTCTTCGAAATGTCTCATATGAACACAGGTAACCAGCTAATTGACAGTATATTCACAAAAACTAAACTTTATTATTAATTTACATTTTATGCCAGTATTGGCAATTACAAATGACTGATTTCTCGTAAATCACGGGAGCATTCATTCTCATTTAAATATATTTGTGTATTGATATGCTAAGTTTTTAGCTCGAACTGTTTACCGCCAAAGTTCACCCGTTTAAGTCACTCCAATTACCGCTTCTATGGAAATATAGCTTTGCTGCATACAGTGCTATCCATCTGAATCGAATATCTGATATAGTGTCAGTTAACCCTTGTATATAAAACAAGTATGCCAATTAATTATAGTAGTAACTGGGACAAACAAGGATAATTGAACTCCTTTTTTGGAGCAAATCATCCTGAAAAACCCTGCTACCTAGCAAAAACCGATATCTCGGGAACCACTTGTTCCCTTCATCAGTGCTAACAAATCTGGTGGTTCCCGAAATATCAAGTCTTGTTAGCACTGAGGAAGGGAACAAGTGGTTCCCGAAATATCGGTATTTGCAAGAATAGATATCTACACTAGCGAAAAAGAAAAAACAAGTTTTTTTTTCTCGCTGGATCGCTGGAAACACGGCTTAATTACACTCAGATGCTACCCAGGATACTCTCAATGAAACATAGACGCAAATTTCAGTTCGAAATGAATTCATTGGAAATCAGGAGCACTATCGGGTTAATCGCTACTAATACCCATAATTTTGACTAACAACTAATCAATATTAAAAGCCTTAAAGCATTCCCAATGTCTTTGAACTTCTTCTAATTTATAACTTTAAAGTTTGGTATTTTCATAAATGAAATCTATTTTATGCGAATAACTCGTTGGCTTAATGATGGAACCTTGCCTTTCACATATATTTTTGGAAATTATGGGAATTCTCCGTCACATATTTTGGTTTTTGTTCTATTCAATATCTAATCGTAAAATAGTACAAAAGTAATGTTAATAAATATCTCTTTATATTGTTCGGGTACCATAACAATTTCATGGTGAAAAAGAATCACTTTTGAGAAAAATGACGACCTGCAAAGACCCTATTTGA